>NC_132910.1:68865985-69536610 GCF_047675955.1 Chlorocebus sabaeus
GCACAAAACCATAAAAACCCCTGAAGAAAACCTAGGAAATACCATTCTAGATATAGGCCACGGATACGTCATTTCATGATGAAGAGATCAAAAGCAATTGCAGCAACAACAAAATTTGACAAATGGTATCTAATTAAACTAAAGAACTTCTGCATAGCAAAAGAAAATATCCATCAACAGAATAAATATGTAACCCACAGAATGGGAGAAAATATTTGCAAGATATGCATCCAACAAAGGGCTAATATTCAGAATCTATAAGGAAATTAAATTAACAAGCAAAAAACAAAGAATCCCATTTAAAAGTGGGCAAAGGACATGAACAGACGCTTCTCAAAAGAAGACATATGTGCAGTCAAGGAGCATATTAAAAAAGCTCAATATCAGTGATTATTAGAGAAATTAATAGAGACAACCACAATGAGATATTATCTGACACCATTCAGAATGGCTATTATTAAAAAATAAAAAATAAAAAACAAATGCTGGTGAGGCTGTGGAGAAGAGGACATTTATAACACTGCTTGTGGAAATGTAAAGTAGTTCGGCTACTGTGGAAAGCAGTTTAACAATTTCTCAAAGAGCTAAAAATAGAACTACCATTTCACCCAGCAATCCCATTAGCAATCCAAAGGAATATAGATTGTTCAACCATAAGGACACATGGATGACTAAGTTAATCACAGCACTATTTGCAATAGCAGAGACATGCAATCAACATAAATGCCCATCAATGGAAGACTGGATAGAGAAAATGTGGTACATATACACCATGAAATACTATGCAGCCAAAGTAAAGAATAAGATAATGTCTTTTGCAACAATATGGATGAAGCTGAAGACCATTATCCTAAGTGAACCAATACAGGAACAGAAAACCCAACACCATATGTTTTCACTTATGAGTATAAATTAAACACTGAGTACATACAGACACAAAGAAAGGAACAATAGACACCAGGGTCTACTTTAGGATGGAGGATGGGTAGGAAGGTGAGGATAAAAAATCTACCTATCTTGAGACCAGCCTGACCAACATGGAGAAACCCCGTCTCTACTAAAAATACAAAATTACCTGGGTGTAGTGGTGCATGCTTATGATCCTGGCTACTCTGGAGGCTGAGGCAAAAGAATCGCTGGAACCCAGGAGGCAGAGGTTGCGGTGAGTCGAGATGGTGCCATTGCACTCCAGCCTGGGCAGCAAGAGCGAAACTCTGTCTCCAAAAAAAAAAAAAAAAAAAATGTATATACACACACACACACACACACACCCCTATCTGGCACTATACTTATTATCTGGGTGATGAAATAATATGGACGCTAACTCCCCACATAATGCTATTTAACTGTAGACCAATCTGTACATGTACCCTTGACTCTAAAATAAAAATTACTTTAAAAAAAGTAGTGGGTGTTTAGTGAGTTCCATATTTTGCGTTATACTGGGACAGGCTCAAATCCATGACAAAGAGAATCTCCAAAGAGTAACTTTAAAGGTTATGTAAATTTCTGAAGTTGTGCCATTTTATTCCTTTTCTATTAACATATCAACCTCTTTTATAAAATAGTTAAAAAATGGTACATTTGTATAGTACACTTACCACAAATGGAGCTTGCAGGATGGGAAGTTACACTGGTTGAGTCAGTGAGTGAGTGGTGAGTGAATGTGAAGGCCTAGAACATTATTATATACAGCTGTAGACTTTATAAACACTGTGCACTTAGGCTCCACTAAATGTATTTAAACTACTTTTTCTTTCTTCAGCAATAAATTAGCTTACCGTAACATTTTAATGTCATTTTTATACCTCTTGTAATCTATCATGTCTCACCTTTACACACACATAAAAATCCTTCACTTCTCTAACCCTTATTATATCTGTTACTGATGAAGAGTCAGGAAGAGCCTTTATCATCAATTAAAAATGACTTGAAAATGTTAATAATTGAAAAAATGGTACCTCCTTCTTTAAAAGGCCAGAAGATGATCCTTTAATTTCAGGTATCTTATTCACTTTTTGAGAAGAGGCAAACGTTTGCTTTGCTTACTAAGTAAATTTACCCATCCCTTCCATTCTGTGGCATAAACTTAGTGACTACTTCCAATGCAGATAAAAAGAAAAAAAAATGAGAAAGGAGGAAAACCAAAAAAAAGTAGTTTTCAGAATAGTTGAACATGTTTTCTTAGAAATAATAAAAACATATTGAGTATCCAGCTCTCTAATATGAGTTGATTCTAGTTGTCTTCTCAGCCTCGTGAGGCAGTCAACTTTGCTACTGGAAGTCAGGAGTCTCCTAGGAGCTTCAATGGCTCAATACATCCAGAAAAACAGAGAAAGGGAGAAAGACTGGGAGGGAGGAGAGATTAGAGACAGAGAGGGAAGTTTCTGAATCAAAGAGCAGAGGTGAGATATATTTCTATTTTAAGGTTATATTCACTTGTTTTTTTCTGGTGCCCCTTAACTTTGTATTCAGAACCCCTTTTCCCCAGAATCAACCATCAAACCCCAAAATAATATGCCAACTTTTCCTCTACCTTGTTTGTGTAAAAACGCTTTAAAGAAATTATCTGGCCTACCTTGTTTGACTGTTCATCATAAGACTCTCATTCCAGAGAGCGTCTTGCCCATATCCAGAAGGAAGGAATACATGCTTGACAGAGGCCAAAAGACTCTGGACACACAGGTCGTGCTGGATTTCCCCACTCAGTCTATTAGCATTCAATCATGTTTTTTGCCCAACAGTTTTTCTACATGGCTGTGCATACCTAAGCATAAAAATGGACAATATTCCCTGTACTTTTGAGTGTATATTCTGAAGGCTCCTGTGTTATATAAAACTATGAGCAGATACATTTTTATGTCTTTTTTCCTATTAATTTCCTCTTGTCAGTGATTTTTGTGAATCTTGAGGGTGAGAAGGGAAAATTTTTCTTTGGTCCCTACAAAAGTAATTTTATCTTTTTTCTTATACATTAAAGACACATTCACAGAAATTATTTCTGTATTAGAGCTATATCATTCTAAAAATAGATGACATTAAGACATATAATTTTTAAAAACACATTTAAATAGAATTTAATATACTTTAAAAGCAGACATAGATGCCATCACATAACCTTGTTTTTTTTTTCTGTCTTGTTAATTACTGAAAAAGAAGAAAAAGAATTAATTATAAATGTAAAAATTTGATTTTAAAATTTAAGACAAAGTTCAATTTATGAATAACCATTTTGTTTTGTATTCATTTTAATCATATATATGTGTGCATGTATATGTGTGTATGTATATATATACACACAATCATTATATCGCCTAATGATGAGAATTTTCTTTTGACGTAAAGTTGAAGCTATGGAACTGAAGTTGCAGGTTCTCTGTGTGTTTCATGTGCCTATAATTGAGAAAAGACTTTACTTCTTACTAAGAGTGTGAAGTATTTTCCTATTTCTGGAGAATATTAAAAATTCATTAAACTATCTTACAGAGTAAAAAATCTGTTTTGATTGGTTTGCATAAGTTAAAAAACACAATACTTAAGAATGTGCAATACTTTATATCGCATATTTTATTTTGTACCTATAACTCATACTTTTTATGGCTGAAGGGTATTCCATTGTGTGGGTATAGCACAATGTGTTCATTCACTAACCTCTTGATGGACATTTGTATGGTATACAGGATTTGGCCGTGACAAATGAAACTGCTATATGAATATTCATGTAAAAGTCTTTCTACTAAATAATGCTTTCCTTCCTTTTAGGTAAATAGCTAAGAGTAGAATGTCTGGGTTGTATGGTTGGTGTACATTTAACTTTTAAAGAAATTGCCATTTCCTAAAATAGTTGTACTAGTTTACAATTTCACCATCACCGTATGACAGTTTCAGTTATGACCGTTTTAGTTATTTCATATCTTCACCAAAACTATGTTCTTTCTTTTAACTTGTAGACATTCTTATGGGTGTGTAACATTATGTAATTGAAATGTTAATTGTCATTCCTCTGAAGACAAATGATTTCAAGTATGCTTTCAAGGGCCTATATGCCAGCTATACTTCATTGGTGGGGTGGTCTAACTTTTTTTTTTTTTTTTAAATAAATGAGTTTTGAAAGTTGTTTGTAGATAATAAAGACTTTTTAAAGGTTTTGTAATTTGCAATTATTTTCTCCAAGTGTATTGTTTTTCTGTTCATTCTCTTACAAGTGTCTTCTGAAAAACAAGAGTTCTTAATTTTGACAAAGTGAAATTTAACATAAAATGTATGAATTATTTATGTAATATTATGTCTAAGAAAATTTTGTCTAACACAAGATCACAATAATTTTATTCTTTTTTTCTAGATGCTTAATTATTTTGATTTTTAAATTCAGTTCTATAATTCATTTTGGGTAAATTTTTAATATGATATATTATTGGTCAAAGTTCATGATTTTTCATATGAGCATGACATGGTCCAGCATCATTTGTTTAAAAGATTCATTTTGTGCAGTGAATTATTTTTGAATCTTTGCCAACAATCAATTCACCTTCTACGTATGAGGCTACTTCTGAACTATCAAGGTGGTTCCACTGATTGATTTTTTTACTTTATTGTTGCCGATACCAAACTGTTTTATTTACTGAAATTGTATTACAATTCTTGAAGTCAGGCAATGAGACACATTTCACTCTGTTTTTTGTTTTTAAAATCATTCTTTGGAACAAACATTTGACAAAAAAAAATTCTAGGTGACTTCCTTTACCATATAAATTTTAGAATAAACTGGTTAATTTCTATAAAAATGCATGCTGGGATTTTGATTGGTTAGTATTGCCTTGATAGATTAACTTGTGGTGATATTGTTATTTAAGCCTTCTTTAATTTTTTAAAACAATGTATCATAGTTTTCAAAGTATGATTCTTGCACATCTTTTTTCAGATTTATACCAAAATTTTGGTATATGATAATGCTTTAAAATGGTACCTTTTAAAAACTTTCAATTGTACATTGACATAAAATAAAATTTACTGTGTATATTGATCTTGTATCCTACTACCTTACACAACCTTCTTATAATTTCTAGTATCTTTCTGTAGATTCCAAAAAAATTATATAGATGACTTGTATGACCAAAGATGCCTTCTCCTTGTTTAAACTAAATTTATTTTGTTTTTTTCTTGTCTTATTCTACTGAATAAAACCTCAAGTGCAATGTTGAATAGAAATAGTAACAAAAAAAAACTTTGACTTTTCCTAGTGTGAGGTTGAGAGCATCAGTCCTTAACATTTAAATGTGCAAAAGATGTTAGTCTCTGATATGCTAATGAATATAGGTATTATTATTTAATATTTTAACTTTAATTTTAGGTTCAGGGGTATATGTGCAGGTTTGTTTTGCAGGTCAACTCATGACTCAGGGGTCTGGTGTATAGTTTATTTAATCCCCCAGGTACTAAACATAGTACCCAATAGTTTTGTTTTGTTTTGTTTTCCTGAAGTTCTCCCTCCTCCTACTCTCCACCCTCAAGTAGGCCCCAGTGTCTGTTGCTCTCCACTTTCTGTCGATGTGTTCTCATTATTTAGCTTCTACTTATAAGTGAGAACATGCAGTATTTGCTTTTCTGTTCCTATGTTAGTTTGCCAAGAATAATGGCCTCCAGTTCCATCCATGTTCCTGCAAAGGATATGATCTCGTTCTTTTGAATATACATATCAAATAGGTCGAGCATCATTTGTTGAAAAGACCTCTCTCCACTGAATTTCTTTGAAACTTAATCATGGAAATTATGGAAAATTTTTTTTTAATATTATAGCTGGTCTGATTTTTTAAGCCAATAATTTTTTAAGCCAATATTTAAAAGTCAAATGTCATGAAAAAATTCAGATAACTATGTTAAAAACAAGTTTTACAACAGCAAGCCCACCTAAATACAGAAGACTCTAGGTGAATATTACTACCCCATTTAAAAGGGACATGAATCCTTCTGATTGCCTAGTTATCATCACTCTTTATTGTCTCTTGATACTAATGGCAAGAACCAGTTTTAATTTCATATCATGCCTTTTTCTCTTAGAGTAGAATAACATTTTTAAAAAAATATGTTTAACATATAGTTCTTTCCAAAATGGAAACTTGAGCCTAACAGACTGTAAATATTTGACATTTCAGTAGAATTGGGAGAGGCAATTGTTTGTTGTTGAAAAAAAAAAACAATAGTTCTACATATTCAATATGCAAATAATATCTGTGTAATTTCTTTTTGCTGTAGTAGGAATACTTAACATGAGAGCTATCCTCTATAATTTTTAAGTAAACAATACAGTATTGTTAACCCTAGGCATAGCTGAAACTATACCCATTGAACAACTCTGCATTTCCCCTCCTGCCCCACCTGCCCCTGGTGACTACTATTCTACTCTCTATTTCTGTGAATTAGACTATTTTACATACCTCATATAACTGAGATCATGTGGTGTTTATCTGTCCTGCAGGTTCCTGCAGGTTCCTGCAGATGTCCTGCAGGTTCATCCAATTTCTCACGTATGACAGGATTTCCTTCTTTCTGAAGACTAAATAATATTCCATTGTTTGTATATGCCACATTTTATATATTCAGTAATCCATCAATTGATATTTAGGTTTTTCCACATCTTGGTTACTGTGCATAATGCTGAAATGAACATGGGAGTGTACATATATTTTCAAGATCCTGATTTTAATTCTTTTGTACATACTGAGTATATACTCAGATATGAGATTGCTGGATCATATGATGTTCTATTTTCAATTTTTTGAGGAATCTCCATATTGTTTTTCACAGTGGCTACCCTGTTTTACATTCCCACTGACACTATACAAGAGTTCTAAATTCTTACATCTTTGCCAATACTTTTCTTTTTTTTTTTTTTTTCTTTTTGATAATAGCCATCCTAAAAAGTGTAAGATAATATTTCATTGTGGGTTTGATTTGCATTTCTCTGATCATTACTGATGTTGAGCATATTTTAACATTCCTATTGGCATTTGTATGTCTTCATTTGAAAAATGCCTATTCACATCATTTGTCCATTTTTAAAGAGTTTTTTTTTTTAATTTTGTTTTTGTTTTTGTATTGAGTTGTATAAATTCCCAATATATTTTGGGTATTTACACCTTATCAGATACATGGTTTGGAACTATTTACCCGTTATCAGATATATGGGTTGGAACTATTATAGTTTCTCCCATTCTGTAGGTTGCCTCTTCACTCTGTTTTCTTGACTATGCAGAAGCTTTTTGGTTCAAAAGACTCCCACTTGTCTGTTTTTGCTTTTGTTGCTTATGCTTTGGTTTCAAAATAGAAAAAAACAATCATTGTCAAAACCAATTTCTCTTCTTTTCCTGGTAATTCCATAATGCATGAATTGACTTCTTTGTGGTTTCCCATAAATCTTTTAAGCTTTTGTTACTCTTTGTTACTTTATTTGATTTTATTGTTATTCCTCTGATGGATAATTTCGAATGACCTGTCTTAGACTTTACTAATTCTTTCTTCTCTTTGATTAAGCCTATTGTTGAACCCCTCTGGTTAATATTTTAGTTTGTTTATTGTATTTTTAGCTCCCAAATTGATTTGTTCCTCTTTTATAGTTTTTTGTCTCCTTATCAGTATTTTCATTTTGTTCATGTGTTTTCTTATTTTGTTTAGTTGTTTATATGTGTTATCTTGTTACTCACTGAGATTCACTAAGATGATTGTTTTGAATTCTTTGTCAATTAATTCATGAGTATCCATTTCTTTAGAGTTGGTTATTCAAGATTTATTTTGTTCCTTTGATTGTTTTATATTTTCTTATTTCTCAAGTTCCTTGTATCTTTGTGTCACTTTCTGTGCATTTGAAATAGAAAGCCACTTCTTGCAGTCTTACTGACAGGGAAAGATGTTTACCATTCAGCTTTTCAAGGGATTCTGGGAATCTCTAGAACCTTTTTTATAGATGGGTCTTGTCTGGATTTGTGCATGTGGATTTATAATGAGAGATTTTCTGGTTGTTTTTGGTCTTCTTCCTCCTCCTCCTCTCCTCCTCCTTCTTCTTTTCTCCTTCTTCTCCTTCTTTTCTTCTAAAACCTATAATCTCTTATTCCCTCTAATGTCTGATGAAAGTACTACTGTCTGAGACATTGGAGGCATGCTGTACTCCTCTTCTTCCCTCCCTGTGGAGAAGCCTCAAGTTACATGTCTTCATCCAATCTTGCAGAGCTCTGTCTAATGCAGCAAGATGCCTGCCTGTTTACTTTGTTCCTAGCTCTCTCCAGGCATCCAAACTGTGCCTGTTCCATCAGTACTAAGGGTGAGGTGAGAGAAACTAGTTCCTTGGAAAACACATCAAATGACCAGAATGTTGAAGACATATTTCACTTCTCTTCTTTCTTCCTTGTCCAGAAGACTCATGTTCTTCACCTTCTCCCCTTTCTTGCACAGCCATGTTGGATGCAGTAAGCCACCCACTCCTTTCCTCTCTCCTTAGCTGTTATTGGGCATCCAAACTATGCCAGTTTCATCAGCACTCCAGATGAGGCAAGACAGAAGCCAGTTCCTCCCTCGGGCAGACTATCAAAAGCCTAGAGACATTAGATGCATACTTCCCTCTCTCTTTTTCCATCAGGAAGAAGTTACAAGACAAGATGATTTCACTGGGAGCTGAGTTTTGCCAGATTTGGGGAAATACTGATGCAGGTAAAGCAAAATTTCTCTTCTTACCAATTTCAATGTAGTTGTTATTAATGTTGTGGTTGTCCAGGCTACTGCAACTTCTTAACAAAATTCTGGACTTCTTTAAAGGGTGTTGTGGTTTGTATGTTATTTTTAAATCAGTTTTTCTGTGAGGGGTAAAGCCTGGGAATTCTTATTCTGCTGTCTTTCTTATGTTCTCCACAAAATAATCTTAATCAACATATTTTATTTAATATGCTTTTCTTCTTATTCAGTTTAAAACTTTTTTGCCCTTTATGTATTTTTTTATTTCTTGTTTTCATATTTGAGTGATCTACTTTACAGCCTATTAATGCATTAGAGCTAATGAATGTTGTATGCAAATAAAATATATTATTATATGCATCTGCTTTCTATTTTTTTTTCCCCTCAGGATGTTTGACATTTTCAAGTAATTTTTTTTTCCCTAAAATCGGATGTAAAATCAAGGCATAGAAATACAATACTAGTATGCAAATTATTTATAAATATAATAAGAAATGGGTAACAAAAAGAATAAGCATAAGCAATAAATTAAGTAAACTGTAATAACTAAGAGATAGAAAAATTTTCTTCTAATTATAGTTCTCTAATTATAATGTTTTGCTAAAGGTAATGCTATTAGAATTATAAAAGCTGAAATCAGTGGCACATAATGTCAATAAATTATTTTGCTTAAACCCCAGAACATCATTTATTGAAGGCTGATACTCATGGATAGAAGAGTTAAAGTGCGAATATATGCACCCTTCTATATGGATTCTGCAGAAAGATATGCTTGGGTCACAACTCAGGTGAATTTACTATGAAACTTTGTCTTTGGTAAAGCATCTTATTCTTGGCTCTTCTATATATATATATTATAAAGTTTGGGAGTGGGCTTGCTATTAAAGAATAAATTATTTACTTGGTTCTAGCTGTTTACAAAGTTGTTGGTGACTAATTGCTGGAAAGAAGCTGGGACATTCTGTGGTCCCTCCATTTTATATCCCCTCCCTTTGGTTCTGTAGGAAATTGAGTTCAGCAAAGCTACTACGAATGGAGTAAAAATCTTACTTTTTATGCATATGTATATTTTTTCCAGACAATTTGGAGAGAACTCCCTGAAACATTCACTGTGCAATTCTACTTTTTTGAATACTTACTATAATTAAAGTTCATTTCTGATTTACATAAAGACCGATCAGCACACTAGAGAATTTCTGCTTCATGTAGTTATTCAAGAAAACAGGACTATGGAGGTTTTACCATCTTCACTTTGTGGATTTCATATCTATTTCTACCTGGAATAGAAGAAAAAGATACAGTAAAAAATTGTAAAAGGGGTTTTCATAGGCAATGACTTCAAGTGTAGCATATTACTTCTACTTACATTCCATTGTCTGGATGTGGAATTTACTCATATGTGTACACTTAACAGCAAGAAAGATATAGCTAGTTCCCTTAAGAAAAGACAGAGGTATTCACTCAATAGCTCGATAATTTCTGTCACAATGAAAGTAAGATATGCATTACAAAGTTGTTTTATTCTCTTTTCAAATAATTCTCGTTTTAAATTGGTTGCTGAGACATTTCCTTGGAGCATAGTAACAGTTTCAACAGTTTCCTACTCACTCAACATAATTTCCATAATGCAAATGAGAGAAAATAACTGGTAAATATAGGTTATAGTGTTACTTGTTAAAAGTATTTTCCACATACAAAATTTTATTTGCATATGGTGTCCTTTGAAAAAGGAGCACTTAAGATTTTTTTATCTCTTAGAGTTAGGCATTTACATCTAGTTAAATTCA
Organism: Chlorocebus sabaeus; assembly: GCF_047675955.1. Lineage (NCBI taxonomy): Eukaryota > Metazoa > Chordata > Mammalia > Primates > Cercopithecidae > Chlorocebus > Chlorocebus sabaeus. Next base: position 68,876,494 of record NC_132910.1, read on the forward strand.
AATTGTGATATATTTTGTATAACAGCCTCAAAATTTATATCAGTATAAAAACAATTTCAGTTAAAAATCTACTGCATATTCACCACCTTAGGTCTACTCTATACAAGAAATGACACAAAAAATTTCTCTAGAGTTTGAAACTTTCAGAAAGATTTTTGTTTTCAATCACATGCAGAGGGTTTAAATAATGAAAAAACCATGCTGTAATTGATTATAATGTTTCTGAAACAATAACAGCAAAAACACAATTTAAGAAGAAAAAAAGATGAGAAAACATTTATTAACAACTAACAATAACCAATAAGAGATTAAGAAATACATTCATTTAAAATGTAATTATTTGGAGTACTTAACACAAACTACATACAGTTCATGAACTTGAACCTAACTAGACATGATGTATAATATTCTTTAATTATCAAAATATGTTTCAAAATGTATTACTTAGACAAATATGAGCTCTCATTTGATGAGAAAGACAGACACTTGTAGCTAAAAAAATTCATGTAAAGAGCATATGCATTTCCATATATTAAACAGTGAAAGGCATAACAGAGGAACTTTGCCACTTTACATAAAACATTTTGTTTCTAAACGTTTGAAAAGATTGAATTGGGAGATAAAATTCAAGTTGAGATTTGGGTGGGGACACCGCCAAACCATATCAGTAACTTTATGTAAATTATTTATATTGATCATTCTTTTGTATCCAAATATATAAACACATAAGTAATGTATGTTCTTTCCAGGGTTTGTGTGTGTGTGTGATATACACTGTGAAAACCTGGTAGAGATTGAGAGGCAGAAATCCCAAGAGAGTGAGGAACCACCTATGACTGTCTCCCTGGAGTTTTTAAGTCTCAGAGTTGTCCACACTGAACCTACAGCAATTCATAAATCATGGTTCATGTTTTTCCACCTAGGCACGGGTTTCTTTGGACATTGCTGCTCTGGTATGTTATGATTATCTGTATTCACCTGTTGCTGTCTCCAGTTTAGAGGACAACTGTTTGACTTGTCACCTCACTGCTTTTATGGTCTAAGAAAACTCATTAATTTATCAATGTCCTCAGTTTTTTACTTGTTTGGACAGAATGATGACTTCCATGCTTCTTACATGCTGGACTGAAAACTGAAAACCATATGTGTTTTTTCAAAGGATAACTCTTTGTGAAAATTATTTAACTAGTACGACCTACTGTCTGTGTAAATATCGCATATATTTACTTTATACAGTCTTCCTTACTCAGAATGAAAATCTAAAATATTTATGGTGCTCTACATCAATTCATCACTTCTGTCAGTAAGAGAGAAAGTGAGAGAGAGAGAGAAATAAAGACACATAGGCACACACACACTCACACACACTCATAGAAATAGTTAGAAAGGTTGAGACATGGTAAATGTATCTAAAACCCAGTACATTCAACCAGTTTTTAGGAAAAAAACATAAAAAAATAAACTTATAAACAATTTATATATATACATATATATGTGTGTGTGTGTGTATGTTTAAATTATACCTGGTTACATAATATAAATATCTAATAGATGCCACTGCATTTCTTTTTAGGGACAGAAATGGTGATCTTCCTGAAAATTGGATATATTATACCCATTGAAAATTTGACTTATAGCTCAACCTCAATTTTTTTTTTACTCCTCACACAAAATTCTACAGATAATTTTTCACCATTACCCAAAATTGCAATACCCTTCTATAATTACATAGCTTAGAAAACATTCTTTTAACTTTTACAATAACCTTCCATCACTCATTTTTCTTGCAAACTCCTACTCCAGGCCAAGATCATTTGTCATTCCTTTCTCATAATCAACTTCCACAACCATGCTTTAATTTACCTCGTTTTTAACCCTTAACACGTTGTTAAAACAAGTGTATTAAACACATAGTTTAATAAACTCAATTTGTAACCTTTAACACATTGATTTATTTTGTTTGTGTGTATGATTTAACAAATATACTCTGAGACCTTAAAGGTAAAGAAACATTTTATTCATCTTCAGATTTATGTGTAAGATGCAGAATCAGTGAATGTTGTTAGAAAATGACTTGAATACTGTATTTTAGTTTAAATAGCAGCTCTTCAAGAAAAGAAGTGAATTTAATAGATACATTAAATAAAAATTAAATTAGTTATTGTCTAGACTTCTTTATATATTCCCATCATGTTTAGTACAATGATAATCTATGATTGTGGTCATCATTTTTGTCATTTCCACAGGGATATGGTCTTTGTGGGTGAACATACAAATTATATCATAGGTTCTTTTTTACAAGTTTTTCTCTGTGTTTCAAAGTTGTAGAGTTAATTGGAAAATCCTTCCCTGAGCACTAATTATACCACATTCATATATTCAATACATCAAAAATCACATTAGATTTTAATTCTTCATTTGTATGTCTATTTCTCTACTGGATTAAATTTTTTCAAAGAAAGTCAATGTCTTTTTTTTCTTTAATTCTCAGAAACTACCTGGAATAATGTAATCACTCATAAAATGATTTTTAAATGAATGAACTCATGAATAAGTAAATGAATGAATATTCTTGAATTACCTCTCAAGATTTCCATTTTTGAATCACTAAACTTACATGCTAAAGAAAATGTGGTTCCAAATTGTCACTTAAGAGAACATTATAAGACTATAGCAAAGACATTTACTATAATCAATTTATTGTCTTCTAAGTATTGACTGTTACTTATACATTTTTTATGAAAAAAGTATTTTTTGAGAAAATAATGTTGACTTTTAAATGTGATATTTACCCATATAAAAATTGTAACTTTTTATTTTATGTGTATACATGTATGTGCATGTGTTGAGAGAGAGAGAGACAGAAAAACAGATATACAGAAATTATTGAAACAGATAGAAAGACACTGAGACCAGAATTTTAAAACTCAATAAAATACAGACTGACTACGTAACTATGAAGAGAGGCAAGGGTGAAGGTTGTAACACTGTACACAGATGACATGGGCATTTAAACAAAGGCCAAGGGGAGTTAGGAGAAAAACAACACTACCACAAATGGATGTTTTTGGGAAGGAGGAAAATGTCTCCTAAGGTAAGGAGATTGTGCATGGATTCTGGAAAGAGCATGAGGATACAGAATAATTTTTTTTCTGTGTTCACCATAGAATGGGACTTCAGAGGACAATAGATATTCAGATAGAGATTGGAAAGTCAGGATTGAAAAGTCAGTGAGATAAAAATTTAATCCATAGAAGAATCATAGTATTTGAAAGAATACCTAATTGGAGAGTATTTTGTGAGAAGAATGATAGAGATTAATGGAATTGTGCAATCAATGAGTGTTGATGTTTCATCTGCATGAACATATGGTCAGAAAATGTTGAAGACAGATCCTATTAACAAGTCTGCAATGTCTGTTAATGGTAGCAAGTAGAATCATGATGCAGTGATTTCTATTTTCCCTGAAGGAATTTCTCCCCAGACGGTTTCGGTAGAGTTCAAAATAGATCTTAAAATTAAACGTGTGCTGACAAAAATTGCATCGTATTTTTAAAGTTCTCATTTTGGTTTTTTCAGCCATTAATAACCTTTTATCAAGAACAATGTTCAGACATGATATGGTTCAAGTTTTACTTCCATTTATCTTCCACAAAAACTATTTAGAAAAACTAGATGTTTAAGTATAACACACTTCTGCCGACAGAAATTTGTAACTACTAATGCTAACCATGTGAACATTGACAATTGCTGTATAAACATTATTTTATTATTCTTTCTATTACTGCAAGAAAGAAGCCAGTCTAAAGAAAAACTACATGCTACATTATGCTAATATGACTTTCATGAAAAAACAAAATTACAGCGATGGTAAACAGACTGAGAGTTGCCAGGGTTTAAGGGTTGAAGTGGGAGGCAGTTAAATAACTGACACACAGGGAATTTTTAGGATAATGTAATTATTGCATTTGGTACATAATGGTAAATACGAAGCATTAAGTATTTTCAAAATACATAAAATTGTACAGCACAATGAGTACACTTTAATGTATGTAATTAAAAAAAAATGTAGGTAGTCTGTGGAACCGAAATGGAATTCAAAATTTGTCAAGAGAATGTAAATGTAATTTAACTCTATGAAATCAGTAGAATGAGGGATAAGGTGTTGATGTTAGTAGCTTTGAAACTGAGTAGAATCTATAAGACTAAAGGCAATGGGAGCTTTAGATAAGCACTATGCTAGTTGATCAAACTCTTCCCTATAAGGGTAGAGGTCGACAATTTTACAAACATTATACATGTATACAGGCATTGGTCAGTTTAGCAAATGGATGGCAGATGTTGGAAGCCATATTTCTTACACTGAGAATAGGAAGTTACAAATAATCAATGGGAAGTGACTAGAATGATAATCCATGTGGTAATAGATTAGAGACATCATTATAAATTCATGTTTAATTTAATGTAGACATAGTTACATATAGAAATATTTATAGATGCTTGTGTATATACAGACATATATGTGTGTGTGTGTGTGTGTGTGTGTATATATATATATATATGCTTTTGCTCTGACAGCTGAGGTCTAGAAGGAACATTACCCAAATAGCAACAAGCACACTTAGTTGCCAGTTCTTTGTTTCTAATAACATTATTCAATTAAAGGAATCTGTACACCTTGGAGAAAAGCTGAATCTAGCATTGGACTGGAAATAGGCAAGATGAGACTGGAGCATCTTGTATACCTGAAATTAGGCTCAGGAAAGAAAAAGAAATAAAGAAACACCACACACACACACACACACACACACACACACGCACACACACGAAGATCTCAGTATGTCAAAAGAATACAGGGAGCTAACAAATGAACTCCAAATGAGAAAAGTTGGAACAATTTAAACAGCAAAATAATTATACATTCAATTATAGCCATAAAATAAAATAAATATATTTGAGTGTATCATGATGTAAATAAATGAATGAATACATAAATAAATGGGACAGGACAGACTAATCTATTATACAGAAGAATTCCAATAATTTATCTGCCATTAGTGGATAAAGCATAACTTTCTACTCTTTAAGTGTGGGCTGCACATAAAGGCTTCTTTCTAAAGGATACAGTACAGAAAGAGAAAGAAAGAGTAGAATTACAGCGGAGAAGCTTACAAGTCAGATAATCTGCCTCAAGTCAGATAATCAACATTAACATGAATAATTATTAGTCATGTTGATAGGGTGTAACCCTGATATGATGTAATGACAATGGCACTTTACTTCTGTTGTCCTCCTCCTCAAAACATATTTCTCTAGTTCAATCATCAGAAAAGTACCAGACAAATGTCACTTGAGGTCTGTATTAGAAAATATCTGATCAGTAATTCTCAAAACTATCAGGGTCATCAAAAATAAGAAAAGTCTAAGAGGTTATGACAACCACAAAAAGCCTAAGGAGGCATGACTACTAAATGTAAGGTGGTATCCTGGAGAGATCTCACTTAAAAAGTGCATTAAATAAAAGTGGAAAATTTGAATAAAATATAGACTTTTGGGCTGGTAGTGGTGGCTCACGCCTGTAATCCCAGCACTTTGGGAGGCCTAGGTGGGTGGATCATGAGGTCAGAAGTTCAAGACCTGTCTGGCCAACATAGTGAAACCCCATCTCTACTAAAAATACAGAAAAGTAGCTGAGTGTGGTGGTGTGCACCTGTAGTCTCAGCTATTCAGGAGGCTGAGGCAGGAGAATTACATGAACCTGAAGTTCACGGAGGTTGCAGTGAGCCAAGATCATGCCATTGCACTTCAGCTCTGGTGATAGTGCGAGACTCCATCGCAAACAAACAAACAAACAAAATATATAGACTTTTTGTCAATAATGATGTATCAATAGTGGTTTATAAATTGTGACAAATGGATCCATCTTTTGTAAGACGTTAATAATAGGGTTGTGTTAGTAGATGTTAATAACACTGGAGTAAAATATACCAGAGCTCTCTGCAGGCGCTTCACCATAATTCTATAAATCTAAAATTGTTTTAAAATTAAAAAAATAAATTAGTTATTATCCTTCCATACAGCATACACAAAATTAATTCTTGATGTTTTGTAGATGTAAACAGGAAAGTTAAAACACTGTTGTATTTAGAAGTGTGTGTTTAGAAGTAAATATAAGAAAATATTTTCACAAACTTTCAGTAAGAAAAGACTTAGTAAATTATGATAAAACAGGAAGCACTAACCATGAATGAAAAACACTGATAAATTATAGTACATTACAATTCTGTTAATCAAAAGAAAAGATTAAGAGAATAAACAGGCAAGCCACAGAGTGTGAGAAAGAAATGTAAACAGGCTATATAAAGAACTTTCAAAAATTAATAAGAAAAAGATACATGACTCAATAGAAAAATGAGGAGAAGCTGATAGGTACATCCCACATGAGAGTCCTCAAATGGCAAATAAGCATGTGAAAATGTATTCCTTATTGTGGAATGCAAATTAAGACAAAAATAAAATACCCTTATAACCAACTAGAATGGTCAAAGTGAAAAAAGATGAATAATACCTAGTATTAGAGGGAATATGGGACATTTGGAATTCTCATACATAAATGGTTGGAGAAATAATGACATGCACACTTTAGAAAACCATTTGGCAGTAACAATCAAAGATGAAAATGTCCACACTATATGAAACAAAATTATTTTAATTTTATATGTAATAGAAATGTACAGCTATTAGCAGAAAAAGTCATGACAAGGTATTCATAGCAGAAGTATTCCAATGCACAAAAAATTAAGTATCTAATGATCTAAAATGGATAAATGCACTCTGGTATACACATACAATTCAATATTATACAGCAATAAAAATGAGCAAATTATTGCTAGATGCAGTAACATAGGTCAAACTCACACAAAAAAATATTGAAAGAAAGAAGCCAGACATAAAAGAGTAAGATTTTTATGAATCTAATAGAGGAAAAAGTTACCAGAGGGGTCAGAAAGGGTACTTATTGTGCCATTTATACATTGTTCTCTTTCTAAGTGCTGGTTAGGGGCTTTATTCATATGTGAAATTCATTGAGATAACTCCACACAATTTATGGTCTACAAAGACATTAAATATTAATTACATGGTATTTAGAACAGAATAATATTAAAAATACTATACAGTACTTCACAAAAACTTAAGAGTTTTGAGCACAAGCATTTAAAAGAAAATAAAGATCAAATATATATGAGTTGTTTTCAAACAATATGAGAAAATATTAACATAATAGCTAAATAAAATGTAAGGGAAAAACTTTAAATAGGGACGCATACAGTTCTTCAACTCTAATTTTTTTCCTCAGTGTACATATTAGTTTATTTTATATTAGTTTCCTGTCTGGTGTAACAAATTTCCACGAAGTTAGTTGCTTAATATAACACAAATTTATTGTTTTAAATTTCAGGAAGCCAGGCGTTTTAAATGGGTTTTGCTAGGCTTCAAGGTGTCAAGACATATTCCTTCTGGATGCTCTAGGGAGAATCAATTCTCTAGTCTTCAGCTTCTGGAAGCCACCATTACTTGCCACAGGGCATCTTCCTTCATCTTTAAAGCCAGAAGTTTATCATCTTCTCATCTCTCTCCAACTCTGACCCTTATGAGTATTCTTGTGATTACACTGAGCCCACTCAAATTATCCAGGGTAATCTCATTTCAGGATAATTAATTCAATCATATTTTCGGATCCTTTTTGTCTATCTTGTAAGGTGTCATATTCACAGGTCTCCTGGATTAGGATGTGGACATCTTTGGGCAACCATTATTCTGCTTACCAAGGTGAACAAAAGATATAAATCAAATAAGCAAACTGTTGAAATGAAATGAAGCAAAGAAATTAATTTATGTCATTATAGTGTGTTTTCAAGTATTTGTAATGTTGTAATAATTATTAGATAAATTAAACATTGGACTCTGTTTAGTGTTAGACTGGAATTCTTCCTGGATTTCTTCTGTTCCTGCTTGATCTGGGCCTCTGAGCAAAAGGAATTGCAAGAATATTTGTATTACAGACAACCTTGGAAACTAAAGATAGTCTCTCCTTTTAGGTAGAGGCCCCCAAGAATAATTTGGAAATGTAAGCTTTCTTCTCTTCCTGGAAACACTTGCTTGTTTTCTGGGGCAATAATTCTAGCTATTGGGGAGTAAAGAAACAATATAAGTTGTGAGTTAACATCTCAAATCCTTAATGGTTTAGAATTTAACATTTAAATTTTTATTATTAGTCCTTGATATTATCTCTATTGTGTTTTCCTATCATGCAATAAAAATAGATAAGGATCCTCCTTCAGAAATATTCTGGAGAATTGTTATGTAAAAATATTTTATACATTTTTACACTTGAGATGTTATTCCAAGACCATGAACTCCCCAAATTTTTATTATAAATAAACTTTTGTTGATTATACAAAGGTAGAATGCTCAGTGAGATTTTTAATTTGGGATACAGCAGTTCAGTAATCTTCTCCCTAAGCAGATACTTACATCTTAGAATTAATTTAGACGTGCTTGAGACATTATATCTTCTAAAACAAAAAAAAAAAACTGTATTGTGACTTCAGTAATAAATAAATACAAATTAAATATTCTTCTCCTCAACCCCAAAAGTGGCCAATTTTATAATGCAATTCTACCATTTTTATTTTTATTTTTCAGTTCTCTGTGCGTTTATCAATATCTAGCTAGACATCACATCTATCAATCTAATATATCTATACCTACATATCTGTTTCTAATAGAAGTTTAACTATTTCTTTTCCAAAATTATCATTACTTTTATTTTCGATAATATATTTTGAAATGTCAAGTAAAATTAGAAAGTGATATATTAATTTTTGAAAAAATGAATTACAAAATAATTTTAATATACACTTATAACTCTTTCTCACATTACCAATTTTTTTTCTCCCTCTATTACTACTTGACTTATTCAAAACTTTATAACATTTCTCCTAATGCACGGCAACAGTTTCTATCTGGTATCCCTGCTTCCAGTCTTAATTCATTAAATTCATTACTCATTTAGCTATCAGAATTGTCTCAGGTTTTCAATTTTTAAATTTTCAATTATTAAAATAAATTTTATTGTGTACATTTGAGTTTTACAACATGATGTTATGGAATCCATATTGATTGTAAAATGGTTACTATATTGAAGCAGATTAACTTCTATCATCTCATAGTTTCTTTATTGGTGATGAGAGTGTCTAAAATCTACTTATCCAAAAAAACAAACTACCATATAACTTTATTAGCATTAGTACTCATCTTATACATGAGTTATCTATGCTTGCACTTTCTGCATATCTGCTATTTTGTATCCTTTGGCCATGTACTCCCATTTTTCTCATTCTTAGCCTTCCCCACAGTGATGAGCACCATTTCATTTTCAGATAAATATTAATAAGAAGAATTTGCATACTTTATTTAAAACTATATTTTTTTAAACAAATATCCCATTTATCTTTATAACAAAATGAGTACCATTTAGGAAAAAAAATTATTAAAATTATAAAATGTGATGCTTTACATTATACTGACTTCAAATTAAATCATTTAAATTAGTATCTGTTTCATATCAAGTAGAAAAATGCTGTATGAAAACCAGAGAAAAAACACAGGAAAGCCAGTATGCTATTACCAGGGATTCTAAGCATATCATGCTAAGTGAAGAAAATTTTAAATAACATGAGATTTCTAAATGATATAATAGCAATATTTTATAGTATAGTATAATTTATATATTTTTCTGCATTAAAATGACCATTTATTTAGCAATTTAATATTCTATGTAAGAAAATAGTATATTTTTTCTGAAAAAATAAGCCATTTATTTCTTCAGTTTAGTGTTATAAATGACTTTTTTCTCAATAATTAAAATAAATGAATGTATTTTTAATACAAATAATGTGCCTGCATCAGCCTCTAGTTTAATTGCTAACTTTATAATGCACAATCATTTTGTGACTGAAAATTTTCTGCTTCATACATGTTTATGAATGAAGTAATCATATTCACATATATGCAGATTTGAATCAGAGTAATTGTAACAATTTTTAAAAATGAAATCGATTAACTCCTCTTTTCATATTGCCAGTCTTTCTTACATCTGTGCAAAAAAAAAAAAAAAAAGAATTGGTGTCATAAATCTAGAGGCAGCCAAAAATACAAGCCCACATATAACATCCTACTTATGCAAATAGTGCATCTGCTGCTATATGAGCAGGCCAAAGAATATTTCCAACTAGACTCATACACCCACAATACTGTGAGAATTAAATCAATCAAAACCACATTCTACTAGAAATATATATTTAAAAACTTAAAATATTCATGCAATATAATTATGTACAACCTGCTTATGAAGTTGTTTTAATTACTTAGCACACATGAATGCCAACTTCTATTTGACCTTTCAATAGCCGATTGTCTGAAAAAAAAACCTTTCCCCAAAAAAGCCTATCAGCAGAATATTCTTTTTTGAAAATGTTTTAACATATTAAATATCTTACTACATTAAAACCTTTCCATATTTAACTCCCCAAATTGTAAATTAAATCCAGTAATAAAATATGAGCTGTTTCTTATATTTAAATATTTTATACTATAAATTTATCTTTTTTGTACATAAGAAAATACTGGTTATAAATGTACCTTGTTTTATTTTAATTTTTATGAACAACGTTATAAGCAATATTTAAGGTATAAATATAAATAGGGCTTCATTGTTTTAAAAATTTATTTTACATGTTATCACAACCACAATAGGAAGAAAAAAATTAACGTTTTAATTTTTTTTTTTCATGTGGTAAAAGAGAAACACTCATTCAGTAAATGATATAGTCTAAATTCAAAGTTTTCTGAATTCAGCAGCAAGGGTTTAAACTATGCTGTATGAAGCCTCTACATACATTTCTTCTATAATCAGTGTTTGCAAATTTGCTTATGTGCTTCCTTAATAACAACAAACTGATTACTGTTTTCCAAAATAAGTAATACATTATTCATAGGGTAATCAAATTCTAGTGCTTACTTGGCCATGAACACAGTTCAGTAGCAAACAATAATAATAATCACAAAATTATATAATTTATAAAATTCCATTGATGCCGACTTTCTTTCTTTCTTTCTTTTTTTTTTTTTTTTTTTTTTTTTTTTGTTGTTGTTGTTGAGACAGAGTCTCTCTCTGTCGCCCAGGCTGGAGTGTAGTGGCGCGAGCTCGGCTCATTGCAAGCTGTGCCTCCCTGATTCATGCCATTCTCCTGCCTCGGCCTCCCATGTAGCGAGTAGCTGGTGCTACATACGTGCAGCACCACACCCGTCTAATTTTTTTGTGTTTTTTGTAGAGACGGGGTTTCGCCATATTGGCCAGGCTGATCTAGAACTCCTGACCTCAGGTAATCCATCCATCTCAGCCTCTCAAATATCTGAGATTACAAGTGTGAGCCACCGCACCTGGCCCTGACTTTCTTTTAGAAACTTATTTATATTTCTCTATACATAGCTATAAGATTATTTACTATGACTGTTCTTAACCTAAGAGCATAACATTTTGATATCAATAACTGTGACAAGAGGTTCAGCAGAAAATACTGTAAGGGTAAGGCAGTGGAAGTAGGTATACTTTGAAAAATGTACAAGGAGCAGACAGAAGGGTAGTTTGCCCCTCCACTCGGAACTAGGATATATTTCCATGCATTGTTTCCAACAGTTAAAATTACTTCTCTAAAATAAACTGCAAATAAACAGCAAATAGGTGCCAAAATGCTGAATATTTTTCTGAGGTTTATAATTTTTATATTTAAATGTTATGTACCTATTTTTTATGTAGCTAATGCTTTTCAGGGTTCAAAATTCAAAAGTTACACCATGGTATATTGTGGAAAACCCTCTTCCCAGTTCCTTCACACAGCTATCTTATTGTACTCAAAGGCAAACAATTTTATTAAGTTTTTTAAAAGAAATAGAATTCTGGAGATATACATATCCAAGTGATTGCATTTATCTCTATTCCTTCTTTTTATTATACAAATGGCATAATATAGTTCAACATTGGGAATATTTTTCATTTTTATAAATTGGTATCTTATAAATCAATTGGAATGAATATATAAATACATTCATCATCACTATTGCTTATTTATACAGATCCATAGGAGCTGTATGTGTGATATATGATGTCCAATAGCTTCATTTTCAGTTCATGCAAAAGCTAGTTGCAAAAGCCAGAAACTACAGATGATGTATTCATCTAAGTCAAAATCATCTCTTAACTAAGCTATTCAAATAGGCTCTTATTTTTTCTCCATCTTTGCTCCTAAGAAAATGTGCATTCCTAGTCAGTCATTTAGAATTCTAAAACAATCATGTCATTTCTGTGCTTCAAGTCATAGCATGGTTTCTCATTTTTTCTGCATACAGCTTCCATCTTATCACCTATTGTTTTTGTCCTCTCTTTCCAACCTGCAGCCACAAAGGCTGTATTTATACTTAGTTCCCATGTATTAAGCCCCTACTAGTGTGTCGTGTTCTGTTTTAGATGCTTGGGTCACCGAAGAACATACACACAGAAACGGCTCTACTTTTAATGATGCATATATTCATATGGAGAAAGACAAAAATAATCTAATATAAATATAATTTGTCAGATGATAAGTGCTAAGAATGAGAATAAAGAGGGTAAGAGATGTATTGTTCACAGGTTGTCAAAGGAAATTCATGTAGACTCTGAGGCAGAGCATTCCAGGCTGAAAACAAAGCAGAACAAAGGTTCTGAGACAGAAACATGTTTTGTTTAATAGAGAACTAAAGCCCATGAAATTTAGAAAGAGACTGTGGGTTGGTGTGGCGACAAAGATGAAAGTAGGGAGCGTATTAGGATGCTACTGATGGAAAAAAAAAAAAAAAAAACTGGTGGAAACAGTGGTATCATGGATGCACACAAGCAGTGAAATGAATGAAATATGGTTGTGTTTGTTGATGGTTGCATTTGCTAACATGGGAGGTGTAAAAAAATGGTAGCGTAAAGATGACCTGAAGATTCTGAACTTGAGCGCATTTAACTTCCAGCAATTAAAGCAACATAGAAAGAGTATACTTTTAGGTTTTAGTTTTATTTTTCAAGGCGGAGTAGTGCAGAAGCAGAGTTCAGTATTAGACGGCTATCATTAATTATTTAAATAGAGTCAAAAAAGTTAAATACATGAGTAGAAATTTGATGGAGAGATCTGAGCTGTAATTATGATTTTGGAAATCCTCAGAATAGAGATGGTATTTAATGACACGGGACTGGATGTTTCTGTTTTGTGCTTCATACTGGTGTTGGCCTTTTTCCAGGGTCTATTTCTTCCTCTTAAAGTGTACCTTCCCTGGAGCTCCAACCTAATGCCTGAAGTCCTCAGTGAGGTCCCTCCACTCTTCCTGTCTAAGCTGAAACTTCAACATCTTCAGGAGTGTGTGACACCTGGTATGTCTGTTCAGTTCTGAGCTCTGTAGCGACTCCACTGTTGTGCTTTGGAAAACTTGTCATGTGCACATGAATAATTTAATCTTAGAGTATTAAATTATTGACTTTAATACTGCATGTTTAACTAAGATAATTAACATCAGAATATCATCTAAGATTTGTCTTGTTAAAAATCAAGTTTTACCAGAAACTTAATACGAATTATAAAATTAATGATTTTATTGGGACAGTTTTATACTTATATATGATCTGATACTTATTTGTAATTTGCAAATATTCTAAGATGTTGGTCATTAGAGAACATACGTGAATAAGTGCATGTAGTAGTTAGCAGAGTGGAAATGAATACAAAATATTAATGGATTGTTGCAGAATATTCTGACCTTACTGAATGAACACACAATACATATGTGCACACATTCATAGAATCAGAAACTAATGAAAAGACTGAATGTATAATAAAGACCTTGAGAGACCCATGTTCTTAAATTCTATTGGTACTAAAACTTTCAATTAACATTGTAGAAACGTATATATCAGAGAATTATGAATAAATGCAGTCCTTGACATATACACAATCTGAGTTGATCGAAGGACACTGGCAGAAACATTAAAAAGCTAATTGTGTGAGATATTTCACTGCAATTTTATAAGGTTTTTCATTATAGTAGCTTTGTTTTCCTACTCATTACAAGATCCAGGGCCTTCTGTTTTTAAAATAATACCTTGCACATAATGGGAAATCTTTACATAAAGCTTAAATAAATTAAGGAAGAATTAATTAGCAAGTCCATTCCTGCTATATGTCATTTAAGCATTTTTTTATTCATCAAAACATACTACTTCAAGCTAATACTACATTAAATGGTTTATGTTAATGAAATCATGGGATATTACTTAATTCCTGAAATTTAGCTCTGCAAAAAATTATTGATTTATACACTATACAAGGTAATATTCTGGTTCATTCTCTGGAACAAATTGCAACTTAATTGAAAATAGTATGAATGCTAATAAGTATAATTCAATGAAAAGCCTTAAATTCCATAAGAATTAAGAACATTTGGTAATTAATAAACCACACCTTTGGTATTTAAAAGTGAAAAGATGTATTCCTTTAAGAAAAATAATAAAGTTGTCAAGATGAGGAAGAATTAAACATAAGTAATATTTGGCCCTAATAGATTAGTGATGATAACAGAAAGTAACGTCAGAGAAGAAAACAGAAGAGTATGGGGTGTTTGCAGGGAGTATTATTCAACCAGCCTGGCGTTCTAATGACAGTGACTATGACTTAGCAACTTTACTTTGCCCTAATGTGAGTGGCTTATTAGAAGAGGCTTGAGTCAGAGGTGGGATACTAGTGAGCAAGCTACTGTAATGAGGCAAGAAACAGAGGATTTTAGCATTAGAGATCTCGTTAATACAAACTAATGGAAAATTTTCAGTCACATAAAATGTTAATCTCTCCAACTTTTAAATTTGTAATTGGCAGAGAAGGAGAAGCTATTGAAGATCTTGATGCTTTGAAACTGTATGAGAGGTGTTGTTAGCAAGAGAACTAGCTAGGAGAAAAAAGAAAATATATTTTGATGGTAGCTGTTGGATTTAGTTCTGGTTTAAAGTATTTAGACATGAATCTGATCCTGGATTTCAAATGGACCTTTACTGAAAATGTCAAGTGATATACAGATGCATAAGATTGAACACTACAGCATCTTCCTTCAATAATTTGATTTACTCACCCTTATTTAAAGAATTGAATCTTTGTGTTCTCAAGCCTCCTTTTCACCAATTAATTTCACTCAGGACAAAAGGTGGTGTTTGATATTTTCAACTTTAAAATAAGTCAATTTTCCTGCATGTTTAAATATTCTGTTATCTTGGATTCTAATGAAGGACCTATAACTACATATTTAATATTTGATAAATTTATACAGATGTAACACATTATTGAAACAAGATTGTATAAACCAAACAAGAAAATAGACTGAAAATATTGTCTCAAAAAGAACAATTCTTGCTATGCTTTATTTTATATTTATATTTTATTCACGTAAGCTGTTTTCTATACTGGAAATATCATCCTCCTACTCTCCACCTTCTTTTCACCCTTCACTCTTGTCTTTCAATGCTCATCTAAAATTAAACTCCTCAAACAGGCTTTCAAAGCTCAGTGTAGAATCGTCTGTTATTTCTTCTTCCTCAGTATTAACTTTTATATATTATGTCTTGTTATATGGATAAATATTTATTTCCTAAATCATCAGTACACTGTAAACTCCATGAAGTTAGAAATGTAAATCAACACCTAATTTGGCACTTATTCATAATGATAATTTAACATATTTTTGCATCAATAAATGAATATAAGTTAGCAAATCAGTAAAATACACATTTCACACACTGGCAAATGATTTATTGATCACATACTGATTCTAACATTGGAGCATCTTATTTCAAAGAATATGAAGCATTTGGGGTAAATGTTCACAAATTTGTTAGTATATTTTAATTCTTATTTTATAGGTCAGTTTTATTTTTCATAAATATACAAAACTCTCAAAATCTGAATACTCCATTTGCAAGCTGCTCTTATCTAATAACCTTCCCTTCATTTCCTTTTTACATCTTCTACCTTAACCATTAATTTTGCTATTTTTAACTGGCACAGCCACATTTTGCATCATTCTAGTCTGTGCCTATCATATGGGAAAGCAGAAGTGTTATCTGTGACTATTTGGATTTTATAATCAATTTGAACTATTTGAAGTGTGATTTGTTCATGGAGTCATTGGAAAGGCATAATACTATTAAAAGCCAGATGGTGGCACATTTCACATGCTTAACAGGCACAAAACCATTTCCTAGTGGAAACATTTTAAAAATGGTTTTGGTTCCCCTGTACGATTATCAATCAAGTAATCTCACTTACTTTTTTTTTTTTCTTACTTTACATGGGGCAAGTATATTGATATCTGATTCTCTATTTGAAAAAAATGGGAAAACACTGATCTTTCTGGCTAGTAGACTTTACTTATTAAATATACCTTCAATATATTAATGGGAAACTGAAGGATACCTCAATTGTATTGCTTGAAAACCAGCAATGCCAAGTTATATTTCTCAATAAATAAAATTATCTCTTATTTTATTTTGGCCATTTATTATTCTACTTCATTACAATACACTTTTTAAAAATGTATTGTTGTTTAGTATCTCAGTAGAACCATATTTGTAATCTTCATTTTTAACTGTGCATTTGTTTAAATATACCATAGTTGCTACACATGAACAAAAAAAATCCAATGTTCTAAATCGCTATCAAATGAAATTTTAATATTAGCTTACTTCAAAGAGTGCACTAATTTGGCTAAATCATAGAAATGTCTCTTTTTAACAAACTATACCACATTGGGGAAAACATGATTTTTAAAACATTATTATGAGTGTTGTAGATATGGCCTGAGAGAAAGGCTATTTCTTCAAGAAAAAAATTAAAAAATACTACTCAGCATTAAAAAAGGAGTAAACTATCGTTTCACAATACAATTGTGATAAATCTCAAATTAATTATACTAGATGAAAGAAGCCAGGCAATCAAGAGTACATACTGCATGAAATCATTTATATAAAACTCTAGGAAATGCAAACTACTCTCTATAATGGAAGAAAACACATCAGTGGTTACACGGGAAGGAGAGCTTTGGGAGGGAGAGAGGAATTTAAATAGGTCTTGTTGAAGAACTAGACATGTTCACTATTTTAATTGTGCTGATGGAATCATGAGTATATCCACATGCCAAAATTTATCAAATTCTACACTTGAAATATGTACAGATTTATTATATTTCAACAATAACAATAGAGCTATTGAAATAATAGATTGAAAAGTACCACTATTAATCAATAAACAAATGTTTGCTGAAGAGTAAGTTTACATCTCTGTGAACACTGATTGAAGAATCAAAGAGGAAAAAAATGAGGAGAAAGGTAAGATAAAAATGGAAACTTTTACCAACTTTTGTGTGTCAAACAGTTTTGAAGCACTTTAGAAGCATTATGTTATTTAATGCTTATATCAAAATATTAACAAAATAGAAGCTTAACTGACAATAAGCAGAATAGTTGAAGTTCATGGTCAAGCATCCTTGAAAAAGCTTGATTCATTCATACCTATTTATATTTTCAATTTTAAATATTTGAGAAAAGAATAACAGTTCAAAAGGGAGGCAGAACAAATGACTGAATAAGAGTTTGTCCCCACACGAACATCAAACTGAATAACTATCCATACAAAAAAAGTACCTTCATAAGAATCAAAAATTAAGTGTCTGAACACAGCATCTAGTTCCAACTTCAAATCACTGAAAGAGGCAGTGACAAGAATAGAAAAGACAGTCCTGAATTGCCGACTCCACCCATTCCCTATCCCATAGCAATAGCCACTTGGTGCTCAGAGATAATCTATGCACTTAGGGAGAGAGACAGCACAGTGAATGCAGAACTTTGCGTTGGAAATCAGCGCTCCCTATCACAGCAGAAAGCTGCACTGAACGGAACTTACTCAACACCTACAGAGGAAGCATTTTTAGACCAGCTGTAGCTAGAGGAGAATCACCCATCCTAGCAGTCGGAACCTGAGGGCCGTCAATCCGCACCACCACGAGCCAAAGTATTATAAGTTTCTAAATAAACTTGAAAGGCAATCTAGGCGACAAGGACTGCAATTCCTGGTCAAATTCTGGTGCCGTGCTGAGCTCAAAGCCAGTGTATTTGAGGGGGTGTGTGACCTAATGAGACATCAGCCATGGTGGTCAAGGGAGTCCTTGTGTCACCACTCCCCTAAAGCCAGGCGGTGCAGCTCAAAGCTTTGGGAGCGACTCCTTCCTTCTGCCTGAAGAGAGGAGACGAAAGAGTAAAGAAGACTTTGTCTTGAAATTTAGACACCAGGTCAGCCACAGTAGGATAGAGCAACAGGAAAAGTCCTGAGACCCCTGTTGCAGGTTCTAGCTTCAGGATGACATTTCTAACCACACCCTGGGTGGGAAATCCAGGCAAGATTCATCACCTGCTAACTAAAGAGTTCTTGGGCCCTGAATAGCCAGCATTGGCAGTCAGGCAGTACTAATCATGGGCCTTTGGTAGGACTCAAACATGTGCTGACTTTGAGTGTGACCCAGCACATTCCCAGCTGTGGTGACTACTGGAAGAGACTCCTGATTGAGAAAAGGAGAGGGAAGAGTAAAGGGAACTTTGTCTCATAGCTTAGCTACCAGCTTTGCCACAATGGGGCACAGCACCAAGTGGGCACTTGGGGTCCCCAATTCCAGACCTTGGCACTTGGATAGCATTTCTGGACATGCTGTGAACCAAAGGTGAATTCACTCCCCTGAAGGGAGAGTCGAAGACCTGGGAGCATTTGCCACAAGCTGAAGAAAGAGTCCCTGGGCCTTAAGTGAACATCAGTGGTAGCCCGGCAGTACTTGCAGTGAGCTTGGGGCAGTGGTGGCCATGGTAGGGACTTTGCTACTTGTGGAAAGGGAGGAATTAGTGAGAAGACTTTTTCTTGTGTCTTGGGTGCTAGCTCAGCTGTAGTAGAACGGAGCAAAGGGTAGATCCGTATGGTTTTGGAGGCTAGGCCATGGCTCCCCAGTGGCATCTCTGGACCCACACAGAGCCAGGGGGAGCTCACTGCCCTACAGGGAAGTGGAAAAGCCTTGCTGGCTTTGCCACCTGCTGACTGTAGAGAGCGAGGTCCCTGAACAAACATAGGCAGTAGCCAGATAGTGGTTTCCGTGGACCTTAGGTGAGACCCAGTACCATGCTGGCTTAAGCTCTGATCCAGAACTGTTCCAATGGTGGTGGCCACAGGCATGTTGTGTCACCCCTCTTCCAGATCCAGGCAGTTTAGCACAAAGAGAGACTCCCCATTTGTATGGGAGAAAGTAAGGGAAGGGAATCAGAGTCTCTGTCTTGCAATCATAAGAGCTAAGGGCATACCTCTACAAGTCTAAAAGAGACACATCATTACTGGACTTGGAGTGCCCCTAATTCCCATATGGCTGCAGTGACCAAAAACTAATATAACAACACTCTAGTCCCCTCCTCCCCCTCTCTTTTTTTTGAGATGAAGTCTTGCCTTACTCTGTCACCCAGACTGTAGTGCAGTGGCGCAATCTCTGCTCATTGTAATCTCTACCTCCCAGGTTCAAGCAATTCTCCTTCCTCAGCCTCCCAGGTAGCTGGGACTACAGACATACACCACAACACCTGGCTAATTTTTGCATTTTTAGTAGAGACGGGGTTTTGCCATGTTGGTTATGCTGGTCTTGAAATCCTGACCTAAAATTATCTGCCTCCCTCGACCTCCCAAAGTGCTGGGATTACAGGCATGAGCCACTGCACTCAGCCTCAAATATCTTTGAATACCTGGAAAACCTCCCAAAGGATGGTTATAGATTATTCAATTCTTCAATTGAATATGCCCACATCTAATACCGTTTGCTCTCTCATGTAATTATAACATAAAATTAAATTAAATTAAATATTACTTATTTGACTATATATTATTGTATTAAAATATTGGGAAAGCTAAAATTTAGTTCTTTGAATAGATTTAATTAATCAACTCTTAACTAGCCTGATCAAAAGAAAAAGAGAGAAGAGAATACAAATTGACAATATCAGGATTGGATAGTGAAAGATGTTAAACCAGAGATCTTATAGATTTTAAAAAGACATTAAGAGAATAATTTTAAAAACTTAATAACTTACATGAAATAAAGTTCTAGAAAAAATAACTTGCCCAAACTGACACAATATGAAACAGATAATCTGAATACCTTAACAAACTGTTAAATCAATAAAATTCACCACCAACTTTCCCACAAAGAGAAGTCTAACCCAGTTTGTTTCATTGATGAATTCTTTGAAACAAATAATAAACACCTTAGGTAATTTTTTTTTTTTTTTTTTTTTTTTTTTGAGACCTAGTCTTGCTCTGTCACCCAGGCTGGAGTACAGTGTACAGTGGCAGAGTCTTGGGTCTCGGCTCACTGCAACCTCCACCTCCTGGGTTCAAGTGATTACTGCCTCAGCCTCCGAAAAGCTGGGATTACAGATGTGTGCCACAACACCTAGCTACATTTTGTATTTTTAGTAGGGACAGGTTTCACCATATTGGCCAGGCTGGTTTCGAACTCCTGACTTCAGGTGATCTGACCACCTCGGCCTCCCAAAGTGCTGGATTTACAGGCATGAGCTCTGAGATCTAATTAACTTGAATAAAGATATTTTATAATTGTTTTAGAATTTTCAAAGATTTTTAAACTTTTTTCAGAATGAGTTCAGGAAGTTTGCTAAGTTTTAGGAGAGTAATTGCAGTGGTGAATTTTTAAAAATAATTTCAGATTAAGGATTCACAAGTGGAGGTATTGAAATGGGTGTATTGCGTGATGCTGTGTGTGGGATTTTGGTGAACTTATCACTCAAATAGTGAACATAGTACTCAATAGCCAGTTTTCAACGCTTGCCCTGATCCTTCTCACCTATTTTGTGGCATCTCCAGTATCTGTTGTTTCCAGTTTCATTTTTATGTATAACCAGTCTTTACTTCCCGCTTATAAGTGAGAACATGTGGGATTTGATCTTCTATTTCTGCTTTCAAGTCACTTAGGATAATAGTCTCCAGTGGCATCCATGTTGCTGCAAAGGACATATTTTCATGCTTTTTTTATGGCTGCATAGTGTTACATGGTCTATATGTATCATTTTTATCCAATCCACAATTGATGGACACAGATTTATTCCCTGTCTTTGCTATTGTGAATAGTACTGCAATAAACATATGAGTGCAGGTGTCTTTGATAAATCCCCATACTGTTTTTAATGGAGGCTGTAATAATTTATATTCCCACCAACAGGGTATAAGCATTCCCTTTTCTCCACATTCTTGCCAACATAGGTTGTTTTTTGACTTATTAATAATAGCCATCTGACTAGTGTGAGATAATATATCATTGTCATTTTATTTTTTTTCTTATTGTATATACTTACAATGTATCATCATGGTCTTTGTTTGTATTTCTCTGATAATTAGTGATGTTGAACATTTTTTTTCATGTTTGTTGGTCACGTCTACATATTCTTTTGAGAAATGTCTGTTCACGTCCTTTGCCCACTATTTATGCAGTTATTTGTTTTTATTTTCTTGGTCTTTTGTTTAAGGTCCTTATAGATTCTGGATAGTAGTCCTTAGTTGGATGCATAGTTGCAAATATTTTCTCCAATTCTGTAGGTTGTCTGTTTACTCTGTTGTTTGTTTCTTTTGCTGTGCGGCTCTTTTCATTTCATTAAGTTCCATTTGTCAATGATTGTTTTTGTTGCAATTGCTTTTGAGGTCTTGGGTCATAAATTATTTTCTAGGCCAATGTCCAGAAGACTTATTCCTATGTTTATGGTTTAGGATATTTATGGCTTACCAAGGAGGTGAAATATCTCTACTACGAGAATTATAAAAGACCTGTGAAAGAAATAATAAATCACCCGAACAAATGGAAAAACATCCTATGCTTATGGATTAGAAGAATCATTATTAAAATGACCACACTACCCAAAGCAATTTACAGATTAAACACAATTCTTATCAAATTACCATCATTTTTCACAGAATTAGAAAAAATAATCAATTCTAAGATGCATATGGAATGAAAAAAGAGCCTGAATAGCCAAAGCAAGCCTAAACAAAAAGAACAAAAAACAAAACCAGAGGCTTCACATTACTTGACTTCAAACTATACTATAAGGCTATAGTAACCAAAACATAATGGTACTGATATGGAAATAGACACACAGATCTATGCAACAGAATAGATAAACCAGAATTAAGCCACACAACTATAACCAACTGATCTTCAACAAAGTCATCAAAACTAAACAACAAGGAATGCTCACTTTATTCAATAAATGGTGCTAGGAAAAGTGTCTAAACTTATGCAGAAGAATGAAACTGAACCCTTATCTTCCACCATATACAAAAATTGACTCGAAATGACGTTAAAGATTTAAATCAAAGATTTTTAAAAAATCATTACATTCACTACTTTGACAATAGAGTGATTGTCTCATAAAAGGACGTAGGCAAATACAGCGCAAAGAGGCAAAGTCTAAATGAACTGTGTTTTTGTAGGTACACTAAGATTTATCAACACTACACGAGATTTATTAATACATTTGACTATATGTATTCCATTATTACTTCAGAGCATGCATTTCAAGCTTTTCTACATGTTGTTCTCATAACAGATTGTCTTATATTGAAGTAAAATATGCATTTGGATTTGATACATAATATTTTTGAAAACAATAAATAAAACTCAAGGAAGAAAGAGTTGGGAAGGAATTGTGATTTAATCATTTTCTTTTAAAGAAAGCATGAAGAAGAATACAAAAAATAAAGGAAAAGTAGTTCAAGACCTAGATGCTATTCCTTGTCTATGGCTTTATTATACTTACTGCCTACAATAAATAAGAAAAATTATAACTGTTTATGATTCATGATGTTAAAGCATAAGTGAATCCTGTAAGTGAGCACTTATGTCAAAGTAGCCAATAAAGCTACAGTAAAATGATATTTATTTTACTTTATTTATGTAAGCAATAATTTTAAGTTCTATGGAAGAGATGCCTGGGTGAGGATCACTTTAGATATTGTTTACAGATACTATATGAAGGGAGCACATGGTTAGTTAAGACAATCCCTATACATTTATCTTTAAATTATAAATGCCAAAATAAAGAAATAGAAATCACAATAGCAAAGAGAAAATGAAGGGCCTGAATATGTGCCCAGATGCTCTACAAGACAATTAATTTACAAGACAGAATCTAGTAGAATAAAGAAAATAAAATGGAACTGGCTAGGTTAATAAACTTTCTATAAAACTTTTGAGGTTTTTTTTTAATATAAATGTAAATGGACCAGTTCCCTTAAGCAAGTAAAATAATTACATTGATTGGCTAATAAGATATTACAGCAATTTAAAGAATGGACAAGAAGGTCCAAATTCTTCTGGAGCTCTATCTTTAATAGATTTAAGATTTTACATTAAGATTACTTAATCTGGAACTTCAAAAGAATCTGAGTTAGTTTGTGGTCTTATGTCTTTTTTCTTCAGGTACAGTACTTTGAAGCCTTTAAAAATATATGCCTAGGTTTATGACTCCATTCGAAGATTTCTCATTTATTTTGTCTTAATTAAAAATATTTTTGCATTGTATGGGTACTAAAAGTAAGTATTATAAAGAATGACAGATGAGTGAGCTACAGCTCTCTAAGATATCTTCGGCGATTGTCTACAGTTTCTTCCATAGATGCATGGTTCAAATATGTAGGGTTGATGGTGAAGAATATGGACACTGCAAATAAAAGATAAACTGCCAGATCTGTCAGCAGAAAAAATATATAAAAAGCAGTGAGCTGAGATCCGGCCACTGCACTCCAGCCTGGGCGACAGAGCGAGACTCCGTCTCCAAAAAAAAAAAAAAAAAAAAAAAAAAAAAAGTGGATTTTCTAGGGAGCAGCATGAGTAATCCCTTTCCTAGAACCAAAATAATTCTCTGTTAATGTCATAGTTCTTGCTGAATATGTAACTGACATCGGTGACAAACCAGTGTTTGTGACAGCTAGAAACATGAATCTCCAATGTTATTGTTCCCTATTTATGCGATTAATGGTCAAACAGCAGCAGCAAGAGTCAGAAGACAATTTAACAGTCTACTATGTCACAAGAGCCTTCATTTGTAAGCACTTTTACTTTCTTAAACAAAAATGACAAGCCTTTCTTGTCAAAAGATTGACAGGAACGAAAATGGAAGGTTTACCGGATCTGATAAAAATGTGTGTATTTGAAACACTCATGTTTGCTTAACTGTACCTTGTGATATACTTTGGAATGTACTTCACATTTTTTACCGTAGAGTCATGCAGTTGTCCCATTATTTCAGTAAAATTGTACTTAAAAGACTTTCAACCAGTAATATGTGAATAATGGGTGAACTGTATGTGTTTGAATTCTGAAGGTAAAATACCTGCTTAAACTATTCTCTGAATTATGGAGGAAAATTGGGGAACATTTACAAATTATTTTCCTCTTATGATATGTGTAAGTGATGTCTAACTTAAGGAGTTTGCCTGTTATATTGTTCTTGTTTTACTTTAATCTACTAAAAATCCAGAAAGTACCAGATTACTTTTGCAACCAGAAAAGTCCCTGAGACTTATTCTATACAGAGAGTAAACAGTCCCATTTAGAAGTCAAACATCAAGCCCAGTAATTTATAAATTCATCATGTTATATTTTAAATTTATTAACCAATTAATCTAAAGTAGTTGAGTGTACTATTGTAATGATTTGAAAAATTAATCTAAATGCATGAGATAGAATTGATTATCTTTCTCATGAGACAGATATGTCTCATTTCCAGAGACAAATGGTCTGAAATATCTTTTTAGCCATGTCACCTCCAACATGTTAACATCTATAAGCCTCAGTTTCCTTATCAATAAAATGAAACTAATATAATAATCTCAAATACTGTTTATGATAATTAAAATAAATGGTCCAGATTTCAGAGCAAAATGTCCAACTAGATTGTCTTGGAAAAGTTGCCAGCAAGGCATCAAAATGACTGGCACACACTAAGATGTCTTTCAGAGGGGAAGCATTGAGAGTGGACAGAGGGAAGACACAGAACCTGGGCTGAAGGGGGAGGAAGCTGGGAACCCCACACAGGGCTATCATGCACCAGGACTTGTTCCTGGGCCCCAGTGACTCCACAGGAATGGGTGAGTTGAATTGGCAAGAAGCAAATCGCTCTTGCCACAGGCCTCTGGAATTCTAGCAGGAGGAGACCCCTTGACAACAATGGACACTTGATTTGGCAGAGAAAGTTGCTTAGAGAAGTGGCAGGGGCAGCACTCCAGTCAGTATGAAGCCTAGAGGGTTTGGTGTGGGAGTCCGTAAAGTGGAGCACGTTCAGGGATGCTCATCTCCCTAAGCTCAACCTGCTCCCATAGGAGTTGTTAGCCCTAAGGGAACTGTCGGACCTGAACTCTGCATGGCAGTCTTGTCCATCAGACAAGGCTGGTCTGACCTAAGCACCCTTTGGTCTGCTGGCCTCTCCTGGGGCCCCAGTTTGGATGTGCCGGCTTGAAATGTAGCCTCGGGTGCTGCAATTGATTGAAAATATAACCCACAGGAAATTAGGTAATTGAAATATTAGACACATTCATTAAAATGACTTTACTTCATACCTGTAATGAGGTAAGATACAATCTAACAGGAATTATGGTAAATAATCCAAAGAAAATTCCATAACTAGAAATATAAAAACAAATATTATAAAGTCAATACAGAAATTAGTAGTAGAATGTATTAATTCAAAAATAGTAATATATGTCAGAAAACTATATGCAAAATTAAGCATGTGTTGACAAAATGATTGAAAATGTAAATGAGATATAAAAAATAAAGCGATAAGGCCTTACATATTTTACTGAAATTTTAGAAGGCTGGAAAAGAAAATAAAGCACAGAAATATTTTTGGAGTTAAGAATTTCCTGAAACTAATAAAGGTTTTCAAGTCACAATAACAGAAACTCTATGAAATGCAAGGAAGTAAATACAAATCAAATCATTTTGAAATACAGCACATGAAAATTCCAAAAGTCAGAGAAAACATAAACGTTGTTGAGGTATCAAGGGATAA
The DNA here is from genome assembly GCF_047675955.1 of Chlorocebus sabaeus. Taxonomy (NCBI): domain Eukaryota; kingdom Metazoa; phylum Chordata; class Mammalia; order Primates; family Cercopithecidae; genus Chlorocebus; species Chlorocebus sabaeus. The sequence goes on from NC_132910.1 coordinate 68,902,781, forward strand.
TAATAGATTTACTTTCAAAGGGAAAAAACAGATAAACATCTGATTTCTCAACAGAAAACAAATACTGGAAGTCAGAAAATACTGAAATGGTATCTTCACAGTGCTGAAGTACAATATTCCCTTGTCTAAAATTTTATATTCTGTGATATCATCCTACAAAAAAAAACCAACAATGTACTGCAAACTGCACCCCAGTGTTGTTCATGAGAAGAAACTCATCACAATGAAGAAATAAACAGCAATAGAAAGGCTAAATATATGTGTAATCTAAGTTACCATTAACTATGTAAAAGAGTATTGTGTCTTGTAGAATATATATTTTTAAGTATTACATATATTTAAACATATTAAGTATAATATATTAAATATTAATACATATGTCATGTATGTGTGTATATATATATGTCATATACAAAAACATAAAACAACAATCACATATAAGCCTTGCCAGGGTAAGTGGAGCTAAAGTGTTTGGAAATTTCTTTTGTTGTACTCTAATAATGAATGTTGCAACCTAGAGTGAAAAACAAAACAAAACGTGGAAGAGTGAAAATTATGCAATCAACAAGCCAATAAAGACAAATAAATAAAATATAATAAAGTAATAAAATAGTGAAAAAACAACCTAGAACAATCAAGGCAAAGAAAAAAAATAGTTGATAAATTTGAAGTAAACTGTCATACTGAAATGAACTAAATACTTTAAATCATAACAAATATTTTTTTCCAGCTGGATTAAAATATATCTTTCAAAAAGAAAAAACAATATAATCCAGTTCTTCTAAAATATAAAGTCACAAAACACTAAACTAGAATGATATAAAAAAACATTTAGTACAAATCTTAACCTGATTTAAATTGATGTGATTTCAGTAAAGGTAGACAAAACAGATTTTAAGGAAAATAATAATTACTAGAAGTAAAGAACAACATTTCTAAGGGTAAAGCTTGCATTCATCTGAAAGACATAGTATTCTAAATTTGTGTTCTTACCATACATTTGATAACATAGACTCAAAATATGCAAGCAAAAATGGGCAGAATTAAAAAATCATATTGACGAGCCAAAAATAGGAATACAAAAATTAAGACATCTTTCTCAATAAATGGAGAAACAAGATAAAAATTAATAAGTATTTGAAATATATAAATTAAACAATTAAAAATTTGACTCAACATCTACAGGATAATGTATCAACAATATTATTTATAAGTACAAATTAAATATTTTCAAAAATTGACAAAATTCTGGATCATATAATTTCAAATATTAAAAATTATATAGAATATGCTCTCAAACCATTTTCCGATAGGAAAATGACATTAGAAATCATTGATATAATTAGAACATCTCTAATTGTTTATAAATTAAGCTGCATGTTTCTAATTAACCTTGAATCAAAAAATAAAATTAAAAATTATAAACTATTTTTAAATTTTATGGTGATAAATACGTAACCTTAAAACTTATTAGATGAAGATACAGCTGTATCTAAAAAGATTTATGCAAACAGGTAATGAAGAAATGCTGAAAAACAGTAAGTGAACATTTATCTCAAGAATACAGATACATAAGAAGAAATTAAATTCAGAGACTAGAAGAAACTATGTAACAAGGTAAGTGAAAAAAAATTAGTGATATTGGATAAAATAAAACAATAGAAAAGATTAAGAATAGAAAAAGTTGATTCTCAGGAAAGGCTAATAAATTTGCTAAGAGCCAATCTAGGAGAATAGAGAGTCCACATAATTAATACCAGAAATAAAAATAATGGTACCACAACAGATAATATAAGACATGAAAGGGTGAGTGTAAAAGAGGAGAATCCATAAGTTGTCAATTTTGTTAACGCTTGGATAGTATAGATAGTAAAAGAGAATTTTACTTTTTTCTTTCTGTTTTCCTTTCTCTAACTCTCAAGGAATTTACCTCTCAATAAAAATTATAAACATCCAACTAAAGAGATTTCCAAGACCAGATAGCTTCATGCATGAATTCTATTATGCATAAAATGAAGAAAAAAATAAGAATCTTAAGTGAATTATTAAGATGATAAAAATATGAAGTATTAGCCACTTACTGTATGTGGTGAGCACAAACTTGATAGCAATATTAACCATGATATGAAGATTACCAAAAATTGAAGTTCAGTTATGAGCGTAGGTGCAGAGATCCTAAACAAAATAATAAACACCTGAATATAATAAAATAATACATCAAGACCAATCTGTATTTTCTCAATATAAGTTTGGTTCAAAATTTTAAAATCAAGGTAATCTCAGTAGACACAGAACAATAGTTTGTTAGGATTTAACACACATTAAAAATCGTATAAGTCTTATCAAACTGAGAATGCAATGGATCTTTTGAATGTAATAATGGGTAGAGAAAGACAAACAAAAATATTGCACTGTAATTTTAAAGTATATCATGAGATCAGCATAGAAACCAATATTTTCACAATGTTACCACCATTACTATTTATCATTGTAGCAGAAGCCCGAGCAAGTGCAACTATGCAAAAAAAAAAAAAAAAAAAAAAAAAAAGGGTTTTAAAATTTAGATGAAAGATCACATACATAGAAAATTAAAAAGATGATCAATGATATTGGACACCTTTTCATATACCTGCTTGCCATTTGCATGTCTCTTCATTATTTTTGTCTTTTTTCTAAAAAAAATGGACACATGTGCAGAACGTGCAGGTTTGTTACATAGTTATACACGTGCCATGGTGAAATGCAAATCAAAACTACACTGAGATATCATCTAATCCCAGTTAAAATTGTTTTTATCCAAATCTCTTGTATAAAAGATATACAATAAGAAATGCTAGCAAGGATGTGGAGAAAAGGAAACCCTTGTACACCATTGGTTGGGATGTAAATTAGCACAACCACTGTAGAGAACAATTTTGAAGTTCCTTAAAAAACTAAAAACTGAGCTACCATATGCTATAGCAATCTCACTGCTGGATATATCCAAAAGAAAGGGCATCAGTATGTTGAAGAGGTATCTGTACTCCTGTGTTATTTGCAGCACTATTTACAATAGATAAGATTTGGAAGCAACCTAAGTGTCCATTAATAGATAAATGGATCAAGAAAACGTGGTAATTATACACAATGGAGTACTATTCAGCCATAAATAGAGTGAGATCTAGTCACTTTCAACAACGTAAATGGAATTGAAGATCTTCCTGTTAAGTGAAATAAGTCAGGCCCAGAACGACAAACATTGCATTTTCCCACTTATTTGTGGGAAATAAAAATCAAAATGATTGAACTCATGGACACACAGATTAGGATGGTTACCAGAGACTGAAAATGGTAGTTGGGGGTTTGGGGGGAGGTGGGGATAGTTAATGGGTTTAAAAATGTAGTTAGAAAGAGTAAAGAAGATCCACTATTGGTAGCACAACAGGATGACTATAAGTAATAATAACAATTGTATATTTTAAAATAATTTAAAAAGTGTAATTGGATTGTTTGCAACTCAAAGGATAAATGCTTGAGTGGATAGATACCTCATTCTCCATGAAGTGCTTATTCCCATTGCATTTCAGTACCAAAACATCTCACTACCCTGTGAACATATGCACCTACAATGCACCTATGATTAAAAATTAAAAAATTAAAAAACAACAAATGAAAAAAAAGAAAATTAAAAAGAAACTACAATGAATGAACATAATGAATAAGCGCATTTAGTCCAGTTCCTAGATAAAAAGTTAACATTCAAAATTATATATGCCAGAAATAAACACTTGAAACATAAATTAAAAATAAAAAGAAATAACTTCTACTATAGCTTCAAGATGTTAAAATGGCAACAAATAAATTTTTTAAAAAATGGTTAGTAAGACCTCTACATAGAAAATTCAAATTATTGAGAAAAGTTAAGCATAATCTAAATAAATGGAGGGATATTCTAGTATTTATGTCACTAAAAACACAATTGCAAAGAGAAACCCAAGGACAGATCCTAGGGATATACCAGTGATGAGAAACAATGCAGAAAAAAAGAAATCAAGATGGACAGAGGAGAGCCTGAGAGAAGAGAAAATCAGTGTCAACGTGGTGCTGAGAAGCTAAGCAGCATGTTAAGAACAAAAGCTTGATCACTTGGATCAAAGGCAGTAGGCAGGTGAGACAAATGAGATAAACCTTAAAATGGACGATTAGATGAAAGGATGTTTTCAAGGAGTAATGAGAGAGGAGAAATTCAAGACAGACCATAAGTATAGATTTTTCATGTAATTTTCCTCCTTCCTTTCTTTTCTTTTATCTTTCCCTTGTTGAGTAACACTTGTTTCAGTATTTGCATTATTGTTGTATAAACATTGTCTTCCAATCAACTTTATTGGTTTTTCAGATAATAATATGAATATATACACCCTAAAGAAAAATAGAAACTATAATCACAAAAATAAGGTACAAGTCTTCTGAAACATTGTCAATCACCCACCCAATCAAAAAATCATAAATGTCTTTATGTATAAATGTGTGCAAATATTTTTGAGCAATTCTCAGAATTTCAGAGTCTAAAAGTTGCCCCATTTTCCAGTCTTTTATTATGCATTATCAAATTAATATTCATAAAACTTACAACAATTTATATATGATGGGAAAAGCAAAATGACTGTTTTCCCTCAGTCTCCTCAATATTGCATACATTAACTGGATTTTAAAATATTTACCAATTTTGTGGTCATTATTTTGGCTTTACTTCTTTATATGTTAAATTATCTTTTAGATTTAATGGAGAAGTTTCACATTTTTACTGATTAAAATGATGTCAGCTATTAGATTTAGAAAGGCTTTACAAGTATATTTGTTTTTAATTATGTACATTATTAATTTTGAACAATGTTTATTTTTGCAAAAACCTAAGTTTAAGGATGAAATATGACAAAGGTTTTAAAAAAATATATCTTCTAGACATGTTACACTTTTTAAAAGGTTTTATTTTCTTCCATGGCTCTTGATTATTTTCTTCAGTTAAAAAAAAAAAGCTTAAATATAACTTTCTCAGCTCTTCATAACAATTTTATTTTCTTATTTTTGTCTTCTTGATCTACCACTTACTTATCTATACTTTTATTCTTTCACATGTATTATTTGAATTTGTTAAAAAGCTGGGAGATTTTCTATGAGTGTGATGATTAGGCCACATCCATGTATTCTGAAATACTATTACCAATTGAAAAATTATTTAAAAAATAGTCAATAATTGCCACTTAACTTCTTTCTTGTTCCAAATGTTATTTTCTACTTAGCAATTTTATAAATAACTAAATATTTTACAATTTTTTCAAGATTTAGTGCCTATTTAGGTCGGTGTGGTATGAAATTTCTGTATATTCTTTCTAATTTTACTTTTCAATTTTATATCATTAGATTTATTTCCGGTAACCTAATCATTTAAATATTGAAAGCAGTGTACTATTGAAAGATAAGCTGAGGCACAATAAAATCTTAAGGGATTTACTTAAGAAAACAGCGATTTATGAATTAGAAAGTGTTATACCAAACCAAAGGTGGTTTCAGACTCCATTGATGAAATACAAAAGACAGGCTTTTATGAAGTGAATGCAGAAGTAGAGCAAATAAACTGTTTTCCTGGTTACAGTTATACATGCCTTATTCATCCATTTTGCTGGAAATTCCTTAGTTATATAATTACAAGTAAGTTGGTGGCTTCTGGTTGGTTTTTATTTTTCTTTAATATGAGCATTTACAAGAAATAGTTGAAGTTAACTTTCACTTATGTTTGCAAATCAGGCAAGGTTAAGGTCCCTTCTGAAGCCTAACTGGCATTGTCTGCTCTGGGATTCTTCAGGCACTGGTCACCATTTTAATTTACTTTAACAGTATGAGTTTATGACACTGTTTTTATTTCTTTTCATTTCTCCTAGTATTTCAAGAACGTTCGCGTTACACCTTCTAATATAATGTGGTTGTTGATAACTTTCCAATGGGAAAATTTTTGTTCAGTTCCTGAGTTTTAACCTTGTTTGTTTCTGTGATGCATATCAGCTGGCCTCTAATTTTTCAGTATTTGCCTTTGTTTGATATACTTTACTAAGCCAGGTTTTACTCAGCTTTGGCAAAAATTACCTCCTGAATCTTAGTGCATTACAACAACAAAAGTTTATTTTGGCATTCTGTCACCTGCCAATCATGTTCAGCTGTGAATTTGCCTCACTTCCATGTCCTGCCCCAGACTGATGAAGCAGCCTCTACCTGAAACATCAGCAGTAGTCATGGCAGGATATTTTAGGTTCTATATATATATATAAAGAAATGACATTTCCTCTGGCATTGCACTACCCAAAACAGGACATGTAGTCATGCTTGAATTCAACAGGGCAAAGATGTGTAATCCTCCCACAGAAAGGACCAATGAAAGAAAAGGAATGAAAATACATGAAAGCAATTAATACAATGTACCACATGTGTTTATACACATAAACTTCCAACTCTTGTAAAAAATTTAAGTCTAATATATGTCTTGAAAAGCTTAGGTGACAGAAATCACTGATAAAACCAAGAGACGATTTTTATTAACAGAAAATGTTAAAATGTCTATCTACATTCCTACGTAGAAGTAACATAATTGTTAAGTCTTTGGTATTTTTTATAAACTTAAAAAATGTTTCTTTGTCTTTGCTTTGTGTCTTTTGATAGATGCCAGGGGAAAAAATAATATCTTTTTGCAAACGCATTTAAAAAAACTATTTTGTGTATATAATAGTGTTATCTCTAATTCCTTAAAGATAAGCAATATAATTGGGCTTTGCCTTTCTATTTTCTACTTTAAACTAGATTTGCTTTGTTCCTTTATGAATGAAACATTTAACATCATTTGAATATTAATATAAAATATATTTAATATATGGCCATTCTAATTCCTTTTATTTTATTTTTATCTTTTTTAATATTCATGGTCTTTGTTTCTTATCTGTATCTTATCATATCCTATCAAAACTACTATCTACCTAAATGCTTAAATACTGTGCACTTGTATTTATTTCAAAATGTTATTTTTATTTCTGTGTTGTAGTTCAAAGCCTAAACACAAATGAATTTAATGTATCTTATGGATTTAATGGAGTAGGAGGTAGTTAGCATCATTCTTATCATATTTTAAGCCTGTTTCATTTCTTCATGGATTTGTACTTCCCAGTTTCCTTTTTTATAATAACTTGAAGTATTTTGAATCTGAATCTGGTAATATATCAAATATCAATTTTCCATTTTATCTCAACTTTTCTATTATACTAATTTTTTCAACCAATTTTATATATTTAATATTAGTTAGGTTAGAGAAATCCTTGGATTCTTTTCTTCGACCATACTCTTTGGAGTAATGCAATAGACTCATTGTCACAAAATGGGCTCTCCTTTTCAGTTTAGTACCACTTCAATCTCTAAAAGATAGCCATACCATCAATTCTGTTATTTGAAATTAATCACAGGAATGGTCTGTAAAACTGTAATACCTGACATGAAGTGCTGGTCAGGGAGAAAAATGTTTTTCCAATCTATGATAGTTTTTGAGAGTCTGAGGACATGAACTAGAGTATATTAACTCTGCTAGAGGTATAAAACTATAGGGAACTGAAAGAAGCTCTTTCTCCTTATTCTTTGGGGAAAAAAAGAAGAAATGGAGTCTCAAGTAGAAAAACAAAACAACTATATCATATGTTTACTTCATGACTTTTCAGAGAAAAGATATTTCCTTTCAGGTAATAAAGTGATAATAAAATTTTCTTTACACCCTGGATTTTCAAAATGGTCATATCTGCTACTAGAAAAACAAAAAAGTGTAAAATTGCATGTTCTTATTTCCAAAGAGCAAAATCTGTTTAATTAAATGAAATGCCATTGATATTTACTATTTAATCCTGAGTAGCTCATTTAATATTTATTTTTTGATGTCTATGTGCTCATTATTATATAATATGGAAAAGAGTAGAAAACATATTAGTTCTCTTAGGAGAGCCAGTTTTTAGCTTTAGTACCTCAAGTTTAAATGTCTGGGATGAGATAGATATTAGAAGTCACTAATCTTTAATCAAAACAATATAAATATTAAAAATCCCCTGATCCGGGAAGAATATGCCTTAAATATATGACAAAGTTAATTAAAATGACAATAAAAATAAAAAGAAGAGATACAATATTTACACTTGGGTACCTTTTATAGATATATGAATAAAGTATAAATGTTATTTTTAAGACTAGTAACTATTGGGCATATTTTAAAATAAATATCAAAGAAAATTTATGTTTTTCTGTAAAGTATGTGAAAATTTTCAAGGTATATCTTATCACCAGTATATGAAGCTACTTTAGGCACAGTGATTGTGCCAAGTGATAACAATGATTTTGCAGGTTAAATTCTTTTATTTTAGTTATTTTTTCATAGTAAGCGAACTTTTCAAGATTACTTCATACATTTAACACTGTGCCTTTTTCTTCAAATGTTTAGTACTTTTAAATTACATTTTACAGTGAAAATTTTTTCTACAACCTACCCACTCATTTTTCAGAATAATTTGAAATGAAAAGGTCTACTAAATGAACCTTAATAATGCTAACCTCTGTACTCATGACTTCTAAAATGAATTAAATAATGCATTTTTCTTTGCAGGTTGTTTTGGCTATATGAAATTGTGTGTGTGTGTGCGTGTGTGTGTGTGTGTGTGTGTGTGTATTTCAATTCAGATATACTTGACTCACATAACAATGATTCCACAAACTCCATACCCAGACATCAGTGATGAAAGTGACTGGACCTCAGAAAGACTTTGCCTAAGGAAACAATGACTGCGTGTTGCTATGGTTTGAACGTCACCTTCAAAACTCCTGTTGAAACTTAATCCCCATTGTGAAAATATTCAGACATTGGGCCTTAAGAAGTCATTGAAATTGATTAATCCATTCTTGAATTAATGGATTCATGCTTAAATATGGGCTTGAAACTAGTGGTTTTATAAGAAGAGGAAAATAGACATAAACTGGAATGTTAGCATGCTCAGCACTTTGCAACACGTGACGCCCTGTGCCACCTCAGGACTCTTCAAGAATACCCACCAGCAGTAAGTCTCTTACCAGATGCAGCCCCTAGACCTTGGACTTATCAGCTTCCACAACCGTAAGAGATATTTTTTTTATTTAGAGATATTCAGTTTCAGGTATTCTGTTATAGAAATAAGACAGAATAAGACACCTTTATAACGCACTCATGTAATTTAGAAGAAATAATGATTTACCTTGGTTTATAAATTAAAAGTATACATCTAGTCTTATAGCCAAATATGTCATTCATTTCTATTATGCCTTAGAGACAATATAGAAAGTATTTGATGTAAATATTTTAAATATCTAATTAACAACTTGTGATTGTAAGATGTTTGCTTACACACCACATACACACACAGACATCTGGAAATCAAGGATTATAGATTTTTTATTTATTTTCAACTCTTAAAAAAATTCCCTGGTATAAAGTGGAAACCTTAATTTGTTGATCAAATAACTAAATATTAAAAATTAAAGACTAAAGCTTTTAAAGTGCATTTGAAAGATAGTTTGATGTTTACTTTCAATTTGTTCTGATGTGAACTGGGCTTAGTATCATGCAGTAGGATTTAATCCTCAGTAGGACTAATTTCATGGGTAACGAATTACCTGAAAAGCATTTAAGTGGACAGTGGCTCATATGATTTTATCTTTAATTAAAATTGCATATTTTCTTGGTTGTGAAAGTTTGTGGTTAATTGCAATTAATGGCATCTTCAGAATACACAATGAAAAACACAAGGTGATTCCAATGCTACATGTAGGTAATTTTGAGGTAAATTCACAGGTCTTTATGGCTCTTATGCAGCCTACCATAGGTTCCAAACTTCAGTCTTATACTTTTGGTTTAGCTCTTGCTTTAGCCTGAATGTTGGTGTCCCAACAAAAGTTGAGATGTTGGAATTTAGCCTCTAAAATGATGGTATTAAGTGGAGCCTTTGGAAAGTGATTAGGTCATGATAGCTCCATTCTCATGAATGGGATCAGTGCCCTTTTAAAATCACACAATCCTAAGTCAAAAGAACAAAGCTGGAGGCATCACGCTACCTGACTTCAAACTATACTACAAGGCTACAGTAACCAAAATAGCATGGTACTGGTACCAAAACAGAGATCTAGATCAATGGAACAGAACAGAGTCCTCAGAAATAATACCACACATCTACAGCCATCTGATCTTTGACAAACCTGAGAGAAACAAGAAATGGGGAAAGGATTCCATATTTAATAAATGGTGCTGAGAAAATTGGCTAGCCATAAGTAGAAAGCTGAAACCGGATCCTTTCCTTACTCCTTATACGAAAATTAATTCAAGATGGATTAGAGACTTAAATGTTAGACCTAATACCATAAAAACCCTAGAGGAAAACCTAGGTAGTACCATTCAGGACATAGGCATGGGCAAAGACTTCATGTCTAAAACACCAAAAGCAACGGCAGCAAAAGCCAAAATTGACAAATGGGATCTCATTAAACTAAAGAGCTTCTGCACAGCAAAAGAAACTACCATCAGAGTGAATAGGCAACCTACAGAATGGGAGAAAATTTTTGCAATCTACTCAACTGACAAAGGGCTAATATCCAGAACCTACAAAGAATTCAAACAAATTTACAAGAAAAAAACAAACAACCCCATCAAAAAGTGGGCAAAGGATATGAACAGATAGTTCTCAAAAGAAGACATTCATACAGCCAACAGACACATGAAAAAATGCTCATCATCACTGGCCATCAGAGAAATGCAAATCAACACCACAATGAGATACCATCTCACACCAGTTAGAATGGCGATCATTAAAAAGTCAGGAAACAACAGGTGCTGGAGAGGATGTGGAGAAATAGGAACACTTTTACACTGTTGGTGGGATTGTAAACTAGTTCAACCATTATGGAAAACAGTATGGCGATTCCTCAAGGATCTAGAACTAGATGTACCATATGACCCAGCCATCCCATTACTGGGTATATACCCAAACGATTATAAATCATGCTGCTATAAAGACACATGCACACGTATGTTTATTGCAGCACTATTCACAATAGCAAAGACTTGGAATCAACCCAAATGTCCATCAGTGACAGATTGGATTAAGAAAATGTGGCACATATACACCATGGAATACTATGCAGCCATAAAAAAGGATGAGTTTGTGTCCTTTGTAGGGACATGGATGCAGCTGGAAACCATCATTCTTAGCAAACTCTCACAAGAACAGAAAACCAAACACCCATGTTCTCACTCATAGGTGGGAACTGAACAATGAAATCACTTGGACTCGGGAAGGGGAACATCACACACTGGGGCCTATCATGGGGAGGGGGGAGGCGGGAGGGATTGCACTGGGAGTTATACCTGATGTAAATGACGAGTTGATGGGTGCTGACAAGTTGATGGCTGCAGCACACCAACATGGCACAAGTATACATATGTAACAAACCTGCACGTTTTGCACATGTACCCTAGAACTTAAAGTATAATAATAATAATTAATTAATTAATTAATTAATTTTTAAAAAACATCCTGTCAAACAATTTTCTGATTAAGCATACATATATGATAAATGCACACACACACACACACACACACACACACGCAAGAAAATAATAAACTCAAGTTTTAAGTGATAGCTCTAAGTGAAGAGGCAAGGAATTGGGAACCAGGAAGCAGCAAATTTCAAAAGCATTAGCTTTATCTTAGATGAACTGGTAGGTATCTTGGAGTTAATTATGTTTATACGCTTTACTCTGTAAAAATATATTTAAATACTAGTGTGTGTCTATTGAAAATTTAATAAAAGCAATGCAAAAAAAAAAAAAAATCACTTGAAAAAGCCTGATTATCCTTTCTGCCCTGCCCCTTCAGCCCTGTGAGGTCATTGTGGGAAAGCACTGTCTATGAGGAATGATCCCTCACCAAATACCAAATCTGCCAGTGGCTTTATTTTGGACTTGCAAACCTCTGGAACTGTGAGAAATAAATGCCCAGTGTTTATAAAATGTCCTGTGTAGGGTAATTTGTTATAGCAGCAAGAATGGACTAAGACATCCCTCTTCCATAGTGAGCAATATAATTGACAGAAAGTATCCCTACTGACTGGATCATTTTGTAGAATGGCCACAGATCATTGCACTGGTTAAAAATGGGCGTAGAAATGAGTCTATGATCCTATGTTGGTTCTATAGCCCATTTGCTTTTCTCTGTCAACTGTATTTTTCAGGATTCTTTGTCATTAGTCTTCTAGTTGAGTTCAGCCAATGAAAGTCACTGGCAGGAGAAAGAGAGAAGCCAGTGTATTTTTGACACTCACGATCTCTTAGTGGCAATAGTTGTTACGTGAAATCCAAATTTAACTGGGAGTCCTGCTTGTAATTTAGCCCAGGATCTCACCTGCAGACTAGCTTGCCTCTCTGTCTGTCTTCTCTGTATCTGCAGGTAGCATTACCTCCTCTATTTACCCCGTTAGCCTAGTGGTGGCAACAGTTTCTAGTGTTGCCATCTCTGGGGCACTTCATTATAGCTTTCATTATTTCTATATTCCTGATAGGTGGACCATGATCAATACAGGGAGAATTAATATACAAAACTCACAAAAAAAATTGGGGGCTGTAGAGAACCAAGTGATAGTTTTTACTACATCAAAATTAATAATTTCTATTCCGGGAGTAATAAGTTCTGATATACTATTGCAAAATGGGGTAACAATAGTCAACAATAATGTACTGTATACTTCAAAATAGTGAGAAGAGAAAACTTTGAAAGTTCTCATCACAAAGAAATAACAATTGTTTGAAGAATAGATATGCTAATTACACTGATTTGATCATTCCAAAATATATATGCATATCGAAACATCAAACTGTACCCCATAACTATGTATTAATATACTGTCATTGAAAACAAAATAAAATTTATTTTATAAATTTTCAGAAGAAAAATTCTATATAGTGAGTGACTCAAAATACATAATGAAAGGAGAGTTGTCACAGTAGAAGAACATATTTACAGGATATATATCTGGCACATTTTAGTAGCTTGAATGTGAAAAGAAATCTTGCAAGGCATACAAAACTCTGGAAATCCAATTATAAAATGGGCAATTATATCAATAAGCAGTTCCCAAAATAAGAAGACAGAATGTCAAGTAGGAAAATGAATAGATGAATAGATGCTCCTATAAAAATTTATCTTAATTACATAAATTAAAACAATAATACCACTCTACTTTCTACCTATTAGTCTCAAAAAATGGTCCATATAATGTTGTTACTGGGGTCTATCATGACTTTAAGGAAAATTATCACAATGTCTAGAGCCCTTGGTTTCCTGCAAGAGAGGATCCTTACTTCAGGATCATGCATAGGTACCATCATAACTGAATTTTAGAGAGAAATATTTCTTCAGGAAGGCATCTACATCATAAATATGAAGTGGACCAGATGTTTCTGCTGGCAGCTCATGTCATTGTTGCCATTGAAAATCCAGCTGATGTGACTCATATCCTCTAGGAACACTAACTAGTCTGTGTTACTGAAATTGATTGCATTTATCATCCACACCTATTGCTGCATATACTTCATTCTCAGTCTTTACTAAACAGATCTAGGCAGCTTTCTGGGAGCCCCACGTTTTGCTGGGTACTGATTACAGCACTGACCTCCCATGAAGGCATATGATGTTCCGGATCACCATGGCCCTGGGTAACACAGATCCTCCTCTGTGTTATGTGGACACTGCCATCCATTCAACAATAAGGAAGTATGCTCATTGGGTCTGATGTTATTGATGCTGGCCCAGGAATTCTTGTGCATGTGTGACAACATTCCATCTTGAGCACCCATGGAAGTCGTGCCTGTCCTCTATTTATCTACATATACTAAAGAGATTCTTTTTAAAGCAAGTTGTTACTGAAAAGAATATGACCAAGGAGATATGTCAGGGTGAATGGACTTTCCCAACTCCTGAATTCACTGTTACTCTATTTGAGATTACAGACTGGCCTGAAGTCTTGCAAGTTTCCCTCTTAAACTATTCATTCTTACCTATTGGAGACTAGGGTGTTCAGCCCATGACTGAAGACAGGTCAACAACAACGTCTGCTCAGCCTATTGAATATTATTCTTCTTCTCCCACATGTTCTTAAACAGCATATGGAGAAATATCTGAGAGGAAACAAGCATTAATTTCAGTTTTTAAAATTGCAGTACTTTGAATGCTAACAACGAAGCAAGAAACAGGAATATTCACACAGAGGTATCAGCAACTGAGAAATGGAAAAAGGCACTAACAAGAGGTAATTAGCTTATACACTAGGCCTATTAATCACTCTCATAGCTCTAGTTCTCATACATGTGCAGGAAGACCTTTACAAGGTGATTTATTTTAACATTATCTGTATGAAGAAACAGCTGGAGATAAACTCTGCAACATAATGGTCAGGTGGTCAGGTAAGGAACTAAATCTGATAAAACTAGATCTGAAACAGAAGGTTAAATAACAAAAATAGAAAGATAAAAATGTGAGACTAATTGTGCATATTATTGGGGTAAATTTATAACTAAATAACTATGATTTTTACCCTGGTTTGAATATTTAAATACATGTATAGAAAAGTTCATTGGAAAGAGATGTATTAAAACAAGCATGTTTACTATTGATAGGAAGGTAATGGGAGGTTAAGGGTAAAAGCAATAACAAAATATAAAAACAAAAACGGGAAAAAAATGGCAGAAGTTTATTAATTTAAAAGAATGAATAAGTTAATCTGTACCTCTGAGGTCATGTTTTCTAAATTGAAACAAAATTATCAGACTCATTTGACTAACCTAAAAATACCTGCTATGTAATTACACAGACACCTTGGTACTTGCTAATGTAAATAACAATTGGTTGTGTTCACAAAGCTGCATATGGTAGACTGTGAGGGTCTAATTTATATATGTTTGAATATGCACATTAGTTTAAAATATGATACAAAATAGTTACCATGAAATTTTCTGTGATGATTCATTTGTTTATAAAATACAAATTTATTTTCAAAAGTTATTCTAGAATCATCTAATATGTATCACTGATATTAGAAATGTTTGGATTTTAAAATGGAGTGCATTTTCCAAAAGAAATGATACTGTTACCTTGGCATATTTTAAGAAACAAATAACTATGAGCATTTTTCAGGTGAATTTGTTGCATTCGACTTGAGTGTTTGCAAGTCATGATTAAAGTAACCAGTGACCCTAAGGCAAACTTTAGTGCACAATTCTTCAGAATGCTTAACACTCCTAAAAGTATTATTGATTCAAGAACTGAGGTACTAAATCACTCTTTCCTAATCAACTGTGAAAATTAAATATTTACTGCCCTTAATATTTTATATATTTCTTTTATGTGCAAAGGACGAAAAAATGGTTAAACATTGGTTCAAGAATAGAAGAGAACAATACTCTAGATCATCTAGGCCACAATTTTTTTTTGTTTCTGGATACAATCAAACAGGGCTTGGTTCAATAATCAATGAAAAATTTTTATTATTTGTCATCTCTGTATTCTCTGATAAACTGAGATCACACACAGACACACTGAAGGTGTTAATGATATAATCAAAGGCACCTAAGAACTTTATCTTAATCGCTCTTTTATTCATTCATTCATTTTTATTCAATAGGGATTGAACATGCTCCCTGTGGGAAGTGAAAATTGAATTTCAGAGTTGCTAATACATGATTAATTTATATCTATGTCAAATCCTAAATATTTTCCACATAAACAAGCAATGATGCAAAGCACTCATTCTCGGTTGAAGTCTGATGAGGATTTGAAGGTAAACATAATGACAACTAAGGGATAACTGACAATGTGATAAATCAAAATAAATTTCGGCAAGATGAACTATACAGACAGAAGAAAAGCGATTATTAGTATTACCCCCCTTGCATGATAGTTTCATAGATATTAAGCTTTAAAAAGTATATGTTATGAAAAGAAGTGTGTGAAAAGACAGAATATACATACAACAAAGACACATGTTTCAATGGTATCTGATATATTATCTTGTGTGATTCTACACTTTATTTTTTAAAAGCCTAGCTTAGGCCGGGTGCGGTGGCCCACGCCTGTAATCCCAGTACTTTGGGAGGTCGAGGCGGGCAGATCACGAGGTCAGGAGGTCGAGGCCATCCTGGCTAACACAGTGAAACCCCGTCTCTACTAAAAATACAAAAAATTAGCCGGGCGCGGTGAGGCTGAGGCAGGAGAATGGCGTGAACTCGGGAGGTAGAGCTTGCAGTGAACCGAGATCGCGCCGCTGCACTCCCTCCAGCCTCCTGGGCGACAGGGCAAGACTCCGTCTCAAAAAAAAAAAAAAAAAAAAAAAAAAGCTAGCTTATATCTGAAATCTTGATTGTATCTCAGGAACAGGTGGATGCGTGTCATGAATCACAAAGCCTCTGCTATGCACCCAACCAAATATTGGACACAGGGTCTTAATGGATCCATTTCTGTCAGACACACACACACACACACACACACACACACACACACCCCTCAGCTGGAAACTTTACAGAGTTCTGTCTTTACAGAGTTCTCTTTCTGTCCTCTTCTGTTTGCTCTTCCAACATATGAAGGGTTGTTTGCTGATTATAACTAATGGGCAGAACACTGGTTCAGACAGCTTTGGACGATAGTGAACACAGCAGGGTATAAAGCTGGTCTAAAGAACAAAGGTCTGAATTCTGCAGTTAGAGGTACATAGCCTTTGTGTAGAATGCTGGGCGGATGCTCTTTGACGAACACATTATTTAACTCTCTTTGAATGTACACGATTTCTCTGTGAAATGTTGTGTGAATAAAAATGTTCTTCCCAGTTGGCCACAGGCCACACCACCTCCATTGTGTCTGACCTCTAAGGGCATTTAAGATTGGGATCACAGCAGTAAGAATTTGTTTTACTATACAATGTATACTTCAGTACATCTATCCAAATAGCAAGTAGATAAAGTACCAGCTGTGTTGAACATTATTATAAAATGTCAGTTAAAATTGTATCAGTTAGGGTTTAACTAAAGAGCAGAAACGGTAGATCATATAAATACACACACACAAACACACACACACACACACAGACATAGGCACACATATGGCTTACTACACGTAATCTGCTTACACAATCATGAGGGCTGGCTCAACTATCCCAAAGTTCACAGAGCAGTCATAAAGGGAGGATCCATGTGAAAGGAAGGGTGATTACAGCTCGGGTGTTGCTAAAAATCTCTTTATGTCTAATGTCTCATCCAGTCTCTTTTTTAACGGACACCAAATAGGATTAGATCAGACCCACTTGAGATAACCTCTATTTTAATTAACCCAGAATTAACCTCTTTGGAACTCTAATTATATCTGCAAAATCCCCTCACAGCAGCAAGTACATTAATGTGTGATTGAATAACTGGTACAAAGTGGGTGTATGCTACCAAACAGCTGTTATCTCCTTTCCAGATCTAACTTACAGAAGAGAATAGCTCTTGTAGCCTACCCTATCTGAAAACACATTAGAAAAATAATTGTGATGAATGTGCTAGTCTAGCCAGGTTGATATAATGTAACACCAACGCTAAAATAAACTTGTTAGATATATATATATATATATATATATATATATATATATGAGTTCTTTTAGTACATATTTAACTTTAGTTAAACATTATCCATCTATACTTACTTAGTTTTAGAGATATAATTATACAAACACTGTGATGTTTCACATAATGAACAGATGCAATTCTTGATGTGACATAACATAATTGAATAATTCATTTCATTGCATGTTATCAAGAATGTACTAAATTCAAGGTAGTTTACTGGAACAGTAAATACAGAAATTTTAAACCATTACCATTTTGCTTAAAGAGCTCAAAGTCTATAGAGAGGTTTTGTTTTTCTTAATAAAAAATTTCATTGAAGTGCTATAATAGACATAAACAACAGTATTGAAATATAGAGAAATTGTAAAAAGGCACCTAAACAAGTATGAAGGTGTTAGAAATATTTTAAATTATGAGTGATGCTTCAGCTTAGCTCTGCATGCATTTAGTCACTGTGAAACTGTAGAATATGGGGAAATTGCTTTCAGGCAAAAGGAAAATGATATGTGAGGAAAATTTTGAAAACTTTTTTCTGAGTGCCTCAAACAGATTTTCTGAGTTCTCTGAGTCATTCTAGTGAATCGTTAAAAGTTGAGGACTCTTGACACATAGAGTAAATGAAGGATATTTTGGTTTGGTTTGGTTTTTGGTTTTTGTCTCTATAGAAAAGACAGGAAAAGAACATCTGTGACCTCTAACACCTATCTACGTTAGTTTTTCTTCCTGTGTGATTTCCTCTTATTAAAAAGTGAACATAGGCTGGGTGTGGTGGCTCACGCCTGTAATCCCAAAGTTTTGGGAGGATGAGGCGGGTGGATCACCTGAGGTAAGGAGTTCGAGACCAGCCTGGCCAAAATAGTGAAACCCCATCTCTACTAAAAATGCCAAAAATTAGCCTGGTGTGGTGGCACACGCCTTAGCCCCAGATACTCAGGAGGCTGAGGAAGAAGAATCACTTGAACCAGGGAGGCAGAGGTGGCAGTCAGTTGAGATGGCTCCTGTGCACCCCAGCCTGAGTGACAGAGAGAGACTCTGTCTCTAAATAAATAAATAAATAAATAAATAAATAAAGTGAATATAAAATACCAAAATATAATCCTTCTACAACCAATTATAGGATTTAAATGAAGAGTCCCTACTAAATATTCCATATTTTGGATTCTCATTAAATTTTATAGGTTGTGAATACAAATCAAATGGTTACCTAAAGTAATGCCATTTAACATGATACAAATTCAACTACTATTAGAGCAAAAGCATCTGTTAATGAATAACAATCTGTGCAATTTAGTGAATAATTAAAAATCACTAAATTATAAATGGATTGAGATTTCATTTCCAAAAATTGTCATTGTATACAAATTTACACATATAACTAATACTATATAAAATGTGAAAAACCGTATCAATCATAAATTGGCATGGATGTATAGATGTCCATTGAACTTGTCTCCAAAGGAAACATCGCAAAAAATTAAGTTATCATATCATAGGATATTTTCTCCCTGTTCCTACTTGTTTATGATAGATTATTCTCATTTAATGTTTAAATTAAATATTTTTATATAAGTAGTTTTTAAATCAAATGTCACTAAAAATCATATGGACAATTAACAGTCCCTTGTCTCTTTATTGTTTTTATTTTTTCTTTAGTCTCACTACTTGATTTTTCCTTACTATTTATCTTGATTTTCTCTACTTGATTTTTCTCACTACTTGATTTTTTGTTTTCCCTCTTTATTTTCATTACTTTATTTTTTGTTGCATTTATTTAATGATTCTTAGATACCCACTCAAATTTAACTGTGAAGCATTTACAGGTAGATGAAAAACTGAACTTAGAGTTTGGACTTGTTTACCAATAGATCTCAATCTGTGGTGATATGTCAGCGATATTGCTATTGCACTGGAATATAACCAACGGTCTAAAGACCATATATATTTTACTCTTGTGTTATTTAGTTTCTTCAGGGAGAAAATCTCTAATTTTCTACCAAAGTATAAAGTGGCCCTCGGTGTTCTGTGATCTAAGAGAACAAAGAGGACGGGAATTTGCTGATTTCAGTACAGCATCACTCTGACCATCTCCTCATACCTTTCCCTTTTATAGCTGGGATATCTAATTCAGTGGGAGGATGATGCATCCACAGAGCTGCAAAAAAACAACAACAGCACCTATGCTAAGCCTTGTATCCATATAGGTAGATGCCATGGTATTTGACAGGTTAAGAATTAGAGTACTCTTGCTGTCCTGCTTTGTATTAGAGTGTTCATAGCTGATTCTAATATTGCTACATGGGCCATGTCATCACCCATCCCAACACTTCCTTACAGATATGCTGTGTATAAAGTTTTGGCTACTGAAATGTTCAATTTTAGGTACATATAAACTTAAAAATGGGCCTAGGGACAAATAAAAGAAAAATTGTGTGAACTTGGAAAGATGCACGATTGGGTAATGATAATCCTCTCCTATCCCTTCATACCACATCCTGAACCCAGAAACTTCCAATAGAACCTGAGCATATTTACTCTCATATTTAATTTTTGTGCTAATTTATTTAATCAACTAAGCCAACTTTAATTGTCAAGACCAAAATTTTAAAGATGATGACAAATATATTATATCCATGTAATATTACTTTTCTTGACCATTTCTGTACAGCAAAGTGCATACCATAATCAGAAGAAATATATTCAGGCTGCCTGATAGCAAAATTGATTTTTCTGTTTCATACTTTTAATTGTGTCCTCTGAATTTTATATTTTAACTAACAAACAATGCCTAAAATAGAACAGAATAACATCTGTTAGCATCCAGTTGTAGACCTGGAGGCTGCTGATAAAAATCTAAAGTAATTCACTCACCTATTCCATAGGTCCTTGTCCCTGGGGAATTCAACTCAAGGGGATTTTCAATGAATTTCATTCCAGTTAACATTTGGGTGATATGTATTCTTTTTCTTTTGAAAATTATATTAGCTATTTCATTGTGTGCAATTAAAATGTCTTCTCTCCTAGCGCAACAGTGCTTAGCAGCAGCACCAACATGCCTCCTCTTTTCATGAAACCAGGTAATCGGCACTACAATCCTAAGCACTTTGCCTGAAAATTCCAATGAGCTAACATCTGAGTTGTTGTTCTGTGTGTGTGTGTGTGTGTGTGTGTGTGTGTGTATGCATGTTTCACATAACCCATTCTAATTCTCCCTCAAAATTCCCACAGAAATTCATGACTGATTTTTCCATACAGGAGAGTTTTTATTGTGCAATTATCTAGGGTTCATTTGCCTAACTATACAGCAAAGCCAATGACTAAAGCCCAAGTATTTGATTATCTGTTCACCCTACTGATAGGGGAAACGTAAATATTCTTCCACTGATGAAAGGTTTAACTTTACTCACTGTTCAGGCTTTTCCAATTTTTTTCCATAAAGGTTTTATCATCCACAGAGAATATTGATGCCAATTTTTCTATTAATAGTAATGGCCTTCTATCCACAAACTATTAGTAAATCAAAGAGCCTGCATTTTCTCTAATAGCAGAGTTTTGGGCTTGGACCACGCAGCAGTGGGAGTGGAGAGTTAATCAGATAGCTTTATCATGGATTCCATGGGGAGTGAAGCAAACTGCTTAAGTATGTGGTGGACTTTTCCCCGAACTCCCTCCCTCTCCCCTTCTCCATTCCATGCTGTTGATTACTCCACTGTCACTTTATGAATGAGGTATTGTATGCCACCCTTATCTATTGAATGTCTTTCTGACATCACCCAAAATTTGTTCAACATAACTGGGGTTTATCTGAGGTCCATCAGTGGTAGTAGTGATCTGTGTCGAAGCTGAGTCACAGTTTAAGGTAGAAACAATTAATATATTCATTTTTCAAATAAGAAAGTAGAGAAATTAAAAGACCTATACAAAATCATCCAGCTACAACAGCAGACCTTGAGGCCAAAGCCAGGCCTCTCTGTCTTTGACACTGAGTTTATTAATCTGTATCACATACCACTCAATTTATTCAAGTGTTCTTTTTTGGCTTTAATAAATGTGTACATGTGGCTTCTTAAAGTAGTATTTACCTAGTTAATTGGTTTTAAAAGTTTGTTTATTAATTCATTTATTCATTGAAGCTGTAAATGTAAATTTCCACTGTGATAATACAAACTATCATAATTTAGAATTATTAGATCCCCAAATAATAAGGATTTTTTAGCATATGTTGGATATTGGTGCCTAATTAACCTAAATTAACTATGTAAAAGAAATATTGACTAGAATAATATATTCCGTAGTGTATGGATAAGTAAACATTAGAGATATCTGTGGCTTACCACAACAGAGGTTTGCTTCTCAATCACATAAATTAAAAAGTAGATGTTCCTGATATGTGACAGGAAAGAAGAAGGGCAGTGGCCTTAGCTAAAAACAAGCATTCAGGAACCAAAGCTGACAGTTCCTGGCATCAGCAACATGTGGCTTTTAAGGTTGTCCATTGCTCTCCAGGCTGCAGGATCACGAAGAGAGAAGGTGGAGAAATCATATTCACATATCAATCACTTTGGCGGGGAATATAGGCATTTTTTATGTTCTCCTTTTATTCCTAGAAAATGGGGATCATGGTTTGGCTGCCAGTTTGGGGCAACAACTCTATGCCATGGAAAAGGACCATGACTTTCTTATTGCACAGATAGCTGTCCCTGCTACAGACAGAATGCTAGTATTTTGGAAAACTTCTTATGAAAACTTTGATAATTCTTAAGCCAATGAGTAATTTATCAAATAAAGTGTTTTAAAGATGTTTATAACTGATGTGTGCTTGTTTAGTTAGCTATAAGTCATAAGCAATGATAAAAATATTTGTGGCAGGACCAGGAATTTAGCAAAACAGAAGCAGTATAAATTATTGTGTCCAAGCCTGATAGCACAGGGTTAGGCTAGCTTATGTAGTCATAAAAGTCCAACAGGGGTATTCATAAATTCCTTGTCATGGAACAAATGCAGGAATGGTACTCAAGAGAAGAGGTTTTACAGCCCTGCGATGTCCTTGTTATTCTCCACATTGATCTCCAGTTGCTGCCTGACTGGAAGTACATATTACAAAAGGCTGATGAAACTGTGAAAGGCTCAGAGAAGTAAGGCACTCAGTACTTCCTATGGTATAATGAAGATATATGCAGTTACATGAAAATTAAGATAGTCCCAGATCAATAATGTAAATCAAAGAATAAAAAAGACCAAGCAGTTTTTCTGAAAAAAGAAACTACAGTGAAACTGTAGATCACAACTAATTTGTGAGGTTGTAATGTACAGAGTATGTTTAAGATTTCAAAGTTCTTGTATTGCTTGTCTGAATGAAATTAAACACATATATCATTCTAACAAATACCTCCCAGCAGATTGTGAACTTTGAAAATGGGAAAAGGAATTAAAGGCAATGTATTTTATATGTGTGTTCCTTCTTCTCAGGTTCAGTTATTTCCCCTTAAAGAATTCATGTTTTCTATTCAACAGACATTGACCAGTCTTTTAATAGATGCTGTTTGCTAAGGTAGTGCAAAAACTAACTCTCAAAAACAATAAACACAACAGCTCTCATTTATCTAGTTGTCTGAGTGACCACCTTAGTAACCCATTTCAAAATAGTAGAAAGGGGTGTAGAGATATGACTTGATTCTCTTCTTTTAAATGTTTATTTTAACTTCAGGGTTTTATGTGCAGATTTGTTATAAAGAAAAACTTCTGTCATAGGGATTTGCTGTAGAGATTATTTCATCACCCAGGCATTAAGCCTAGTACCCATTAGTTATTTTTTTTCTGCTCCTTTTCCTCCTCCCACACTCTAACCTCCAGTAGGCCTAAATGTCTATTATTCCCCTTTATGTGTCCATGTATTCTTATCTTTTAGCTCCTACTTATAAGTGAGAACATTTGGTTTTGGTTTTCTGTTCCTGTGTTAGTTTCCTAAAGATAATGGCCTCAAGCTCCATCCATTTTCCTGCAAAGGACATTATCTCATTTTTTATGGCTGCATAGTATTCCATTGTGTATATGTACATTTTCTTTATCCTGTCTATCACTGATGGGCATGTAGGTTGATTCCATATCTTTGTTATTGTAAATAGTGCTGCAATGAACATATATGTGAATATGTCTTTATGAAAGAATGATTTATATTGCTTTGAGTATATACTTAGTAATGGTTTTGCTGTTTTTAGGTCTTTGAGGAATCACCACACTGTCTTCCACAATGATTGAACTAATTTACAGTCCCACCAGCAGTGTATAAGCATTTCTTTTTCTCTGCAGCCTCATCAGCATCTGTTATTTTTTGACTTTTTAATAATAGTCATTCTGACTGTTGTGAGATGGTATCTAATTGTGGTTTTGATTTCATTTCTCTAATAATCACTGATGAGCTTTTTTCATGTGCTTGTTGTATGCACATACGTCTTCTTTTGAAAACCATCTGTTCATATTCTTCCTCCACTTTTTAAGGAGGTTGTTTGTTGTTTTCTTACAAATTGGTCTAAGTTTCTTATAGATGGTTGTCAGATGCGCAGTTTGCAAAATTATTCTCCCATTCTGTAGGTTGTCTGTTCACTTGAATGATAGTTTCTTTTTCTGTGCAGAAGCTCTTTAGTTTATTTACCTTCCATTTGTCAATTTTTGCTTTCGTTGCAGTTGCTTTTGGTACCTTTGTCATAAAATCTTTGCCACTGTTCCTAAGTTCAGAATGTGATGTCCTAGGTTGTGTTTCAGAGTTTTTATTATTTTGATTTTAACATTTAAGCTTTTAATCTATCATGAGTTAATTTTTGTATATAGTATCAGAAAGGAGTCTAGTTTCAATCTTCTGTACATTTTTAGCCAATTCACCCAGCCCCAATTATTGGATAGTGAGTCCTCTCCCCATTTCTTGTTTTTGCGAAGTTTGCTAAACAGCAGATAGTTGTAGGCATGTGGCCTTATTTCTGGGTTCTGTATTCTTTTCCATTGGCTATGTGTCTACTTTTTGTACCAGTGCCATGCTGCCTTGATTACTGTAGCCTTGTAATATAGTTTGAAGTCAGGTAGCATGATACTTCCAGCTTTATTCTTTTTGCTAAGATTGTCTTGGCTATTTGGGCTCTTTTTTGGCTCCATATGAGTTTTAAGAGTTTTTTTTTTTTTTTCCTAGTTCTGTGAAGAATATTAATGATAATTTAACGGGAATAGTGTTGACTTTGTAAATTCCTTTGCGCAGCATGATCATTTTAATGATATTGATTATTTCTATCCATAACTGTGGAAGGGTTTTCCATTTGTTTGTCCCACATCTGATTTCTTTGAGCAGTGTTTTGTAGTTCTCCTTTTAGAGATCTTTCACCTCCCCAGTTATGTATTTTATTCTTCCTGTGGAAGATTGAGATTACATTTCTCAGCTTGACTGCTGTTGATGTATAGAAATGTTATTGACTTTTGCACATTGATTTTTGTATCTTGAGACTTTGCTGAAGATGTTAATTAGCTTAAGGAGCTTTTGGACTGATTCTATGTGGTAGAATCCATGTCATCTGCAAACATGTATATTTTTACTTCCTCTCCTTCTATTTGGAAGCCTTTTATTTCTTTCTCTTGCCAGACTGCCCTGGCCAGGACTTCCAATAGTATGTGGAATAGGTGTAGTGACAGAGGGTATTTTTGTGTTGTGCTGGTTTTCAGGGAGAATGCTTCCTGCCTTTGGCCATTCAACACAATGTTGACTGTGGGTTTGTTCCTTCTTTTTTCAATTACTCATAGCTTTTATCTTAAGTTTGGGATTACATATGAAGGCTTGTTATATAGGTAAACTCATGTCATAGGGATTTGTTCTATAGATTATTTAATCACCCAGGAACTAAGCCCAGTAATACCCAATAGTTACCTTTTCTGTTCCTCTGCCTCCTCTTACTCTCTGCCCTTAAGGAGACCTCAGTGTCTGTTGCTTCCTTCTTAGTTGTTCAAAAGTTTTATCAATACCCAGTTTATTGAGAATTTTTAATGTGAAGAGGTGCTAAATTTTATCAAAAGCCTTTTATGCACCTGTTGAGATAATTATGTGAATTTTGTCTTTAGTTCTTTTTATATGATAAATCACTTTAATTGATTTGTGTATATTCAACCAACCTTACATCCTGGGGATGAAGCCTAGTTGATAATGGTGGATTAGCTTTTGGATGTGCTGCTGAATTCAGTCTGCAAGGTTTTGTTTTGAGGATTTTTGCATTGATGTTCATAAAGAATATTGGCCTGAAGTTTTATTTTCTTGTTGGGACTCTGCCAGGTTTTGATCAGGATGATGCTGGCCTCATACAATGAGTTTGGAAGGAGTTTATTCTCCTCAATTTTTTGGAACAGTTTCACTGGGAATGGTACCAGCTATATTTTGTACATCTGGTACAATTCAGCTGTGACTCTGTCAGATCCTGTGCTTTGTTTAGTTGGTAGGCTATTTATTACTGATTCAATTTTAGAGCTTGTTATTTGTCTGTTCAGGACATCAACTTATTCCTGGTTCAGTCTTGGGAGGCTGCATGTGTTCAAGAATTTATCCATTTCTTTTAGGTTTTCTAGTGTATGTACGAAGAACTGTTCATAGTAGTTTCTGATGGTTATTTTTATTTCTGTGGGGTCAGCAGTAACCTTCCTTTCATCATTTCTAATGGTGTTTATTTGAATCTTCTATCTTTTCTTCTTTATATATTCTAGATAGCGTTTTTTTTTTCAAAAAACGAACTCCTGAATTCATTGATCTTTTAAAAGGTTTTTTATATGTGCCAGAAATTCTGGGATGTTGTATCTTTGTTCTCATAAGACATTCAGGCACATGTTGCTTAATTTCCATGTAGTGTCATGGTTTTGAACAATTATCTTAGTCTTGGCTTCTATTTTTATTCCACTGTGGTCCAACAGTGTGTTTGTTATTATATCAGTTCTTTTGCATTTGCTGATTATTGTTTTATGTTCAGTTATATGGTCAATTTTAGATTATGTGCCATGTCGCAATGAGAAAAATGCATATTCGGTCGTTTTGTAGTGGAGAATTCTATAGAGGTCTAACAGATTCT
The DNA here is from genome assembly GCF_047675955.1 of Chlorocebus sabaeus. Classification (NCBI taxonomy): domain Eukaryota; kingdom Metazoa; phylum Chordata; class Mammalia; order Primates; family Cercopithecidae; genus Chlorocebus; species Chlorocebus sabaeus. The sequence goes on from NC_132910.1 coordinate 68,929,595, forward strand.
TTTGGTCCAATGTTGAGTTCCAGTTCTGAATATCTTTGCTATTTTTTCTGCCTTGGTGATCTATTTAATACTGCCAGTGGTGTGTTGAAGTCTAGCCCTATTACTGTGTTGAAGTCGCAGCATGAAGGGGTGTTGAATTTTATTGAAAAGATTTTCTGCTTCTATTGAGATAATCATGTGGATTTGTCTTTAGTTCTGTTTAAATGATGAATCACACTTATTGATTTGTGTATATTGAACCAACCTTGCATCCTAGGGATAAAGCCTACTTGATCATGGTAGAAAAGATATTCGAAGTGTTTTCTGATTTGGCTTGCCAGTATTTTGAGGATGTTTGCATAAATGTTCATGAAGGATATTGCCCTAAGTTTTCCTTTTTTGTTGTGTTTCTGTCAGGTTTTGGTATCAGGATGATAGAATGAGTTAGGGAGGAGCCTCCCTTCCAGAATTTTTTGGTGTAGTTTCAGGAGAAATGATACCAGCTCTACTTTGTACTTCTGGTACAATTCAACTGCAAATCCATTTTGTCCTGGGATTTTTTTGGGGGTGGGTAGGCTATTTATTACTGATTCAATTTCAGAACTGATTGTTGTTCTATTTAGGCACTCAATTTTCCCTGCCTCAGTCTTGGGAGGATATCCATGTCCAGGAATTTATCCATTTCTTCCAGATTTTCTACTTGATGTGCATAAAGGGGTTCATAACATTATGTGGTGGTTATTTGTATTTCTGCGGTGTCAGTGGTGATATGCCTCTTGTTCTTTCTGAATGTGTTTATTTGAATCTGTTCCCTCTTATTTTTTATTAGTATATTTAATGATCTATTTATTTTATTGATATTTTCAGAAAACAGGCTGTTTAATTTGTTGATCTTTAGAGTGGCTTTTTTTTTTTTTTTTTTTTTTTTTACCTCAATCTCCTTCAGTTTCGCACTGATTTTGCTTATTTCTTGTCTTCTGCTAGCTTGGAGTTGGTTTATTCTTCTTTCTCTAGTTCTTTTAGTTGTAACATTAGGTTGTCAAGTTTAGATCTTTCTAACTTTTTGATGTGAGCATTTAGTGCTATAAAATTCCCACTTAACCCTGTGTTATCTGTGTCCCAGAGATTATAGCATGTTGCATCTTTGTTCTCATTACTTTCAAAGAGTTTCTTGATTTCTCACTTAATTTCATGATTTACCCATAAGTCATTCAGGAGCAGGTTATTCAGTTTCCATGTAATTGAACGCCTTTGAGCGAAATACTTAGTCTTGGTTTTTAACTTTACTCTGCTGTGGTCTGAGAGAGTGCTTGCTATGATTTAAGTTCTTTTCCATTTGCTGAGGAGTGTTTTATTTTTGATTATGTGATCGATTATATAGTTTGTGCCATGTGGTGAGAAGAATGTATATTCTATTGTTTTCTGGTGCAGAGTTCTGTAGATGTCGATCAGATCTATTTGAACCAATGCTGAGTTCAGGCCTTAAATGTTTTTGTTAATTTTCTGCCTCGATGGTTTATCTAATGCTGTCAGTGGGGTGTTGAAGTCTCTTGTTAATATTATGTGGGAGTCTAAGTCTCTTTGAAGTTCTCTAAGAACTTGCTTTATGAATCTGTGTGCTTCTGTGTTGGGAATATATTCTGAATTTGATTGGTGGCCTTTCTAGCTATGTTGGGGAAGTTCTTATGGATGATATCCTGAAATATGTTTTCAAAGTTGCTTCCATTCGCCCCATCTCTTTCAGGGACAGCAGTGAGTCATACATTTGGTCTATTTACATAATCCCCTATTTCTCTGAGGTTTTATTCATTTATTTCCTTCTTTTTTCTCTATTCTTGTCTGGCTGTCTTATTTCAGAAAGGCAGCCATCAACCTCTGAGGTTCTTTCCTCCATTTGGTCTGTTCTGCTACTAATACTTGTGAGTGCCTTATGAAATTCTTGTAGTGCGTTTTTCAGTTTTATCAGGTTGGTTCCATTTTTTTTTTCTGCACTGCCTGTTTTGTCTGTCTGTTCCTGCATTGTTTTAACATGATTTTTAGCTTCCTTGGAATGAGTTTTAATGTACATCTTTAGCTCAATTATCTTTTTTCTTATCCTTAGTCTGAATTCTATTTCTGTTATTTCAGCAGCTCAGCCCAGTTCAGAACTCCTGCTGGAGAGATGATTCAGCTGTTTGCAGGAAAAAGACCCTCTGAATTTGTGAGTTTTCAGAGATTTTGTGCTGATTCTTTCTCATCTTTGTGGGTTTGTCTTCTTTCAGTCTTTGACATTGCTAACCTTTTGATTTTTGTTTGTTTGTTTGCTTGCTTTCATCTTATTTGATTCCTTTGAAGTTTTGATTGTGGTATAAGGTGGATTCAGTTGACTGGCTTCATTTCTGGAAGATTTTAGGGGACCAACACTCTGCTCCCAAATCCTGAACTGTGTGTTCTAACTGGGAGACACATATTGGAACCCAACTTTGCTCTCTGGCTTCTCAAGGTTAGGAATCTACTGAGCTGGGGGAATTCGAGGTGTTCCCAGACCCCCAAGTCACTACACTCCAATGGATGGTGTCAGCCAAAGCCTTTCATAGTACAGTGACAGCAGGATCCATCCTCACATTCCAGCAATAGCAGTAGTGGAAGCTGTGGCAGAGTGCTAGTGGGTTCTGAGGTGCCTGCCTCCCTTGCAGCTTGGTTTCAGGGGAAGGTGGGGGCAGCTGGGGACCCCTGCTGGAGACTGTGTGAACAGCTGTGCTCAAGGTGGTATTGGCTCAGGGGCCAGGCAGTGGCAGGCATAGGTCTGGGTACCTTCTCTGTTCCCTTCAAGCAGGAGTGATGGCTCAGGATGGAGGAGGATCCACTGTTCTCTGTATAGTGTTAGTACAAGGGTGGGGTGCTTGTAGGTGTGGGGCTTGCTGGCTCTGTGCCCTCCAAGGTTCTATCTGCAATGGCATTCTGGAAGGGAAGGAGAGGCAGATTGGACTCCAGCATGCTGTCAGTGCCAGGAAAGCAAAACCTACCTGCACAGATATACACCAACAGAGCATTCTGGGGGGGTTGCCTTGAGCCCGGGAGGAAGCTACAATTTAGGGAGGGAGCATGTAGGCTCGGGCCTCGACATAGGTGCTGCCCCACTGGAGCTGTCTGCCAGTCCCACACAGTCTGCCAGCACAGAAACTATAACACAGGCCCCAGATCACTCGGGGCTGCCCTGCAAGTAGGCAGTCATGCTGGGGCTCTGGAAGAGGCCAGTAGACCAGGGAGTGCTCAGGTCAGACTGTCCCTATCTATTGGACAAACCCCATTTTGCAGTGTTCAGATCCAGCAGTTCCTCTAGGGCTAATGTTTCCTATGGGAGCAAGTCAAGCCTAGCAGGATGGCCATCTCTGGCCTTAATCTGCTACAGATGCTCCTGCACAAAAACCTCTGGACTCCACATCAGCTGGCTTACTGCCCCTACCACTTCTCTAAGCAGCTCTCTCTGCCAATTTGAATGCCTGCAGCAGTTGAGGGGTCTCCTGCCAGTGCTCCAGAGGCCTGTGGTGAGGGCAGCTTGCTCTTTGCCATTTCAACTCACCCATTCCTCCAGAGCCATTGGTGGCCAGGAACGAGACTGGGTACAATTTATCTACATGTAGGGTTCCCAACATTCTCCTCCTTCTGCCAGCTTCTGTGTCCTCCCTCTGTCCACTCTTGAGAAGAATGGTTAGGAGCATGTCAGGAGTATGCCAGTCGTCTCAGTCTCTAGGTAGGAGCTGTTCCACCTGTCTGCATTTAGTTGGCCATCTTACTGCATATGATTCTTTTGCTATACCAAAGCTCTGATCAACAGCCAGTCCCAAATGAAAGCAGTGAATGAAAAGGTGTTAGGTTGCTATAAGAAAATGCATTAAACATATGATGCCTACTGTTTGTCAGAAATGCAATAGCGACAGCCTGCCAGGGAGAAAACAGCAACTTACAATAATTTATCTTAAGGTGAACTTATCCTTTATGCCAGTTTCATCTTCTAATAATAGTAGATTAAAAGGATGAAACTCAACTGTATTTAGAACTATTTGGTTACATATATTCATGATTTTTAATAATAGATATACTGCATGCATTAGATGACCAGGTCCTTATTTTTGTCATGTAAGGTAACATATTCAAAGGATCCAGGGATCAGAACGTGGACTTCTTTGGGGTTTGGGGGCATTATTCAGCCTACCCCAATAAATCTGAGGTGATTTTTAAGAATGGCCTAGAAAATATGATGTTCCATAACTGTGACTACCATGTTATAAATGTTATACCATCTTATAAATGAGCCAGTCAAAAGTTATTTTTGCTGTCAAAGTCCAGTGTTTCTGAAAAATGGAAACTGAAGAAATCAAAAGTCATTTTTGTTTTTTTCACAGAGGAACAACTTACGTAGTTCTTTTTCTTTTTGTGTGTATGGTATTTTAATATTTTTACCGAATAAGATTTTTCATGGAACTCGTAATTTTCTAATTTTCTTTTAACAGTTTCTTCTCATTGTAGAAGTCATATTAGTGTTTTATTAGGAAACTGGATAAATAAAAATAAAGATATAAAACAAGATATGAATTCAGGAATCATATTGCTTGATAACACACTGATAACATTTTGGTAATATGTCTAATAGTCTGTTTCTCCTACCATTTATATCTAGAAACATTTTGCTTCAATAAAGTACATATTATAATATCTGACATGGATTCGGCACTTAAAATATAGCAGACTGTACTATGGACTGTCAAAACGGCCATGAGTACATTGACTGTATATATTTAAATATATATATTTAAATAATAAATATATTTAATGATATAATTTAATTAATAATATAATTAAATAAAAATATATTTAAATAATAAGTTAACCATGGTAAAGTAGTGTAATTTAACAAATTATCGAGTCATAGTTTATGACTTTTGACACATTGGGATATATCACTTTTCAGAAAATGTATACTTTCAGTCATATCAGTGTATGCAGTACTTTCTTGAGGCAGATTTTTAAATCCAGTTTTTGATTCCTTCTTGACTCACCCAATTAGGAATGTAGACTATGACCCAAGGAAATCTCATAGAATAACTGGACATTTCTTGCCTCGTACTATGATTTTTATCTAAAACTTCACGCCAAAGAAGGACACCCTTGCTGTATACCAGAGCATTTTTAGAACATTTAAGAACTCAGATGCCCAACTTCTTGTACTAAGGCTACTGAGTCGGGGACTTCCTATTTAGGAATTAGAATATGTACTTTTAGTTTTCTGTTCTGCATTAATTTGTTCAGGATTCGGGTCTTTAGTTCCAGCGACGTGGGAGCTAAGCATTGAGCACACATGGGATGTGCATATCATGTAAATATGGGAACAATGGACAATGCGGACTACTCGAGGGTGGAGGAATGGGGGCGGGGGGGAGTTAAGAAACTACCTATCAGGTACTACGCTCACTACCAGGGTGCCAGGATCCATACTCCAAACCTCAGCATCATGCAATATTCTCAGGTAAAAATCTGTACATGTATACCCCACATCTAAAATAAAAGTTAAAATTAAAAAATGATATAGTCCCCAAAGAAAAGAATATGTCTTCTTAAAACACTTTCCAGGTAACTAAGATGTACCTCTAGGTTGTAGAATCTCTGAGTAAATGCTAATGCCTCAGACTGTTAGTTTGACTGCCTCTACTTTCTAGTTCTTTGTTATTAGCAAACATTTTATCTAGTCCTTCTAAGACTGGGAAAATGTAGTCTAAAAAAGAACACTTTTTCTCTTTAGTATGTCCTATTTTGTTCATTATGATTAAATTGGGGTCCCTTAAACCTCAGTTTCCAGTAAATGAGTCAAAATTCATTTGCTTTCCTGGTAGATGTTTCATAAACCCAGCACAATTTATTGTAAAGATTATCTTTGTGCCTGTTAAACAGCAGTGAAGCTTGTTCATGAATCAGGTCACTGTGTATGTGTGGTCTGATTCTGGATTCTGTTCCATACATCAATTTGTCCTTGAATCAATACCACACTGTCTTAATTTCTAAGCCCTTCATAACAAGTAAGGTATACCCTAAAGCTTTTCTACTTCTTCCTCAAGATTAACTTGTCTATCCTGGGTCATTTTCATTTTTATATACATATTAGAATCAACTTTTAAATTTTCACAAAAGTGCCTAGAAGGATCTTGATAGTAATTGCACTAAATCTATAGAAGAATTTGGGAGATTAGTATCCTAAAATTTTTTAATTTTCCAATCAATAAATACAGTATACACTTTCATTTATTTGTCTCATTCAGTGTCTCAATAATACTTTAAATTTATAGATATCCAGTACATCTTTTGTTAGTTATCCCTAAGTAATGTATTATTCGTATAGTATTGTAAATAAGATTTTTATTTTGTTTTCCAGTTTTCTAACTATTGCTAGAATAGAAATCCATTTGGTAAACTGTGCCCCATGATCTCGTTCAATTTACTCATTAATTCTAATAGATTGCTTGTAATACTATTAGATTTCCTAAATATTTTCCCTTTCCCTCTTCAATATCTATATGTTTTATTCTATTTCTCATACCCTATTTTAGTGGCAAGAACATTTGGAGTTCATTAGCATTTATGGTGGTATATACCTTTGTTTTTTTCCCATCCTTAAAGGGAAAATATTCACTATTTCACCATTAAATATAATGTTAGCTGTAGGTTTTGTGTGGGTTTTGTATAGATTATCAGATTAATTTCTTTTTATATTTATAGTTTGCTAAGAATTTTCATCGTGGTCAGGTAATGCCTTTTATTCATATTGTATTTAAGGCTTTGTTTATACCTTAAAATTATCATATGGGTTTTGTTTTTTAATCTGTTGAAATGATGACTTTAATGATTTTTCAATAGTAAACTAACCTCACATTCCTGAAATAAAACTTACTAGATAATTGTCTATTAATGTTGTTATATATAACTTTGATTTGAGAATTTGATTTGGGAATATTTTTATAGGCTTATGTATATATTTATGAGAAATATTGTCTTGTAATTTGCTTTTTCTTATCTAGTTTTGGTATCAAGGTTATTATAGAATAAGAAAATGATGTGGAAGTTTTTCCAGTCTTACTCTTTGGAAGTATTTGTGTAAAATTGATATAATTCCTTTATTAGACATTTGGAACACTTCCCTTTGAATCACCTGAGTAAAAGTGTGTAAAGATAAGTGTTTGTGTGTAGGTATTTAATTTTAGATTCAATTTCCTTAGTGAAAACTTTCAGATTATCTATTTATTCTGATGCTAATTGTGGTGAGTTATATATTTTGAGAACTCATCCATGATTGTGAACATTTTAACTTTATTACTATAAATTCATCATAATGTCTTTTTTATCTATGAGATCTAGGTTGATACTTTGTTATTTATTCTGATATTGATAACTTAACATTATCTCTATTTTTTCTGATAAGACTTTTTTTTTTTTTTTTTTTTTTTTTTGAGACGGAGTCTCGCTCTGTCGCCCAGGCTGGAGTGCAGTGGCCGGATCTCAGCTCACTGCAAGCTCCGCCTCCCGGGTTCACGCCATTCTCCGGCCTCAGCCTCCCGAGTAGCTGGGACTACAGGCGCCCGCCACCTCGCCCAGCTAGTTTTTTGTATTTCTTAATACAGACGGGGTTTCACCGTGTTAGCCAGGATAGTCTCGATCTCCTGACCTTGTGATCCGCCCGTCTCGGCCTCCCAAAGTGCTGGGATTACAGGCTTGAGCCACCGCGCCCGGCAAGACTTGTTAACAAGTTATAATTTTAATCAATATTTTCAAAGAATGAATTTCTGGATCTAATTTATATTCCCTATTTCATTGCTTTTTCTCTTACCTTTACTGTTCCTTTGAGCTTAATTTGCTTTTTATCCAACAAGCTTGTTGAGCTGAAAGCTTAAATCAATGCTTTACAGCTTTTCTTCCTTTCTAAATTGTGCATTTAGAACTTACAGTTGTACTTTACATTTTATTACATGCTTTGCAGACAAACTGCATACTTTACATGACCCATATTGATTATTTAAAAGTCATTGTTTAATCTCTCTGAATTCTGAATCAACACTTGGTCTTTATTATCAGCTCTCCTTTTTTTTCCCCCCCACCTTCTTTTTCACTCAATTTTGCCTGTTTTTGTCATGTCTCAAAAATTTTGAACAGATGCCAGGCTGCATATTAAAAATTATGGAGTCTCTAGTCTCTGTTATTTTTAGCAAATACAGTGCCAGCAGATCAGTTTCATTCTTGGCCGACTGGGTTTGAGGCTTGGTTAGGGATAGTCTGTTTCTGTTTCTCATGCATATTATTGCCACTTTAGGTATCTATTGCAAGTACCAAATTACTCCCAAACTTACTGGTTTTAACAACAGCATTTATTATCTCACAGTCTATATAGGCCAGAAATCTGGGAATGATTAAGCTGGACTTTCTGCTTCAAAGTCTCACATGCTGAATTCCCTGTGTTGGCAGGGCCACAGTCCTCCCAAGGATTATCTGGGGAAAGATCCGCTTCCATGCTTATTCATGTGATTGTAGCAGAATTCAGGTCCTTTTGGGCTGTAGGACAAGGGACTCGGTTCCTCATTGGCTGTTGCCTGGAGGCCATGTGAATTTCTCCATAGAGTAGATCACATATGGTGTAAATATGATACTGTGTAATATACCACAGTAGAACACAACTTTTACTCCTGTAGAGTGACCTTCATTCAAAAGGCATAGTCCTTCCATTGTCTCAACTGAAGTCTTGAGGTATTTCCTAAAGTCTTTCCTCTATGGTAAAGCTTAAAATTCACTCATTCTTCACTTAGGATAACATAGCTGCTAAAATCTCTGCTCAACAATTGAGCCTCCCAGTTGCTGTCTTCTGATTTGTTTCTTGGAATATGTGACATTTGCATGACCTGAAAATTATTTCTCTCTGGATTTTTGTATCTCTTTTCCTAGCTTCTAAACTGTGCAGCCCCGAACTGTCCCTTTTGTTCTCTGTCCCTTCTGACACTTCAGTTTTCTGATATGGTAAAATCTTCCTTAAATACAATTTTTATAATGTATTCTAGGAAAAGTCGGAGGTGAATTCAAGCTAATCTCATGGGCTTCTTTCCTTTCAGGATTATGGTTCCTAAAAACTTGTCTGTTTGGGTTGCTGTTTAAATGGCTTGTAAAAGCCATTTTATATATTTGTCTAGTAATTTTTTTTCAAGCAAGATAGTTATTTTGATACAGTATACGTTACTAAAATTATGTATCACTATTATTCACTCTTATGTTTGTATTATAAGAATTTTTGAAGTAAAAGCGTTTATATTTTATTACATTAAGTGGCACTGTTTCTGTGTTTTGAACAAGGGACCTCACATTTTCGTTTTGTACCTTGTCCCACAAGTCCACTAACTAGACCTGATTTCTGAGTAATAAACTTTTATCATCTGAATTATATTACTCCCCGAAAACCAATACATTATTAAAAAATAATTTTCCCATAAAGCATCTTGCCCAGTATGACAGACTTGCCAGCTCTTCTCTAAACCCAGTTTCTTTTCTCTGTATGTGTCTCAGGCTCCCTGGCCATTGGTGTGATTGTGTGACTGAATGCTAGTCAAAGAGAAATGAGTAAAAGTGTCAAGTCCTACTTCTAGTGCTAACCCATAAAAGTCTCCACTCTCTGACTCTTCATGCTTTTCCCTCCTTGATTCAATGCAGAAGACTGCAAAGACCTGGGAAGCCAGGCGTAGAAAGGGTGTAGTATAGGATCTTCTGGTAGGAAAGCTGCCTGCACCTCAGAAATATTGTTTTGGAACTTATTTATATGAATAACAAGATTATAATGTATCTGACTCATTATCCTCTTTTCGATGTTTATTTCAATATTTAACATTTCCATTAATAGTATAGTCTATCAAACCAAATTTCTTAAGAACCAATATCAATGTCATCCTTTCGTTTTATTTTAAAATCCATTAATTGTCTCAAATGGACAAAGCCTTGATGTTAACAGAAAACATATGTTGGAGGAAGAAGAAAGTTGGGAAATAAAACTGATGATGTTGCATATATGTGGTTATTTTCATTGTATTGTATACATCATGATTCTGTTGAAACTAAGAGAAAGGACATTTTAATGTATTTGAGACAATTTGTTGCCTATATTTTAACATAAAAAACAAAATAGAGTTTGGTCATCACAGCTTCAGCAGGTCATTTTAGAAAGTACTAAGTTCTTTTCACAGATTGATATTACAGATGGTAGATGTAGTGGGCTGACTGGTAGCCCTCCAATAGATATGTTCACACCTTAATACAAGAACCCATGAATATTACCTTATTTAGAAAAAGAGTCTTTGTCATTATAATTAGCTGAAGGATCTTGGAATCTAGATTATTGTTAATATCTTGGGAAACTAGATTATCGGTAATATGTTAATGATTCAGCTCTAAAATAATGATATGGTTTGGCTGTGTTCCCACCCAAATCTTGTCTTGAATTGTAGTTCCCAAATTCCCATGTATCATGGGAGGGACCCAGTGGGAGGCAATCAAATCACAGGGTGGGTCTTTTCCATGCTATTCTCATGATGGTGAGTAAGTCTCACAAGATGGTTTTGTAAAAGGGGGTTCTCCAGCACAAGTTCTCCCTTTCCTGCCACCATGTAAAATGTCCCTTATTCTTCTACCATGATTGTGAGGCCTCCCCAGCCACGTGGAACTGTGAGTTAATTAAATCTCTTTCCTTTATAAATTACCCAGTCTTAGGTATGTTTTTATTAGCAGTATGAGAACAAACTAATGCAGATAATCTGAGTTAAATCTAAAATTATCTTTAATATATTTATGGCAACAATAATTTGACATATTTGATATTTGTGAAACCTAAATCATGATTTACACTTAGCATGGATTGAAATTAAATGACTAAAAGGAGAACAATTTCAAATGGAATAATATAAACAGTAACATAATCACGTATTTCAACAAATAATTTTATTATTTACTAATAAATTATCTCCCTTAAATTTATATAAACACACTTCATCATTTGTCACTCTATTATAAACCAATTTTCTTATGTATGCTTGTATGTTCTTTCTTCTGCAGTGTTTTGTCAGCCTACAGATTTGGTCTAATGATACTTTATCTGTAACTCCACACTGCCTCTGGGATCACTCAATGCAATTTTTAGAGAATAAAATGAATAGTTCTGTTGGGTTTTACTAACTCTTGAGAGAGTAGGAATGACACCTGCCATAAATTACTCAAGAAATTTAATACAAATAAAAGAAATAGCAGTAAGTTAAAGAAACACCCTTTCAATTTAGTCTGCCTACGGGAAACTGCATATAATCTATCCCTGATGTTTCTATTAATAAAGAAATGGAATAGTGAACTGCAAGAGGCAATGTATTATTATATTATGCACTGGCATTTTGTGATTAATGTGATGGCAAGACACTCGTTCCACCTATTAGTAAGCCTCAAGTTAATCTTGAAGGAGGCAGAGTGACTCATTAGGAGTAAAATAAAAAACAAAAACCCAGAAATGAAGGTACAGAAAATGGAACTCCGGAGTATTGAAAAATTAATGAAAATAATTTTTCAAGAAAAAATACCAATTTTCTTTTTTTTTTTTTTTGAGACGGAGTCTCGCTCTGTCGCCCAGGCTGGAGTGCAGTGGCCGGATCTCAGCTCACTGCAAGCTCCGCCTCCTGGGTTTACGCCATTCTCCTGCCTCAGCCTCCCGAGTAGCTGGGACTACAGGCGCCCGCCACCTCGCCCGGCTAGTTTTTGTATTTTTTAGTAGAGACGGGGTTTCACCGTGTTAGGCAGGATGGTCTCGATCTCCTGACCTCGTGATCCGCCCGTCTCGGCCTCCCAAAGTGCTGGGATTACAGGCTTGAGCCACCGCGCCCGGCCAAAAATACCAATTTTCAAATATTTAGAAGACTATATTGTAGGAAGATAGTACATTTATTTAATGGGGCTCTGCTATGAATCGAATGTCTCCCCCAAATTTCAAAATTTTTAAGCTAGAAATTTAATCTCCAAATCACGTGTTGATTGGAGGTGGGATCTTTGAGAGGTAATTAGGATTAGATGCAGTCATCAGTGTGGGACTTCCACAATGGAACTGGTCGCCTTATAAAACAGAAAGAGAGACCTGACTGACATGTATATACTCTTGCCCTCTCACCATGTGAATGCTTTCTACCATGTTGTGACAGTAGAAAGGCCCTCACCTGATACCAGTGCCACACTCTTGGACTTCCCAGTCACTAGAACGATGAAATAAATACACCTCTATTTTTATAAATTACCCAATCTGTGATAGCAACAGAAAATGGATGTAAGATGGACCCCAATGGCAGAACTGGAATTATGGGGAAAATATGTGGAAACGGATTTTGGCTCAGTGAAACAGAATTTGGCACCACAACTTCAGCAGGTCATTTTAGAAAGTACTAAGTTCTTTTCACAAATTGATATGACAGATGGTAGATGTAGTGGACTGACTGGTAGCCCTCCAACAGATATGTTCATGCCTTAATCCAAGAACCCATGAACATTGCCTTATTTAGAAAAAGAGTATTTAAGTATTTGTCATTATAATTAGCTGAAGGATCTTGAGATGAGGAAATCATCCTGAATTGTCCAGAAGAGCAACAAAGGTCATTATAAGAGACATACAGAGAAGGAGACAGAAACAGGTTAGGTGATATGAAGACAGAAGCAGAAATTGGAATGAGGTGGCCAAAAGTGAAGGCAGTCACTAACCACCAAAAGCCAGAAAAGGCATAGAAACAATTTACCTCTAGAGCCTCTATAGGGGGTATGACTCTCCCAACACCTGAATTTTGGATATCCGGCCATCAGAACTATTAGAGAATGAAGTTCTGTTGTTTCAAGCTACCAACTTTGTGGTAGTTTTTCATGTCATCCATAGAAAACATATAGCTAATGGACAATAATGTAGAATGTAGAAGGAAATCAAGAACTGATGCAAAGATTTTACTGTATGATATTTATATTCCTCTTCCAAAACTTCCTACTATTTTTTTCAAAAAAAAAAAAAAAAAAATATGTAGCATTCTCGAAACATTGATACTATTTCCTACAGCTTCCAAAAAGGAAATTTTAAAGATCATTACAATGTTTCAGATAGTTGGCATTTAAAATAAATTCAATGAGAACATTTTGCTATTGGAAATTATAGTGGAATTGGTAAACATTTCAGAAAATTGCGATTAAAATATTTATCAATGTGCATAACACATTATCTAATCCACAAATTATTAATGCTTTTTCCTTTTTCTTACCCTTCTTTTCTTTATTTTCTATCATTTTTCCACATTGTGAGCAAACTTAGTTAGACCTCTTTATATCCAAAATAAATTTATCTAATATAGATATTAAGAAAAAAGCATAGTTAGAAAAAATGATAAAAGTAAAAACTGACAAAATATCTCTCCCTTAGGATTACAAATGTATCTCTCTTAGGATAAACAAAATAAAAGTAAGAACCACTAAAATATATCTGTCTTAGGATATATAAAAATAAAAGCAAGAACTGCTAAAATGTATCTCTCTTGGGATCTTAAGGTCTATCTTTCTTATTTTATATTTGTAGCTTTACTATTGTCTTTCCCTAACCCAAGATGTAAAAGAACTTAACAGAATGATTTAACTCCTTTTTACTCAAATAAACTTGTGCATAGTTTTATTTTTGTTTAGAGTAGAACTGATCTAATTTCCTAGTTAGCTCACGCTCTGCCTAGGAGGTACATGGAATTCGTGGAAAAGGATACACAGAAAGTTGTTTCAACCTAATAACACCTGTGCTTTTGTGCCCAGTCTTCTATAACCAATTGTATACATAATATACACTTGGATAAATGATACCTGTACGTGAACAATGAAACTTTGGGCTTGATTTTTTTCCCTAGAACTCACTGCAGTAAAACTGTAGAAGAGTAGGATTTTATTTTGATTAATACATTACTTTTTTTTTTTTTTAAGTTTTGGAAGCAGTTCAGATTAATTATTGCACAGTGTTTGGGATCACATGCATGAGTAGAGACAATATTCTCCAAATGTTTAATTTCAGTTTTGGTGCTCTTCTGAAACTCTGCCAAATATCATTTATATTTGTCAGTGGAAGGAAATGTTAGTGTAAAATAATAAAAGTCCATAAATCCAAATAGTTTTCAAATTATTCTTAAAAGTGTTCATAATGTTTTTACCTGCAATTTTTCCTGATTAAACCCATTTTGGTTTCAAGAATTGGCCTTCTCTGAAGACACTAGATTTTGGCCAAAAGAAGACAAGTCTGGTTAAAAGATGTGCAAGACGATCACCAACTTGGCATCAGAAGTTAGAAAGCACCAAGATGTTCAATAGATAATCCTGAATTATAATTAGTTTTCTTTTTCTTAAATTACACCATTAAATAGAGCTCTGAAGTTCATAATTAATATCTGTGCTCTTCCTTTCATGCGTTTCTTTATGCACATATATAGGTTTATAAGAAAACAATTCTTTAGTCAATTACAGAAAAAAAAAGTTAACAGAAAAAAGCTCTTTTTGACATTGTCTCCCTAAATTTTGCTGTTAACCTTGAGTGCCTAATTCAAAGATGAGTACTAAATTATCTTTATAGCCCCGTAGAATGGATGAGGAAGGTTGATATAAGCACACACAAAAATATATGCAAGCACTTCAAGTATATAGAAATTTAAGGAATAGTGATGGGATAAAGAAATGAATATGGAAATTCTTAAATGGAATAAAATCCCCCAAGCCTCCATATTAATTAGAGGCCACAGAGACAGTCCTTGAATATATTGAGTAACTTTGGGTAGTTCAGACCTAGAAATTAGGAGATGAAATGTAGTCATGACTATAACCATTGTCATACTCTCTTCTTTCTATACTACTTTGCACATTGAGCCCATGAATTTGTCATTCCCCTACTGATGTTTCTTACAATCCACACCATTATGGTTACTGGATCACATTCCATCATAAATAAACTCTCCTTCATCCTCAGCCTCTACACAGATGGTTTTATGCATCTCCTTGTTCCCAAAAGACAGTATTTTTCTTGCAGTCATCTTCAGTTGTGCCTGCTCCTTCCCCTTTACCTCTTGTCAGTCATGAACATTGCTCACATCATTCTTGTACATGATAAAACACCTTTTATTCTATACTCCAATAATACCCATACCATTGGACCAACTAGGTATTCTGCATTAGTAACTCTTCCCTGGCCTGACATTCTACTAATCTCTGGATTCATGGCTGGTCTTTTGGTATACCATCACCAGAACCATCAACTAGTCTTTCTTTTTTTCCTTCTAGGAGTCGATCCAACCTGGATTATTGCTACAATTGGCCTCATCAAATATTATGCCCTCCAAAATTAAGAAATTCTGGGTGGAATAAAAAATATATCATGGTTTTTCAGACCTTAACACTTTTTATTTAACAATTTATTCAGCAGTTTCTGCTTCTCAACTTTAGTACATCTCTCCAGATTTTCTTCCCCCATTTTCACCTCTTTGCCAACAATAAAAATTGCCTTCTAAATTCAGAGCCCAGTTGAAAATATTCAAGGTTTATCTCCACTCTCTAAAAACTTTGGTGAATGCTAATCTTTTTTCATCTCATTTTTCTCTCCTATGTTCTCCTCACCTGTTTTTCTCACCAATTATCTATGTATGCTCATACTTTAAAATGCTTACATTAAAAATTCATCCTCAGCCATTTTTCTCCTCTACCTTCTGCCTCTAGATGACTTCATTTACTTCCTTTAAACAACCATGCTGGCCTCTCTCCTGATTTCCAGACATATTTAATGAATTGTAATATCTGGAATTTCTATAAACAACTAAAAACAATATTCTTTAAAAAAAGGAAAATGAAAAGATTCTTTAATTTTAACTAGAATTATACTAACAAATTCCTAAGAAAATAAGACTGTTCAGTAGAAAATTAGCAGAAGACTTAAACCATTCCAAGAAGGAATATAAATGTAGCAAAGCATGTATAACTTCTCCAGTAATAAAGAAAATGCAAATAACAGGTGGTTTTATTTTGTTTGGCTGAAGAATACTTCCATATTGGTGAAGACTAACAAAATCCAATGTTTTGAAAGACGTGAGAAAATGAGTATTCTTATATATGAACTAGGAGCATTATTTGAGTAAAACTTTTGAGAGGACAGAAGGTATATACTATATAAATGGAAACTGTAAATGTTATTACTAGCTTTCTTCAGTATACATACTGAGAAGTGCATCATTAGGCAATTTTGTTGTTGTGTGAACATTGTATTTACACAGATCTAGAAAGCATAGCCTATCACACACCTAGGCTATACGGTATAGTCTATTGCTTCTAGGCTACAAACCTGTATAGCATGTTACTGTACTGAATATTGTAGAGAGTTGCAACCCAGTGCTAAGTATTTCTGTATTTAAACATAGGAAGGGTACAGTAAAACTACGGTATTATAATTTTATGGGTCCCTCCTCATAAATGCTGTTTATCATTGACCGAAATGTGGTTATTTGGCATATGACTGTACAGTGTTTTTTCCTCTTTCCCAAATCATTTTTAATCTATTTTTTGCACATGAAGTTATTTAGTGGTGATTTCTGAGATTTTGGAGCATCCATCACTCAAGCAGTGTACATTGTACCCAATGCATAGTCTTTAATCCCTCAAACCTTAACCCCTATCACCCTTTCCCCCAAGGTTCCCTAAGTCCATTGTATCATTCTTATGCCTTTGCATCCTCATAGCTAAGCTTTTACTTATGAGTGAGAACATACAATGTTTAGTTTTTCATTCCTGAGTTACTTCACTTAGAATGATCATCTCCAATTCCATCCAGGTAGCTGCAAATGCCATTATTTCATTCCTTTTTATGGCTGAATAGTATTCCATGGTGTGTGTGTGTGTGTGTGTGTGTGTGTGTGTATACACACACATATCACATATATATAATGTGTATACATGTATATATACACACACATTTATATTTACACATGTATATATAGCATTCATATACATACACACCATATTTTCTTTATTCACTCATTTATTGATGGGAATTTGGGCTGACTCCATATTTTTGCAATTGCAAATTGTGCTGCTATAAACATGTGTATGCAAGTATGTTTTTCTTGTGACTTCTTTTCCTCTGGGTACATAGCCAGGAGTGGGATCGCTGGATCAAATGGTAGATGTAATTTTCATTATTTAAGACATTTCCACACTGTTTTCTATGGTGGTTGTACTAGTTTACATTCCCACCAACTGTGTAAAAGTGTTTCCTTTTCATAATATCCACACCAACATCTATTTTGTTTTGTTTTTATTTTTTGATTATGGTCATTCTTGCAGGAGTAAGGTGGTATCACATTGTGGTTTTGATTTGTATTTTCCTGAGAATTAGTGATGCTGAACATTTTTTCATATGTTTGTTGGCCATTTGCATATGTTCTTTTAGAATTGTCAGTTCATGTCCTTAGCCCACTACTTGATGGGATTATGTGGATTTTTTGTTGCTGATTTGTGTTCCTTGTAAATTCTGGATATTCAATCCTTTGTCAGATGTATAGATTGTGAAGAGTTTCTCCTACTTTGTGAGTTTTCTGTTTACTCTGCTGATTATTTCTTTGGCTCTGCAGAAGCTTTTTAGTTTAAATAAGTCCCATCTATTTATCTTTGCTTTTGTTGCATTTGCTTTTGGGTTCTTGGTCATAGTCTTTGATTAAACCAGTGTCTACAAGGGCTTTCCTGACGTTATCTTGTAGAATTTTTAGTTTCAGGTCTTAGATTTAAGTCTTTGATTCATCTTGGGTTGATTTTGTATAAGGTGAGAGATGAGGAACCTGTTTTATTCTTCTACATGTGGCTTGCTAATTGACCCAGCAACATTTGTTGAATAGGATGTCTTTTCTCCATTTTATGTTTTTATTTGCTTTGTTGAAGATCAGTCAGCTATAAGTATTTGGCTTTATTTCTGGGTTCTCTGTTCTGTTCCATTGGTCTATCTGCCTGTTTTTATATCAGCACCATGCTGCTTTGGCAACTATGGCCTTATAGTATAGTTTGAAGTCAGGTAATGTGATGCCTCCAGATTTGTTCTTTTTGCTTAGTCTTACTTTTGCTAATTGGGTTCTTTTCTGGTTCCATATGAATTTTAGAATTGTTTTTTCTAGTTATGTGAAGAATGCTAGTGGTATTTTGGTTGGAATTGCATTGAATTTGTAGATTGTTTTTGGCAGTATGGTCATTTTTCACAACATCGATTCGATCCATCCATAATGTGCTTCTATTTGTGTCATCTATGATTGCTTTCAACAGTGTTTTGTAGTTTTTCTTATAGAGATCTTTCACATCCTTGGTTAGATATATTCCTAACTTTTTTTTTCCTTTTTTACAGCTATTGTAAAAGGGGTTAAGTTCTTGATTTGATTCTCAGCTTGGTGGCTGTTGGTGTACAGCAGAGCTACTGATATGTGTACATTAATTTTGCATTCTGAAACTTCGCTGAATTCATTTACCAGTTCCAGGGGCTTTTTGAAGGAGTCTTTAGGGTTTTCTACATATACCACCAAGTCAACAAACAATGACAGTTTGACGTGCTCTTTACCAAGTTGGATGCCCTTTATTTGTTTCTCTTGTCTGATTGCTGTTGCTAGGACTTCTGGTACTATGCTGAATAGAAGTGGTGATAGCGGGCATACTTGTCTTGTTCCAGTTCTCAGAGGGAATGCTTTCAACTTTTCCCCATTCAGTATAAAATTGGCTGTAGGTTTGTCATAGATGGCTTTTATTACTTTAAGATATGTCCTTTGTATTCCAGTTTTGCTGAGGATTTTAAACATAAAGAAATGCTCGATTTTGTCAATTTTTTTTCTGTGTCTATTGAGATGATTATGTGATTTTTAAATTTTAATTCTGTGTATGTGGTGTATCACATTTATTGATTTGTGTGTGTTAAAGCATCCATGCCTCCATGATATTAAATCCACTTGTTCATAGTGGATTATCTTTTTATATGATTTGGTTAACTAGAATTGTGGTATTTTTGCATCTATGTTCATCAGGGCTATTGGACTGTAGTTTTCTTTTTTTGTTATATTCTTTTCTGGTTTTGGTATTAGGGTGAAACTTGCTTCATAGAATAATTTTGGGAGGAATATCTCTTTCTCTCCCTCGTGGAATCGTGTTAATATGATTGGTACCAATTATTTGAATTTCTGATAGAATTCAGCTGTGAATCTGTCTTGTCCTGGACTTTTTTTTTTATTGGTAACTTTTAAATTATCATTTCAAATGTGCTGCTTGTTATTGATTTATTTAGAGTTCCTATTTATTCTTGATTTAATGTAGGAGAGTTCTATATTACCAGGAATTTATCCATCTCCTCTAGGTTTTCTTATTTATGAATGTAAAGGTGTTCACAGTATCCTTGAATTATATTTTACATTTCTGTGGTTATCAATTGTAATATCTCCCATTTCATTTTTAATTGAGTTTACTTGGGTAATCTCTCTTATTTTCTTGATTAATCTTGTTAATTATCTGTCAATTTTATTCATCTTTTCAAAGTTCCAGATTTTTGTTTTATTGATCTTTTGTACTTTTTGTATTTTTGTTTCAATTTCACTTAGTTCTGCTCTAATCTTGCTTATCATTTTTCTTCTGCTGGCTTTGGTTTTGGTATGTTCTTGTTTCTCTAGTTTCTTGATGTGTGACCTTAGATTGTCTATTTGTGCTCTTTCAGACTTTTTGATGTAGCCATTTAATGCTATGAACTTTCCCCTTACCTCTGCTTTTGTTGTATCTCACTGGTTTTGATAGCTTGTGTCACTAGTACTGTTCTGTTCAAAGAATTTTAAAATTTCTATATTGATTTCATTATTGGCCCAATGATCATTCAAGAGCAGGTTATTTAATTCCCATGTATTTGCATGGTCTTGAGGGTTCCTTTTGGAGTTGATTTCCAATTTTATTCCACTGTGGTCTGAGAGAGTACATGGTATAATTTCAATTTTCTTAAATTTGTTGACACTTGTTTTGTGGCTATTATAGCATCTATCTAGAAGAATGCTCCATGTGCTGATGAATAAAATGTGTATCCTGCAGTTGTTGAGTAGAATGTTCTGTGAACATCGGTTAAGTCCCTTTGTTCCAGGGTGTACTTTAAGTCTGTTGTTGCTTTGTTGACTTTCTGTCTTGATGATCTCTCTGCTGCTATCAGTGGTATGTTGAAGTCTCCCACTATTATTGTGTTGTTGTCTCTCTTATTTCTTAGGTCTAGTCATAATCGATTTATAAATTTGGGAGCTTCAGTGTTAGGTGCATATATATTTAAAATTCTGATATTTTCCTGCTGGACTAGTTCTTTTGTCATTTTATAATGTCTTTCTTCATCTTTTTTAACTGCTATTGCTTTGAAGTTTGTTTTGTCTCATATAAGAATAGCTACTGCTGCTTGCTTTTGGTGTCCATTTGCATTGAATATCTTTTCCCACCTCTTGACCTTAGGTTTATGTGAATCCTTATGTCTCAGGTGAGTTTCTTGAAGATACCAGATACTTGCTTGGTGAATTCTTATCCATTCTGCCATTCTGTATATTTTAAGTGGAGCATTTAGGCCATCTACATTCAACTTTGGTTTTGAGATATGAAGTACTATTTTATTCATCATGTTGTTTGTTGCCTGAATACCTTGTGGATTTTTTTTTCATTGTGTTATTGTTTCACAGGGCCTATGAGATTTATGCTTCAAGGATGTTCAATTTTGGTGTACTTTAAGGATTTGTTTCAATATTTAGAGCTCCTTTTAGCAGTTCTTATAGTGCTGGCTTGATAGCAGTGAATTCTGTCAGCATTTGTTTGTCTGAAAAAGACTGTATCTTTCCTATATTTATGAAAGTCAGTTTTTCCTGATACGAAAATTCTAGGCTAATTGTTTTGCTTAAGAAGGCTAACGATAGGATCCTAATACTTTCTTTTAGGGTTTCTGCTGAGAAATCTGCTGTTAATCTGATAGGTTTTCCTTTATAGGTTACCTGATGCTTTTGCCTCACAGTTCTTACAGTTCTTTCCTTAGTCTTGACTTTAGATAACCTGATGACTATGTGCCAAGGCAATGATCTTTTTGCAATGAATTTCCCTTGTGTTCTTTGAACTTCTTGTATTTGAATGTCTAGATCTCTAGCAAGACCAGAGAAGTTTTCCTTGATTATTTCTCTAATATCTTTCCCAAACTTTTGGATTTCCCTTCTTCCTCAGGAACACCAATTATTCCAATTATTCTTAGATTTGGTGGTTAAGCATTTCACACTTTTTGGAAGCTTTGTTCATTTTTTAAATTGTTTTTTCTTTGTCTTTTTCAGATTGGGTTAATGTGAAAGCCCTGTCTTTGAGCTCTGAAGGGGTTCTTTCTTCTACTTCTTTAATTCTATTGCTGAGAATTTCCAGTGCATTTTGCAATTCTTTAAGTATGCCCTTCATTTCCAGAAGTTGTGATTGTTTCATACTTATGCTATCTATTTTACTGGAGATTTTTCCATTCACATTCTGTATCATTTTTATTTATTTATTTTATTTGAACTTCACCTTTTTCTGGTGCCTCCTTGATTAGCTTAGTAGTTAACCTTCTAAATTCTTTTTTCTGACAATTCAGAGATTGTTGTCTTGGTTTTGATCCATTGCTGGGGAGCTAGTGTGATCTTTCAGGGGTGTTAAAGAACCTTATTTTGTCATACTGCCAGAATTAGTTTTCTTGTTCCTTCTCATTTGGGTAGACTGTGTCAGAGATCACATATGATACTCAAGGGCTGCTGTTCAGATTATTTTGTCCTAAAGGGTGCTCCCTTAATTTGGTTACCCCCCCCTTCTTCTAGGGATGGGGCTTCCTGAGAGCCAAACTGAAATGATTTTTATTTCTCTTCTGGATCTAGCCACCCAGCAGAGTTACCAGGCTCCACACTGATGCTGGGCAGTGTCTGCAGAGTTCTGTGATTTGATCCATCTTCACGTCTCTCAGTCATGGGTACCAGGTCCTGCTCTGGTACAGGTAGCATGGGAGCGAAGTAGACTCTGTGTGGTAGAGGTAGCAGGAGAGTGAAGTAGACTCTGTGTGGTAGAGGTAGCAAGGGAGTGAAGTAGACTCTGTGAGGGTCCTTGGTTGCATTTTTGCTAAGTGTGCTGCTTTTGTATCAGTCAGCCTCCAGCCAGGAGGTGGCACTTTCAAGAGTGCATCAGCTGCAGTAGTATAGGTAAGATACAAGTTTGCCCTAGGGTCAGGCAGTGGGTGGAGCCATAGAGCTCCCAAGAGATCATGTCCTTGGTCTTCAACTACCAGGGTAGATAGAGAAAGACCACCAGATTGCGGCAGGGTTAAGGGTGTCTGAGTTCAGACTCTCCTTGAGCGGGGCTTGCTGAAGCTGCTATGGTGTATGGTGGTGTGGTTCCCAGGTCAATGGAGTTCTGTTCCCAGGGGGATTATGGCTGACTCTGCTGCATCACAGAGATCACCAGGGAAGTGGGGAAAAGCCATTTTAGCCACAGGCATCACCCAACCCTCACACAGTCTGCAGCCCGAAAGACTGGTCTCACTCCTACCATGCTCCCCCAACTGCACCGAGTTTATTTCCAGGCAGCAGGTGAGCAGGGCTGAGAACTTGTCCCAGGGTACAAGCCTTTCAGCTAAAAAAGCAAGCCAGTTCACAGTTCCTTGGCTGTCCCATGGAGCCTGCAGCAGCAAACCCCTTCCTTCAAAGGATGTGTGGATTATCTCAGCTTTCCTAGTATGTTGCTGCAGTAGATCTCAGAGCGAAAGTTCACAATGTGAGTCTCCACATGTGGCTCTGTCTTTCTGAGTGGGAACTGAAAGTTAGTCCTGCCTCCTATCCACCATTTTTCTCCCTTTCCTTAACAATAGTTTATTATTTTGTAACTCTTTTTTCTTTTTTTCTTTTTCTTTTTGAGATGGAGTCTCTCTCTGTCGCCCAGGCTGGAGTGCAGTAGTGCAATCTCGGCTCACTGCAAGCTCTGCCTCCCAGGTTCAGACCATTCTCCTGCCTCAGCCTCCTGAGTAGCTGGGACTACAGGTGCCTGCCACCATGCCCAGCTAATTTTTTTGTATTTTTAGTAGAGATAGGGTTTCACCATGTGAGCCAAAATGGTCTAGATCTCCTGACCTCGTGATCAGCCCAACTTGGCCTCCCAAAGTGCTGGGATTACAGGTGTAAGCCACCATGCCCAGCCTATTTATTTTATAACTCTTACCCTGCTTATTTACTCAGATAAACTATATCAATAGGGTCCAATTAGGGAGAAAAAGCCCAGATCATAAATTTCATTGTAAGAAATTTGTTATGAAGAACTGTAGTAAGATTGTTAGAAGAGCTGAAAGAGCAAAAAATGAGACATGGTGAGACAATCCAGAGTTTTGCAAGAGAAAGAGACCATTACTATCCCCTGATTTATCAGATACCAGGAGTCTGAGCTACTAGGAAGGAACTGTTAAAAAAGAGAAGGATTGTAATGGGAACTGGAAACAGACAGGAAACCTAGCCTCTACCAGGGATACAGACAGAACAAAAAATTGGAGAAGATATGTGCATTTTTTTGTTTGTTTCTCCAACCCCAGTACTTCCCTATGCCTCCTGTTTACTATAGCTAGTAAACAAGGGAGCTTGGGATATGTTGCAGAGGTTAGCCCCATGAAATTCAGAGTAAAGCAGAGGAAGGGCAAGAAATTGATTTGAGAGCAATTGTACAAATGACCAGTAACCTAGCAACCACTGTGATTTGAATCAGGGCCTTTCTACTTACTGTTTTCTGTTTTAAAATGTCTTTACTCAAACTGTGATTGCTTATGTATACTCTTCCCTGATACAACCAGAACGACATACTTTCCCTTTGTTATGTATCTTCCTTTTTTTTGTCTTTAACAGTCTATTAAAAGATGGTTGCTGAATATATTTTTTCTGTTGGGAGAATGCTATTTCTAAATACCAATTTGGAGCTTATAAGTTTCAATAAAATCAACAAGTAAATATATTGAGCTTTGTCACTGAACAACTACATTTGTGTCTAAGATAAGCAAGTACAATGATATAGACTCATTATCTTACAGCTTCTGTTAGCCATATAGATAATGCAAAATTATCCACTTTTTAATTTATCTTTATTCTAAGACAGTTAAAAATAAAGATTTTATATTCTCCCATCCATTTATCATATTATATTTTAGAAACACATCTATTTCACAGCTGGGGAAGTGCTATGGTCTGAATATGTCCCTTAAAATTCATATATTGAAATTCACTCGCTGATATAATTGTATTAAATGTGAGGCACATAGGAGATGATTAAGTCATGAAGGCAGAACCATCATGAGTGGGATTATGGTTCTTTTAAAAGGGTGTGAGGTAAATGTTGAGGGAATTTATTACCAACAGAACTGCCTTACAAGAACTCCTGAAGGAAGCACTAAATATAGAAAGGAAAAACTGTTACCAGTCACTACAAAACAAAACAAAACAAAACAAAACAAACAAACAACAAAAAAAAAAACTTAAGAACACAGACTAATGATACTATAAAGAAACCACATAATTAAGTCTGCAAAATAACCAGTCAAAATCATGATTACCGGGTCTAATCCACACATATCATTGCTAACCATATATAAATGGGCTAAATGTCCCAAATAAAAGACACACAGTGGCAAGCTGGTTAAAGAAGCAAGACCCATTGATATGCTGACTTCAAGATACCCAACTCACATGCAATGGCACACAGAAGCTCAAAATAAAGGGATGGAGGAAAATCTACCAAGCAAATGGAAAACAGAGAAAAGCAGGGGTTGCAATCCTAGTTTCTGACAAAACAGACTTTAAACCAGCAAATATCATAAAAGACAAAGAAAGTCGTTACTTAATGGTAAAATGTTCAATTCAACAAAATCTAATTATCCTAAATATATATGCACCCAACACAGGAGCACACAGACTCATAAAGCAAGTATTTAGAAACCTTCAAAGAGACATGGACTCCCACACAATAATAGCGGGAGAAATTAACACTCCACTGACGATATTACACAGATCATTGAGACAGAAAATCAACAAAGATATTCAGGACCTGAACTGGATCAAATGGAGCAGATTCAAATAAACACAAGCAGAAATGACAAAGGGGATATTACGATTAACACTACAGAAATACAAATAACCATCAGATAGCATTATGAACACCTCTATGCACATAAACTAGAAAATGTAGAAGAAATAGATAAATCCCTAAACACATACAACCTCACAAGAATGAACCAGGAAGAAATTGGATCCCTGAACAGACCAATTATGAGTTTTGAAATTGAAGCAGTACTAAATAGTCTATCAACCAAAAAAAGAAGAAAACCTAGAACCAGATGGATTCACGGCTGAACTTTACCAGATGTACAAGGAAGAGCTTGTGACATTGCTACTGAAGCTGTTCCAAAGAATCAAGGATGAGGGACTTCAGCTTAACTCATTCTATGAGGTCAGTATCATTCTGACACCCAAACCTGGCAGAACCAAAAAAAAAAAAAAAAAAAAAAAAAACAGAAAAAGAAAAAAGAAAACTTCAGGCCAATATCCTTGATAAACTCTGATGCAAACATCTCCAACAAAATCCACACCAAAAGCAGCACACCAAAAGGTTTTGCACCACAGTCAAGTAGGCTTCATTCCAAGGATGCAAGATTGGTTCAAAACATGCAAATCAATAAATGTATCACATAAACAAAACTAAATCAAAAACAATATGATTATATCACTAGATGCAGAAAAGGTTTTCAATAAAATTGAACATGCATTTATGTTTAAAACTCTCAATAAACTAGGTGTTGAAGGAACATACCTCAAAATAATAAGATCTATATATGACACACCCACAGCCAACATCATACTGAGTGGGTAAAAGCTGGAAGCATTCCTCTTGAAAACGGGCACAATACAAGGATGCCCTCTCTCACCACTCCAATTCCACATAATATTGGAAGTCCTGGCCAGAGCAATCAGGCAACAGGGAAAGATAAAAGGTATACAAACTGGAAGAGAGGAAGTCAAACTATCCTTGTTAGCAAATGATATGATCTTATAACTGGAAAACCCCACAGTCTCAGCCTAAAAACTTCTTAAGCTGAGAAACAACTTCAGCAGTCTCAGAACACAAAATCAGTGTACAAAAATTATTAGCATTGCTATACTCCAACAACAGGAAAGCCAAGGGCCAAATCAGGAATGTACTCCCATTCATAATTGTCATATACACAAAAAAATACCTAGAAATACAACTAATTTGGGAGGTGAAAGATCTCTACAAGAGGAACTTCAAACCACTCTTCAAATTATTCAGAATTGATACAAACAAATTAAAATCATTCCATGCTCATGGACAGGAAGACTCAATATTGTTAAAATGGTCATACTGCCCAAAGCAATTTATAGATTCAGAAATGTGATACCTATTAAATTACCATTGACATGCTTCACAGAAGTAGAAAGTAAGTATTCTAAAATTCATATGGAATCACAAAAGGAGCCAAATTAGGCAAGACAATCCTAAGCAAAAAGAACAAAGGTGGAGGCATCACACTACCCAACTTCAAACTATACTGCAGAGCTGGAACACTCAAGGACCATGGTACTAGTACAGAAACGAACACATACACCAATGGAACAGAATGAAGAACCTAGAAATAAGTCCACACACCTACAACCATCTGATCTTCAGCAAACCTGACAAAAACAAGCAATGGGGAAAAGATTCCCCATTCAATAAATGGTGCTGGGATAACTAACTAGCCATATGTAGAAGATTGAAACTGTACCCCTTCCTGATACCGTATATAAAAATTAACTGGAGATGAATTAAAGACTTAAATGTAAAACCCCAAACTATAAAAACCCTGGAAGAAAACCTAGGCAATACCATTCAGGACACAGGCACAGGCAAAATTTCATGGCAAAGATGCCAAAACCAGTTGCAACCAAAGCAAAAATTGACAAATGGATCTAATTAAACTAAAGAACTGGACGACAAAAGAAACTATCAACAGAATAAACAGACCACTTGCAGAATGAGAGACAATTTTTTCAAACTATGCATCTAACAAAGGTCTAATATCCGTCATCTATAAGGAACTTAAATTTACAAGTAAAAACAAACAACCCCATTAAAAAGTGGGCAAAGAACATGAATTGTCACTTTTCAAAAGAAGACACTTAAGCATATATATATATATATATATATGTTTATATGTGTGTATATATGCATATATATAGAGAGAGAGATAGATAGATAGATAGATAGATAGATAGATAGATAGATAGGTAGATCAACCTTACTGATCATTAGAGAAATTCAAATCAAAATCAGTCAGAATGGCTATTACTAAAAAACGAAAAAATAACAGACGCTGGCAAGGTTACAGAGAAAAAGACACACTTATACACTGTTGGTGGGAGTGCAAATTAATTCAACCACTGTAGAAAAGTGTTGCAACTCCTCAAAGACTTAAAAGACAGAAATACCATTCCACCCAACAATCCCATTACTGGTGTATACTGAAAAAAAACCATAAATTGTTCTATTAAAAAAACAAATGCACTCATATGTTCATTGCAGCACTATACACAATAGCAAAAACATGGAGTCTGCCTAGATGGTCATCAATGACAGATTGGGTAAAAAAAAATGGGGTACATATTCACCATGGAATGCTATATAGCCATAAAAAAAAAGAACAAGATCATGTCCTTTGCAGGAACATGGATGGAGCTGGAGGTTATTATCCGTAGCAAACTGATACATATTGAGAGCTACCAAAATTGAATACAGGAAACTTATTTCTGTTCTTTTACACTTGTATTTACAAGTGAACTTACTTCAGTACCTATTAAATAGGAGAACTGCCAGAGGAAATACCAACAATGACTGCTCCCAAATGACACCCATGAATTGGTGCATTCAGTAGATAGGGATCTATGAGAGAGGTATATTAATGGCATTAATATTATATTTCTTGTCGCTGCCTAGTGTTCTTTGCCCTTGTCAATATCATGCAATTTAGTTCCTATGACGGCTCAATTTTTTTTTTGGACATATAGTGAAAAACATATTTACACTACTTTAAAAAATTAACACACATTGAACTACATCATTGTAGTCTTCTAGTCTAATTCAGGCTCCAAATGTTGATTCAAACCTACAAACCTGATTCCTTGTATTCTTTGAGGTAGCCAGAAACCTAAAATTCTCCGTATCTTTTGAAGATAAGATGAAGGAAAATCTGCATGAGAAAATGGTCTGTATAGTATGAATGGTCATTTTCACTGTCTCTCAGGGACTGTTCAAAATCAAATTGATGAAATCAGCATTCAGTAAATTAGCTATAATGTTTTCAAAGAAATCAAACAATCCACCTCTAACAAACTTTTGAGACAAATTCAAATAGACTCTCCACTCATTTGCTTTGATGTTATGTACAAAGCCATAATTTTTTATATGAAAGGAAATATGCTATTTATGATAATTTTCTCTAAATTCTGTCAGTGTGTGTTTTCTGTTCTATAGACAAAACTCTTCACGAATTCATTAAGCACTTTGCATTCCAAAAAGGAAAAATAGCCTTTTGCCTGTATTTTCTATTTGCAGTTTTTAAAGAACCATAAAATTTTGTATAGCTTGCAGAATTTTCGTAGCATATTACCATATAAAAATTAACAGAGTAATGTTCACTAATTGTTACATACTGAAAAGTGCAATATGTGCTCATAGAATAAAGTTTGATGTATTCTAAATAAGCTGATCATAACCCTCCATTTCTGTTTACCTACTATAAATATATTTTTATTTCATAGTTCGTGGTATTTTGATAATAAGTAGGCTGTGATTGATTTTTATTCTGATGTAAGTAAAGGACAAGTTGGACCCTGTCTCTAAATATGCAGAGTAAAACAAAGCAGTGCAGACCACTGGCATTAATTCTCTAACCCTGAAGTCATTGTATGAATATTTAAACAAGGTTTAAAATTTAAACCTGATATTAAAGGGAAATAAAACCTACTCAACCCTGTGAAAACAAAACACCTATTTGCAGGTTCACTTTATTGACTTCTCATTTGTCCCTACCAAAATTCTTTGAGACACATGCTAGAAAACAATTCTCTGCTATGATGTAATGATCCACTGTAAAAAGATCTATGGCAGCTTTCAAGCAAGCAATTCTAAGGTAATAAACTAGTTAGAATTTATCATTGATTAATATTATTTTCAATTGTAGAAAAGCATTTTCCTAATGTAAGATAACACATATACCTCACCCTTACCCTGTCCTCCTTCCTCTTCAGTCTATAATATGAGTCTGGTGTTTCCAAGTCTTCTGCCATTCAAGGAAAAGATAACTTTGGCATTTCTCTTGATTTTCTATTCACTTATTTAGATCATTAGCATCACCGCAGTTATGATACTCTCACTATCAAATAAGCCTTATCTATACTACAGCTTACAATGATGGGTATGGAACTGGTATCAGTGAAAAGTGCCTGTGTTTTGCTGATTGACTGCTTTGGTAAGAATTAGAATTTATTTCTAAGCTGAGGTTGGAAGATGTTAGATGCATATTAAACCAGAGGAACCTGGGAAATAATCCAATTATTAACATTTTTTGGCACTGCCATTAAAAAACCAATGTCAAAAATCATCTTATTATAACAAATAACACATAAGAAATTCTATTTCTATTTTCACAGTAGTGTTGTGATCCTTAATGAGTTGTTTATACAGTATAAAAGTTTACTGAAGAAGAAAAATGTATATGTGAGAATGGACAGTAATGCAATGCTTAACAATGAGGGCGCACTCTGAGAAATTTGTCGTTAAGCGATTTCCTCATTGTGCAAACATCATCAAATGTACTTACACAAACCTGGATGGTGTAGCCGACTAAACACCTAAGTTATATGGTATGCCTACTGTCCATAGGCTACAAACCTTTAAAGCATGTTACTGTAATAAATATTTTAGGCATTTGTATCACAATGGTATCTTTGTATCTAAACATATATAAACATGGACAAGTAAAATATACTACCAAATATTTTTAAATGGTACACCTGTATAAGACAACTCCATTCTAATTTTATGTGTCTACTGTCTTATATGTGGTCTGTCCTTGATGAAAAGTTGTTATGTGGTGCATGACTCTATCTATGTGCATACACATACACACACACACTTATACATGATGTTTACGAATTTGGAAGAAAACAGAGATAATTTTATCCTGTTGAAATAATATATTAAATGTGTCTATTTTAAAATAATTTAATAATTTACAAGCATTTGATTTTTCTTCTTCAAACCTTCACATTTCTCAAATGTGTTAATACTGAATCAAATTAATGTAGACTAAGTCTAGCTCAGTTTTGCTTTTCTCCTTTTTTTTTTTTTTTTTTTTTTTTTTGAGATGGATTCTCATTCTGTTGCCCAGGTTGCAGTGCCGTGGTGCCACGACTCACTGCAGCCTCAACCTCATAGGCTCAAATGATCCTGCCAAGTAGCTAGGACTACAGTCACACACCACTATGCCCACCTAAGTTTTGTGTATTTTGTAGAGATGGGGTTTCACCATGTTGCATTGAGTGGTTTTGAACTCATAAGCCCCAGCAATCCTCCTGCCTTGGCCTCCCAAAGTCCTAGAATTACAGGTGTGAGCCACTATGCCCAGTCCCACTTTTGCATTTTGAACACAATTAGAAATATTTACAATTCTTTAATAATCTCTGAGGCAAGTTTTGGATAGGTTTCCATTCTCCTGTTCCTGCCAATCTACATTTAATCATGATCAAATCCCTGTCACATAAAAATCAAATGACATTAAAATTTTAAAGTCCAACTAACCCCATATTTCCCCCCAGATAACACCAACTCTGTCTTCCTCTTTACTTGCCTGTAGGACAATTGTAATTACATACAAACAGATACTTAAATCCTTACTTAACGGTTACAGACTGAACTACCTCTCATACCTACAGCACAGAAAGCTGCTCTTCCTCCCACGTTCCACATTGCATGAAATGCTATGTTTCAGAACACTTGTTCACTCCTGAAATCTGGGAGGTGGAGTTGACTTCTTCTTCCTTGTGAGCAATTAACTAGCAAAATCGATATATCACCTTTTGTTTATTTCAGATACAGTTTATTATTTCCTTCCTGACTATCAAAGCTTACGTCATCTCTTGCTCTCTAACTGGTTTCCCTGGCTCTAAGCTTAGCCTTTCTCCCTAACCTGAGTTGTCCATTTTCAACTCAGCAGCCAGATGACCTTCTTGAAAATAAGTGTTAATGTTTACTTGTCATTTCTATATGTCTCATCATTGCCTTTGGGATAAAGTCTATAATTCCATCCAAATCTACTCTTAATCCATTCTTTCTTCTCTTTGTGCTCTTATCTCCCTCAATGCCTGCCAATCTCCACACTCAATCCATGCTCCAGTGATATTGAGAAGATTTCTGATCCCTCAATATTCATTCAGGTTTTATGATTGAAATATTTTTTCTCCCATTCCATTTAATGTGAGTCACTTCTAACATTCAGTTAGATTTTAGTTGAAATAACATTTCCTTCAAGAATATTTATATCCACACAATTACTTGCACACTCACTGTATTTCTCTCTTAAAAGCATTTGTCGCAGTTCACTTTAATGATACATTTAGTTGTTTATATTCCCAGTACATGATTGTAAATTTAGTGAAGAAGTGAGAATCTTTTGTTTATTTACTAGTATATTTTATAACAATTGGCACAAAGTAATAGCCAATATTTTAAAATGGACAAATAAGTAAATCAAAAGAAAGTGAAACAACATTGTGCTGGGATATATGTTTATGAAGAGAAGGTGTATGTGTGCATAGGAAAGCATAGATAAATTTTATACCTTCTTAGTAGACTAGTCACAAAAAAAGTCAATAGAATATTAATTTGCTCTCCAAAAACTAAAGGAAGAGAAAATCATAAAAATTGAAGCAACAAGTAAAATAGAATAATGTGACTACACATAGCTGGTAATTCCAACATGGCACATTCCATTGTACTATACATGTTCTCAGGTAGAACAATAGAGTGAAAAAAGACCAAATCCACAATCCCACTCTTGTGACCATTAGTAGCATATGTTTTTACAGTGGAGAAAAATCTTTTATTTACTCTACTTTTTCCAGTGAAATCTTAAATGATCCATCCTTAAGCATTTTAATTCAGTAAGTCATATTTACTTACCATGAGAATTCAGCAAATTTGAACCACGTGCTCTGACAACAATTTGACTGGATCGAAGAATTATGCATCTTTACTTCATTAAATACATAAAATACTGTTTGCAACCATTTTAGGGTCATAAAACAATAGTGAAGGCTCTTCTAACAATGTGAAGATTGGAAAAGACTTTTATTTTCAAATATTGTAATAATTTTAGTCTTCTTTATAAGTTTTTTTAAAGTTTCAAAACACATGCACACACACAAAACCCACATGCACATCCCCCAAACACACAGACACACATATAAATATATATATATATAATAATGTGTTTTCATGAAGTTATATTTATGTATAGCAATGAAGGTCAAACACTATAGAAAAGTACAATGGAAGATGACCCATATTCAACCATAAAAAATGGTTTATTAGTCAGAATTCACTAATCAAAACAGAGCCACTAACAGTACAGGAAAAGAGGGTTGATCATATTAATGAGAGCTTACATAAATGTGGCAAAGTTAGGAAAAGCCTCAAAGTGGAGAGCCAGATTAGAGAAAGGTCATTAACCCTAGTAGTTTCCAGCAATGATGTGAGTGGGCATTTCAGAGCTCACAGAAAAGTCTCAGAAGTTGTAAATATCTGGCAGCCTGGCACATCAGCTAAATGTGTTTTCATAGTGAGGCCTGATAAGGTAGCCCCCTCTAAGGAAACTAGTCAAATATTAGATGGTAGGCTAGAGTTGCTATCGGATAGTGGAGTCCGTCATTGAGAAGATGAGCTAGAAGCTCTAGCTCTGTGGGTGCATCTGCATTTGTCTTTCCCTTGTCTGTCCATGTATTAGGGTTCTCCAGAGGTACAGAATTAATGCCATACATGTAAATATGAAAGGGAGTTTATTCAGGAGAATTGACTCACACGATCACAAGGTGAAGTCCCATGACAGGCTTTCTGCAAGTCGAGGAACAAGGAAGCCAGTAGTGGTTCATTCCAAGTCCCAAAACTTCAAAAGTAGGGAAGCTGACAGTGCAGCCTTTGCTCTGTGGCTGAAGGCCTGACAGTCCCTGGCAAACCACTGGTGTAAGTCCAAGAGTCCAAAAACCATAGAACTTGGAGTCTGATGTTCAAGGGCAAGAAACATTCAGCATGGGAGAGAGATGAAGTCCAGAAGACTCAGCAAGTCAGCTTCTTCCACCTTCTTCTGCCTGCTTTTTCTAGCCGCGCTGGCAGCTGATTGGATGGTGCCCACCTACATTGTGGGTGGGTCTTCCTGAGGGTAGGTCTTCCTCTCCCAGTCCACTGACTCGAATGTTAATCTGTTCTGGCAACACCCAGAAACACTTAGATGCACCCAGAAACAATACTTTGCATCCTTCAACCCAATCAAGTTGACACTTAACCACACAGTCCATCATGACCATCTAAGAGTAATGACTTCCTGTTAATGTCCACCATTTAAACCATATATGTATATACACACACACACATACACACACATATATATTCCTGTTTTCACCAACTCTAACCCAGAATCACATAGGGATGAGGATTTCAGAACAGAATTTCCAGACCTAGTCTAGTTGTCATAAGTAATTCAGAACAAATAAATAAGCATCACTAAACCCCTTTCCTAGCCAATAATAGTAATAATAATAAATTTTAAAAGTTAATTGAAAAAAGAAACAAAACAGCTTTCATTCTTTATGGAACAGATTTAATTTTGGTATGTGAAGATTATTGTCATTAATATGGGTTATAAGAATGTTCTTAGGTTTATTTCAAATGCCAGTACCACTTGCATGAACTATAGAAAATTAATTCATCACCATTTTATTTACTTATTCACTAAATTATTTTCTTCATTTTAGAAATATTTAGTAAGTATTCATGTATCAAACAGGTACAGTGGGTACAAGTGCGAACACAAAAGCAAAGTTCTGGACATGTGCAAATTATTTTCCAGAGGGAAGAGAAAAATAATAAACAGAAATGTCTGTTAATTATAGTTATGTAAAAAAGAATAGAACTGGGTAAGTAATTTAAGAGTGGAAGAGGCTAATGCATCAATTATACAGAGTAATAAAAGAAAACCTCTCAGACATGACGTGATCAGAGAGCTGAAGAAAATGAGCATGTAAGCTCTGTAGTACCTGGCAAAATGAGTGCTTCAGGCAAAGTGAGCAGCAAGTGTTAAAACATTGGAAGCAGGAATGTGAGTATTGTTTCAAAGAAATCAAAGTGCTAGTGTGGCAGACTGCAAAGAGAATGAGGGAAATCAGAATGTAATAAAGACTAAGTGGAACACCAGAGACAGATGTTGCAGGATTGGGAGGCCATGGTTTAGAGTACGCAATGCTTTAAATAGGGACCAAATGTTGTCAAGGTTTTTATATTAAAAGCATTAGTCCAGAAACCGGATGGAGAATAGAAAGAGGCTGGGCTTGCCGAGTGTAGCATGAAGGCTGTTAGGAACCACGTAGAGTGGCCTCGTTTCTGAACAGGCCATGACAAAGTCTATTTGTTTCAGTCTTAGGACTCCCTGTTTCTCAGAGTTGGATGGATCAAAACATTTCCCATAAAAGCCTAGAATTAGGAATTGAAGGGTCAAAATTATTTTTTCAAGACTCAAAATCTAGATTTGTTCATAGATAATAGTCTAAGTAATAAGTCTTTAAGGTTCACTAGCCTACTGGATGACATTTGATTTACTTGTCTTATTTTTTCTTTTTAGGCCTGAATGAAAGGATTAAAAATAACATTAAAATAGAATCTAGTTAAGATTTTTATATCTGTGTTATTCACCAATAATAGCTTAATGAATATTTCTTCTATTTTAATTAGACTTTTCACTGTGTAACTGGTTCCTGGACCTCATGAAATAATTTTCACTTTCCCACTGATACCAATTACCTGAGCTAAAATCTATCTTCTGCCCTGTGGTATTTCAAATATGGTGTAAATGATGAAAATGCAGGCAGCTGAAGTAATTTTCAATTCAATTGTAGTTACACTAGGCTGAATTGCATAAATTTATCATCAATTCTAGACCATAGCATTATTTAAATTTAATTTCTGCAGTTTTATGGTTTGCTGATATGTTTAATTGCCCAGAAGTTGGCCAGTAGTATAAATTAAACAGCTGTGTTTTTCGGTTCAGATCACTATATTAACAAAATTATAAGCTTATAAAATATATTGTCAGATTATAGTAATTTAAACTATTATTCGGTTTACACGATTATTTGATAATTTATTACTTTGAACTTTAAAAAGCAATATATAGCAAGATGTCCACTTAAGCTTAAAAGTAAGCAATGCCTCATATTCAGAAAGTGTTGCTGATGAGCTTCGTTGAAAGCAGCTCATTTAAAAAGTAGACATAGAATTCACTAACCAGCTACCTCTTTAAGGTTGAAACAGCAGCAGAGTAACCCATCAAGCTCCAAATCCTATTATCATTTATCTGAAAATGAAAATGGTAGATATGAAATATAAGTGAAGTAAAAATAGGCATATAGGGACAATATAATATCTAATCATTGCTGCATATGTTAATGTGCTTATTTTTTAAGGATACAAAATGTACCCTATACAATAAATTATCCATAAAACTATACTGAAGCAATTTTTTAAGCTTTCCTTTGCATATACCAATTCAATAAGCTCTCATTAAACTCCCAAACATACTCTATCCCCAGAGCTCTTGCAAACACATACACACAACACAAACAAGGCAAAGAAAATACCAAGTATATACCATTTACCATTTTCTTAAAAATCTAAATCAAAGTCAACACCTGATATACTTGACTGTAAAATAAATTTAACTAAGCTCATGTACTTAAAATGCCTTCAGGCTGGGCACATTGGCTCATGCCTGTAACCCCAACACATTGGGAGGCTAAACTGGGAGAATCGATTGAGTCTGGGAGTTTGAAACCAACCTAGGCAACAGGGTGAGATCCAATCCCTACAAAAAATAATATAATTAGCTGGGCATGGTGGTGAACAGCTGTGGTCCTAGCTACTCGGGAGGCTGAGGTGGGAGGAACCCTTGAGCCCAGGATTTCTAGGTTACAATGATCTATGATTGTGCCACTGTACTTCAATCTGAATGACACTGTGAGACCCTGTTAAACAAAAAAGGCTTTGAATTTAGTTAATATTTCTGAAATAGAATAAGGATTTCTCTCTCTCTTTCTCTCTCTCTCTCTCTCACACACACACACACACACACAATTTGTATTTGTACTAACCATGAAATTGTGCTTATTTTTATCTCATTTTTAAAAATTCAGTTTGTCTAAAAAAACCATAAATGAAACCAAAGGGAAATTACTATGTAGGAACAAGTCTACTTTCAACACAGGTCACAGCAAAGGCCTAATTGTCTTAATATGTAAAGACAATGGTCATACATATTTTTAGAGTACATGTGTATTTTGATGCTTATATACAATGTGCAATAATTAAATCAGGATAATTGGGATATTCATCACCTCAAACATTTATCTTTTCTTTGTGTTAACATTTCAATTCTTATTTTCCAGCTACTTTGAAATACATAAGAAACACTAGGAATAAGCAGCATTCATGGTGATATTCTTTTCTTCCTCTGACCCCACACTCAGTCTCTAGTTTAGCATGATAGTCTCTTAATTCTGCTTCCAGTTTTCCTGCGTTGGTATATTAGCCTCATCTCCAGCATAGGAGTTTAGTAGATTTTTTAAAAATAAAGCAAACAAACACTACTGAACCAGTCAATTCATTATTTCCAATATTCTCAGCATATGTCAGACATACAATATTGGGGAAAAACACTTATTTCACCTCCTGGTAAGGGACTACTCCGAACCTCGATGTATCCTAACATACACCTCCACATAGATTGGAAGTGGAAAGACGCTTACATAATTAGAAAGCCTAGGAGAAAACTCTTGAAGTAAGTAAATCTTCTCCATGCTGTTTCTCCTTTCCTTGAGAGAAGTTGCTAAGAGAGCACCATATTCAGATCTACTCCTTGGAAGAGGAACTCTGTGAGAGCAAACATTGACCCATTTGGCAGTGACTTGTGTGTAATTAGCTTCATTCTGGGCTTCAGTGTAGGAACACGGTCTTCCAGCAGTTTATATCTATGCATATTGCAATATCAGCATTTCCAATAGTTTTTGCTGGACCTCTTGCTCTTTTTTTATCAATTGATTCAGAGGAAATTTGACTGGGCTCCCTCAAAGAACCAAATGCACAGAATTTCATCTCAAAAGCAGACAGGCATTGTTTTAAAATCTAAAGATAGTTCTCATTATAATATACAGCAAGGGTCCCCAACCCCCAGGGTATCGGTCCATGGCCTGTTAGGAACTGGGTTACGCATCAGGAGGTGAGTGGTGGGTGAATGAGGAAGCTCTTGTATATACAGCTGCTCCTCATTGCTTGCATTACCACCTGAGCTCCACCTCCGGTCAGATCAGCTGCAGCATTAGATTCTCATAGGAGAGTGAAGTCTGTTGTGATTTATGCATGCAAGGGATCTAAGCTGCATGCTCCTTATGAGAACTGAATGCCTGATGATCTGTCACTGTCTCCCAGCACCCCCAGATGAGACCATCTAGTTGCAGGAAAGCAAGCTCAGGGCTCCCACAAATTCTGCACTATGGTGAGTTGTATAATTATTTTATTATGTATTACAATGTAATACTAATAGAAATAAAGTGCACAATAAATGTAATGTGCTTGAATCACCCCCAAATCATCCCCCCTCACTGCCCCCCACTCCCCCACCCAGTCCATGGAAAAATTGTCTCCCATGAAACCTGTCCCTGGAGCCAAAAAGTTGAGGACCACTGATGTACAGTATTGTTGTGACTGGTCTTTTGTCCTCAATTTTCATCCTTGCTTATTTCTCATATATATTATAATAAAAATGTCCACAGGGACTGTTTTACCTGCTAAATTTTAATGCCACCTTCCAGCCAATAAAATATATTTCTCATGGGTGTAAAATTTTCATGAGCTTTTACTCTCTTTAATTCTTTTAAAGTTTTTTTTTTTTTCCAATTTGTCAAAACAGACTATTAGTGTTAACCAAGTTAAATCTAATTTAAATTAATCCAGACAGCTTAACACATGAATATATTCATATGCAAAACATATCATAGTCAAATCAAATAGAGAAGCTAATATCAGAAGTTTTTAGAGAAAGGAAATCACATCAAGTACAATTTAACCTAATTGAGACTGATTTTAAATGACTTTTATTTCAAAGGTAGATTTAATCTTCTAATGACAGCTTTTTTCTATCTTAAATTCAGAGCCCTTTGAATCTTTTTCCTTTTCCTTTTTTTCCCTTTCATCTTGTTATTTTAATCCATGGGGTGAATAAATATCTGTCTAGCAAAATTTCATTATCTCCTGCTTTGATTAAGGATCATTACAATTTGTAGCATTTTTTAAATCTCTTTGAAAGAATTTTACTCTCTGTTGGTTTAATAAAATGCTAATATATGTTACGGGAGAAAAACTATAGTAAAGGGATTAGAACATGTTCTATTGTGAAGAAGAAATAATGTTAGTTTTTAACCATATATTAGAAATTTCTAAGGGGAGAGGGTATTCGGAATCTTTTAATAATTCTTGAAGATTCAATAGCAGTCATTTTGATTACATTTAAAGAGCATTTTATTTAACAATTTTTATTGAATGGCTGAGTGTAGGTTATGTCCAACAGGGCACCTGTTCTGATGTTAACACACTAAAAAAAAAAAAAAAGGAAAAAAAATTACAGTTAAGTGCTGTAACTATTGTGACAGTAGTACGGGGCAGCTTGAAGTGAATTTGAAATAGGTACTTAAAGAATCAGTGAATTAAATTTTGAGAAATTTATGTCTAAGGCAATTTCTTTGATATTAATAGGATTTATGTAGATAATACATGGGGGTGTTGGGTCCAAAGAAATATGAACTGCTTATATGATAGTTCCTTCCATGATAATAATACTTCGTTTTTATTAGCCATCATAGTTTTATTTTCTGTAACTTTCTTATTAATATATTCTACTCAATTTCTTTTTATTTCTCTTGCCTATTCCAAATTGTTTTGCCAATGCTGTTAATGTACACATATTATATATTGGTGAAAAGTGAGAGTCCGGACTTCAGAGCCACTACCTGCATCTGAAACTCAGCTCTGCCTCATGCAATCACTGTGACCTTGGACAAATTCCTTCACATCTCAATGCTTAAGTTTCATCTGTAGTACAGGATAAATAATGACATCAGTTACACAGGAGAGTTATAATAATAAAATGAATTGCTAGATGTAGAGTACACAAAACAAGCTTGCACATAGTAAGCTCTTTATAAGTGCTATTATACCATTATATATTACATATTAATTTTAGTGTAAATCTATCATTAACAGCTGTCCAAAAACTATCAAGGATCATTTGCATATTTCAGTAGTTCCCTAATTGTGAATCTCATTTTCCCAAATTGAAGATATTTTCTAGTGGAAAATATTTTGAGAAATGTTGAGAAAATATTCCAAACTACCTTTTCCACTAGTTTACAGAGATCTGATTTAGGTTCTGCCAATTTCATGCACCTGCATGAAACTCTGACTCCTAAGGAAGCCGTGTCAGAAAACCAGCAGGAATAGGGAATCCAAATTGCTGGAGCACGCAGGAGCCAAGCAGTGAATGTATGAGGTTAGCAATAATGGTGTTTCTTTCCTAATTGTGACTGAAGCAGTGGGATCCACAGCATTAGTTGCTTAACCACTTAGTTCTGTGATGTAGTCTGAGAGTTGTTCCTGGAAGCTTATTAATATCTTAATAAATCCTTCCTGTTTAAACTTGTGAGCGTGTGCCCGGCGTTATGGCTCACGCCTGTAATCCAGCACTTTGGGAGGCTGAGAAGGGCGGATCCCTTGAGGTCAGGAGTTAGAGAGTAGCCTGATCAACATGACAAAATCCCGTCTCTACTGAAAATACAAAAATTAGCTGGGAATGGTGGCTCACTCCTTTAATCCGAGCTACTTAAGAGACTGAGGTAGGAGAATCTATTGAACCCGGGAGGCGGAGTTTGCAGTAAGCTGAGATCGTGCCACTGCACTCCAGCCTGGGAGACAGAATGAGACTCTGTCTCAAAACAAATAAATAAAAACATGTAAGAGTGGAGTCTATTGAGTTATAGTAGGAAGAATGATCACTGTAGTAATTTACTTCAGCAGTGGTTTCACGCATCTAGCACTTTAAGAAAAAAAAAAAAAAAAAAGGTTGCGGGTTGGGGGGAGTACTTGAAATTGGTCAATTCATCTGATTGAATTTGAAGTCAGTAAAGAATTCATTAGCATTAGAGAAGGATATTGGTATTCCATGGCACATACTGAAGAAACGTTGACGTCTCTGTGGTCACTTGGAATGAAGTGCAAATTAAAATCAACTTTTACACCATTTTAAGAGGCGTCAAAAGTGCTACAGTTTTGGGGGAGAAAGGGTAGGCTATTCTAGCTGTGTAAGAGAGTTTAAAAATAATTTAACAGTTTAAAGTTTTAAGTTATTACCTCAGCCATTATCAGATAGCCTAAGGTTTTTATGATAGTCTTAGAATTATTTTTCTATTATTTAGCAACAGGATTGTTTAGTAATACAGAACCTGACATTGCCATTACTGTATTGCAACATAGGCAGAATCTGCAGCTGTTTTAGGTCTCTGTTTTCATGTGCTTATTCATTAGGTGGATATTTATAGTCAACTACTTGAAAGTCATTAGTACAAATACTATGTTATAGAAATTAAAAAAAATAGATAAATCCTCTGCTTTCAAAGATATTGCATTCTATAAGTGGGGGGTGGGGATAAGTCAAAAATGAACATCTATTCTGATAGGAAAAGAAAACTGAAGCAAGTCTAGATAAACTGGATAATGATGGGGTAATGTTTTACTGAAAATGACTGGAGAATGCCCACACTCCCTCCTAAAGCACACACCAAGTGGGGATTACATGAGTAAGGCACTTACTGGGGGAAATACCTGTGAAGGATAAAAAGGCAGAGTCTGGGAAGGTGCGGAGAGCTTCGAGACCACCTATGAAGGAAAGGACCAAGTAAGAAGATTGAATAGGTAGGATCTTACACTGCAATGTAATTCTTTAAAATGTTCTTACAGGCAGACAGGAAGTCCATGAGTCAAAGTCACCTGTTTAAGGAGTTTTTTTCTTCTTCAGGAGTGGATCAGCCTTTCTACCTCCACCATCATCAGTCATTGGCTCAGAGCAGTCCACAGGACACACAGCCTTGACCCAAATAAGGTAGTGGAACCAGTTGGGATCACCAATTACGCTTCCCAGAGCAGAAAATCTGAGCAGAACATTTTCATGTCCCTATGATAAGATGGAACAGAAAGCTAAAGGGAGTTAGGGATGAAGTCACACAGCAAATTGAGGGAAGAGCATTCTATACAGAGGAAAACTGTGAGCACAAAGTTGCTGAGAAGGAAATGTGTCTGGCATATTATGTGTATCTACAGCCTAGTGAGCAGAAGGTAAGGCATAAAAAAATAAGCTAGAAGGATAGCAGGATCAGTATTATGTAAGTGAAATACAAGGTGGAATGACTGTAAAGATTTTGATTTTTAATGAAGATGGAAAAACTTTGTAGATCATTAAGAATAAGAATAATGTTTGAAATCATCTGATTTATGTTTGATCATTCTTACTCTCTTGTAAAATAGTCTATATAGAGACCTGGTTGTTAAAAAATAGATAGGATTATATCACAATATTCCAAGGGAGAGATAATGATGCTTGTTTGTTTTTGATGAGGATACCTGCCATAAAGACAGTGAGAAATGGTCAGATTCTGCATGTATTTTTAACACAGATCTGACAGGGGATGCTAGAGAAAAAAAAAAGAAGAGTGAAGGTTGCAATCAAATTCAGGGATTGAGTAGGAGAGTGTCAGTGTCAGATGACAAATTTCATGAGAGCTTTGGGAGAATTCAGATAATTCTAAGTTCCCTGAGCCCTCGTATCTTAGTAAGTCGCTCCATAAAATAGAAATAGCCCCTCCTTATTGTCTGGTGAGTCTTAATTATATATTCCTGTTCCTGATTTGATTACAGAATCTGCAATAGTCTCACCTATGAAAGTGACAAAGACAAGACAGATACCTTGTACAACGAAATTAGATTTATATGGGAGATAATTCAAGGAAGCATGAATGATGGAGTGAGCTAAGGAAGGAAGTAAAGATTATTTAAAAGGACAGATTACTGAGGTCACTGCCATGAACAATGTGGATGTGGTTCCACCAGACTTTGA
This sequence comes from Chlorocebus sabaeus, assembly GCF_047675955.1. Taxonomy (NCBI): domain Eukaryota; kingdom Metazoa; phylum Chordata; class Mammalia; order Primates; family Cercopithecidae; genus Chlorocebus; species Chlorocebus sabaeus. Next base: position 68,972,247 of record NC_132910.1, read on the forward strand.
GACATGTACAGAATGCCTCCCAGCACTTCCTATTTTAAAGGTAGGGAGCTAGGCAATTTATGTGCAAGTTTCCATTATTTATTGTTTCAGTAAGGAAGAATAAAAATAGTAGAAGTTGAAGTGAGAGAGTTGAAGAAGAGGAAAAATCACAAAGAACCTCTTAGGGCATTGTAAGAACTATGATCTTTATTCTATGTAAAATTTAAAAACTAAAAAAATTTAATTAGAAGAGTGATTAATGTTTTTAAAAGGGATGAGTCTAGCTGCTCTATCATTCTAGTGGTTCAAGGAGACCATTTTTCATGTATTTTTGTTTCTCAGATTTCTACCAACCATTGTGTGTGTTTGTGAATCACTGCTTTTTAATGTTCACAAAAAATAAGTAATGAATGACTACAGTTTCAAAGCATATTCATTTTCTTTACTAAAAAGGTGTGCTGTATGTCATTTCTGTAAAATTTTAAAACTATAAAACAACATTTTATATTTGTAAAAGCTTAAATATGTAATGTGGGTGGAAGCAATTCAAAGCAAATTCTTGATATGGTTACTTCTTGGTAGAGAAGGAAAAAGGATTCTTGCTTGAGATTAATTTGTCATGTTTTGTTTCTTTGCAGAAAATTTTTGGAATAATATAGCGAAATGTTGGCAATTTGAAGCACAGGGTAGTACTGAATTAGTTAGCTTTTGCTATATAACAAACCACTCCAAAACCTCTTTGCTCAAAACCTACTATTTTTAAGGTCTCGATATTGCAGATGAAAATATGGGCTCAATTTGATTGGTTCCAGTGTTAAGGTTCTCCTGGGGTTACTCGTGCCTGTAGTCTACTGCCAGGTTTTCATGAGACTGATTACTGTGGGAAGGCCACATTTTGAGCAACCTTTTCTTGCAGGAGCCTAGACCAGGTTGTTCACACAGTGGAAGGAGGACTTCAAAAGCCACACGATGTAAATCTCCGTACACAAACACTTTTTAAGCTCCTGCTTACATAAAACTATCTAAAGAGACTTTGGCCAAAGCAAGTCATTTGGCTAATCCAGGTTCAAGAGGTGGCTAAATAGATTCCACCTGTTAATGAAAGGCACTTCAAAGTATTGAGGTCCTAGTACTCCTGGTCACAATTGTTCACATTCCTCCTCCAAAATGTATGTGCTCACTTCCACCCCAGAACCCTCAAAAATCGTTCTGAATTACACTATCAAACTTGAAGTGTAGGATCCCATGGCCTATATCAATCTGTGTGCAGATGATGTTCCTCTGGTGGCTCCTATGAGCTAATAAGGCAAATTATCTGTATTTGTTCCCCTACAAACACACACTCCTACCATACAGTGGTGAGATAGGAACAACATAACTGCAGAGGAAGTAAGTGAGAGACACAAAGCAGTCATTGGTTCATTGCTATGATGAAATTCTCCTAGACAAATGCTGCCAGGATCTCTTCCCTGGGGAAAAAGTCTAGTTATCTTCCTGGAAGTAGTTTCCAGCTCACTATTCTCTACTATTTTTCCAGCTCACTATTCTCTGCTAATTACAGTGACTCCCTCATCCATCCTCTTATCTTCACAGATCTTAACTTTACCATCTAGACTTCAGGCTCCTCCTCTGAGATGTTCTCACTTTTCTGTAAGAAAAGCTGAGTCTATTTCTCAATCTGTCTCCTGTCCATAGAAAATGGAAGGTTCAGATGCTTTTATTCAATTTTCTCAGTCTCTTTATTTCAAGCTGGGTCCCATTTACTAATACAACTATTTTAAAAAGTTTTTGTGGGTTTTCTATGTATCAAATAATAGACCACTTCATTTGATTAAAAAGCCATAATTTTTGTTTTCCAGACAGGCTTTCTATATTTTGGACAAGTAAGGCCACTTAAATCTTTTAGAGGTCTTAACAAAGGGTCTTAAGACTACACCCTTGGTTCGATCTGATGCCATAACCCCAATTTGACAATCATGAACCTAATGCTAAGATTTTTTAGCAGTGCTTTGGATTTCATTTTCTACGTTTTATATATTTTAAGAATTTTGTCTTCGCTAAAGCAAAATGGTTTCGTTTTCTAGCTCATCAAATTCCCTTAGCATTTTCTTGTATGTTAAATACTCTATTTCTCCTTCATTTATGAGGTTTACTTTGGAAAGATAAAAAAATTTTGGCTGGCATTTATCTTTTCTTTATGAAGCCTGAAAATAGGTCTTTAATATATTCTGGCTCATAAGGTTTCTGCTGAGAAGTCTGCTGTTAGTCTGATGGAATTTCCTTTATAGGTGACTTGACTCCTCTCTTGCGATTTTAAGTTTTTTTTTCTGGCAGTAGTGACTCACATCTGTAACCCCAACACTTTTGGAGGCTGAAGCAGGAGTATTGCTTGAGCTCAGGAGTTCAAGACCAATCTGGGCAACATAGTGAAACTGCATCTCTATAATTTAAAAAAAAAAAAAAAAAAAGCCAGGTTCAAGCAATCTTTTATTTAGCATCCTGACTAGCTTGGACTACAGGCATGCCACTGGACCCAGCTAATTTTTAAAATATTTCTGTAGAGATGAGATCTCAATATCTTTCTCAGGCCTAATTTCAAAATCCTAGACTCAAACAATCCTCCTGCCTTGGCCTCCCAAAGTACTACAATTACAGGTGTGAGCCACTATGCCCAACTTAGTCTCTATTTAAAGTTTTCAACTGTATTTTCAAATTCCTTCAGTATTTTTTTATTTCTAGACATTCTATTTGATTTTTTAAAATACACAATCACAGACAGACACACACACATGTATCCTACACATATACATATGTATGTGTTTCTGTGTGTGTATAAAATCTGTCTCATCTTTCATATCCTGAATTGTTTTTCTGATTTCTATGTGCTGGTTTTTAACTTTCTCTTGGATCTCAACTAGCTTCCTTACAATTCATATTTTTAATTATATCTCATTTCATGGTTTTCGTTTTGTTTAGCATGCATTGCTATTCTATAGCAACAGTGTCATCCTTTCGGGCTGCTGAAACAGTCTGTCTTATTGTACAACTGGAGTTCTTACTCTGAGTCCTTCTCATCTGGAGATGCTGTCACTTCTTATTTTTGAATTTTTCATTTGGGTGAGATTTTAAAATTGTCTATTCGTTTCTCCCTTGAGGGTGTGCCTGTAATGTATGTTATTTACAATAGTTTGTCTTTGTTTGTGGGTATTTTCAGAAGGTCAATGCTCTGTGTGAGTTCCTTGGTTTTAGGTAACATTTGAACGGAGCTTCTCGAATGCTGATTGTTGTGGCAATATATGGAATGTGTGATTTTACACGTGCTGAGCCCCTTGGGCATGAGACTTGAGTCACTATCTTCTGCCAGGGATGGAAGGGTGGAGGTCTCAGGAAGATTATCTGGCACCATGCCCTTCTATCAGTAGGGTTTTTTGTTTGGTTTTGCAGTCTAGTAGGTAGCACTTAGAAGTAAGAGTAAAATCATCCTCAGATACCCTGATGATGAGCAGAAGCATGACCCTGACAGTGTGTCTTGAAGAGCTTGTGGTGGAATGCACTAAGGTCTCCATGGCAGTGAGTGGGATAGGGCTGAGCCAGCTCCTCATCCTGAGTCAGCAGGAATGCAATCTGCTTTCCTATCACCTCCTCTCAATATTACAGGGCATCTGGCCTTCAGTTTAGACAAACACTATCCCTATCTGCAGGCGGCAAAGAAACCGAGGTCCTCAGAAAATGCCCATCCCATGGTGACCACCAATATGACTTCAGGGCATAATCTCTTCCTTCAGCCCAAAACAAACATTTCTGTGGCTTGTCCACACTCCCCTGCATGAACATGGGTGTTCTGCGCAGGGAGTGGAGATTAACCCCACCAATCATGTAAGCCCATAGACCAGGGATTTGTAGAATTTAAGATTATTATTACTATACTTCTAGTGGCTTAAAGAACTACAATAGTGAACATTTTTTTTTTTCTAGTATCTTTTCTGTTTTTCCTTCAGCATACACCTTGGTTACCACCTAGTTTAAAGTCCTCCTCCTACAAAACTTCTGCCAAATAGGGAAGAAATGTTGAAAAGCTTTTAAAGAATTAAAGTTAGTTTTATTCAAAAGACTTACTGAGGACTACAGACCAAGTCCTATAGGCCAGGAGCATTTCTATGAGACTACTCCAGTGCAGTATCTCAGCCCACAGTTCATATACAGTTGGTGGGGGCTCAACATGTGTAAAATCACATCACACTTGCTCAGAAGTTACATTGAAGCAGAAGTACGTCAAAGTATGGGTGTAGGAATACATCTAGCTATACATTCCAGAAGCATAACCCATCCCGTCAGACATCTTATGTGTAGGAAAAGACAATGACGAGGGTCAATTATCTTCTAAGGAATAGAGAGACTCAGGGAAAAGATGTGAGGAATCGTGTGCTCTATTTTGTTTTGTCTTCAAAGCATCCTTCTGGACAGCTGCACATTACCATGGAGTCAGGGGTACAAGCAGAAAGGAGCAAACATGGCTTCTTACGTTTCCTACTTTGCCTCACACTTCAAGCACTGAAAAAAATTAAAATCCAAAGATTTTTCTCAAAAAATGTTTGTTTGAAATGAAAAGATGTGCTTTTAGTAATTTGTAATGTTATAGTTGCTTGCCTGTGGCTCTGTTTTCAGGAAAGATAAAATTACACACACACACAAAAAAAAGGTGTATTTTTTTTAACCCAATGATAGTTCTCTGAAGCTAAAACCCTAGCTCTGTGCAAAATATAGACCTGAGGCAGGTATTTAACAAAACAAACCAAAATGAATTTTTTTCCTCTTTCTATTAGCATTCAGTGTCCTCTGAGGAATATGTCTTTTTACCTTTGGAATAAAAACAATTGGGCTGGGCGCTGTAGCTCACACCTGTAATTTCAGCACTTTGGGAGGCCAAGGCAAGCTGATCACCTGAGGTCAGGAGCTCAAGGCCAGCCTGACCAACATAGTGAAACCCTATCTCTACTAAAAATACAAAAATTAGCCAGGTGTGGTAGTGTGCACCTGTAATCCCAGCTACTCAGGAGGCTGAGGCAGGAGAATCACTTGAACTCGGGAGGCAGAGGCTACAGTAAGCCGAGATTACACCACTGCACTACAGCCCAGGTGACAGAGCTAGACCGTGTCTAAAAAGTAAAAAATACAATAAAAAATAAAAAATAACAAGTGGATTCATTAGGTTCTTCATGTTTCCAAGCTAAAGAACACACATGTGTTGTAACTAGACCGATTATAGCACTACACTAAAGCAAAATATTTCTGTCTCAAAAAAGCCAAAGTCATAATTTTAGTTAATAATGAATACCATATAAAAAATCAGAAACATTTATTTGTCAAAGCAAGCTTGTAAAACATTGAACCTGAATATCCCTTAGGCATAACTATTAACTGGTCTTTTCTAAACACTTCATTTTTATTCTGATAATCTCAGAATTGCCCTCAATAACAGAAGACCTATGCTCTAATAAAATTTCGGTTGGTATTTAGTGTATTCCATCAACAATTAATGAACTGGAAAGTATAAACCCGAAGAGGCATAAGACATTTTGCTTTAAACACAAAGAAAATCAATACTAACCTGATCCAGTCAAAAAGTAAATGTGCATGTTATTTATCATTCAATTCTCTTTTTCAGATTTACCCTTGCCACATTCAATTTTGTTTCTGAGGTTGTCACAGAACTAGATGGTTATGTTCAGTTAGAGGACGGAAGAATAACACACTGGACAAGTTCATTCCCAAACTAGTCATTTTGAAAACTGACTATATTTTGAAGAAAATAGAAATTAATGAAAAAGTCTTTGAGAATCTCCATAACATGCACTGTCAGTAAGAGTTCTCCTTTCTAGTCTTTTATTTATGTATCATTTATACGAATATTTATTAAGCAACTACTGTGTGCTAGCATGTCAGCATTAGATCAGTGAATTAAATAGACAGTTCCATGTTCCCACAGAACTTATAGCTTGATGCCCTTTGGTCTTGACAGGCTTTCTTCAGTTTCTCTCTTCTCCTCCTGTGAATAATGCCATGTTGATTTTCTCAGCTATTTATCCTTGAATTTTAAAAATATGTTAATGAAGTCTTAGAAGAGGTCAATCAGTTTTACCACAAATCCTTAGATTTTAAATATTTTGTTCTTAATGCTGGCAAAGCTGCTTTTTACTTATTTTTAGTTTACTTCTCTTACCGCATTTCAACAGTTGCTTTTGTAGACATTGCCAGCCTTCTGTTATTCCTGTCCTCCACAGCTATGCCTACATCCACAGGTGATATATTCTGCTCAGAAAATAAGACCTTGGTAAGCCAGGTGAATTGTGGGAACAGAAATTTGAAATCCTGAAACGGGAGTACGTAGACTGCAAAGAGAAACAAGAAAAGACCATTTTGAACATGGAGTGTCAGAGCATAAAAAGATGAAACAGGAAATGAAAGTGAAATTAAAGATTAAAAGAAAATGACTGGAATCCAGGGTTTGAAAATCCAAGGAGACATAGTTTTAAAAAATACAAAAGTTTACAATATTGAATGCTGTAGAAATTGATATATGTTATTATAAATTCATCTGGTTTGCTTAGGTCATTGTTTGTTCTTAATTGATCAGTTTATTGAGTATTTTAGCAAAATATTTTTGGAAACTGGTCAAGTAAAGTGTAGGCAGTGCTGAGCTGGAAATTCTTACTTTTCTACTGACTTTGTAAAGTTGTTGAGTTTATGAATTTGTTCCCTGATTTTCAAAATAATATACATAATACTTATCCTACTAAATTATTTATGTGAAGATTAATTTTAAAAAATATATAAATATGCTTTGTAAAAGGTCATATGACTTTAAGGATTTATTTGTATATTATGAAGCAAAGTTTTTTTTGTTTGAGTGTTTGTTTTAATATACACAATTGATTTCTTTCTATTATCACATCTAATAAACTTTAAGTTTTTAAATTTAATCAAATTAAGTGCAATACTCACACATGAGGTGGGATCTGATATAATCTTTAAGACTCTCCTCAGGAAATTATAATCAATAAAAGAGTAATTTTGGACTATAAGAAATATGATTGGAATTCACACACAGAAAAATTATCCTGAAGTAATATTCTGGGAGCAAAGAAAGCAAGACAATATTAACAACAGGTTCAATTTAGCAAAGTCAATGATAAGCACATTTACCATAAACTTGAGAGAATATTTTCAGATAAACTGAAAAATATCTGTCTTTAAAGAGTCAACTCCTCATTTATTATTTAGTCTTTCTGTTTCACATAGAAAATGAACTTGAATCATAATCATTTTGCCTAAATCTATGTGAAAAAGTTTAAAACAGTCATTACAACTCTTACTTTCAGTTAAATAATGTAGTATTATTTGTTTTCAATGATACAATCTGGAAAAACAATTTAAAAGATTAACCGCCTTCACTGAACCACCCTTTAGGAAAGCAGCACTGATTAGTTTGAAGAGATTTCATTGCTACAATGTTTCCTGTCATCTTTTGTCTGCTTTTAATATGCCTCGCTAACCGAAGTCTCTAGATTGCTTATTGGTGAAATGATTTTTTTTTTAAAAAAGTATATGGATAAATATATCAGAGTATGCATATGCAAACATGTTATATGTGACACATATATGTGGGTCTATGATCTTAGTATTTTTCTCATTCTGATCTCAAGGCTGTACAGTTGCTGTTCCCTCAAACCAGATTTATTTCTCCCAGATCTTTTTTCTGCTCAATCCATCATCTCCTTCACATCTCTGATAAAATGCCACTTACTCAAAGTTTTCTTTCTTGACCAACTTATCTAAAAAGAATGCAGGACCTGCAGAGCAATTCTAACCCAGTTTTTCAGGATAGATTTTTCACATAGTGAAAGAGAACTGTGAGTTTTGTCTTTTACAAGGTAAATATCCCTAGGTTTTGTGTACTCTCATTATTCCTATAAAATTGTCCTCTAAATGTTTTCTACTTTGTAACTATACCTTTAATGTGCTGGTCTAAAACTATAAAAATTAAACACATTATCGCCTTCATTCTAGAGGTAACACTTCTATTAAAGTACTTTGAAATTTTATTAGCATATTTGCCAGCCATCTGTTACTGTTGATTCACACTGAGTTTATTAGAAATTTAAATATCTAAATCGTATGCAATGCTATTGAGCCATTGTCCCCTCTGAGATTTTCTAAATCTTTCTTAAACCCTAGCATCAGACTCTACATTTATACATATTAAATGTGTTATATTTGACTCATCATTTCTAAATTATTGATGTAGTTCTAGGTTTTATTTTATAAAATGTACTTATTTGTTGATATTTGAAGATGATTCTGTCTCAAAAATTAATCTAAGATTCCCAAGTTAATAATAAAGGCTTTATTAACCTATTTGAATCCCTTTTTGTCCTAGCAGTATGGTTAAACATTTGCTGGCACTGCCAATCTCGAGAGCACAATGCTACTTTAGAAGGGTACAGAGATATGAAAACATGTGTCTATATTCAATTACAAATAGTAAGTGTGCAGCCTTTGCAGTGGAAGCTCTGTAATAACTGCTTTAATTATCCTATTCAAACTGTTTACTGGCCAGTGCACCTCAGTTTTATTTGCTTGATTATGAAATACTAATATTATTCTGGACCCTCTTCAAATTGATATGCACTCCATAATTTCTTACTCAGGATATCATCGATTTTCTTTGATCCAAATACAAAGGGTGTAGCAATAAAGCTCAAATGTAGGACTCCAACCCTGATTAACTCATATTCATTGTTCAGATATATTCTTAAACATTCATTATCATAACATATGTCCATTTTTACATAAATAGGGAATCCTGTTATTTTAGGAAACTACCCTTTTTAAGATTAATATATGGATTTAGTGAAAGTTAACCTTCATCATAACTCACCTTCTCATAGCAGTGATTCATGCTGTTTAAATTAAAATGTCTTTTGGACCTTATGGCTTTACTATATAGTCCTTATCACAAACTCATTGAGTAATTATCACTTTAATATGTGAGTATACATCATTACATTGTGGTAAACACATGATATAAATCTTGTATGTTGCTCACTATTGAAGCACAAAGATTACCTGTGTCTACCCCAAATAGGTCTACTTTTTCTTCTATGGGAAAAACATACAGTTTAACACTACAGTTAACATTAAACTCCAACAAAGCTGGTAAATGTATTGGCGAATTCTATCATTACCATTTTGACAGTCAGGCAAGAGGGAACTCTGATTTATACTTATCATTCTTAAGGACTTCAGAAATCATGAGCATATAAACCCATGCACACACACAGCTAAGTCACTTGAGGTTCACCAGCCAGCATTCACAAAAAATCTATGTCAACTCTTGCAACTTACATTGTTAAAGTCCTAGGAAATGTTTTTCCATATATCTTGCTCTAAGTCTTCATAAAAAAAAAAAAAAAATAGATTTGGGTGTCATGAAGATTTGTAGGTGGTGTTGATGTCAGTGTTGAAGACAAACAATATTTTTCATTGCAGAAAGGAATTGCATAATAGAAGCACTCAGATAAAAGACAAATAATTTGCCAAATTCTTTCTCTCGGATAGCAAGGATGTAATCGATTATTCCATAATTAAGTATGTTTCTCAGTAGTTTCCAGGATCTGCTTTCTCATTTTTGTTGGTGCTTCAATTAGTAAACCAGAGGTACTCATATTACTCATGGCATAGTAATCAAAATGGCACGCAGTGGCTGAGGAAATGGGCACAATAATAACAAATTCATTTTATTATTAAATGTGTGTGTATGTATGTGAATATATATAATAATTTAGACATAATATGCATTAATTATGACTAATATGTTTATTAGTTATATATTTTATGTGTAAATATACAATATTTATATATTATATTATATATTTAATATGATAATATCAACTATATAATATATTGATATATTACATTATATAGTTAATATTATAATATATAATATACATTATATTATAATTTATAAAGTATAGTACCAATTTTTACTTTGGCAAAATAATGTTTATTAAATTATAAAGTTAAATTTTTAGGAAAATATTTAATAAGATTTAATTAAAATGTCAAAAATTAAATAAAACAATGGTTTTAATATTACAATTTAAAATTTAATATTATAATACATATTTATTGTAAACATATATAATATATATTATATATTTATATATATAAATATGTATCTATATTTATAGTATTATAGTATAGTATACTAAATACACTAAATATACTATTAAATGTTAAATATGTGTTTATATATATAGTATTACATATAGTATTAAATATACTTGTTTATACTATAAATATAAATATTTACACATTTATACATGTAAATACATGTTTATATATAAAGAGATGTATTATAAGGAATTGGCTCACATAATTATAGAGCCTGACTGTATTAGTCCATTTTCACGCCACTGATAAAGACATACCTAAGACTGGGAAGAAAAAGATGTTTAATGGACTTGCAGTTCCACGTGGCTGGGCAGGCCTCACAATCATGGTGGAAGGCAAGGAGGAGCAAATCACATCTTAAATGGAAGGCAGCAGGCAAAGACAGAGAGAGAGCTTGTGAGAGGAAACTCCTCCTTATAAAGTCATCAGATCTCATGAGACTTATTCACTATCACAAGAATAGCGTGGGAACGTCCCACCTCCATGACTCAATTACTTCCCACCAGGTCCCTCCCACAACACCTGGGAATTCAAGATGAGATTTGGCTGATGATACAGCCAAACCATATTACTGATAATTCACAAGGCCTGCAGGGTGAGTGGGCAACCTGGAGACAGAGGCAAGCCAATGGTGCGGTTTCAGTCTAAAGGCCAGCAGGCTGAAAACCCAGGATGAGCCAATGTTGCAGTTGAGTCTCAGGGCAAGAAAAAGCTGATGGCTCAGTTCAAAGGAGCTTAGGCAGAAAGGATTCTCTCTTGCTCAGAAGAGAGTCAGCCTTTTTGTTCTATTCAGGCCTGCAATTGGTTGATTGAGGACTACCCACTTTAGGGAGAGCAGTCTGTTTTACCGTCTACTGTTTCCTATATTAACCTCATTCAGAAATACCCTCACAGAAACACTCAGAATAATGTTTCATCAAATATTTGGGTACTTCATGACCCAGTCATGTTGACATATAAATTTACTCACAATAGAGTACCAATTTTTACTTTGGCAAAATAATGTTTATTAAGTTATAAAGTTAAATTTTTAGGAAAAGATTTAATAAGGCTTAATTAAAATGTCAAAAATTCAAACAATGGTTTTAAAATTATGTATTTAATTTTATTTGGTTATTTAATTAGAATTTATATATTTTAACTTTAAAATGTGATTTTGAATATTTTGGCAAAAATGCTGTTTTGAAAATATAAATAAAACAACTAATTTTATTTACCTTTATATTTATTTTAATTTAAGTTTTAATAAAACTATAACCAAAATTTGAAAACGCAGACTACCTTTACATTTATTTTTTAATTCTATAGATAATTGTGAATTAGGGCAATTAAGACTTTGATAAAACAGAACATATAAAATTAAATACCAGAGAAAAAGGAAAATTCTAAAAGAAAAAAACAAAAATTCTGCAAATGTGCAGTGCTATTATATATATTATCTATCTACTCTATCTACTTAAACAAATGTGAGCAAGTATCTATCAGTATGACCCACATAAAATTCATGAAAAGTATACATTTTTATTAGTGAATATTTGATTATTGACAGAAGCCAGGAGAATGTATGAGTAGCCATGTATTTTCAAGTCCCAAGCCCTACAAATGTGAGTTCCATTGCTCCAAGGAGTACCAGATTTGTCATCAGGACTGTCTGCAGATCTAATGAAGTTGTCAGACATGCCATTGCAGAGATTTTAACATCGAAAAAAGAAAGCCTGAGAGAAATGGAGAAGAAAAGAAGGTGAGAAGAGCTTGGAGCCCTAACAAAGAGACTTTTAATGTCAGGCAGAGGAAATTGCCCATGAAAATGCCTAACCCTAACCCTAATATTTACCAAGTTTTGCTTAAGTCACCAAACATCAGGAAAAATTATCAAAATGTTATTGCTATGTCTAATTAACTCACTGGATTTAGAAGCAGAGCTCAGGATATTCTTGCTTAGAATGATGAAGTAGGCACATTCTTTAAAAGGTATGGGACAATGAGGGATAGAATTAAGGAATAAGAAAGTTTTGATAGTTTCTTCCAAATGGTCAGATTTGTATTCTAGGAGCATAATTCTAGCAATAAAGTTCAGAACAAATTAACACAGGGAATTTATAAATAATGCCAAATATTATTGCTATTACTAAGACATAAGAATTTGCATGAGTACTGTGGCAACTGAGAGAAAGTATTTCATAGATCTCTAAACGAGGGAACAGGACACCATTACGGGGTTTATACCAATCTTTATCTATGTTTCTCTAGGATTGCCTTCAGAAATATTCACTTCAAAGCAGGAATACAAAGACAGGCTCATTTCTGAGAGAAATGAATATCCTCTGAGGGTGGGTTTAGCCTTGAGGATCTCCCGTGTTGCTCAACATCCCTCGGACTGCATGGTATTTTCAGGAGTTCCCATTCAATCTTTATTTCTTTTCTCTTTCATTCAAGAGCAATCTTACATCGTGGTCCGATGGTTCTTCCAGATGTTCTGGATCTCTTCCCATTTTCTCTCACATGGGTTTTTCTCCTTAAAAAATTCTTACATGTTTAATCCTGTCTTCACATATTTTTCTCAAATGACTCGGACTAACACAAAAGCTGAGAAAATATGCAGACAGGAATATATGCAAGCAATTTTGAGAGTAAAATTGACAGGAAATATTAGCTGATTTTATTGAAGCAGAAGAAGGAAGAGTGATGTACTATTCAAGTTGTGAAAATGATGATCATATTAACTGAGGTCTCAAAAACAGGACAAAAAGGAGTTGAAAGCAAAAATTTAAGTTCAATTTTGGAACATATTCAATATGAGATGTCATGGGCACACTGGAGAATGATGCCCAGCTGGCTGTTACAAATGTTGGCTATGAACTCACGTGATAGACAAAAGCCAGAGTTGTATGTTTGACCATCATATATACTATGGAGACTATCTGAAAAACAGAGCAAATTGTTGAGATTTTATACTGCTTGTATGCTAACCAGTTAGCCTGCCACAGTTTTATGGATTCTGGTAGAAGGTATAAGACTCCTGGATCACAGACGGACAGTTACCTACTTATGGCAATTGCAGTAGCAGCATCACTATTTGTGCTGTTGTCCCAAGCCTCAGTTACCACAGGGCCACATGAAGAGGTCCAGATGACAAATAACACTTGCACACACAGGAGATTAATTATAGAAAAGGAACTATGAGCTTAGGAACCCCATATTTCATAATGAGCAGTGAATATGCTTGTTCTTTCTTCTAGCAGGTGACATTATCTCTACTTTTCAAAGCTGTTGAGTATTCACCTATCTTTGAAAAGGTAGTTGAAAAGAAGGGCATTCAATGGCTTACACACAAAATGTGCAGAAACGAGAAAGACCCAAGGAAAATTGTCTGGCAATACTTATTTTTGGTACATTACAGCAAACATACCAAAAAGTAATCAAATTCTCTTGAAAAACTGCAATTCTAGTTGAAACAATTTGGTCCCATTTTTCACTGCAAACTGTTAAAAGTGTATGTTTGTGTGTGTGTGTGTGTGTGTGTGTGCCTGTGTGTATATGTATAAATATGCTTTGTTTTGTTTTCTGAGCTAGTCAGGTCTGGGATGATGTATTTGTTTCCTATGTTCACCATAAGAAATAACTACAAATTGGATGGCTTAAATCAACATGAATTTATTTTCTTTTAGTTCTGGAGGACTGATGTCTGAAATCAAGGTGTCAACAGGGCCATGCTCCCTCTGAAAGCTCTAGTGAGGAATCCCTTCTTGCCTCTCCCAACTTCTAGTGGCTCAAGCTGTTCCTTGACTTGTGTTTTGCATACATTCAGTCTCTACTTCCATCTTCACCTCACTTTCTCCTCTGTGTGTCCTTTCAAATCCCATTTCTCTTTATGACACTTATCACTGGATTTTAGGCCCACATTAATCCAGGATTATCTCATCTTAGGATCCTCATGTTAATTATATCTGCAGATAAGTTTTTCCAAATAAAGTCACATTCACAGATTTATCAAGATAGACATATCAGCTTCAGGGGTTGAGCTGGGGGGGGGGGGGGGCAACACTCAGCTCACTACAGAAATGTACAGCAAAACAGGCTGTTAATGATGTTGCAGATGTGTTTCCCTAGAACAATGGCAAAAGTTAGCATTCAGCCCACACCCTTCTTCCAGGAGTCATAAATACCTGTTTCTGAATTTTCTATTAATCTCCTATATTCATTCACTTTGTTTCTTTTTTTAGTATTTTCCCTAAGGTTATTAAAAATTTTCTATCTTATTTGTTTTAAAGTTTAGTTTTAAATTTTGTTTAAGTTCTTTATGGATATCCAGAGGTAGTCATGTCTATCGATATTTTTCTACATTATATTTTCCATTGCTTTAAAATATTTTTTAATTTCAAATTTCTTCTCTTGTTTTTATGTGCAGAAGATCCTGAGCCAGTCAGAAATGTGACAGACAATATCTTTTTAATTTTTGTCTAGCTTTTTACATTTTTAAAAACAGTAAGTTATTTAATCCATCTAGAATTAAATTGGTGTTGGTATGTAGTAAGCATCTAACTTTATTTTTTCATCTATCTTTGCTAACATTTTTCTTTCAGTCATTAAGTTAGACTTTTAAACTTCTTTTCATATGTAAAGTGTCATATTCAGATTCACTTAATTTTTATTTATTCACTCATTTAAAAACTATTGGGTGTCAGGTATTCTCCTAGCAAAATTCTAAATGCTGTAGAAACTGCAATGAAGGAAACAGACAGAAATGTCTGCCTGCATGGAATTTATAATACAATGAGTGGAGACAGACAATAAAGAAATAATAGCAATAATAATATATGGCAAGTTACATGGTGATAAGCTTGTTATGGAGGAATACCAACCTGGGAAAGGGGAGGAGAAAAGTCTGACTGTAGGATCTTAAAGGAAATTGTCAGAGAAGGTTATATTTGAGCAAAAAAGATAAAGAAAACAAGGGAATGAATATCTGAAGGAAAAGATTTTCAGACAAAAAACAAACAGCAAGTGCAAAGGTCTTGAAATGGAAGGTATCTGATACAGAGAACAAAACCTGAGGGGCTGAGACAGAATAAGGGGGAAAAGAGGGCATACCTCTGAAAGGTATTGGGTTCATATTGTCTAGGATCTTGTAGGTAATTGTTTAGGTTATGTTTCTTTTTATTATTATTTTCTGTCTTGAAAAAATAGGCGGACAGTAGAGCATTTTAAGCAGTGAAATGGCATGACCTGATTTTTCGTTATTTTATGTATTTATTTTTAATAAGATGGGAGTCTCACTTTGTTGCCCAGGCTAGACTGGAACTTTTCAACTCAAGGGATCCTCCTGCCTCGTCCTCCCAAGTAGCTGGGACTACAGGCATGTGCCACCAAACTGACTCATTTGTACAAATAAAATAGGCAGAAGTCAGAAAAGGGAGGTATGAGCAGACTATTGCATTAATCCGAGAGAGATGTGTAAACTAGGATTAGAGCAGTGAAGACGGTGGCAATCAGTTTAATTCTGAGTATAGTTTGAAGATGAGGCCAATAAAGTGTGCTAAGTGACTGGGTATGCTTTGGAAGAGAAAGACACTCTCAGCCAACTTTCAGCATTTGGCCTTGAGCTTTCAGAAAGATGGTGTTGCCCTAACAGAGCTGGGGATACTGCGTTAGGTAGAAATTTTGAGGAGGGAAGATGATGATACAATTTAAATGGCTATTACTCTTCCAAGCAGGGACTTTGAGTAGATAGCTGGAAGTAAGTATCTGGAATCTAGGAAGAAGTCAGTATCTGAGTCATAAACTGCAGATATAGTAAAAGCTGATATTATACAATTAAGTGGTAATTGTTGGAGTTTGGATCTTGAAGAGGTTAAAGAAAAAGACAGAACGCTATTCCCACATGAGGCCATTACACTTTGCCTAGGAACAAGTTTCCCATAGTAACAGGGAGGAAAGGTAGAAGTATGGGTACAGATGCTGGTAAGTGGCTGAATATTTTTGGAGCTCATCTAATGTTTGCTATGTTCTTAATACAGGTGAAAGCTAGGTCAGCTGTGAGTGAAGATGTGTGGTGCTACGGGGTTGAGGAGGAAAGAGAATGTATGAAATTGCTGTCTAGGAGAAGAAGGTAGTCAATGAACTAGGAAAATACTGTGTGATTCCAGGCCGTACTAAGGGCCAACTTAAATCACAAAACTATGACTTTAAAGTGAGACTAATCAGGATGCTAATGTGGTTTTCTTCAGACCTGTTCAGCTCTGTGGGAGCAGATAGACCTGAATGTACCAAGGTTATGGCTTGTCCGAATTATATTATGAAGCAAGAGAAAAGAAAGGGGATATTTATATGGCAATTATTATAATTATTGACTACAGATTTTCGGCTGGGTAAGGAGGAGAATAAATAGGAAGAGAATGTAATAGAAAGCTAATAAAGTTTTGACTTCAGGCATTCTCATTTGACCCACCTTTTTCCAGGGCTCTGAGTGGGACTGTCATCGTGTGTTAATACTCATGTTTGTAATTTTTCTATAAAGGAATTTTAACCAAAATCTTTCTTGGAGGCTGTTACGAAAGTCTCCATGAACAAAAGGAAGTAAATAATCTAAAGTGAATTTAACAATGGCCTGGAAAAATCACTTCAAAGGAACTAAACACTATATTATCTTCAAATATGTTTACATTATGTCATCGTTTTAAAATTGATACTACATTTCTTAAGTAATTTTTGTAGGGTTAGCCCTTACTGTATATTGATATTGTTAAATAAATGTGAGATATTTGCTAGGCTAGTTAAGACTAATTAGTGCAGGCAGAATTTCTTCTACCTCAGGAACATGCAGGAAAGGCCTTTTTTTTTTTTTTTTTTTTTTTTTTTTAAAGTAAGAAACTTGTGCAATTAACTTAAAGTTTACCCAGTCTCAAATTGGATTTATTTCCTCTAGGCAAAACCCAGCCCTCAGAGGACAAGCTACTTTAATAGTAATTATGACTTTAACTAAGTAATATAATGCCTTAATAACCTAATATGTATATCTTTGGATGAATGTCTTTCTCTTCAAAACCGTCACTTTCGGAGACTAAACATTTAGTTTAATAATATTTTCTTTACTAACAAAATTTCTAGAATTCCTCTTAAAAATTCCCTTCAGGGCTTGGGTCACCATAATATCTATTAATAAAAACAATGACTACTTATGAAACTCTATATTAAATATATTATTTTGATTGATTTAAGTTCACCACCTCACAGTATCTTCCCAATAAAATAAATCTTCTCAATAAAATAAAATAAAGAGTATTTCATGCCCTTTCTAAAAAGCCTTTATTAAAGAGTAGTTTTATCTTCAAAGTAAAATTGAGAGAAAGGGACAAAGATTCCACATATGTCCTCTGCCCCTACACATGCTTAGCCTCCCACATTTTTAACATCCCCCTCCAAAGTGGTGCATTTGTTATACTTGATGAAATTACATTGATATATAATTACCCAAAGTCCATAGTTTACATTAGGGTTCATTTATGGTGTTGTACACACTATGATTTTGGATAAATATACAACAACAAGTGTTCATCAATACAGAAATATCATACACTAATTTCATTGCCCTAAAAATTCTGTGCTTCATTTATGTATTTCTGCCTACTTCCAGTCACACTCCTGATTTATATCCTGAGGAAAGTTGGACATAGAGAGGTTTAATTGCTCAAGATCACATATACTACATAAGTAGCAAAGTAAGAAGTTTTTTGTTGTTGTTCTTTTGTTTTGTTTTGTTTCGTTTTGTTGTTGCTGTTGTTTTTGAGATGGAGTCTTGCCCTGTCACCCAGGCTGGAGTACAATGGCACGATCTCAGCTCACTGGCAAAGTAAGAATTTTAAACCAAATTCATCAGACTCAACATCATCACACTATGCTACCTTCCATTTAATGTGGATGTAAAGATAACATTGTATCAAATTTAGATTCTAGTGAATATATTTGATATTAACAACCTATATAATAAAAACATTTGATAAGCACAATGAAAATTACTGTTGTAATTAAGATAGGAAATTTTACTTTATGTCTGAAATTAAGTCTTGTAGAATGTTGACCTTAGAAATTGCATGTTTATGCCTGGGAAAGTGACTGTATGGGCAATTCCAAAAGAGAAATTGAAATGAGTATAATGCCTCTCATATTGACTCTATTGATGGAGAATAAAGCAATAAATAGTGTTTTCTCAACTAATAAAATCTGCACTGTAATCCCACCTTGACAGAAAGGTCAAATATCAACATAGTAAATTATTATTAATACAAGAACATCATCATTAATATTTTGTTCTATTCTATTCTAACTATTTAATTAATTTTATCAGAATTTGAAACTTTCTCCAACGATTTTGGTCAGAACATGAAAAATTCCTGTGGAGTATAAAAATGTTCATACAAATGATGCCAATGATGGTTTGGATAAATTTTTTATTTAACCAAAAAGTTATTCTCAGAGAAAATTTGCTAGAAAGAGCACTGTATATTAGAAGTTCTCATAAGCCAACAGTGTATTTCAAACTAAATAAATAACCTAGAACTAAAAAATTATTTAGTTTTTAATACAAGCTAACATTTTCAGTACATTTTCTGTGGATGAGCTAGTCTTCCAAGGACTTACATTGATGAGTTCTTTTAAATCTTCTTAAAACAATAAATGTAGGTTGGGTAAGGTAGCTCATATCTGTAATCTTAGTATTTTGGGAAGATGAAGTGGAAAGATGACTTAAGGCCAAGAGTTGGAGAGCAGCCTGAGCAACATAGTGAGACCTGTGTCTCTACAATTTTTTTTTTTTCAATTGGCAGGTCATGGTGGTGTGCACCTGTAGTTGCAGCTATTCAGGAGGCTAAGAGAGGAAGACAACTTGAGCCCAGGTGTTTGAGGCTGCAGGGAGCTATGATTGTGTCATTGCACTCCAGCCTGGGTGACAGAGTGAGATGCTGTCTCTGAAAAACAAAAAATGAAAAATACAAATAAATAAGAAAAGAAAAAACAAATGTAATAGGTACTGATATATTTTAGTATTGGATTCTTCATTAAGCTGTCCGGATGGATCTGCTTTCAGTCCCTTTCCTGGACCAAAGCATTTATTTCCCCAGCTGCTGGAAGTATTACCTATTCAAGACTTCACCTGAGTCTGTCACCTTTGGAACTTGATCTGGAGCCAAAAAGATTGCCTCGTGGAAGTCAATGTTCCACCCGAGAAAGACCCTACAACTCTGCTTCCTTCACTTCCTTAAGGTATTGTTCTTCTGAGTAGTCCCCAATAAAGCTCCAAGCAAATATCCACAAGAGAGTTTCTATATAAGGAGCTTGACTTAAGACATATTTCTGTGTCATTAATAAAGAAGCGGAAGCATAGAGGCTAAGCAATTAATCAGTATTCACGCAGGTAACAAAGAATAGAGCTAGGATTTTGAGTTAGAAAATCTGACTCCAGAAGCCCTGTTTTTAAACATTACGTCATTTTACCTACTCCATTAAAATCAGCACATTATTGGCCGGGCGCGGTGGCTCACGCCTGTAATCCCAGCACTTTGGGAGGTGGAGGCGGGTGAATTACGAGGTCAGGAGATCAAGACCATCCTGGCTAACACGGTGAAACCCCGTCTCTACTAAAAACACAAAAAATTAGCTGGGTATGGTGGTGGGCGCCTGTAGTCCCAGCTACTTGGGAGGCTGAGGCAGGAGAATGGTGTGAACCCGGGAGGCAGAGCTTGCAGTGAGCTGAGATCCGGCCACTGCACTCCAGTCTGGGCGACAGAGCGAGACTCCGTCTCAAAAAAAAAAAAAAAGTCATCACATTATTTTCAACATAACCAAAGAATGTTCAACCATTACATGATATTCCAGGAGGAAAAGGTGGCATTTTAACAATATACATGTCATACAAGAGAGTAAGATTTGCTATGAAAACAATACCTTCATTTACCTCACGTTCTCAGAATATGACCATGTAGTTTCTTCTAAAGTTTATATTTGAATGCGTTGGAATT
Organism: Chlorocebus sabaeus; assembly: GCF_047675955.1. Classification (NCBI taxonomy): domain Eukaryota; kingdom Metazoa; phylum Chordata; class Mammalia; order Primates; family Cercopithecidae; genus Chlorocebus; species Chlorocebus sabaeus. The sequence goes on from NC_132910.1 coordinate 68,992,472, forward strand.
ATGAAACTAACAAATTTCATGAAAACCTTAAGATAGCTAGAATACATATGGAAAATATAAGAGATATTTTTTGACAGAATCACAATATGTAGTAACTTTGATTAATAGTAAAGATTGACATTATGTTCTTTACAGTTTTTCAGCAATCGCTATCATTTATATGACTAGAATATTCAAAACAGATGTACTAGCAGGAAAGGACCAGCAAACAATAAAGTACAAATTTTCATGACATATTCAGTGAATTGCAAGCAAAGACATCCCACTTGTAAACAACCTTTCTGTTTAATGCATTCAACTTGTAAAAAGGAAGAATCTATTGAGTCAAATAAGTTAAAAAATTATCCCAACTTCAAAGACCTCTCTACAAAGGTAGTACAGGCAAAAGACAATTACATTATTTAATAAGAATTAAACAGCATGTGATTTGTATCATCATCAAGATAAGGTACAATACTTCTGCTAACATATTGGAAAGACAGAAATCTCAGATTTTTATATAGTTAAGTAGAAACAACTCTTCACATATATGTTTCCAAGATTAATGATAATTAATCCTCAAGCAAGATGACTCAACACCACTTTTTGTTATACACAGCTTATAACTTAATATGGCAATTGGAATCGCAATCTGTGTTAGCTAATTGACTTCATTCCAAAGAAAAACAAACTTCTGACATTTTTATGAAAGAATATAGTTTTATAATTTAAAGCAAGGTGCACACTGAAGTTAGACTCCTGTCTTGCCACAGAAACTGGGTGATGGAGTGCTGTCTTTCTGATGTTTATATTTTAAAGATATGGCTCCCATGACCTTGAGAAAGATATTCCTAGGTCACAACTCTGTCAAAAGACCTATGTGATTTTCAAAGAAGAGAAGAAAGTACTTGCAATTACAAGTTGTTTAAAGTAAATTTTCTTTTTGTTTAAGATGGAGTTCGCTCTTGTTGCCCAGGCTGGAGTGCAATGGCGTGATCTCTGCTCACTTCAACCTCCACCTCCCCGGTTCAAGTGATTATCCTATTTCACCCTCCTAAATAACTGGAATTACAGGTGCCTGCCACCATTGTCCAGCTAATTTTTATATTTTTAGTAGAGACAGGGTTTCACCATGTTGGCCAGGCTGGTCTCGAACTCCTGACCTCAAGTGATCTGCCCGTCTCGACTTCCCAAAGTGCTGGGATTACAGGCATGAGCCACAGCACCTGGCCTCTTCCCTTATTTATTTTTCTTTCTTTTTTTTTTTTTTTTTTTCTTTTTCCTGAGATGGAGTCTTGCTCTATCACCTAGGCTGTAGTGCAGTGGTACAATCTTGGCTCACTACAACCTCCGCTTCCCAGGGTCAAGCGATTCTCTTGCCTCAGCCTCCCGAGCAGCTGGGACTACAGGCACACACCACCACACCCTGATAATTTTTGTATTTTTAGTAGAGATGGTGTTTCACCTTATTGGCCAGGCTGGTCTCGAACTCCTGACCTCATAATTCATCTGCCTCAGCCTCCCAAAGTGCTGGGATTACAGGCATGAGCTACCGCTCCTGGCCTCTTCTCTTATTTTCTATAGGGAAAATTAAGCCTTTTGTTTTAATTTTTGTTTGTCATTATGAAACCAAAACTTAGGAGATAGTGGCCTAGACAAAGTGTAATTTCAGAAGACCCTAAAATCATTCCTATTAATGACTAAACAAATCACATTTGTAGTCAGATGTACCACATGACTTCTAAATACCCTACCGGGGTATGTTAATTTCTTCTAAGGTGTTTGTCACTGAAGACAAATGAAGTATTATTTGTAAAAAAGAATAGAGAAAAACAAAGTATTGCTTACAACTTTTCCTAAAAAGGGAAAATATATGGGATTTCACCACGAATACTAATTATACTCAAGGAAAAGTTTAAAAAAGGGATTAAGACATCATTAGATTGTTAATATTTAAGATTGACAAGGTGTGTAATTGTTTAACCTTAGATTTTTTCATTATTTCTTCTTAGAAATGTGAATCTACCTCAAAATAATGCATCTCTGGACAAAAATCGTATACATAATGTGGGTTGTGACATAAGTTTTACCCTCCTTCCTTACTCTTGAAAGCCATTAAACTTAGTCCATTCAGAATTAATTATCTCAGCAGTCAATACGCCAGTGACAGTATACTATACCTGTAGCAAGTACCAGATGGCTGAAGACATTTTTCTTTTCTTTCTTCCTTTTAAACACAATAAGTTATTTTTCTATTTGTAGAAAATATATATGTATATATGTATATGTGTGTGTGTATATATATGTGTGTATATATATGTATCCCATCCTGTAATTCTATCAGTCAACAATGGTGTTTGAGAGATCTTGTCTGGAATGACAACATTTTTAAAAGATTCTGCTTTTAACACATGTTTCTTTTCTGCTAAAAGATGTTCTGCAGAATAAAGCTCAGAACCCAAGGAAATCAATTCCCAAATGGGTCTGTATTCCCTCAAGGCCACTTCTCTGCTCTTTTGTCATTAATTGTATTGACAGCTGGTAGTTCCTACTTTGAGACAATTTATCTTCTCACTGCATATTTATTGAAGTATACCTTGTTGTATTATTGACCTTACACCATGAGGAAGCAGTGAATAATGGCAAAAATCCCCTGGGTCCTGACAGATGGTTTTAGTATTCAACTTTGCTGTCAGCATTAGGCCTCACAGCATATGCAAAACAAAAGAACATTAGCCTTTGAAGGGAAAATGAAATGTTATCTGAATTAAAGGAGCAATGTGGCAATTCACATACAATATTTGTGTTTAATCCTGAATTTCAAAGGTAAAGTATCTTCAGTTGCAAAATAATTTCCCAAGTTTAAAGACAGGACATACAAATGGGTTCAATATGTGTACTGCTGATATTCAGAGTCAAAGGGAACCCATGCTGAGCCAGAATGTTCAAATAATTCTAAACTTTGTCTTTATTAAATAAAATGTTTTCAATATATCAGTAATATTCTACTTTAATGTAAAATATAAACATTTAAAGGAAATATTATTTATTAAATATGAAGATTTTGTGATATTTAGGCTCAGTATATTCTGTATGGACCCCTGCATTGTACTTTCTCTCTCTGCCTGTCCTTAATCCCTACGCCAACTCATTCTTCATTTTCTCTGCAGTGTCATCTTTCCCAAACACAGATATAGCTATGTTACTTTACCTGCTTAACTTTCTCAGTAATACTCAGTTTCCTAGAAAATAATGACCCAAATAAGCTTGGAAATGTATTCTTCCTCATTCCAGCATCCAGATGAGAGTGCATCTCAAAAGGTAGTGTCAAGTCCTCTCACTTAAGGATTTACCTGCTTAAACATTCTCATTCATACTCAGTTTCCTAGAAAATAATGTTCAAATATCTTAGCAAAAATGCAGTTGCTGTTAATCTTGGCCTGTTGATTCTAGCCTTGGGAGATCATGACCTGAGGGGCTAGTTAAATCATGACCAGATACCAATCCCATGGAAACATGAGAAAAACCATTTTTTTAAAAAAATGTGTCTTGCTTTAAGTTGCTAAAATTGTAGTGAGCCAAGGTGATTGTCCATACCTTTAATCCAAGCTACTTGGGAGGCTGAGGCAGGAGGATGACTTGTGCACGGGAATTTGAAGCCAGCCTGTGCAATGTAGCAAGACCCTATCTCTAAAATAAAATAGAAAAAAATAAATTTGTGATGATTACTCCATGAAGCAATAGAAAACTAATACATGCTCTTAGTTTTCTAAACATGCTACACCTATTCATACCTCTAGCTATTGCTTATGCTGATATATCCTTCCCACTGTCTCTACCTAAAAAAATTCCTGTGCGTGGTTGAAGTTCCACTTAATTGTCTTCACTTTGAAGATGTCCTTGGTCTAGAGTTTTAGAATCAAAGTCTCTTTCTGAATTTCCATATAACTGTTATGGGTCAAATACAGCATCTTGCACAATGTCCTCTTGTTAAGTGCCTGTGTATCTATCTCCCTTCCCCCATGCTCAAGGCTATCTGTATGTGTACACAAATAGAAAAATATATCCAATTGATCTAATGTTGCAAAGAAAGGAACTGATTTGTTTTTATTTCTCCATTACCAAGCACAATTGCTTGGTACACATATATATGCATTAAGTTAATATTAATAGTCACTTTTAAAATATATTAGCAATTATTATGATGTAACAATTATAATCTAATAATAATTGAAATAATGTATTATTATAAATAATATATTCTGTATAAAATAAAAATATTATAACTATAATATGCAATTATTTTATATAATAATATACATTATACATGTCATTAATGAGCATTAACCAAGTCCCATGTAGTGAGTTAACAATTCACATACACTTATGTTACTCACATAGATATTATTACTGATATTTTAAAGTTATAAAGCTAGGCCAGGCATGGTGGCTCATGTCTGTAATCCTGGCACTTTAGGAGACCAAGGTGGGTGATCACTTGATGTGGGGAGTTCAAGACTAGCCTGGCCAACATGGTGAATCCCTGTCTCTACTAAAAATAGAAAAAATTAGCTGGGTGTGATGGCTCACTCCCGTAGTTGCAGCTACTCAGGAGACTGAGGCAGGAGAATTGCTTCAACCTGGGAGGTGGAGGTTGCAGGAAGCTGAGATCACACCACTGTACTCCAGCCTGGACAACAGGGTAAGACTGTCTCAGGAAAAAAAAAAAAAAAAAAAAAAAAAAAAAAAAACTAAAATTGAAGCATGTAGTTGGACTTCTGTTATTTTTAAATTCTCATCATTTCTTTCATACCCTGTCCTTTTGTTCACTAACAACAACTATGTTTCCTCTGGTGATGTCCCCTCTCTGATTCCACTAAGCACTCCATCATGAATATCAATACCCTCCTGCCACATGGGAAGTCATGTGAACCCCCATCATGAGGCTAACCAGACTCTTCTCTCAGATATGAAATGAGGATAGTGAGAGATAGCTCAACATTTTTATCTTACATGTACACTACAGTATCTCACACTTTAACATTATATGTTAAAACTCCTAGTGACCATTTTTCTGGACATCGAAGAGAAAACCACATGCAGAAGGAAATCCATCAGAACTAATACACGTGTCATGAAACAGAACTTTGCCTAACTTTTTAGAGCTCCTAGATTGAGCAGTTAATAAAACAAATCTTACCCCTAAGAAATGTTTGAATTAATAATTTCCTTTATGTTTGAGCTAGTTTAATGTAGATTTTTTCTGAAAACTACAAAACCCAGTGTCTCACTGACAGTAAATGATTAAAATTAGGATCTGAATTTAGCTCTGTGTCTGAGACCAAAATCACAGTTTTATAGCAATTTATTGCTTTTTCCTCAACTAGAATGTAAACTCTTGATAAGAACCCTATATTAAATATTCTTATATACAATAATACTTTCAGAAAAGTATCTTAATTATGCTAATTACAACAGTGGTTATTTATTGTACACATGTAATAAACAGTTTACAATAATAATGCTAATCCATTGTTTTATATATTATTCATATGTAATGATAAAAGTACATATATAATAAAAATGTATATGTTCTTTTAGTTATATTTTTAAAGGTTTGCATAAATATGACAATAAGTATCTGTGAGTTGATGAACAGAGGTAGCAACCTGCACTTCACAAATGTATCACATAATAAAAAGTCAAATAAAACTTAGGAGTTTCATGCAGATTGGTCTCTAGGGCAGTCAAGGAAACAATGAAATGCAAAAATCAGATGCTACAGTAGTGTTCTTCTTTGTTTCAAAATACATATTTGAAGTTTTCTTTAGTCACTTAAATAGAGAAAAGGGGAATCGAGATTGACCTAGGTTATAACAGTCATACAAGACAGAGAAACCATTTAGATTCTGCATTTTTCTCATGTGTTTGTATTATCTTTATAATAATCATAATTTAAAAATTAAAACAGAGGCATAATTTTCATTTTGAAAGGTTTAGCAATTATATGTAAGCATTTTAATTCCATTTGTTAAGGTATTTGGTCTTAAAGATTACTAGAGGGCTTGAAGAATAAAATGAATCTTTCTTATCCTGTAGAAAATACCTATTTCACTTTTTTTGTGTGGACAGTAAAAGCACTTACCTTGCTTTTTTAATTTTCTGTTACATTTCAATGAAAATGTTTTATAATATTTTGAAATATAAGTTGTACACAATGTAGTAAACCAAATAGCATTGTCATTTGAATAACAGATCTATCAAAAAGCAAATATGCATTTTTTTCCTGAGATGAAAGGCAATATGTTAATCCAAAAGGCTTAATAAAATCCTGCAGAATGAAGATATTCAGCAAGCTAGATAATTTAAAATTAAAAGCAGAACTAGAAGTAAGGTACAGCCTTTGAAAAATAAGTGCCATCACAGCATTTGATGTGCTTTTAGAGCTGCAACATTTTGTTTTCTAACTCTATAGATGTTGAAATCATAAAAATTATAATAATAAACTATTTTAGTTCTATATAATAATTGAGTGACATTCCTAAAGAGCCACTAATTGCATCCATCAGTGAGCTGCAAGATATTATTTCTTGTTTCATATAAAGATAAGCTTAGTAGTGTCAATCCTATAGTAAGCTGCAGTTAGTCCACAGATCTCAAATTCAGCCACTTGTTTTATTTCCTCTCAGGATTTCTTTATTCTACATGGTATAACATTAATAATATGATGAATAGCTGTGAATTTATATGCACAGACTAAATATTTTAGAACCCTGAGATCCCAGCAATCATCTTTATTTTTGAAATCTTCCTAAAACAGTTAAATCTACATGTTCATTTTATTTTGTGTTGTGTAAGTAGATCAAGAAGAAAAACTTTAAAACGTCTCATACTATCTAAAATGCTAAGATTTACCACCCTAACACTAAAATAAAGTTTAAGTTTAGAATTCAGAAGGACACATCATATAATATTAAGGTTGGAATATACACAAAAGATCATTGAGGCTAACGTTCTCATTGTATAAGTGAGGAAAGGGTGTTCTAAAAACACATCTGACTTTCTTGGCATTACATCAGGAAAGTGCTTAACTTTTTCCTTCTCCTTCAGTCTTACCTGGCAAAAACACCAACTCTGAAGTTATGGACTGAATTGTCTTCCCCTCAAAGAAGATGTTTTGAAGTGCTAGACCTCTGAACCTCAGAGCATGAACTTATTTGGAAACAGATAAGTTGCAAGTGTAATAATTTAAAATAAGGTTATATTGGAGTGGAGTGGGCCCCAGTCTAATATAACTAGTGCCCTTATAAGAAGGTAGCCATGTGAAGACAGAGACATGCAGGGACAATGCTGTATGACTGCAAAGGTAGAGACTGGATTTATGCAGCTGCAATCTTTAAATCAGCAACAGTTGCTAAAAAGGAGGCAAGAATAGGATGCCCTGAAGTTTTCAGAGGGAGCATGGCACCACTTCCGCCTTGATTTTTCACTTCTGGCCCCCAGAACTGAGAGACAATAAATTTATGTTGGTTCATATCTCATAGTTTGTGGTCCTTTGTTATGACATCCCTAGGAAACCAATATACCAGGTCAACCCATGAATCTGCTTTTATTTAATGCACAGGGCCATCTAAAATGGTAGAGAAAACCATAAAACCATGTGGACATGTCTCACTTGAATTCATTACCAGAATGGTCAAAAGAATACTTCATGACAATCCTACTACACTTCCCCAGCAAATCTACTTCCCCACACACTAGAAGGGTGATTTCACAAAGTCTCCTCTTCTAAATTATCCAGTGGCCCCTACCTACCTCATTTGATGACCATGTCTTTATACCATACTGAGATAATGGAAGCAATTTAAACAGACTCCCTCATCTTCCACCACCAAATATACCATTATGAGTAAATATGTAAATGTTCATTTTTTCTCGTCACACAAACAGAAATATCCCCACAGCTCTCAAAATAATTTCTGTTCTGTGTGCTCCTTATCCATTCCTTCTCACCTTAACAATGTCAGTCCTTGTTTTGTTATGTAAAATTTTTTCCTTCTCCAATATTCTAATGTTCTGATCTTATTCTGTAAAAACACAGGCAATTTCAGCATTACTTTGTTAAAATAATGACAAAATAAAACTTCTCTCTGACCATAAATCCCCTTCCAATGATTCCTCATTTCTCTCCTCTTCTTCTAATAAGATTTCTTAAATAGATGGTTGTACTCTCTATCTGTATATCTGTATATCCTTGTCTTTTCACTTTTCAGAACACTCATCTTTCTAACTTGGGTCCTCTCCACTCAACTGTAACTTCTATTGTCAAGAAATATGTCAAGTTGCCAGAAATCACTATGTTGCCAAATCCATTGGTACTTCTTGGTTTTCACTGTAGGAGATTATCCAAATCTTGTATTAAGTTTGATTGCTCCTTATTCTTAAAATATTCTCTTTTCTTGATTTCTTACCTCTGATTTTACTGCTTGTTTGTTTGTTTTTCCTAATCCCTGGCTTCTCCTTTCCAGTCTCCCTTTCTGCACACGCCTCCTCTACATTTCCTGTCAGTGCTGGAGTTCTTGGTATCAACTCTGTCTCCTCAGAGGATCTCATGTGGTCCCACTGCATAAGCAATATTTCCAAAGGCATGTTTGCAAGGTATATTCTAGCACTGGCATCTCCTCTGACTTCTAGACACAACTATGTCTTGAACTGCCTGAAATGTCCTCTTGAAAATTTGATTGTTACCTGAAATATAACATCTCCAAAATGAAATGATCTTCAAAGCTGTTTCTTCACCATTATTTTCAATCTTAGAAAATGATATCATCAGCCAGATACTCAGTCCAAAAGCCTTGTAGTTAAGCTTAATTACATTATTTTCCTCTACCTTCTCTCCACATCTTGCCTAAGTTTTATTGGTTCCACCTTCAAACTGTAACTAAAATACTCACACTTACTACTTCTACTGCCAACAATTTACCAAGATTGCATCATCTTCTGCCTACATTATTGAAATAGCCTCCTACAGTACTCGTTTTCTAAACAACTAGAGAATTATCACAAACTGGATGTGTGAAGGCCATATCTAGCTGGGAGGTTGTTTTTGTTGTTGTTGTTGTTGTTGTTTATTTTATTTATTTATTTATTTTTTTGAGACGGAGTCCTGCTCTGTCGTCCAGGCTGGAGTGCAGTGGCCGGATCTCAGCTCACTGCAAGCTCCGCCTCCCGGGTTCACGCCATTCTCCTGCCTCAGCCTCCCGAGTAGCTGGGACTACAGGCGCCCACCACCTCGCCTGGCTAGCTTTTTTGTACTTTTTAGTAGAGACAGGGTTTCACCCGGTTAGCCAGGATGGTCTCCATCTCCCGACCTCGTGATCCGCCCGTCTCAGCCTCCCAAAGTGCTGGGATTACAGGCGTGAGCCACCGCGCCCGGCCGGGAGATGTTTTACTTAAATTAATTTGATTGTCTTTAGAAAGAGAATGTGCCCTCCAGTTTATCACAGCCCTTTGTGTACATCAAACCCACTTGACTCATTAGGGTACAAGCCTGTCTCCTGTAGTAAGCTGAGTTTTGGATTATGATCACATGTCATCTTCTAAAAACGTAAATCAGGTTAATGTAAGATCTTGCTTAAAACCCTCCAATGGCTTATTATTGAATTAGAGGATGTTCCACACTCTTGACTGTTGTCTACAAGACCTTGCCTGATATAGCATCTTGTTTCACTCATTAAGACTCCTCATTCATTAGTATTAACCACATCAGTTTGTTTTTTTTTTATTATTTTTCAAATATGTCAGGCATTTAAAAATGTTATTCGTATACATTTTACTTTCTGCTTGCAATGCTTTTCCAAGTCGTTTGAAAAGACTGTCCTCCTATTGTTACTTAGATCTTAGATTAAATGTCACCTCATCAAAAAAAAAAAAAAAAAAAAAAAAAAAAAAAGCTTCAGTGAGAATTCCCTTCTGCCGTTTAGATACCTTCAAATAGTTCTCTGTTATATCCTCTGTATTATTCCCTCTATGAACTTAGCATTGTTATTATCTTACCTATTTGTTCACATGTTAATTTTGAGTCTGTTCTCATAAGTACTTTGGAGCAATGAATATAGCTGTCTTCCTTGCTGCATCTCCAGCATCCTGTGTTTGTTTGTGGGGGATAATGGCCTCCAGCTCCATTCATGTCCTTGCAAAAGACATGATCTTATTCCTTTTTATGGCTGCATAATGGAGGTGGGGAAGAGGGAGAGCATCAGGAAGAATAGCTAATTAATGCTGGGCTTAATACAACTAGACAATAGGAACTTATAATAAAAATCAAAATAAATCTCAATTCTGCCATTTCTAACCATGTGAATTTGTGTATGTTACTTAATCTCTTTGCACCTGAGTTTCCATATCTGCAATGAAAAGATAATGGTAGCATCTATTTCACAGAGTTGTTTGAATAAGAATATGTTATGCACTTAGAATAATGTCTGCACCATAAATGGTAATCAATTTTGTTCCTTTATTATTATTGTGAAAAATGTAAAGGTAGATATTTAAGTGAATGGAATAAAATCAATATGTTTGGTATAGAACTTATGAAACCAATATTAAACCCCACTACTTTATAATATTCTGATGTATAAATGGAAGAAAAACATTTATCTAAATGTACTGTTCATTAAAAAGATTAGCTTTGATATTGACTATTGATTTAATTATTGACCACAATGTTTTAGACTAAAATAATGTCAATACCAGGCGCTGTTTTAAAGACAGGAAAAATGTAACAGTAAAATACACCAGCTTTTAAAGCAGTAAAAAGACCACAGGGCTAGACGAAGAAATTATCTCTTCTAACAGTCACATATTTAATTTTTTTCTATCATATCACTATTTATCTAGTGCTTATATTCTAAGATTTTTTGACATCAAGAGTTCAAAGTTATTCATAATAATAGAATTGTACAAAATTATCAAAGGAAAAAATCATTCATTTTAGGTAAGCCAGATAAATTTCTTTACTTTCAGTCTTTTGTTACTTCATTTTCTTTAATCCTGCCTCGTAATACTTCTGCAGAATTTCTGAGTCCTAGCAGACCCACATAAATCTCAGTTCTGTTTAAGTGTTTTCAAGTGAATATCTTTCTTGAAAAAGTTTATTGTTTCCCCAGGAAGTAGAATCCTTTCACATTTATTCACAGTTTATAGCGAGCATGGCAAATTGAAGTGTAAATTTGTTCATCTATGTGCCAATAATTATGGCTTTTTTTATTTATTTCCTTCTGTGGCTTTCTCAAGAAAAACTTGATGTGCAATGAGATTACCAACTAAGATTCACTGTCAGTCTAAATAAATGGAAATCTTCTCACCTTACATTGTTTCTAAATAATAATGTAATTGAATTGCCATAAGAAAGATTTGTTGTAGTTTCTAAGGCTATGCAACTAGGCTGTCCTAAGCACTTACTGAGGTTAGAGTACCTGTACAGACCTCCAGAGTGTAAAGCTGGAGGGAATTTCAGGACTTACCAGCTTAGGGGAAGAACGAACCCTTCCCTAGTGAAACTTGAAGCTAAGAGGCCAGGTCAGAAACTGCCTGAAGGTGCCTGGGATTGAACGAAGTATATCTCTTTAGAACACAGATAAGAAGTTATCATTCCAATCTTGCAGCCTTGGATAGAGTTCATTGAAACCCATTGTCTCCAAAAGTCAGGAAAACAATATTCTTTCCTTTCAATATCATCCAAACCACCACTGCCCAAAAACCTAAACAGAAAACCTAAACAAGGATTTGAGGTAACTCTTTACTAGCGGACAAAGATTATGATAGAAACAAGGTGGACTCAGTGGCTTAAAAGGTGGAGACCTCGTCAAACAACCAAAGTAGGTAATTATATTATGATAGACTTAATGGAAGAATTAGAAGAGTACTTTACTAGAAAATGTTTTTAATGAAAATAAAATTGGAATTCCTAGAAATGTTGCTCAAAGCAACATTTTCTCCATAGAAAATTCAAGAAAATCAACGAAGAAATTATTCTTTAATATATTTTTGGAAGTATCTCTTTTCTTCTATGGTGAGCAATTTATAAGCCCATTGAAGTCAGTTTTATGGATATATGTAAGTGTATATACATGTATATTTAGTAAGTAAATGAATCTCTCCTTTGATTCCACCCAATACACATTATAATTGTGTAAACGTAATGACACTCAATAAATATTTGTGGAAAAATATTTGATTTTTCTCACATTCAGTAATATTTCATCCATTAGGTATGTGATTCATTTATATTTTGTGATATATGCTATCGAGACTTGGAAGTTGGTCCCTCTATCTAACCATTAAGTTTTTTAGCCAGTAGTATGATTGGCAGGAATATATTCTAACCGTCTACTATTTTTCAAGTAAAGAATGTTTTACTAAAACTACCTTTTAGTAATATTTATAAATTTATTTGATATTCAGAAATATTTAATTCCTCTTCTGCTTAAAAATAGTTTCAGCAGGAGCTACTTTCGTCTAAGAGTACACATTTAGATCTTTATGAAAACAAACAATGATTATCTCATTGGTTGTTTCCAAAGTATCCTAAAGAATACATGTGCTGAATGTTTTAATTTACTTAGACAAAGGTTACCACCACCAATTATTTATCATAGATTAGATTTACTATTTCACAAAATTTACAGGAAGTGCATAAAGTAGACAATAATGATTATAACTCACAATGCCAATATAATTTCTGTATTTTATCTTTTCATTGCCAACGCTCAAACCTGTGTCTCTTATTCTATTTGATTCTATTTGTTCCTTTCAATCTATTAGACTAGACGATATCCTTAAGTCGAATTCAAAATGCTATTGAATTATATGTTCCTAGTTTCCTGAAGAAATAACTGTTATACAATAAGAACTTTTGTTGTAGAGTTTACAGTGTAATGAAGCAATATCTTATTCTGAAAAAACTAATTGTTAAGCAAAAGTTATCTGCGATGCTATGTCCTGAAACAGCATGAGCAGAAATGGAAATTGAAAATGAGCTATGGAAATTATTTTGTATCAATGTTACTGATAATTACACAATTCTTAAAAGCATATTCGCAAAACATACAACACGGAAATGTTTATTTTTATAATATTAAATTTTAAAAGTACATATATTTACATGTATATGTGTGTGTATTCTCATCTGTATACAATCTTATACAAATCTGAAAAAATTTATCAAATTTTAGCAGAGATTATCTAGTTATCTCTAAATAAAAATTATGAGTGGCATTTATATTTCATAATTTCATACATTTCCAAATATCTAAATTATATTTTGTTCTTATAATTCCCACAAAATACAGATGATGTAGTTGGAAAATTTGATTAGAGTTACTTGATAAGAGTTCTAGAAAGGTAAATTTCGCTCTGGGTGAGGAAATGTTCTAATCAACAGAATCAACTGAAAGGTATTGAAGTTTCAGCTCAAGTGAGGATTTCTCCCAATGTGAAATGATGAGAACACATATCTCTCCTTATAGCAGAAGCTTTAGAGAGGCTTCAACCTTAGCAAAAGTTTAGCATCTAAAGCCTCTCATCTCCCAGTCAACTCGTAATCATACTAGAGTAATTACACAGCCAGTGCGATTTTCTGTTTTTATTATTTTAGCATTTACTAATGAAATATAGGTGTATCTATGAATTCCTATATAGAAGCCTTCTGGTCTCAATAAAATACCCAGATAATCCATTTTAATTCATTATTTAAAAACATAATGTACGACTACATATAAGGTAGTACCTCATATGATTGAGACAAGACTATTAACAAATGTCACATAGTCCAGAAATTGTTTGTGATAAAATATAGAATGAGTAAAGTCTGTCAAAAATGTGCTCCCAAAACTGATATTTTTAACAGCTTAAACATAAGAAAAAATGTGAGCTTTTTACTACTAAAGTCATTTCCTTTAGATGCAATGAAAGGGATACAGACTATAAGAATGGTAGTTGGCCATACTGCAGTGCTCATATATTTCCTGTGTTTTTGTCATTGTTTATTAAATATTGTTTATGATTTGCTTCTTGTATTTCTATTTAAATATTCCTATGCAGTTTCCCATGTCTTACTATCAATTATTATTCTCATCCATCAATTACTCTAGCCATCTTTGACTCATACATTTTTGTTCCATAATCGTTTAGGCTCAGAGTATATCCGGCTTCTCAGAGTTCAAAATGAAATTTGGCCTTTTACACTTAAAACTTTAAAGTTACAGATTTGGTGAGTGAATACTGAAAATATATATTTTAAAAATTAATTTAGAAGTTTTCAGAAACATTTGTGATTCACAGAAAAGGAAAACACACATATGCACACACATACACAGAAAATATGCTTATTGAGGCAAAATCAGATTAACCTAACAGACATTTTTAGCTTCAATTTAAAAATTAAGAAATAAATACTTAGGAAGTTACAAAATGTTAAATTCACTATCCTTGTCATCTATTAGTACCTATCTATTTAATCTACACACATACACATGTTAACATATTATCAGATAAGTTTTGTCTAAGGGCAAGAAAAGACTCACAAGAAGTAGAAGGTGCCTGTCAGTTTATTCTGGTGTGCCCAAATAGTTACTGTGTCTAGAGTTGTAGTCAGTGAAAGTGCTGTGGTCAGAGCAATTGAAGCAGCCACTTTATGCCAGGGGTCCTTGTGTCCAGAGTAATTGATCTTTCCCAGGAATCTGGGTAACAAAGATGAGATGAAATTGGACTCAGTTAATCCACCTGCAGCCCAACTGCCCCCCAACTCTATCCCAAATCTTTCATATGATACAAGTATATAATACAAATAATTATGTTAACAAGTAGTTTTGATTTCTATATTATCATCTTTATAAAGACTCTACCCTTAAATTTCTATCATTCTGTTTGAAAATCATTCCTGAGAAGAAAGCTCATCATCTGATGATTAATAGCCAATTTGAAAGCTATGGTAGATAATTATAATAGAAATAGCAATTTCTGAAATTGTGAAAAATAATGAGAGGTTTTTCCTTTAAAAAGCGAAATAATTTAAAAATAATAATTTGCCATTTACCAGACTATCTTCTAAGAACTTAATGTTGCATTGTTTTATTAAATCTCCACAATGACCCTCTGAGGAAAGCAATATTATTAACAACACTTATAGAATAGAAAACATGGTTTCTAAAGCTAAAGGACTTGTCCGAGGTTATAGAGTGCTGCTATGATTCACATCTAGATATGGGGGAATTTCATGCTCCCATTCCATGTTACTTAATTACTCACTAAAAGGAATATATTATAAAAACAAACATCAATCTTGATTTTTCTTTTTAACAATTTTTATTTATTCATATGTAAACTGACACTATTAACCTCTTCTAAGAGCTAATCCTTAGGGATTTATATTAAAATTATATGACCTGATAAGTTTGTCTTAATTATCTAAACATGTTATATATGCATATTTGAGAAAATTACATATGCTTTTAAAGTTATGTGTTAATATAGCTTAACAATTACAAGGAATTGACCTAGAAAACTAACCCTTGAATAATGAGTTGTCTAAGACTATAATATTTAAAATAGTCGAATCCCGAGTGACCGTATATTTCTGCACTAACCATTGCATTCTGTTTTGCTTAATTAAACAAGTATGTACTAACTCAATTGCACTCTGTTTTGCCTGATGGAACAAATATTTGATAATCATAGTCAATTATTATGCTTGTTAAATACTAAATATAAATAAACATTAATAAAATGCATTTTGGTCCTTTTAAAGTAAATTAGGTATGATTGTAATTAATTGGGTTTCTTTAATTTGTCTTTCCTTTACAAATGCTACTGAACTCTAAAATTTTCTTTAAGGTACTAAAAATACTTGAAATTATACATGTGTAGATATGTCATTCCCTTATTTTGAAAGAGATGTACTAAAATACAAGTCAAAAACCAGAAAAAGTTCTTATTTTAATTCTTTTACATGTCAGAACCAAAGTCAATTTAACTAGTTATGGTTTAAAAATAATGTGTGGAGGAGAGCTCTTTCTACTATTTATAAGCAACTATATAAATAATAATAAAATCACAAAATGTAGAATTAAAACTGTCACATAAAATAGCTAATGGAAAGTAATATACATTAATATTGATTTGAGAGATAGTATCTAAATTATTTGGACCTCTTATTGATTTCTTTTCAGAATGTCAAATGTTTCATATAACAAAATCAATACACCACTTTACAAGACATTTGGCCAAAAGTGATACCATTCTCTGGGCAGCACATTTGCACATTCAGAAACATACCTACTCCATCCCCATTTGGTTACCACAATAAATTTGTTGATAGAAATGCTAATTTGAGAAATACAATGGACAACATATATTTGCTACTAAACATGGGTCATTCAGATATTTTGTACAGCTGGATCATTATAAAAATGGATAAACAGGCAAATGAAATATAAAATAAGGAATACATATTCATTATGGTAGATGTTAATTGTTACATCAAAAAAATAATAACATTAACAAAATTGTTTTAGAGACTGTAATCTCTTAAAAAATATTAGCAAACAAAAACAAACATATAAACTCCTGATATTGAAATTCAAGTTTTGAAATGAGCAAAACTAACTTCTGCTATGTCTATGTATACTATAAATTTTATCAACATGAATGGAGGACCTGTGATATAAAATGAATTCCATCTATTTTAGACATATTGTGAACATTATTATAGCTAAATAAGCTAAAATGTATTTTAAATCATTATGATAAACATGTTATTTTAAAAGGCTATAAAAGTTATTAAGTGTCGCTGGGTGCCATGGCTCACACCTGTAATCCCAGCACTTTGTGAGGCCAAGGCAGGTGGATCACCTGAGGTCAGGAGTTCAGCCTGGCCAACATGGTAAAACCCCATCTCTACTAAAAATACAAAATTAGCCAGGTGTGGTGGCAAGCGCCTGTAGTCCCAACTACTTGGGAGGCTGAAACAGGAGAATCGCTTGAACCCGGGAGGTGGAGGCTGCAGTGAGCCAACTTCACACCACTGTACTCCAGCCTGGGCAAGACAGAGTGAGACTCCGCCTCAAAAAAAAAAAAAAAAAAAGAAAATAGTTATTAAGTGTTATACCCTAAATAAGGCTACAAGGTGAGATCTATACCTCATTAGAAAGGTATTCCAGGTTTTTAAATAAGTAAATATTATGACTAAACATAATTTCCAAACTAATTTTAACAATTTTGTGACATTATTTTTCAATACTTTTATTTTTTTGTATGCACACATTTACATTTGTAAGCTATTACTACAGATTGTATAGTCAATCATTAATTCAATTTTTGCTTCTGGATCTAATAGCTTTTCTGTATTTAACAGATATTAGTCACATGAATGCATAAGCAGTAATAAAAAATTGTTTCCAAGAGGATTGAATGTAGATATCTTGCCATTGTTTACACAGAACAGATAGTTTGTTTCTACTATTGAGACTCTTATGAAGGAGTTGTGGGTAATATAAAAGCTAAGGGGATTCACACAGTAAGACATGTAAATCTTGAGAAAGTATAATTTAAATGAAGACTAGTCCAGTGTCCAAGGTAAAGTTCATCACTTTAAATCTGCTTGAGGTTCTAGGCTTCACCGAGAAAGCTACAGACTCTTTACGTTCCTTTCTATGCTATGGAGTCAATTTATGAAGATAAATAGGGACAAAGGAAAGAGTGTGCTGTGGGCTGGGTCATGCCCTTGGTTATATTTCTTAGGGAGCTGTGTTGGCAACAAAGAAAAAGGATTTGGCAACAGCGGAAATGTTTTTATTTTATTTTATTTTATTTATTTATTTATTTATTTATTTATTTATTTATTTATTTATTTATTTTGAGACGGAGCCTCGCTCTTTGTTAACCAGGCTTGGAGTGCAGTGGTGCCGTCTCAACTCACTGCAACCTCCGCCTCCTGGGTTCAAGTGATTCTCCTAGCTCAGCCTCCTGAGTAGCTGGGATTACAGGCACCTGCCACCATGCCTAGCCAATTTTTGTGTTTTTAGTAGAGATGGGGTTTCTCCATGTTGGCCAGGCTGGTCTCAAACTCCTGACCTCAGATGATCTGCCTGCCTCAACCTCCCAAGTGCTGGGATTACAGGCGTGAGCCACTGCGCCTGGCTGGGGAAATGTGTTTTTACAAATGAACTGTGGATATGGAGATCTTTAAAATCCATTTAACCAGAGGCAGAATTGTTCCTCAAATCCAAAATAGGACCAGGCATACAGTTGAAGAGTAATGCATTCTACTTGCATGAGTAGGAGAGAGGCAAGACCAAAAGTAGGTAGCACCATAGTGCAGCCTATTAATTTTGTTAACTGATAGTTTCTTGTTATTGCCAACATTTGAACATATGATTGTGAACAATCAAAAGGAAGGTATATGAAAACTAATGAGATTTTATTCTTGGAGTAACAACATTTCCTGTTTAATGTTGGGTCTTTTGTGTTTTATTTTATAGACTAAGCTTTTGTAACATCATCTGTCTTTTAGGTTATAAAAATATGCTATCATAAGCTCTCCGTAACTTGAGTGTGTTTGCTCTTTTCTGTTATCAGAATATTTTCTTCAACCAAAGAAATTATGTTACTGACTTCTAGCTGTATTTAAACTTAGCAGTGCCTAGGAATAATCTACAAAACAAACATGTGAGGATGCTGGCTAGATTTATAATTTGTGCAAAAAAAAACTCACTCTTTTTAAAAAACACATCTCAAAACCATCATTATTCCTCATTTATTTGTTTGTTTAGTTTTTTTTTATTTTCTGGGCTTTGAAGAATAAAATAAGAGGTACTAAATGTTTTTGGAACTAAGATTTTCAGTGTTATTCTCTGTCACAAATTTTCTAGGAACTTTCTAGGGAAAAGCTAAGACAAAAACCTGTTTCTATTGTTATAAATAGTGATGAAAAATCAATCCCTTCTGTTCTCTAACACATGCTTTTATTTACATCATGCACAAATTTAATTTAATATGGGTACTCAATTCACATTCTTCAAAGAAATGTAAATATGTGGGCTTCAACTCTGAATTCCTGGCAAATAAAATAATATTCAAGAATTTTCCCACAGATTGAAGCCCCTTCTACTCTGTATCAATAAATGTCAGTGAATCACTCAATTAAGAAACCAAGTCAATCCTGAAAATGCCTTCTTCCATGCCCTGAGATATATAATCCTTCAGTGAGTCTTATCAATTCTGCCTCTATATGTTAAGATCATTTACTCCTATCTGTCTCCATTGCCACATTCTGATATATTTCTGCTGCCAAGTGATCATTCATTTATCACTATGATTTCTTATCTACTCTATCCTTAACTATTCCCCTTCCATAATTTCTGCCATCTCCTACCAAGTCCCCATTCTCTGCAGAGCAGACAGTGATTTTCTTAAAATGCAGATCAGATTATTTTATTCCCATGCTCAGAGAGTCTCATTGCTCCACTGCAGAAGAAAACGAATTACAAATATTTTAGCACGCTTTACATGGCATTGCCTTCTCTCAAGCATTCTTTGGTGTCTGTGTTATAATAAGCACATAATACATAGTATTTAATGAATGCATTGTGGTAAAAACGTCAATTTCTAATATATTACACAATTTGCTTTTCTGTGTTGTAAATTATTTGTTGTCACTCTTTCAGACACACACACACACACACACACACACAGAAAACCAAAACCAAAAACAAGTCTCCTAAATAAATTTTTGATAAATTTGGTTCTTTAATGTATCTGCAACACCAAATATAGTCTCTATATTAAACCTCCAAATATCACTTATCAGTTGACTAATGATAATTGCAGTGGCTTCCTCTATAAATGAGAAAGTTGGAAAGATTGCTGACTCTCAGAGGTGGAAGGTTTTGCCTTCAGGAATTGTTTCAGAGTACTCGAGAGGCTTGTGTGTGTTTGTCACAGGAGGTGTGCTGCTGGTGTTGAAAGCATAGACAAGAGAAATTACCATTATCTTACAACATATTGCACTATTACTATATATCGCACATGAATCCTGGCGTTCTGGCCATGCATTTATGTAGATAACAAACTGGTTTTAATTATCTGGGACTAAAATACTATTTCATTTTATACATAAATACAAAAGAGTTTTGTATGGTTTTCGTGTAAAATAAACTTTCCAGAAATGAAGCTACCTTGACTATTGAGGTATTGTTGTACTATTATTTTTTCCTGGGGATTGTTCACCATTTTGTAGAATTCCATTAATGCTGGAAAAGAGGCTTATGGTATTTAAGTTACTAATATAATGCCACATGTTGAGTCTGTATTTCTAATTTTCCCATTCATGAGATTTTTTTTGTTTGTATGTATGTTTGTATATGTGAATATATCTATTTAACTTTTACTTTAAATTACAAATGTAAAAAAAATGCTTTTTACTTTCTTTACTTATCTTCATATTTATTTATCACAAATCAACAGAACCATGTAGCTACTTTGTTTTTAAGCTTTCTTGCGCAATCATTTACATATTAAGATAGATATGTCGCTTGCCTTACAATAGGGTTATGTTTTAATAAACCCATTGTAAGTTGAAAATATTGTAAATCAAAAAATGCATATAATATACCTCACTTACCAAACATTTTAGTTTAGCCTAGCCTATTTTAAATGTGCTCAGAACACTTGCATTAGCCTACAGTTGGACAAAGTTATATAACATAAAGCCTATTTTATAATAAAATGTTGAATATCTCATGCAACGTATTGGATACTTTACTGAAAGTGAAAAGCAGGATGGTTGCAAGAGTCCTCAAAGTGTCATTTCTACTGAGTACATACCACTTTTGCACCATCATAAGTTCAAAAATTTTTAAGTCGAACCATCATTAAGTCGGAGATCATGTGTACATACATATTATTTACCAAACATTGCTTTTTCTTTATATCAAAGTCATGGGATTATCTTGACAAAAATTATGTTTGTAGGTGTATTAAATTATCTTAATTTCAGGTCAGAATATTTAAGGGTGTGTGGTAGGCAGAGTCACGCCACCCCTCCTCCAAAAATAGATGTCCATATACTAATGTCTACAGCATGTGATTAGGTTACCTAATGTGGCAAAAGGAACTTTGCAGATGTAACTGAGTTAAGGATTTTCAGAAGAAGAGATTATTCTGGATTAGCCAATTGGGTCCAGTATTATTGCAACAACCCTAATAGGTGAAAGAGGAAAGCAGGAGTGTCAGAATTACAGAAGATATGATAATGGGCATACAAGTGAGACGGATGCAGATACTTGCTTTAAAGATAAAGAAAGGGTCCAAAACCAAGGAATGCCAGCAAATTCTAAAATTTGGAAAAGGCCAGGAAAAAGATTGTCCCATAGAACCTCCAAAAATAATGCAGCCTGGCTGATCCCTAGACTTAGGCCAGTGAGACCCATTTTCGACTTCTGAATGAAAGAACTGTAAGATCATAAATCTGTGTTGTTTTAGACCACTAAGTGTGTGGTAATTTGTTACAGCAGCAAGAAGAGACTAATATGGGGTCTCTAAGTAAAATTGCACTGGAAAAGGAAGACTTTATTAAACACTTGTAATAGAAGAGAGAGATTGGACCCAACTCTTTTTTAAGTATCCTAGTACTCTTTTCAGCTAGTCAAAAAGTCCTGGAGGATATTAGACGACAGGTTCGTCAATATAATTAGGCCGTATGTGTGTGCCAGTGGTCATTTATTGACCTTAGGCTTCTACCTTCCCATAGAAACTGGGAAATAAGAGTTGTATGTTTACCTCTCAGAGGGAGAGTTCCCAGGTTGTTGAGAAAGACACCCTTAAGTTGTAAAACAGGCAAAACACTCCTCCATTGTAAAATTCTGCATTTCAAAAGGACAGAGAAAACATTTGTGATTACACTTTTTTTTTTTTTTTTTTTTTTTTTTTAAGTAAATGTTCTAAGAAAAGAGAGGTCGGGGGCTGGAGCCTGTTTAAACTTTCATCAGCCGGGCACGGTGGCTCAAGCCTGTAATCCCAGCACTTTGGGAGGCCGAGACGGGCGGATCATGAGGTCAGGAGATCCAGACAATCCTGGCTAACACAGTGAAACCTCGTCTCTACTAAAAAATACAAAAAAACAAAAACTAGCTGGGCGAGGTGGCAGGCGCCTGTAGTCCCAGCTACTCGGGAGGCTGAGGCAGGAGAATGCCGTAAACCCGGGAGGCGGAGCTTGCAGTGAGCTGAGATCCGGCCACTGCACTCCAGCCTGGGCGACAGAGCGAGACTCCGTCTGAAAAAAAAAAAAAAGAAAAAGAAAAAAACTTTCATCAAGCTGTGGCGAATGTTAAGACTATCTTGATCGGGGACATTAAAAATATTTATTTAAACATATTTATTGTTTAAAAAAAAAGTAGCTAAGAATAAAAGTGAAAATATTGTGTCTGATAAAGCTGAGAATAATTAGACTGGATAAATTTGAATTTTGTCTTCAGTTTTTAAAATTAGATATCTCAAAATGTTGAATATTCAATGTGCCATTTCAGAAAATTTGTCCTAGATTTTTTTTATTATCTTGCTATTATCAAGATTTACCTGAAATTCTGTTTTCCACAGAGGCTTCCATGGTTTTCAAACCCTATTATCTCTCTCATAAAATGCCCTACAATTAAATATTTTCCTTATACACTTTTGAATATATGTCACATCTGTAATTAGATTATATGCTGTTTGAGGCTAAAGACTTTGTTCTGTCCTATGTCGTGTTTTTGCAATCACAGAGAATACGATGTTACATTCTCAACACAGTATGTACTCACAAACATATGGTCATTGCTTGACTATTCTCTCCTAAATTTTACTAATGTGGTTAGAATAAAAATTTCAGAATATTTTTGAATTAGTTTAATAGGAAAGCATAAATACATCTATACTACTCTGGCCAAAACTGAAACATTTATGATAAACCTTAATTTTTTGACATCTTACATTTTTCAGGGTTAAGGACTACAAACACATTTATCAGAATATATCCATGTTGTTAAAATATGTAATTATATAAGACAAATACTTTGATTTAACATAATATCTACCAAAGTCGTGTATAACTACTATGAATTAATTAAGTTCACTGTCTCATAGAACCCTCTGCCATGATGGACATATTCTGCATCTGCACTCTTCAGTACATTAGCCACTAGCCATATGGTACTATTTAGCACTCAACATATGGTTACTGTGTTTGAAGAACTGAATTCTAAGTTTTATTTCTTTTTGATTAACTTGACTTCTGGCTTGTAACCACGATAGTGAGAAGCTCAGCACTTGAATCACTGCATTTCTATAATTATTTTTAACCATAAGCATTGACCTGAACCCATAGAAGAATCCTACAATCTGTTTATTATAAAGTAATAAACATGTAAGTATCAAAAATATTGATATACTGTTATGTAGATTTCATTTTTTAAGCCACTGAAACAACTTAAATCAAACATCCTACTTCCAGAAAAAAGTATGTTTATTTTGTTTTGAAAGGATAGATGAAAGACATGTGAAATTCAAGGGAAAGATATAAAAGTCAATGTTTTTGCCATGAATGCCTTGTTAAACTAATATTAAGATAAATACACTTGTCAGTTGCAGAGTTATACTATTATTATTTGTTTTAACTTTATATGCTCCCTTACATGATTTCAATAACCTAGTAGTATTTGTCTATGTTTATAAAAATGATTTCTGAATTTTATGTTCATGAGTATAATTAGACTCAAAGAGTAGAGATCATCTTTATAAAGTTTTAACACTTACCACAAGGCACTGCTCTAATCTTTGACATTTTCCTATTTTTTAGGTGTGCTATAGACTGCTTTCAACTAGTTTGACATTTTTCTCACTCATTACTGCCCTGATTTTTGCACCTCAATTTATAATTTATTATTGATTTTAATTAACCTCACAAAACACACAATCCAACTGACAGATCCAAGAACTGAGTAATAGCTTGGGAAACAAAGGGAAAGACAGCACAGCAGAGCCTCAAAAGGAATGGAGTGACACATGCAGAGCACTTAAGAAAGAGGAAATTCATGTCATGGAACAATATTGTGGCACTTTCTTTAAATCGAGAGAACTTTCCATGATCAAATTCCACTTGCAATTGTTTAGCTCCTCTGGAAAATACAGGCAGCACTGTCTGGTGACCACATTGTGTCTTTAACAGTTGTATTATTTTATTAATTACACAAGGTGGGTAAAGCTTTTTGTAGTTCATTGTTTGCAGTGACATGATAATAAAACTATTTGGTATTCCAAATTTTATATATTCTTTATTCTTTGAATCTTTTTGAACTTCTGAAATTCATACTACACACTGCAAACCATGACTTTATCACTAATTATTATGATTTTAAGAGACACAAAAACTCGACATAATAGTCTCAAGTTCAAAGAAACATTTCATAACAAAATAGAATTTTAATTTAGAAAGCCATCACCATTTGCAACAGAAACTAACTTTTGATGTTTGAGTTTTAGAAGATTACATGTAAAAATCAGATAATTGAAATGCAAAACATGAGATTTTTACCTATAAAAGTCAGAAAATGCAGTTTTGGTCCACACAGCAAAACTATGAACTTTAATACCCTTCATATATGTAAATAATTACTTCTTCCTCACCATTGCAATGTTCATCCAATAGCAAAATGCAAACACCAAGTGAACAATAGTACCTTATTAAGGATCTTTTTCCTTGACAGGAAAACTATTTTCATCTATACTTTGCTATTGCTATACTAAAAGATTTTCATATGTGATGAAATTTCAGTGAGAAGCATTATAACATAACATATAGAGCATAATAATTAACGCACCGTGAAGAAAGTCTGCCAGCGTTCAAATTACGGTCTGCCATTTACTCCCTTTGTGACCTTGGACAGGTAACTTAACCTCTTTTCCGAGCCAGAAAAAATTCAGAATAAGAGAATGTGCTCCACAATCATCAATTCCCCCAGGATTCCTTGTGTTCTTTTTCTCTATTCTGAACACTATCTGTGGCAATACGGTTGGGATAGGACCAGTGAACAAAAGAGCAAGATATGGTTGCAGCCATCAACGCCTGCCCACTGTGCTTGAAGCTGTCTCCTATGGTGGGCATTGTTCACTTAGTAAAATCACTTGCTTTCACACTCTGTATTAATTCATACCAGGTTTCTCATTGGGCATGTTTTTATGTTAATCTGCTGTCCTTTCTGTGAAAAAGAAAGAAAACTAGGCTCACTATGTTAACAATCTTCATACTACCTACACAGATCTCATGTATGTGAATAGTAGAAAAATGTCTTTCCCCAGAAGGTTTTATTTTGGCAGTTTTCTTTCAAGTACATCACAGAGTACCTACTTAAATATAATCTAGGTAAACATTAGTGTTTCATCTTCTGCCAATTAAAATTCAGAGGAATTGTAATAGGAACTGAAAGACCAAATGCTCAGTGTGTCTTCAGCGCCCTACTGAGATGATCCAAGCATACAGTGACGTTTGAAGTCACTGTGGGCTCTAGGCTCTAATCATTACCATGGGGGGTGCTAAAAGAGATGAGAATGGGCCCCATGGATGCTTTTAACTGGTGCTATTGTCATTCACAGGAGAGATCACTGAATATATATCCCTGAAGTAAAACTGAACAATTAAACAGAAGGCTGGCTAGAAAGCATCAAGAAATCACAGGGCATATTCTGATTTATAGGAGATTAGAAAAAGAAATATTTTATCATTCAATAAAAAATTTAAAACACACCTAATACTCAAATACTTTTCAAGGTTCGGGTAATATATCCACCACCATGTTTTATTGTAAACTAAGTTCAACCAATGTCAGCTCAATAAATAACAATAAAAAAATTCTCCTTCTGGGAGCATATTAAAAAAATATTTCTACTTTATTTTTTATGTATCACATAAATCTTATATTATATTGCTATTTTTATAAAATCCTAGGACAGTGCTGAAAAGAATGTGACAAGAAATTATTTATATAACAATATCTCTGAGAATTGTTTTTTGTAAGATACATTATTTGAATTTTTAAAGGATCAAGTTGTTTAAATATTGGTTTGTGCCCTGAATTTAATTTAGTTTTGGAGTTCCCCTTAAGGAAAGATGCTTGGAGATAATTTAATCAAAATAGAGTAGTGCTTTTTATAGTTGCCTTTTGATCATATGTGGTCATTCAGTAGACATAATACGTATATAAAATATCATCTTCTTGTTTTAACAATAAATCTGATCTCCCTCACCAAATGATTTTTCTATGGTTCTAAAAAGTAACATTTACATGAGTATCTGGCTTTCATTAGGTTATATTTGAAAGGATTACAAGAAATAAAAGGGCCAAAATGCAAAGAATTCCAGTAAGGCAAAGAGAAGTTTTCAAAGGCTCCTCCAGGTCTACGGAAGTTTTAGCAATGCTTAGAATAGTAAAGCAAATGATCTGTTCAAACTCTGGAGCCAAAAGCCAGGCCAACCTCTCTCAAAGCAAATATTCCTTCAATGAAAATAGGAGTTGTTAGGAAGAGGGAAAGAATAAAGCATGCCAGGACAGCGAGCAAAGGTGTCGAGTATGCTTCACATCTTTGCCTAATTTCCATCTGTATCCTGCTTCTTAAACATATGTAATAACCCTTCCCCTTGAAACATCTTGGCTACCTCCCAGACATAAATTTATTGCACTGAGATCTGAGTCCAGCATTTCTGGTTGATGGCAGTTCCATTAATTCTGTATTGAACTCTTGATACCCTAGCAAACAGGATAAATAAGTTACTCAATTCTAATATACTTTAATACTATTCAGTAAAGGTTGTACTTCCATCATGAGAAAAATAGGAAACAACACACAGTAATGACTGATGAACATCACACATCATCTCCTCCTGGTAAAAAGTCTCAAGCAATTCCTGCTTAAGAAATTGAATAGAATTCTTTGAATGACCAATTTGGTAGCATTGCTTCTAATTTTGGTGAGGAACTTCTTTATTCATTGTCTTAATGATCCCTATCTTTCAACACT
Organism: Chlorocebus sabaeus; assembly: GCF_047675955.1. NCBI lineage: Eukaryota > Metazoa > Chordata > Mammalia > Primates > Cercopithecidae > Chlorocebus > Chlorocebus sabaeus. Next base: position 69,019,556 of record NC_132910.1, read on the forward strand.
GAGAAAAACTTTTGTCAATTTTATTTCATGGGAATGCCCCAAATCACCATTGGAGAGGTCATCCTAATGGGGCTATATTTTTCTATCATCCCACTTTCTGTTAGTGCAAATTTAGGAGCAATCATAACTTGTCAGTGAGCAGGCTTATGTTTTTAAATAAATATATCTTATTTAAAATTGCAGCTGGCTCTAGCCCTATTTATATCCAGCCAATTCCACAGTCTAGTAATCAAAACCAGAGATTATTTTTAATCATAGTCTGTGAGCCTAGAACTAGCATTGGAAGCTTTTTCCTCTTGGTTAATGGTATTGATCTTCTATGTGCTGTACATTCACCTGGATCTTTTCAAACTCATCTGCCCCAGAACAATTTGAAATAATGATTAGATTGGTAAAAACAGGGATATTTATATCCTTGTCCTAATTCCATATTTTGGTTGCCTTTCTACAATGTGAACAGTTACCTACTTTATCAAATGACATTATCTTAGGATAATGATCTTGGGTGATGTCAGTAGAGTAATATATTTCTTAGTCCCCTGCACTTTCTCCTACTAAGTCTCCCACTTCCCAGTTAATTTTGTCACCAGCCCACCATAGGGAATTAAGCTCATCTGACAATTCAAGTGTCCAAATTATCAGACTCTTAGTAAATTTGGATTGTAGATCAAAAGCAGAATAAGTCTCGTCAACACTTTTTATTTTCCTTTCCTGTCATGGTTTGAATGTTTGTGCCCCCTCCACAATTCACACTGAAACTTCATCTCCAAAGCAACAGTATTCAAAGGCGAGGTTTTCGGAGGTGATTAAATAATGGGATCTGGTCCTTTGTGAATGACAGTAAGGCCCTTATGAAAAAGGCTTTATACAGCATTAAGCTTTTTTGTCCTTCAGCACTTTTGTGTTTCCACCTTGTCCCACATAAGGACACAATATTTATCTCCTGTGAAGGACGCAGGAACAAGGTACCATTTTGGAAGAAGATAAGAGGCCCTCATGAAACATCACGCCTGCCGACACTTTGATGCTAGACTTCCCAGACTCCAGAACTTTGATAAAATAAAATTATATTTTTTATAAATTACTCAGTCTATGGTATTTTGTTATAGCAACACAAATAGAATAAGATGTTTCTTTTTATTCTTTCCAAAGACACTTTCAATAAAATCTTGCCTTATTTTTTTTGTACAAATTTGTTGGATACCTGTGTAATTTTGTTACATACGTGGATCGCATAGTGGTCAAGTTTGAGCTTTTAGGGTATCCATCACCAAAGTAACGTGAATTGTACTCATTAACCAATTTCCCGTAATCCGACCTCCTTCTACCCCCTCACGCAAGTCTTGATTATTTATCATTTCACTCTCTATGTCCCTGTAAACTCATTTATTAGCACCCACTTATGCGTGAAGACATTTGATATTTGGCTGTCTGTGCCTGGCTTGTTTCATTTTAAATAATGACCTCCAGTTCCATTCATGTTGCTTCAGAAAGACATGCTTTAATTGTTTTTTATGACTGAATAGCAATCCATTGTGTATATGTACTGTATTTTTAATCCAATCATACCCTGACAAATGTTTAGGCTCATTCCATATCTTTGCTATCGTGCTACAATAAACATATAAGTGCAGGTGTACTTTTGATATATTACTTGCGTTTTCTTTGGGTTAATATCCAGTAGTACACTAGATTGAAGAGTAGTTGTATTTTTAGTTCTTTGAGAACTCTCCATAACGTTTTCCATAAAGGCTGTATTAAATACATACCACCAACAGTATGTAAGAGTTCCCTTTTCTCTGCATCCTTGACAACATTTTTTTTGTGTGTCTTTTTATTGATAGTTATTCTAACCGGGGTAAAATGATATCTCATTGTAGTTTTGATTTGCATGTCCCTGATGATTAGTGCTATGGAGAATTTTTTCACATACCTACTGGCCATTTCTATGTCTTCTTTTTAAAAACGTTTATTCATGTTGTTTTCTCTCTCTTTAATGAGAGAGGTTTGTTTTGTTTTGTTTTTTCTTTTTGAGCTGTTGGAGTTTCTTGTATACTCTTATCATATGAATGATTTGCAGATATTTAATCTCATTTAAAAGGTTGTCCCTTCACTCTGTTATTTTATTGCATTGCTTTGCAGAAGCTTTTTGGTTTAATATAGTTTCATTGATCTATTTCTGTTTTAGTTTTTTATGCTTTTGAGGTCTTTCGTCATAAATTCCTTGCCTAGACCAATGTCCAGAAGAGTTTTCCCTAGGTTTTCTTCAAAAACGTTTATAGTTTTAGGTCTTACATGTAAGCACTTAATCCATCTTGAGTTAATTTTTTTTTTTTTTTTTTTTTTTTTTGGTATATGGTAAAAGATAGGGATTCAGTTTTATTCTTCTGCACATGACTCTTCAATTTTCCCAGCATCATTTGTTGAAGAAGGTGTTTTTCCCCAATGCATGTTCTTCTCAGCGTTGTAAAAAATCAGTTGGTTGTAAATAAGTGGTTTATTTCTGCATTGTCTATTCTGTTCCATTAATTTACGTGTCTGATCTTATACCAGTATCGTACTGTTTGGTTATAATAGCCTTGCAATATAATTTGAAGCCAGGTAATGTGATGCCTCCAGCATTGTTCTTTTGCTCATGAATCTTCTGGCTCTTCAGGCATTCTTTGGTACCATATGAATTTTAGAATGGTTTTACTAATTCTGTGAAAAATGATGTAATTATTTTGATAGAGATTGCATTGAATCTGTAGACTGATTTGGGCACTATGGTCATTTCAAATATCTTATTTCTTCAAGTCCATGAGCATGAGATATCTTTCCTTTGGTTTGTTTCATCTTCAATTTGTTTCATCAGTGTTTTGTGGTTTTCCTTGTAGGGATCTTTCACCTCCTTAATTAAACGTATTCTTATTTATTTATTTTATTTTATTGTTAGCTGTTGTAAATGGGATTGCCTTCTTGATTTCTCTCTCAGCTAGACTATTATTGTTGTACTGAAAAACTACTGATTTTTGTATGTTGATTTTGCATCCTGCAACTTTACTCAATTGATTTATCAACTCTAAGAATTTTTTGGTGGAGTCTAGGTTTTTCTAGATATAGGATCATATCATCAGCAAACAGGGACACTTTGACTTGTTCTTTTCCAATTTGGATGCCTTTTATTTCTATCTTTGCCTGACTACACAAGTTTGTCTTTTTAATAGTAGAGATTTCAGCATTCTAGCTTTTTGACTCACTTCCCCTAATGTTGGAGCATTGGTAGGCACATGATCTAATGTCCACAGTAAAAACAGAAATCATTTAACCATTTATTGGTAACTAAATAAATATTTTACATTTCTCACCTGTTATACTCTGACAGAATTCAGGAAATTCAATATTTTAGAGACAATTACTTGTGAAACCCCATTATTGGCACTCAGTGTTATCAGTTACATCTTTTTGATTGAAAAATCATTTTTACAAGTGAAATCAAACTAGTAAAATATACAAGGAAATTATTTACCCACATTTTGAAAATGTGAATAGATTCACATTGTAAAGACTCTATAGTTGAGGTGTGTGTATCTGTGTGTAGGTGTGTGCACATATGTGCATGACTATCTTGGTTCTATCTTCCTTACCAGCCATATTTGTCCTCAAATCATGGAGGCAAAATGAATACAATGTTTCTAGGCTTTAAAAGTAACATAAAACACTCTCCAGAGGAAGAGAGGGGGACTGTATCTTAGCATTCTCATCTAGAGTCATGAAATATTAATCATATTGGGTTTATCAGATCAAAGGATATACTGTGCAGATTTATTTAATTACTTCACTTAAATGAAGTACTTCAAGTATGTATCTCACCTGTGGACCAAGAGACACTGTCATAAATTTTATAAATAATACATTTTCAGCATACATGGACTCTTAGGAAGGAAAAGAGAGGGAAAGGTTGAGTACATTTCCATTTTTTGTTTCAGCTCAATAAATAGCTAGGTAAAACAAAATTACATTGAACACATTAGCAAAGCCTCATTGAAATAAAATTTTTGTTACGTTACCCACAGTGTTAAGTCATTTTTCAAAAAATTACATTCTCGAAAATGAGTTTTCATTGTGAAACTTAATGTGAGGGTGGACTCTATTATACTGGACTACAGAAAGTTAGTTTCAGTAAATAATTTTATTAAGGCAAAAAATTTGATCACTGATTATTCAAGACATTTCTCCTAATCAAGTGTTGATTAATCCCATGCAAGCTCAGATAGATGCTTAATCACATAACTTTGGAAAAGATATTAGATGACATACTCTGCTTGCTTGTCTTTTAAAGCTCTTGATCTGATTTATGATTTCCAATATTTGCGAACTTTTATTCCTTAAATAAATATATAAGCTCCATGCTACATGCTCCAACCACACTGAGCCCACAATTTTGAGGTGCCACTGTGATTTTATCCACTGACTCTCTCAGAAAGGGATCTTACAAATAAACGTTCAAAAAAGCTGAAGCCATACTGGAACACAGAGCCTGTTCAGCTTATCTTCTCATAGCACTAATTTTAATAGTAAACATACATCCCTTGTTGGATATGGGAATTCATACTACTTCAGTTTATATCTAGGTATAGTATTTCTGGTTCAGAAGGTATGAATATATTCTTACTTTGTAGGTAAAACTAAACTATTTTACAAGTGATTATGCCATTTTATACACCCATCAGCAATTTATGAGAGTTCTAGTTGCTCAACATCACTGTCAATTTGGGATTATGAGACTAACCACACTATAAGAAAAGGATTTTGCCTTAGCCTCTATTTGTTCATTTTCATGATGAGCTTATCAGATGGGTGTTTTGTGAAAATATTTTTCAGGATCTGGCACAAGAAAACAAATCAGTGAATATTAGTTATAACAAAATTCTAATTAAAAATAGTCAAAACAACATGCCCCAATAATATTCCCTAGTCAGTGGTGGTCTTTTATTTCATCACATTTAACTGTTAATATATTCATTTGATTCTCTTTAGTGTTATAATGAAGAAGCAGTGAGATCTTTTGGAACTGGAAAAATAGGTGTGCATTTTTAAATTAAAAATTTCACCTTGATAAAGTGAGAATTATTTACATAAAAAGAAGTTCTCCCATAGTGATAAAGTCATTATCCTTAATGTGGTACACCAGAAATAGCCTCATAGAGCATGTGCATATGGAGTGGGCCTTCCAGATCAGGAAGGAATTTACATTGTTGTATCAGAGAAGGCTTTCCTGTTGGAAAAACAGAGCACTGTGTATGGGAAGACGACGGCGTCGTGAGCAGATGGAAGTAAAGTTGGAGCAAAAAACAAGGTCTGGCTTAGATTCACAAATACTCCACAAAAGAACACCATTTGCCTCTACCTGCAGATTTTTTTTTCTGGAAACAAAAGCAAAACTTATTTCCAACATTTTACTCCCAACACACAAACAATCTATGAGCAGCATGCCCACAGAGGAACATGTGCTGTTCTGTTTTGTTTTTAACCTATTAGGTTTTTTAATTACAAATACATTTTACAAAAATAACTGTAATTTTCCAAACTATTAAATTGGAATTTTTCCCTGTTATTTCACTCTGTTGGTTTTACCATTAATTCCTCTGAGTGAGTCCTTTCTGGGCTCTTCTCAGTCCCTGGCAGGTGGGAGTACTCAAACATTAAATCAATCAGACTTTTAGAAATATATTCCTTTAGAACATATTTCCATTAGAAATATATTCCTTTAGAACATATTTCCATTAGAAATATATTCCTTTAGAACATATTTCCATTAGAAATCCACTTGTTATTTCCATTCTTTTTTCTGGCAGGAAGACATTGTTTGCTCTCAGGCTGCTGGATGGTGTCTAATTGTTCCAGATAATCTTTTCATTTTACAATCTGTTAAATCTATTAAAGTCATAACTTAAGAGTTATTGCAAAGTTGAAGAGATGACAACACAACATACTATGTGGTTAAAAGTTCATTTGAAATTCAGGATGAATGGAGGTACACTAAATTCACAGTGATTATCCATATATCTTACATCCAGTCCAGAAGTGCCTAGAGTCTGTGTTAAAAAAAAATGCACTATGATTCAGGAACAATATCTGTTTCAGGCCAATGACAACTAAACTCCTCAAACTAAAATTTAAAACTTGCCATTTCAACATTACCAGTATAAATCACAGTATCAAGTCAGTGTACAGAATCTCATGGTTTGAAGGTAGGCTGCAAAAGCATAGAACACCTCTTAGTTCCCAGTTATGGTTTCATCTGTCATCATCAAAACAAAGTACATATATCCAAAGATAAATGTGTCAATTTCTTCTTTTGTTCAATTCAAAAACTAGCTGTCCACCTTCCTCAATCCTCAAATACATAAAGCCAATAAATGTGAGGTTGTCAGCATTATGAACATTAATATTAAAACATTATTTAGAAATATAAATAATTGATGTTTAAAGATGTTTTCAAGATATATGAGTATAAATTCAGCACAAGAAAATCATAACTTAATAATTTAAATCGTGGTTAACAAATAACATCAGAGTCAGTCTGCTCTGCCTCTCACAGATACGTGATATTTGAAAGTTTCCGAAATATTCTAAGTCTTGATTTCTACATCAGTAAAATGAAATCCATTTTATTGGTGTCACAGTGTTAAAATTAAATTTTAAAATTAGGATTATTTTCACATATACAGTCTCATATAAAATAGAAATGTAAGACCAGGTACAGTGGCTCACGCAATCCCAACAATTGTGAAGGCTAACATGGGACACGATCACTTAAGGCCATGATTTTGAGACCAGTCTGGGCAATATAGTGAGACTCTGTCTCTATAAAAAGTAAAAATATTAGCTGGACATGGTGAGGCATTCCTGTAGGCACAGCTTATCAGGAGACTAAAGTGAGGGGATCACTTGAGTCTAGGAGTTCAAGACTACAGTGAACTAGGATCACATCACTGCACTCTAGCCTGGGTGAGAAAGCAAGAACCTATCTTTACATAAAATAAAGATATATATATATACACACACACAAATCTACATACACACAAATATATATAAATATATACACACACATATATATGCATATCTCATATGTAAATGCAAGTGTGTGTTACACATACACACATATCTTTTGCAAATTTAAAGTTTTATACAAATTTAACTCTATGAATTTTTCCAGCACCACTAGATAATTCATACATGGTGATGTCTTCCAGTTTAGGCAACAGGCTTTTTAAACAATGTGCCATTATAACCATACATGCATGACTGTGCATGACAGTGCTGTAGTGTAGCTAAATTTGTCTTATAGATAGATATACTTCAAGTATATAGCAATTATCCTCTGAATAATAAATACACATTTATTTTAAGAATTGTTGAATTTTAATCCCAGCACTTTGGGAGGCCGAGGCGGGCGGATCACGAGGTCAGGAGATCGAGACCATCCTGGCTAACACGGTGAAACCCCGTCTCTACTAAAAAAAAATACAAAAAATTAGCCAGGCGTGGTGGCGGGCGCCTGTAGTCCCAGCTACTCGGGAGGCTGAGGCAGGAGAATGGGCCGGGAGGCGGAGCTTGCAGTGAGCTGAGATGGCGCCACTACACTCCAGCCTGGGCGACTGAGCGAGACTCCGTCTCAAAATAAATAAATAAATAAATAAATAAATAAATAATTGTTGAATTTATAGTAATTTTATTTCCTTGACAGCAACATGAGAAAACACTTTTCTAAAATAAAAAAAAAAAATCAATTCTAAATAAAATTCCTTGTATTTGAAAAGAAAATCATTTTTTTATCTGGGTAACTTACCTTAAAAAGATAAAAATTCAGTTCTTACTAGAATGCACAGTAAGTTAAAAGCTAAATTTGACATTTTATGGCAAATCGCAGAGCTCAGATAACTGTTTTAATAGGTATGCACTGTTCAGCAACCTCCTTAGGGTCAGCGTTCATCAGTTTTTTTCTTTATCTCTTCATGTCTTTCCTGGAGCTTGACATATAACAAGGCACTCATATTTGTTGAAGTGGATTCATGTAAGCTCAATTCTTAACAGGAAAACAATTGTCCTCTCCTGAGAGAAGTCTTGGTACCTTGTTTGTAAGTAATAATGTACTATACCTGTTTATTTATCGTTTATCTCTCCTCTCCTGACAGATTGAGTACCGAAACCATGCTTCTCTCTCTCTCTTTTTTTTTTTTTTTTTTTTTTTGGCAGTCTTGCCCTGTTGCCCAGGCTAGAGTGCAGTGGTGCGATCTCAGCTCACTGCAACTTCTGCCTCCCGAGTTCAAGCTATTCTCCTGCCACAACCTCTCTAGTACCTGAGACTACAGGGGCCTACCACCACACCCCACTAATTTTCTCTTTCTTTCTTTCTTCCTTTCTTCCTTCCTTCCTTCCTTCTTTTCTTTTCTTTTCTTTTCTTTTCTTTTCTTTTCTTTTCTTTTCTTTTCTTTTCTTTTCTTTTCTTTTCTTTTCTTTTCTTTTCTTTTCTTTTCTTTTCTTTCTTTCTTTCTTTCTTTCTTTCTTTCTCTTTCTTTCTTTCTTCTTTCTTTCTCTCTCTCTCTCTCTCTCTCTCTCTCTCTTTCTTTCTTTCTTTTTGGTATTTTCAGTAGAGACACGGTTTCACCATGTTGGCCAGGCTGGTCTTGGAATCCTGACCTTGTGATCCACCCGCCTATACCTCCCAAAGTGCTGGGATTATAGGCGTGAGCCACTGTGCCTGGCCAAACATGCTTCTTTTATCCACCAACATGACATTAGCAGCTAGGATGACAAAAATGTATTGTTTATGAATAAATGAGCTTACAGTTCACTTTTAATTGGTTGACATATACCACACAACATTTTACTTCATTCTTTGGAACTAAAAATTTGTCAATTTTAATCATTGTTTTTCAAGGAGGGAAAAACTGGCTCCAGGCATTAGATTTTTCTATAGGAATGCAGTGTGTGGTATCCTAATGTTATTCTTGATTTGCTAAGCTTTTTGAAACTTGAGTGCCTTTACAAACTAAAAATTGAATTTGACTTATAAATGTGAAGCTACGAATAAAATTCCTAAGAAATGAAACAGTCTCTCATTTTGTAGGTTACAAATGAATATGATATGCTTTTAATACCAAGATATGCTTTTTTAAGAAACAAATGAACATAATATATTATACTGCTGTTGAAAACAATAAAAGGAAAAGGTCAGTGGGTATAATCAACAAGTTTTCTATAAAGAAAGTTTCTGTTAGCATTACGGGAAAAATGGGAACTAGAAATAAAAGTAGAGGTGGAAAATTGCTTTGGAAAATTAGAGTGATGTAAAAGGAATTTAATTAAATGTCTCAGGAACAGAATTTCTGTCTTGCTCGTATTGATCAAGGAAAATGTGGCTCTCATATGGAGAGGGTACTGAGTGTCTAGAACAATGTCTGGCTGCAGTGGGCACTTGAGGTCCCCTTCTTTCCTCAGTGGATCAAATCAAACCTGCTCTACTTATTTTTAACATTTTCCCACACTGTGGCCAAACCTTCTCATTCCATCTCCCCTAAGAGGAAGCTTTCATCATCTCAGCTTCTCACTAATTGTGTGTCATTCTAATTCTATGGCGATGTTGCTCTTTTCCAGCTCCTCTAATGGCCTGCTTTCACAACAATTAAGTTATGGAGTCTAGAAGCATTCTACCAGGATAGAAATCCAAGTATAGTTAGATTGGATACATTCAAATGGCATGTCTGGTTAATTACATCTAGATATAATTCTCCAAGCTGTGAGGCTAATTTTGTCAGTTTTACATAACATTAGTAGAATATGCATCTCACATTGACAGTGCAGTAATGATTTTATATATATATATATATATATATATATATATATATATATATATGCTCATTTCTCTTTAAGATTTATATTGTTAGGGAAAATACTCATGATTTTTGTTGTTATGTATAACACTTATTCATTTCCTTAATAAATATTCACTGAGTTTCTATTACTTTCCAGACACTGTTTCAGGCACTGGAGATTCAGAAGCACAAGAAAGGTAGCTCCAGACATTATATACATAGGAAATACAAAATGAACTGTTCATAAATCAGAATTGTAAGCACATGTTACCAACATTTGTATGAGTATATTTTAAATGAATGTGCCAGTATAATTCACAAACTTCTTAGGGAAAATATGTCTCAAAATGAGATTGATTCGTAACAAAGTATAAATATAGATTCTATATAATATTAAAATCTTTGACCAACTTCTTTATACGTGTGAACAGATTGATCTTTTTTTGATATTTTGGTTATTGAAGAGAATTAAAAATGATAGCTCTATCGTTGTGATTGGTTGCATAGTTTCATTACTAGTTTCATTTTCAATTCACAGTTCGTGTTCAGAAATACTTAATCTACTTGTCCATTTTTAAAAGACAAATAACAAAGACAAAACAATTGATAAATCCACTAACTTTGGCAAAAATAAACTGTGACATGTCAAAATCTGCTGAAAACAGATGAGAGAAGTAAGCCATGGACAACAGTAATTGTGCCCTGTTCACAGCTGGGTCACCAGAAGCAAAAGCCACTGTACAGACATGATCATCTGACAACGAGCTACATATAAGGGCATATTTCTATCTGCGAATGCAACGTTGGTGAAACCTAATTCCTCTCTTATTCTTATAGGGAAATAAAGTATAAGCAACAGTTCTATTGTTTCTTTGTGTGCCCCATCGAAGCATTACTGTATATTACTATTCCAGACCAGAAAATTATTTGTAGTTTTATCATTGTTATAGATTTTAGTTGCCTTGACAAGATCTCTTTAGGAATTTCTGCCTATAGTGCACATAGCTGCCAACAAAAGATATGGTATACCGCATGGTTATGCAAACCTTATTTTATTGTTGATATCACAAACCCTCAGAATTTAAATGCCAAACATTTTCTAGAAAACTAAACCTATTTTTAAATATGTAATATAAAACACATAAAGTTTTTGGTAGTGAAAAATATAGTTCAAAAGTGAGCAGACATCTGGTTCCAGGTCTACCCTTATTTCTTTGAACTTAGATCTTTGTACCTTCATGTGATCAATGTCATAGAATGTTAAACTATTGAATTTAAATAGTTAAATTTTAACTTGTCACCATGATGCCATAATTTAAAAAGAACAATAAATATGCAGCAATGATTTTCTAATATAGTCACTGGACTTACCTACTAAAATCCATCTACTCTAGATAATTACTCAAGAAAGCAATTCATATATGAATATTATTTATATTTATAAATATATTTATATTTTTATTAATTAAATTTATAAATATATTTATATTTATTTCTCTCGCTGTGTATATATATATAATTACATATAAATAATATCAATGTCTTAAATTACTTTGAATTACAAGTTAAGGTATTTTATATGGAATAAACAGCTGTTTTAAACATCGAATAATTATCTACAATTATTCACAATTACCCTTTCATGTTTTGAAAAAATGTCAATTTAAATAAAGATATCATGTTTCCATTTGTTGCCATTTTCAATGAAAATATATAAGTATATATATGCATATATAACATTTTATAAACTCAATTTTAAAGGTTGTATAAAGTATGCAAGAAATAGGCAATGATTTTAGTGTTAGTTATTCTATATGATGTTATTAAGGGTGACTTTTTCTACATCTCCATTTTATTCTATACATTCGAAATTTACTAAATGAATATGAGTTACTTTGATCACACAAAAGCAAACAGGGAGAGAAAATTTAACCAACATGGCTATAGAGTAGAGACAAACATTTATCTCACCAAGTTTTATTTAGGTATAGAATTTCTTCCTACTTAATTCAAAAACTAACTGCAACTTTATTTAAGACATGCAATTTGTCAGATGTTTCATTTGGTGCTACATGAGACTGATTTTCTGAAATAAATACACAATAATCATTTTTCTTCGTAGTGCGTAACTTTCATACCAATTGATGTTTATAAAGGCAAGGTTTAAAATTTGAATGACTCTTGAGGTTAGGCAGGCTTTATGAATGCATGAAGAAGCTGATTTAACACAAAAGGGAATGGTTGGGGACCCTGGAAAACTAGAGAGTGCATGACCTGCCTAAGGACATTCTCTTAAAACTGTCAATACTTTACTAGCTGAAGGAAACATGTCCACAGGCAGAGTTCAGACCGTAGGATAAAATTTACAATCAGTAATTATAAACTCAACTTTATTCTTAACGAGACATAATGGAAATAAACATGAAAACCGGAGTGAATTACACCATTATCATGGTGAAAAATTATGCAAAATGATTAAGTAAATAACAAAGTATAAAGAAATGTATTAATGATCACAAGCAGGAATCTCATGTGCACATATATAGAATTTATTTATATAAACTTTAATTGCAGCATTAAATGTGAATTAAAAATATAAATTAAGAATTATAATTTGCTCAAGCTTGATAAGGATGCTTTCCAGAGTTATGTGACTGTTAAACCAAGTAAGATTTTTATAGCCTCAATTGGCTGCAGGCATTGTGTCTCTTTAATGTGACATTAATCTCACTTGGTTTCTACTCTAGCCCTGGCCAGGTCAGAAATCTATCTAGAGGCTGCAACTTGCAGCTCTTTCTAGAGTTGTTTTATGAAATTCATGTTCCTTTCCTTCAGTCTCTGCAAGTTTGATCCAGATTCCTGTTTAGATCTACAATTATCCACTGGCTTGATGGCTGAAATGTTGGCCATTTGGCTGTACCTCTGGTATCCACACTATTCTTCCCAACCTTGACTTTGAATACTGGATGATCTTCTCCACACACCTAAGTGCCAGCTACCATTCTGCTCAAGAGGCCTAACTTCCTATTGCCATGATGTCCTTTCTTGCCTCATTTTAACATTGTACACTTTACATTCTTTTTTTTTTCTTTCTTTCTTTTTTTTTTTTAAAGTAAGATCTTGCTCTGTCTTACAGGCTGGAGTGCAGTGGTGCAATCATGGCTTACTGCAGCCTGCACCTCTAGGCTCAAGTGATCCTCCCACTTCAGACTCTCAGTTATCTGGGACCATAGGCACAGGCCACCTGAACCAGCTAATTTCTATATTTTTTGTAGAGATGGGTTTTGCCATGTTGCCCTGGCTGGTCTTGAACTCCTGTTCTCAAGTGATCCTCCCACCTTGGCCTCTTAAAGGGCCGAGATTACAAATGTGAGCCATGGTACCTGTCCTCACTTTATGTTCTCTTACAGCTGAAATTCATCCACTTGATTGGGCCTATTTCATCAACACTGGGTCAAATCAAACCTGAGTATGACAAACCTCTTGGGGTGCTAAATAGTTTACTCTTAGTTACGTTCTTAACATACCAACTTTTAGGTAGATAACCCTTTATATACCAGTCCCAGATAATTTTACCATGCAATATTTCTTCTTTTATCCCACGTTTATGTACCATCAATAATCCAGAAGTTCTAAATGATAAGACACTTGGAATTATACTATTGTATGCAGTTAGGTACCAGAAAGAAAGAAAGGTTATTCCAACATTAATTATTGTCTCCACATTGTACATCCATTCAAAGTCAGCAGACTTGTTTATGGCAGAATTGCTTTTGACTATTTAAGACTCCGACATTTTTAGGAAGCTGAGAAAAGAGAAATCTTCCTTTTTCTGGTAACATTCAGAATTCAGTCAAAACACTGCAGACTGGAAATGACATATTTTGTTTCGACCCCTGAAAGTGAAGAGGAGGATAATCTCTAATGAAAACTGTTGTATTGTGAGCATGGCCACAGCATGAGCGGGAGAGAGCATAGACAGAGGGCAGTGCAAATATGCCTTTTGGAATTATTAACAGGCAAAAAATCCTTAACAGATACAACATAAAAATTAGGGGCATTATTATGATCATGCATAGAGTAATATAGTGTGTAATTCATTTTTAAAGTAATAGAAAATTAAACATACTCATAGGAATAATAAATCTAGGGTATAGAAGTCACTTAAATCACACATAAAAAAACTGACTTTGTTATTCTTCTATAAACAGTGAGTGAACCAAATTCAAAATTGAGTATCTGTCAAAATGCATCAAGAAAAGTAGAAGTTGAGAAATTTACTTAAATATTATTGTTTCTGTGTCAGACAGATTTCTTCTCTGAGGATAGGTCCTTGCTTTCACAGCACTAATATTCCAATACTGGGAAATCACCTAGATATTTTAAGGAACACACAAGACCAGGGGCTTACAGCGTAATGAACATGAGAGTTCAATTATAAAATGAATTCAGAAAAACAGATTTTCTCCTAATCAGAGAATCTGAAAAATACCGGGAAGAAATTAGGATTTCATTGTAAATGAAATCTTTAAAAAATGAAAAGCTTTTAATCATGACATAAATAATCTGTAAAAGATAATTCTGTTTAATTAACGAAGAATAGATGTAGGACAATAGTCACATGTTGAATTTTAGCTGAGTCCTCTGCTCCTACAAAACAGAAGTGTTTAAGAAATTCTCCCACCTTTTAGTGTTCTGGGTAATGGCTTATTACAGTGAAATGCCCTTTCCCATAAGACTTTGATAAGACTCACAGGAAGTATCCTTATTTACCTGTGGAAAGGCCAGACACATGCCCTCTAAATTCCCTTTCCTTGCCCCTTAAATAATTGACTAAATCACTTGTCCTTACTGATCAATCAGTTCAAAATACTTACTAACCAAACTGTTTTGTTTTGATTTTTTTCCTTCACTGGACCTTTAAACCCTGACCCACCTTCAGCCTGAGCCAACATACAACTTGCAACCCTTCCTGAAAATTGGCTGACTTCAGAGTAAAACGTTCTCTGACTTACTATCCTACTCTTATGCCACTCTTTCCTCCGACATCTCCACACACTATTCTTCCTAGCCTTATTTACTCCTCCCCATTAAAGAGAAACTTCTTTTGCCTAACCCTTCAGATGCTTGCAGAGCTCATAATCAGAGTGAACTTCCTATTTGAAATTGTCCTCTCCTCTTTCCCTCATCATGCAATAATTTTTTTGAAGAAAGTGTCTCCTTTCCTAAGTCCCTATTTGTTTTTATTTGACAATGCACATGGATGAAAGCCTAGATATAATTTAGGTTATTGATGTCATAAAAACAAGATACAATGATAGATTATATTTACATAACTTCAAAGAGTAAGAATAGTGATGATATTTACCAAGAAAGGAAAGACTGGAGGAAAAATGTGTTTGATGTTGAGAATAAATATCAAGATTTTATTTTGGTCAGTAAAATTTAAGATGTTTTTCAAACATCCTAGTAGGCAGTTGGAATTTCATAGGAGTGATGAAAGCTGGGTGTTAATTTGAGAGCCATCAGCATAAAGGCTATATTTAAACAAAGGCACTAGAGGAGATAATCTATGAAGAGAGTAAAAATGGAGAAGAAGAGAAAGAAAGTTTAGGACTGAGTCTCAGAGTACACTAACACTTAGAGATCAAGCCTAGTTGTAAGAACTGACAAATGAAATCAGCTGATGCCTTGTGCTGGGGGAGGGAATCAAAGCATTAAAAAAGTTATAGGAATCAGAAGTGTTCTGAGAGAACAAAATAGGCGCCTTGAGGTTGTGCGTCCACTCATTCTGCTTGCCACACAACAGTCAATAAATTGAGAGACAGGAAGTTAGAGCAAGGGATGCAAATTTATTTTGGATAGCTGGCAAACCAATAAGATGGTAGACTAAAATCCTAAAGAACCATCTTAAGTAAGCACAGATTTCAGGCTCTTTTTAGGGGGAAGATGAGGAGGTTGGGATCAAGAGGTAACTGATGACTGCTGATATCTGGATGCCAGGAAGGGTCCAACAAGGTTTGGAACTTCTTCGCCTTTGGTCAGGTCACAGTGCTCCCATAAGTTTTTAACAAAACGTAGTCAGTTGTTTACATACTTCTCTTTTATTCACAGAGTTAGTTTCAAAAACTAAATGATTGTTTTTGCAAATTATCTCAGTGCTCTAAAATTATCCTTGTCTACTTGTAGGAGGCCCCTTAAACAAAAATGGAGTTACTTATGTTAGTTCTTTGGTTGTTTCACTGTTGCACTTTTTCCCACAATATCTGGAACACTGAGTACCATACACTTCAATAGATACAAATCTTTGCATGTTTGCCTATGTCATTGCATTTCTAGTATGTTTTATTAAATTTGTCATTATTACCATTAAAATTCCAGCAAAGTAAATCAATTAAAAATCAGAAGTGAGGATTAGTAACCTGTTGGTCACTACTACCATTGTGCTACATCAATTTAACTTAAGCAAATTGTTATTTGTTCTTACTATTCATTTCTTGAAGTAGAACAATATAGAACTTAACATTTCCAGTTGACTTCTTTCTTTGGTGAACATGTTAACAGAAAGCGCAAATTTGTCTGCAGAAACGAGGAACACATCTGTCCTAGCTAGTCAGTGACAACAGAAAGTGCAAATTTATCTGCAGAAACTAGGAACACATCTGTCCTAGCTAGTCAGTGAGCAGAACTTGTCAACTCCAAGTGAGGATATACCCACTAAAGGAATTGCAAGTCACTATCAAAGGAATTGGGAAAATGCTTGCAAAAATTTATACAACTTGTTTAAAAATAAATACTTATAACTTACTCCTGATTCTTCTCAGTGCTCAAATCCTCCCCTAAGTGTATTTAGATGAGTAGGAATTCACCCCTAAATCTTTCTGATCACGCAGTACATTGATAATTCTGAGTGCCAGTATAAACGTATACATATTATTATTTTTGTAAGTTATATTAATAAAAACAGTAAACCTCGATTACACAGGTTCATCCACATCACGTGATTTTTTAGTAGTTTGGATATTTTTTCAGGGCAAATATAAAGAGGAATCACTGGATTCCTTTTCCTCAACAGAAAATAGCATAACAGAAGAAATAAAAATACACGCCCCAAGGAAAGCACAGAACTTTTTCTGGAGCAGTATATGCTGTCAGCACATTCCAAATTGATTTGTAAATCTAATATGAAAGTTTGAATAAACAGTCTGTGTATAATTTAATATCTCCAATTTTATATCCCTTCTAAAACTAAGTTAAAATTGATTACAATGTAAGAAGTACATCTACGAAACGATTAATTTATTTTGGCTTCTTCTGTCTTGAAAAACACTAAAACAATAAAGGAATTTTTAACTGTTATCTTCTACTTAGCCTTCATAGTATGAAAATCTAGGTATATTTATACTATCTTCTAAAGAAAAATCAGACACATATTTATGAGAAAGCCAAGAATTTGAGTTTCAGTGAATGCTACATTCGGTCATATCTGTATCTGATACTTGAAACATTTATAAAAGTAATCATCAGTCCACCAGCTATAATACAAAGTTGTCTTTTGTTGCTTTATTGTGCCTCTTGAACTAATGCTTCACTCTTTTTCTGCTTTTAACAAAGTCTAATAATGTAATTCATTTCAAAAGTACCAAGTTTTCAGTTGAACGATTAGACTCTCAGATAGCTTTAGATCTTACTTTCAAAACTGAAGTTTCTACTTTTCTACTCTAATTAGCATCACTACCAGCACTAAACACAACTTGTGACTTTGAAAAAAGTTTGTGTGTGCGTGTGTGTGTGTGTGTGTTTTAATTGTACCAAGAAGCCAAAACCAGTTCAATGTTCCCAATCTCTTTAAATTTCCATGTGTATAATACATGATGACACTAAAACTTCCATATAAATTATAAAATTTGGGCCGGGCGCGGTGGCTCAAGCCTGTAATCCCAGCACTTTGGGAGGCCGAGACGGGCGGATCACGAGGTCAGGAGATCGAGACCATCCTGGCTAACACGGTGAAACCCCGTCTCTACTAAAAATACAAAAAAAAAAAAAAAAACTAGCCGGGCGAGGTGGTGGGCGCCTGTAGTCCCAGCTACTCCGGAGGCTGAGGCAGGAGAATGGCGTAAACCCGGGAGGCGGAGCTTGCAGTGAGCTGAGATCCGGCCACTGCAGTCCAGCCCGGGCTACAGAGCAAGACTCCGTCTCAAAAAAAAAAAAAAAAAAAAAAATTATAAAATTTGATAGCACTGGTTTAAAATTCTTATTGTTATACATTTTACAGTCTCAGTTTCTAAGTATTATTGCAGATTGACAACTCAAAACTGTTTTGAATATATTTTTCCCACCTCAAAACATTAGAAGTGACCTTCACTTCTATTTATACTCATATAAGAACACTAAAAAGATCATGGATATTTATATATATATAGTCTAAGTATGTGTATTTACTTATATACATCACACACAGAAAAACACAATCTATAGCACATACGTAGCAATATCAGCCATGAATCTTTGTGTTCAAAATCTCTATTTGACATGTAAAAACACATAATGAGTCTAATGATGAAACTCCTGAAAAGGTACCAAATGTGAAGTTGATTATAAATAAATGAGTGTTAGAGATTATAGATATATTGTGCCTATATTTAAATGTCCTATCTGTTATCTGACAACCATTTTTCCAATTTAATAGAGTTGGAGGAATGTGTGGGTATAAGAAAAGCATGTAAATCTAACTATTGGTCTCTGTCCAGTTCATTATAATTATTGGGTACTTGTATTCTATTTGATTAGTTCTGTAGCTTTTTTTAAATTTTTCAAATTTCTTACTTTCTTCAGTAATTTGTTTCATTAACAACATTGTTTCATTAACAACATAGTTTCATTTTAGACTGTTTGTGCTTTCTTCTCATAGTTCATCAGCATATCTCTAATCCAGAGTAATAATGTTTACCTATGGTTCAGACATTGTTACACTGAAAATTGGTAACGCTTTTAAATAAAACCCGGATATGTTTTTAGAATTTCATGTACTTTTTTTTATCCAGTAGTATTTATTATACATGAACATATTTGATTTTCATGTAATTGGTGTTTGCCTCCATGACCTTATGCTAAAGGGATTCTTTGAAACATACACCCAGCTTATATTTTGACAGATACTATAGAAGACAGGTCTTCACCACAGAAATAAGAAATACAGTCAAATTAAATGTGGTATTTGTGATGTTCCTGCAGTTATTTTAAAGAGAATGAAAGTGAACTAGCATTGAAGTGATCAATAATGTATTGTACTTGAATAGCCCCAATGATTTCATTTTATATCCAGGTGATTCATTTTATTTGGGGTTGAAGAATTATAATGTAAGGAAATTTAAACAAACTTTGGTCTAGGGTAGTATAGCAACAGAAAGATATGTGCAAGAGCATCAGGGTTTTGTGCTTTAATATTGAGGACATGTATGCCTACAATTTAAACACTTACTTATCTTTTTTATTTATGTCAAATTATAAATGTAACAAAAGTTATCCCCATATTGTGATGTGCTATGTAAAATGTGTATTATTTGCTCAATCCAAGATTTGTTGTTTCTGCTATTTTCAAGAACATGTGGAGACTCCAGGTAAAACAGCCACTGCCATCTGTAACAGGGGTTCAGCTTCATATGGCATACCTGCTACAGTATATGTGTGTAGGAAAGAAAGGAGAAAGAGGTCCAAAATAAAAGAAACAAGTAACAAATGAAGACCTCAGAACATGAAGGCAGAAGTTTCTTGGATAATATTCAAATTTTGGCAATAGCATGTGAGGATCTTAAGGAATGGTAGCTCCAGTTATATTGATTATTACATGAATTTATTTTCATCCATTTACCCTTTTGGCAAGTGTATACCCTGCTTGGAGAGATAAGGGGATCTAGATAAACTGAAAAAAAGAAGTTAATAAACTGTTAGCACCTAAGTACCTTTATTATGTCAATTCACATTAAAAAAAAAAAAAAGCGTATAACTGAAGACAGGGATTTTCCTACCTTCAGATAAAAGATGAACTTTAGTGTCATAAATGGCAAATTCTAAGATAAGTATCGGGTAAGTAGAATGCCAAGTGGAGTGTGATAATTGCATGACAATAACAGCTACAGAATCAGATTTAGCACAAGGTCTGGAAAACATCTAGAAATGTACAGTTAAGTGGCAACTAGAAAGCAAATACAGTGTAAGATATTATTTGAGTTTGCAAAGGTAAGCAACTATTGTTCATGTAACATGTAATAGGGGCCTCATTAAAGATTTGAGTAGTTCAGAATTAAGAGACTAGTTCATACTTAAGAGTCAGTTCTGTTTACACTTTGGTGAGTTTCTAGCAGAACTGTGAAAAGAACTGACTGGGCAGATAATATGGTTTGGATCTGTGTTCCCACCCAAATCTCATGTAAAACTGTAATCCCCACTGTTGGAAGAAAGATCTGGTGAGAGGTGATTGGTTCATGAGGGTGGAGTTTTCATGAATGGTTCAGCACCATCCACCTTTGGTACTGTATAGTGAGTGAGTACTTATGAGGCCTGGTTGTTCGAAAGTGTGTGGCACCTCTTCACTCTTTTTCTTGCTCCTGCTCCTGACATGTAAGACTCCTGCTCCAACTTTGCTTCCCACCATGAATAAAAGCTCCTTGAGGCCTCCCCAGAAGCAGATGCTGCCATATTTCCTGTATAGTCGGCAGAACTGTGAACCAGTTAAATCTCTTTTCTTTGTAAATTACCTAGTCTCAGTCATTTCTTTGTAGCAATGTGAGAACCTACGAATAGAGCAGAGAACAAAGGGATAAGCAGAGTTCACCAGCCATCTAGGGACAGCCTCTGTGCAGGAGAAAAGGTAGTGGTAGAAAAGACAGAGAACCATCATGTGGTGACATGAAGTAAGCAGGGAGTGGCAGTAGGAAAAACGGTTCCACCAAACGTGTCAGTGTGTGAGCCATCATCCTAAAGGACAGCGGTGAGCACTCTGTGCTCTGGAAGGCAAATCTAGCTTGTGGCTTACTTTTGGATCACCAAGAAACTAAGAATGGTTTGTATATTTTTAAAGGATTGTGAAGGAAGAGAGAAAGGTGGAAGAGAAGAGGAAGAGGAAGAAAAGAAAAGGAATCAAGATCTTACACGACCTGAAAAGCCTAAAATATTTACCGTTATACAAATCTTTCCCTTTGTAGAAAAATTTTGACAACCCCTGCTCGAGAGAGAAGAAGAAAACTCCAAGGACCTACCAGGTTTCTGAAGTTAAACTACTGAGGAACAAAGCCACTAATAAAATTCCTGCAAGAATAATATATTTTCTGAGTTTATCACATGGAGTTTTTTTTTTTTTTTTTTTAACCAAAGGATAATTGAGCCCACAAATAAAGACAAAACATCCACTAAAAATACATCATGTAGAAACCATTTTGAAAATTATGAGAAGAGTATTTAACTAGCCTAAATGTAGGTTGAACTGTATGTCTCATAAAAAATAAAAAGCACATACTTAAAGCATACAATTTGATAAGTTGTTGAAATTCTCAACACAACCAAGATTATATATACATATACATATACAATTAAATATACATAAGATATATATAACTACATAATATAAAATAGACCAATATGTATAGATACTTTATCAAAGTTGAGATGCATATATATATATATCTATCTCCATTACTAATCTCAAAATGTCCTCATGTTCTCTTGTAATCTTCATTTCCCCTTTTCTTGTCCTCCTCTCCAATCTCACCCCATTTCCAGGCAACCAGTGATTATCTTTGTGTTACTACATTTTTTTCTCAAATTGTATATAATAAAATAACTTAGTTATTTTGATATCCATTCATTTTTCATGCATGAATAGTTTATGCCTTTATATTGCATTGTACGGATGTACCAACATTTTTTTATCCATTCACTTGTTTTTGACTGTTATAAGTAAAGCTTCTATGAACATTTATGTAGAAATCTTTATATGTACATATGTATTCATTTCTTTTAGGTAAATACCTAAGAGTGGAATGACAGGTCACATAGTATATATCCACTTAAATTTTTACACAAATGCCCAACTATTTTCCTGAGTGTTTCTGGAATTTTGTATTTTCAACAGTAGTGTATGAGAGTTAACACATTTTTACATGTTTGCGAACACTTCGTATACTCTGCCTTTTTAAAATGTTAGATATTCTAAGTAGATTAGTATCTCATTATTCAAAATTTTCATTTATTTAATGATTGAGCATCTTTTTATGTGCCTATTTGATGTCTGTTTATCTTCTGTGATGAAATGTATATGCACATAATTCATTGATTTTATATTAGGTGACTTTTTAGTTTTGAACTTTGAAAGTTATTTATATATTCTTGATACAAGTTGTTTAATGGATAGGTGATTGCGAGTATTTTCTCCCCTGGTGCGGTTTGTATTTTTATTCTTTTATAAAATAGTTATTTTTTAGACTATGGGAATAAGTGTCACCATGAGAATATTTGGAAATTATGAATAAAATATTACTAGATATCTGCCCATATCTATCTATCTATCTATCTATCTATCTATCTATCTATCTCTGTTCTTTTTCTGAAACATCCTGAATGTATTGAAATTATTTGTGGAATGTCTTGATGGGGCTATCACCTTATCATATTTTTTATTAACTTCCTGAAGCATTATTTTTACATGAATATCTAAACTTTTTAATAGTTTCCTAATTTAAGTCACTCTTTAGAATGTGACATGATAAAAGAAATACCGCTAATCCTCAGCTGTAGTCTTTGGAGATAGGAAATAGTCTCTTGGCTAAGAAAAAGTGTAAAGTAGTAATAGGTTGTGGCAGGGAAATCTTTATCAGTGTGCTAACTAGCTCTCCAACTAGCTCTCTGGTGGGGTACTAGTATCAAGATGATAGCCAATTGATTCAGCATCATTTTATATGTACAGTGCTGCTGGCTGGCAAGATGCATTTTGTAAAGTTCCTACATATTAGTTTGCTTCCTGTGGCAATACTACTTATTTAAATCTAGTGCTGAGGTTATAATGAAGGCATAGGAATGACATTACTTATGCCCTTTCCCTAAATATGACATTACTGCCTCTCTAAGGTTATGCTATTTTTTAAATGAATTCTTCCTCTAAAGGCAGATAGTTAGAATATAGTTGTAAATTTTCCATAGAAGATAAGAGCTTCAATATTAATCCAAAACCAACTTAAATTGATTGTTCTAAGTTCAAGGATACTAAAAGAAAAGGAAATTACCCTGGTTCTGTCGGAATTTCCCACACATACATGCTTATAAAAATGCCTTTGCAGTGTTGGAAGACACATAAGAAATAAGTGTCTTGAAACAATTACAATTTTGTAAACCATAGATTTTTTTCAGAGACCTCTTCTGTATAATTACTTGGAATAGCCTTAAACTACTAAAGCTATTAAGGTTTCACCATCATTCAATTTCTGGTTAATTTCCACTCTGTAGTGAAAAATAACTAAAGTAAAAAAAAAAAAAAAAAGCCAGTCTATAATGTAAGATATTGCCTAATGTTAATCTGCACAGTAAAGAATTATGAGATTTAATTATTGAACATGGCAATGAAGATTTACTATGACCTTCATTACCACTATCGTTTTTCAGGTACTATGTTTTAACCTACTATGAGAGATTATTTTGAGTCGTAACATTTCTCTGTTAGTAACCATAAAAAAAAACTTATAATCATTATATTCATAATTTTTTTTATTCATTTATTACTATGCAATTGCTGAAAATAATAATTTTGTCTTTCATTTTTCCAAATACATCATAGATTCATAGATGTTTGAGCTAGCCCAGGCCCCATTATTATGCCTACAAATGAAATCACTGCAATTACCCTATTGCATTGAAATTATTTAATTCTATGACTTGCTGCCTCCCAAGAATCGAAGCTTATGCAAGAGCAAAAACTGTTTATCTCCACCACTTAGAATGGTAGTTAGATATGAAGGAAATAGCAAAACTTTGCAGAATTGAAGTAAATGTGTTTTGTGTATAGTTTGTCTATTTTACATACTAAATGAGCTATATTTTATTTTCATGGAAAAACACAATATATGCCCAAGAAAGCAAACATATTTAGAATTTTAAAAAAGAGACCAGTAACGAGTTTCTAAGAAGTTCAACAGTAAACTTCTCTGGAGAACTTCTTTAGAATTTCCTTCTCTAATGCATTCTTGGATATATGTAAATGGATTATTATACTTCATGGGTTTATATCTAGCATGGCCAAAAAACACTTAAGGGTAGTAACCTTATTCTTCATTAAATAATCTATATTCCTATACCTACGGTAACTCACTGTCATGCCTTTTCAAAATTGGACTAAAATACTCAAATTAGATTTTCTTATTGATTTTGTTAATGTAAGTAAGTAATTCAACATGGTAATTATTAATTTAATGTCTACTTTGTATCCACTACTGTACTCAGCCCTGGAGACACCATGGTGAAAAAGACAGTCTTTCAACTTGGTGAATTTACAAACTAGAGGAAGGAAGACAATCACTGGGTGAGTACAGTGTACTATCATAAACACCATGATAGGTGCAAGTTCTATATCTATGAGAAAAACTAACCCCATCTTACGCTGCTTAAGGAAGACTTTCTCAAAGCTTTGATGAGTAACCTAGAACTAAAGGGCACTGAGAGTTTTACAGGAAGAGGAAGCAGCATCTGAAAAGGCACAGAACTGAGAGGGGTACACATGGCATACTAAAATTATAGTTGTAGCATAAAACGCAAGTGTGAGAAAAAAGACAACACGTGTGTGCCATGCTAAGATATTTATACTTTACTCAAAATCATAAAACTTCATTTTTAAGTTTTAAACAAGAGAAGGATATGACCAAATTCTTATTTGAGAAAATTCATTGGCCATAGTACAGAAAATAAATGAAGAAACAAATATCAGTTAATTGGGGCACTGTTTCACATAATTCAGAAAAAAAGGTGAAATGAACCAGAGCAACTGCAATAAGAGTAGATAAAAAGATACTACTATAAGAGATAATAATTTTTTTTCTTCAGCAAGTGACCATGGGACAACTGGATATCCACATGCAAAGAATGAAGTTTGCTGAACTTATCCCACAGGGAAAATTTAACTCAAAGTGCATAAAGACCTAAATGTAAGAGCTAAAACTATAGAACTTTTAGAAGAAACCATAGAAATAAATATTATTGACCATGGATCAGACAACGATTTATTAGAAATGACATCAAAAATGCAATCAACAACAACAAAAAGATAAACTGGGCATCACCAAAATTAAAAATTTTGTATTTCAAAGGACACTATCAAGAAAATAAAGAGACAATCCACATAAATGGGGAAAATTTGCAAATCACATATCTAATAAGATCCTATCAGAATTTGAAGGGACTTGGGAGGCCGATCAAGGAAAAATATATTGCCATGAGGTGGCAATAGCACAAGCAATTATATTGGGCTATGCTGACTAAGAAGTGATGGTTCCTACACAGAAGTGGAAAAAGGCAAGGGTTCTTGTTACTAGGAAGGAAAACTCTGGGTTAGAGAGCTCCAAAAAGCAGCGTCTCCAATAGATAAGCAGGGTTGGGCTTATCTATTGCTAGCAGATGTGAGGCAAGGTTTTATGGGATATGCAAAGCAGGCAGTCTCTAAATGGCTAAAAATCAGCTTGTTTGGGCAATTTTAAAAACAATTGATGTGCAAAACTTTAAGTTTGGCACCAGTGAGCTTTTGAGTTAACAGGTCTCAGCCTAAGTAAAGAAATAAGCATCCTCAAGGCCAATAAAAAGAGGCCATCTTAGGCTGGTTTATGTAGCAGGTACTTTCCTCTGGAATACATAAAAAACGGTTACAACTCAATAATAAAAAGATGATATTTTTAAATGGACAAAGGATCAGAATACAACTTATTACAAGGCAGACATACAAATGACAAGTAAGCACAGGAAAATGTGTTCAACATCATTAGTCATTGTGCAAATGCAAATGAAAAACACAATGAGAAAACACTTCACATTCACTATGATGACTATAATCTAAACGATAAAAAATAACAAATGTTAGAAGGATGTGGAGAAATGAAATACTCATGCATTGCTAGTAGAAATGTAAAATGTTGCAGTTGCTTTGGAAAACTGTCTGGCAGTATCTCAAATGCGTTGACATAGAATTACTGTATGATTTCACAATTCCACTCCTAGGTGTATACCCAAGAAAAATGAAACATATCTCCACACAAAAACTTGTACATAAATGCTTTTAGCAACATTATTCATAATAATCAAAAGGTAAAAGTAAACCAAATGTCTATAAATCAACAAATGGATAAACAAGATGTGGTATATCTATACAATGATAAATTATTTGACCATAAAACAAGAATGAAGTACTGATACCTGCTACAATATGAACGAACATTGAAAACAAGTGAAGTGAAAGAAGCTAGTGACAAAGGGCCAATATTATCTTATGCTATTTATAAGAAATGTCCAGTACTGATAACTCTATAGAGAAAAAAAAGTCGATTTGTGGTTATCTAGTGGTGTTGTGAAAGGATGCGTTGGTAGGTGGCATTTCAGTATTATGAGGTTTATTTTGGGGGTAATAAAAGTGTCTAAATTGATTGTAGTGATGGATACACAACTATGAATATAATCAAAGTGATTATAAACTCTAAGTGGGTAAATTGTATGATATGTTCATTCTATCTAAATAAAGCCATTAAAATGAAATAAAAAGTGATTCTCTGAAAAAGATGTATGCATAGAAATATGGATAGGTAGATAAAACAGGGTTCAAGATATATTACAGTCAAGTTTTACGTCAGCTGGTAATGCCATTCACTGAAGTAAAGAACAGAGGAAAAGAAAAGAAATTTCTTTTCAATAAAATAAATTTGATGGGTTAAATTTGAGACAATTTTGAAGCACCAAAATCAAGATTACCAACAAGCAATTATTTACATAGGTCTTGGGAAGAGGAGAAAAATCTTGAATACAGATAGTTTCTAGAGCATTGTCATCATACAGAAGTCCTGGTGCAGTATGAAATCCCTAAGCATGAATATGTCAACGAAAAGGCCAGTAAAAAAAACGCAAAATATTCTATTAGCATGACCAGGGGTGGCCAGGTGGTGTCTTTGCAAAGGCAAATCTTTAGTAAAGCAATAAGAACAGAAAGTTCTTCCATTCTGTATTGCTTATGATTCTAGGAAAAGCATGTCCCCAGGTGAGAAAACAGGGTGTCCATTTGATTAAATAGTCTCAACCTGAAGGATCCTCTTTTATCTCCTTTATCTAAAGATTTCATAAATTATTTGCACAAATGATCAGAAGCAAATGTAATTGTAGTTGACAATTTTTAAGATAATAAAATATTGTTTTCATCAATGCAGTTCTTTTATGGTATTTAAGAGGATTTTCATTGGCATCAACTCCATTTAAGATGATTAAGTCAATGAAACACTACTTACGAACAGCCTTGTGAGATTTGATGCAGATTATATACAGCTTCTAAGTTACCTTAGCATTAGATTTGATTGAAAAATTGAAACTCAATTTCCAAAAAGAATATGCATTTCTACCCAAAGGAGAAAAATTATTCTCAAAATTTACCTCCAAAATAGTTTTCTAATTGTGTTAATTGAATGTTAAATGTATTTTTTACACAATAAGAACTTCTACTTGATAGAATTAAATTTCCTTTAAGATTAGACCAAATAATATACAAAATCATTGAGAAATAAAAGACATTTGTCTGTGTTCATATAGTTAAACCCCTAGCTATTATGAACCAATAAAGTTTCATGTATATAACCAAAATGAATATAATCATGAAGTGTGCATAGCATATGTATCAGTAATTGCAGCACATATCTATTACAACACTAGGGTATGTTGTGTTTAACGTACCTCTTAATTAAAAATGAAGAACCCCATTGTTTTCTCCTATGTATGATGACTTTAATTTGATAGACGGATTAAAGAAATGAAAATATTATCCTGCACAAGTCTGTTAAGCTTCCTTACATATCTGTGAACCTATCAGACTTCTTCTAACGTCAGGATTATTATGCCTGTGAATCCCTGTTCCTGAGATCTCTTTTTCCCAAATATACACAAAGCTCACTCCCTTTCCTCCTCCATGTATTTGCACAAGTATCACTTTTTCATTGAGGCTTTCTCTGAACACACTGTTCAATTTGCAGCTATGCCTCTGATACTCTCTGCCCTCTTTCCTGTTTCATTACTATCTTTTCTTAATAAATACTAACACTCTTTTAAATGCTATGGATTTTTTTGTATGCACATTGTCTAGAACCACTAGAATAGAGATGTTTTCTGACTGTTTTGATCAGATGCATATCCCTAATACCTAAAAGTGTGCTTGGCACATGCTAAGCACTCAACAAATACATAATTGTTGAATACATAAAATGGACTAAAGATAAAATGTAAAGAAACAATGGCTGAGAATATTGCAGAACTAATGAATGTCACCAATTCTCAGATACAGAAAGCCTGATAAACTTCACATAAAATAAATAAAAAGAAGTTCATACTAGATACATCATAGTGAAACTTCAGAAAGTCAAAGACAAAGGGAAGGACTTTAAAATTGTCAGATAAAAGGACCAGATTATCTTCAAGTGAGTTACATGAGTCTGAGAGCTAGTTTCTGGACGGTAGTGATGGACTCCTGAAGACTGAGGAGCAGAACTTGTGAACCTAAAACTCCATACTGTAAAAACATTTTTTCAAGAGATATCACAAAATAAATAGCTCTAACCTCAGACCCGGGCAATCAGGATCCTTGCCCTGGGTCCAGCATTGTACAAAACTCCTTTCTGGCCTTGCTCTAGCTTCGCCCCTGAAATGGAGACTGATTTTGTAAACAAAACTTAGACATGCAGGCTGGGGTGTCCACGCAGTATCCTTATGGTGAGGGATGAGGCTGGGGATAAGAAGAGAATATGTGATAAGTTATAAACCAGACTCTATCATTTTGTCTTATGCTATGATTTCAATAAATGTTATTGATGGAATAAACAAAGACTTTTAGAGAAGTATTATGGGTGGCACATGTACAAACAAAGACTTTTGGCAGACAAAATCTAGCTGTTAATCACCAGCAGATTCTTACAAAGAAATTCTATCACTATACTTGACTCAGAAGCAAATTAGTCTTATGTAAAAGACGCATGAGGACACAAGAAAGGAAAAGCATAGAAAAGAGTAAAAACGTGAGTAAATCTAAACAAATACTGACTATACACATAATTATAGTATATTGCAGGGTAAAAAATATAATTGCATAACATTTACATAGATGAAAGAGTCCACATCTTTATATTTTCTGGGAGCAGGATAAAGGTATTCATTAGCCTTAGAATTAGGTAAGTTTAATATTTACATTGTAATCTTTAGAACATTCTAAGGCAGATAAATAAATTCCAAAGTAGAAGGAAAAAAATAATGGAAAAAGTAAAAAGAATCAATTCTGAGGAGGCAAAAAAAGGAAAGAAATAATATGGACCAAATTGAACAAATACAAAACTCAAAATTAGATAATAAAGAAAAACAAATATACTGGTAATTACATTAAATGTAAATGAACTGAATGGGTTGGTGTAAATCAAATATTATCAGATGGGATTTAAAATATCCAATAGTATTCTGTTCAGTAGAGACGTATAAGTATATAGAAAGATTAAAAGCAAAATGATGGAAAAAAGAAAAAGCAAATCCTAATCAAAAGAAACTTGGTGCACCTACATTAATATCTAGAAAAGAAAAAAAAAAGACTCTAAAACAACATTAGTCCTCCACCACCGGCCTGGACACAGCTTGGCTGTTGCTACCAAATAAAGGCTTCAATACTGCTGCTGGAAATTGCCTCGGTGAATGAATTCCCCTCTCATCTTTATGTTGCTAGTGTTTGTTTCAACAACAACCCTACGTTGTGTCTGGTTGTACTAATAGTGGCTGCAGTGACTTCTTTTTTGGATCCTTGAGTAGGAAAAATGCCAACAATGTTTCCTCTCTTTTTGTTTTGTTTTATTTATTTGGGGGACAGTGGGAAGCTTTAATTATCTGGATAATTGCTTCTAGTTTGTAATTTATTACAGGATTGTGCAATCTTGCCAAAAAAACCATCACCACAAGGAGTAAGTTGTTCTAAAGAACAGAGGCAGAGTCCCAGTGTCTTGACTACCAATTACTTTATGGTTTGGATTTCTCAAAATGTAAAAAGGAGTAATATAAAATATTGTTGTGGCAAATATAATATAAATCTTCTACTCTAACTATAGCACCAGATGCTAAGATTCATAGAAATTACTACTTAGAAGGATTTCAACTTTCCTTTTTATGCTTTTCTCTGAATGGGATTTCTGATTTATTATTACATCTACAAGAAAAGTACCTAAAATAACCTTAAATAATTAAAAGTATAAAATTCAATCTCGCAAAGACAAATAGGTTGTCTCACATCTTCCCCGAAGTCACACAGCATTCAGCCATTTGTGATACGAAGTTCTGCCCAACAGTGATCCCTTAGCCTAAACTAATCACTACAAGGCAGCTGGCAATTTGACAGGGAAAGACAAGCTGACAGCTTTTCCTCAAACATCAAGCATGCACTGCGTTTCCAGTGCCAAGCTGGATTTGACATTTAATTTAAAAAAGTATCTTAACATAGGTCTACACAAAAAATCTAAGCTGCTGCAACAAAATCAATTTTGTCTTATTTAAAGCTGGAAAAGCTTGAGGCCCCAAAGGCAGAATTTTTATAAGAAAAGTATCACTGCTCTACCAGTGGGAATAGTGAGGGTATTAAAAATAATGTGTTTTGATTGGTTTATGGCATTAGACTTGGCTCAGGACTACATATAATAACTGTTTATTATACAAGTTGAACTGCTATAAATAAAAGAATCCATTGCTCTAATTAGCCTGTGATTTGTACAAAAGTATAATCAGCTTCATACAAAAAATATATTTATATATACATACATACACACGTATATACATATATGTATGTTTTACTATATATAAACACACATTCACATATACATGCGCACACACACATATATATATGGGCTCATAAAAAGATTTTCAGAATCATTAATAACACTTTGATTATGTTTTGCAGAACACATACACATGCGTTTTTATATTTAGTGATAAGCAGAATCAATATAGTTTCATCATATTATCAAACTAACCGAATGAAAGGTTAATATGCTTAAGTATGTCAACATGAATTAAAAAAAACACAAAAATTTTGTTAGATAAATAATATTTTTCAGTTTCATGCTGTTCAGTATATTTGGTTTATTTGTTTGTGTTTGATTTCTTGCAAAGTGAAGAAAACACAATATTCTTTATTAACCATTTCATTTCAAGATATTTAGGATATAATGAGAAACTATGTTGAATTTAAAGTGTAGTTAAAATTTTACTTTTTAAACATTGTATAGTTAAAAATTTCACTTTTTAACCATAAAATTAATTTCACCATCTCTTTATTAAATAGCAAGTATGAAGTAACAAATATCAAGTCTGGCATACAACACATTGTTCACACTTGCTGGATTACTAGCTGTCCCGCTGTCTGCTTTGCACTGTTGGTGTCCACTCCTAAGGACTCCTTTAGAGTGCAGAGAAGTCAGAAACTACGTTTCCCAGAATACTCTTTCCTTTATATGATTCCAGGTTAGAGTTTAACAATAAAAGGAACTTGTGCACATTTAGAAGAAGTTACCATTCCCTCAGGAGGTCATGATGGACGCACACCAGGACTTCAAATATCTCCCTGATGTCCCTGCTTCCCTGTTGAACACTAGCACTTGAAGTAATTACCCAGCCAACATTGGAGTCCTCTTGTTCAGTGATTCAGGCTAATGTCAGCAGTGACTGGTTCTTGACCCTCCTAACCTACATTACCATCCCTCTACTTACTAATTACACCACAACCCACCTCCTTTTCACATTCCCATATACTCAGCTTCTACATTAACTACTTTATTTTCTCAATTCTTAGAGTAGTTCTGGTTTCCTAACCAAACTGAGACTAATACACCTTTACCCCAAAAGATAATAGATACTATGTATTAGAACATTACAGCAGAGCGATCTCAAGGCAGGACTGGTACGACATTCCCAAAACAATAAACAAACATCTAAAATTGTCTCTCCTTTTAAAGTTTAATAACTTCAATAAGATACGTTGATGGCCTTTGAGGGTAATACTTTATTTTCTATTGCTTATAAAGGTCTGAAGTGATATTTCTTTAAGCTGCTACCAATCATGTACTTGCTAGTGTAAATAAAAAACATTGGGCAGAACCCTCAGCCATGAGCACACCATTATAATGAGTTTTAAGGCCTTGTACATATACCTGAGCTACAATTTTCCCCAAAGCAGAGAAGGAGGACTACCATTCACTTTTCTATTAAGACAGAATTTAAAAGGACCTTTTACAATGATGTTACAATTTTATAAAACTTGGACTTGCTTATTTCACTTCCAGTTATTATTTCGTCCTTTTCTCCTCTACTATAAACAGCTTTAAAGGCTGACAACAAACTTATTAATTCAGATAATCACCGTCATCCTTCTCAGTCAAAGTTTTTTCATGAGTATATACTCTATTAAATTTTAAATAATAATAATAAAGTGAAAACACAGAAAGCTTGAAAGGGTTCCCTAATGGAAAGACTAGTAAGATTTCCGTCAAATTATATATTTAAATAATTTATCGGATTCATCCACAACAAGGTAAAAATAATAACAAAACATATTCCTTCCTTTAAACAGGAAGTCAAAAATGGCCTCTTACTATATCTTCCTATCTTTCTTTCTCTCTCTCTTTCCCTCTCTCTCTCTTTCACACACACACGCTTATAAAACCATTTGAGATTTAAATATTACAAGCTGGAATCATATATTTTGTAACCTTTAATTCTCAAAATAGTCGTATGATTTTGGTGGGAGGAATAAATGCAGACTTCTGAAATTTCAATTCCTTTGTGAAGCCTTGATTTCCATCTCTAACAAAATTTCACTCTTCCTTCACTGAGTCCCCTGTATTCTACGTGGATTTTGACCACAGCTATATAATCACTTAATATTGTTTTGTTTCCTCTATTATACTGTAAACTTCTTGAAGAGAAAGGTATTTCCAGCTCTCAATAGATGCTTGTTGAACAAATACATAAATAAGAAACTAGTTTTTTCTGTGAAGTTGGAAGCAATAGCATGAACTTAGAGTTATGAATAAAAAAAGATGAATAGACATCAGAGAAGGACAAGTAGGCTTAGAATAGAACATTTCATATTCGTAGTGCAAGCCAAGGAAAGCCCACAAAGAAGATGAATTCAGACAATGCTGACAAGTAATATTTTTGCTCCCTACTTCTGTTCAAAAGTTAGCAGTATGCTTCCTCTTTCCATCTCTCTCTACATTCCCCACTATCTACTGATTCCATTAAAATCAAGGCAACTTTTTATTTTATATCTGTTAGAGAAGAGATTTTCTCTAAAGGAATAGAATTAGAAGGGTAAAATATTGGAAAAAATAATAAAGAGTAATCTAATAAAGAGTTCACAGAAGTCCACGTCATTTGTGACAGCATGGTTGAATGAGGGCAACTCTGGTTAAGGAGTGAGGGTCAGAAACTTTCAAGGTTCTGTTAGAGGGATGTTGGATATTACGCTTTGGAGTTGGCACAGTGAAGTGTGGCATTAGACTGGGAGAAGCCCTTCTCCCTGCCTCCAGCGAGATCAGAATCATTTCAATATCCCAAAGATAAGAATTTCTCAGAATATCTAAAAACAACTTAATTACTAGGGATGT
This sequence comes from Chlorocebus sabaeus, assembly GCF_047675955.1. Taxonomy (NCBI): domain Eukaryota; kingdom Metazoa; phylum Chordata; class Mammalia; order Primates; family Cercopithecidae; genus Chlorocebus; species Chlorocebus sabaeus. The sequence goes on from NC_132910.1 coordinate 69,053,325, forward strand.
TGGCATTTTAGGATGGAACAATGGTGAAACTTCTTATAAGCTGCTCACAGGCATGGAAAAATGGTAGCAGGAGCAAGACAGCAGAATCAGGGACCATTTGGCATGGAGAAAGAAGCTTATCAATTCCCATGTGGTTACTTGCAAAGTATCATTGTCAGACTCCCAAAAATCATGACTTGACAGGGTGAGAAAGAGAGCAATGTTCATGCTAGTACATAGGTCAGGGTTATAAAATCAAGATTCATTTGACTGACAAGTAAAAGAATTGCCAGATAATTTTGAGGGCCCAGCTGAAATTGGAAAGCATAAATCTGCTCCACATGACAGAATGAGGATGAAATCCATTAAAAGGTTATATCAGTGATCCAGGTAAAAATGGATGAATTTTGAATTAATACGATGTCAGTTGGAAATGAGGTAAGAAAATGAATGCAAGAGGTATTCAGACTGTAGAATCTATAACAATTTATGGCAAATTGAACATAGAATTCATTGAGAGCAAGAAGGTTAGCTGTGGTTCTCATTTGTAAGGCTTGGGTAATCAGTGGTGATTTAACTCACAGGGTCAGGGAGAAAAGGAGGAAGAGAAAATTTTATTAAAAAGATAATTTGAGGGTCAGTGGAATTCACAGGGTATTCGAAACTCCTGTAGTGCTTATGAAAAACCACCAAGAATGAGTACACATAATGATGAGGGCAGCAGAACACAGGCAAATCACAGGAAAACAAAGCATAAGGGATATGTGTATAAAGAAGAGAGAGCATATGAAAGTAAAATGAAAATCAAAAGACTGTGATGACAAAAAAGCTAAGGAAGAGAAATTTTCAAGAAGGGAGTGTTCCACTGGTTTAAATTTTGCTGAAACCTCAACGTAGTACAAAGGTATGCATGCACTTAATTAACCTTACAAGGCAGCTCAGCAAAACCGATGTGATTGTGACACAAAGGGAAGAGGTAGATAGAGGGCTGAGTGATTAATTTTGACTAGGAACACTTCCTTTGTGCACTGCCCAGAGAAATCGCACCAATATAGCAATAACTAAACCAGTGAATTCCAAATGTTTTGATCACACATACAACTCAGTAAAAATAAAATTAAACATAATTATTACACATGTTTATTTTAGAACCTCATGAATATAATCATTGATAGAAAAAGGACTTTGAAATAAATAGAGCCCATAGAAAATCAAGTGGAGAAGAACATAAAATTGTGGACCCAGAGAGTGAAATCTGAGGAAGAATGTTTTGATTGAAAGTGAGCGCAATCTTACTATGTCATCTGTTACAACGTTCTTTGCCATAGATCCAAGATTTAAGAAAGATTCAAAGAGAGAAACAGAGTGTTATTATTGAAGAAATATATATTTAAAAATTTGGCTATCAAGAATGTATTCATAATAATTTCCTAATACAGATTCAGAGACAAGCTATTACAGTTATTATGATAGCCCATCTCTCCAGATATTTGTTGAAAATTCCCATTTTGTTGAAAGTTTTATTTCTCCAAGCTTAGGAAATATGTCCAATTTCAAACATTATCACCAGGGACATCTAAAATTAGTTATGGGGGTCCCTGGTATACTTTTATCATTTTAAAATGCTTGAAAACAACTGAATACTTAAGAATAATTACATATAAACTACTATTTTGGTTTGGAAATAAAGTATTATGAGCAATGCATTTTAATGGGGAAACAATGAGAAAAGGTCTTTTGTGGTAAAAATGAATAATTATTTACTGATTCATTTCTCCTGACTTCACAGTGATGAACAAGAAGGAATAACTTGGTGAGGAAGAAATGGCAACTGAGAGAGAAAGTAATTTTGTCATCACGGAATTTGGATAGCCATGAAATTGAAGAGTGTGCATAATGATTAATTTATTCTAGACTTTAGGAAGACAGACTTCCAAAAATTCGGGTAGAAAGAATGTACTAATTCATATCTCAAAGTGGACAATTATTCAAGCAATCGAATGCTCTCAGAGAAAGTATTTCTGGCTATGTAGTTATTTGTGAGGAAGAAAAATAAGATTTATCTTTAAAATATATTACATTTGTCTCTGAACTTCCTGCAAATTAAATTCTGGAAGAATATTTACCTTGATATGAAAATAAGAACATATAATATGATGTAAATAAAACAAAAACCAATATGAAAAGTAGCGAGTATCACAGAATTGTAAGAATAGTATTAGCTGAGGCTTATAATAATTTTTAAAAATGCAAAGTTTGTTTTTGTTAAATACACGAGAACAAAGTTATCAATAAATGGATAGGTTCACTGCCTGGAGTTGATGGTGAGAAGTTAATGGATAACATTGCAAAAATACATGACACCATATTGTTTCTGTGTTTTCCATAAAGGGAAAATTTGAAAGGGTAAATGGAAAACTAAGACTAGAAAAACGATGATTAAAATGTTTCTCACTGCTCTATATGAGGTCAAGCCTCCTGGCTGGGAAAAATGTCATTTGAAGAGACTATAAGTAATTGTGGATGGAATTGTTTGAATACGATGATAATGTTTTGAGTAATTATGAGGAAATGAAAATACATCAAAACAATGAAAATGGGAAAATTTGGTGACTTTTCTTTTCTGAAAGGGAAAAGGAATCCTGATGGGACATACAAGATTAATATTTTAAAGAAGAAGAGCTGGCAACTAGAAACCAAATGGACTTATGAGGAAAACATTAATAATATTTTCTATTCATTATTCTCAATATTGTCAAGTTGAGAAACTGTAGTAATCACCTGGAGAGAGAGATTAAAGCAAGATTTAAGTTTGCTGAAAAAATGTAGCTGAGGTATTGAGGAAGAAGTTAAATAATGGAATTGATGTCTAGAAATATACTAGTGGAAAGAAAATAAAAAGAACAAGTTTATTATGAAAATATTGTGTGACACTTAACTCTTACAACAACTCTATGAGGTAGGTAGTATATATACTTAAAGCTAATAAAAATGAGTTTTAGAGGAAATTATTAACCTTCACTGGATCATTCAGCTGGTAGTGGAAAAACTAAAATACAAATCTACATCTTGCTGACTTCAAAGCCTGGGTTAGATTGCTCTGCCTCAAGTACAGTTCAGAAAACTAAAACTTTCAGAAATGTGGCTAAATGGGATGAATGAAAAGAAATGTACTTTATGACACACATTTAAAGTATCCAACTGAATAAAAAGAGGAAAGATATTGTTTAAGAGCCACACATTTTATGTGAAAATACATTAAATTTTATCCATTTATTTATATGCTTATTGAACAAATACCCATTGAGCACCTACTGTCTAATCAAGTTTTATTCTAACTTTTCAGGATAAATGGTGAATAAAATACACAATATATCCTGACATTTGATATCTGCTAGTAGAAAGGAGAGGGAGTTAACAAACATTATAATTACTAAATTATATGGGATGTTACATGGTGAATTTTATGTTAAGTGAAAATAATAATAATAAGGCAGGGAAAAGAGATAGGAAGATTGAAATAAGAGTTTTTCAATTCCAGATAGAGCATTACATAGGCCTCCCGGAGGAGATGACTTTCCAGTAAAGGCATGAAAGAGTTGAGAAAAAGTGGCGAACAGATATACGTTAAATAGAACTTCAAAAACAGAGAATAGCTCCTGCAAAAATGCCTTAGGCAGCAGCATCTGTAAAATGTTTTAAGAGTGTTGGGAAGTGAACGTGGTGGAAATTGGATTGGGTAGGGAGGAAAGAGGTGGGAAGTAATAGCAGGTAAGAAGGGGCGCATTAAGGTACATTGCATAGGTGATTGGAAATAATGTCAGTCATGTGCCAGGCAAATTAATGCCAATAGAATTCCATGAGCTAGGCATTGGCAGCTGCGATAGACTTCCTTCTAATAGGATCATGGGTGATGTATTCTCACTTAAGGCAATGGAAAACTTTATACTAAAGATAACAAGGCAAGAAAACAAAACATGAGGTTAAAGGTCATGAAGGGTATAGAACAGAGAGCTTATAGGGACAATAGAAAGTCAGGGTACATAGAAAGTGTTTAATAGTTACCTGTTGAATTAATAACTAAATGATTAAATGTACTTTATAATATTTTCTTATGTGCTGTTATTAAATCATATCAAGAGAAGTTCCAAATAAATGATTGTGGAGTAATGGATTAACCTTACCCAAAGAGAGTTCTGGCTTTTGCCCTTTGCTTCTGGGAGGTTGCCTCTTCTGGGAGGTGATCCTTAAAACATCTTCCCTTGGTGTCTTTGTTTACTGGGAGCCTTGGGCTACTATAACAATATTTTGGGGACTTTGGACCCGCCAGATAGTCTAGGCTAACATTATGATTTATTATGGGGTCTTTAGGCCACCAAAGCTATACGTTTGGTCAGGTCAACCCCCAAAGGTATTGGATACTAAGGACAGCTACCTGGGCAATCACATCTATGTGACCAGGATCCATTAAAACTCTGTCACATGTTACCACTGTTTACAACTCCACTGGGAGAAACCAACTCAAGTTTGAACTCTTCCCTATGCATTTATTTCTCTGCTAATTTTAATCTGAGTATTTTACTGTAATAAACCATAACCACAAATAAAGCAGCTTTCACTGAGTTCTGCAAATCTTTCTAACGGTTTATCAAACTTGAAAATGGTCTTGGGAATCCCCCAAACTTGCAATTGGTTTCAGGAGTGAAGGTGATCTTGATGCCTCCTGAGTCTCTCAAGTACGAAGGAAAAAATGTCCAGTAATCTTGGGCCAGAAAGTCAGGGGAAAATGTGAGAGTACTATTAGGAGTAATATAAGGACACAAAGAAAAGTTTAGTGCAATTTATAAGAAAATGTAATAGCGTTTGGATCTTCCCTTAATGAAGAAAGAGAGGTATGTTTAATGAGTTGGTCATTCAGCTAAAAGACTAGACAACTAACTAAGGAGCACATCCTTCCCCAGAGACTTTTCCCCTAGCAAGGTAGTTTGGTTTGGGATCCTCTTGATTAACAGTGGTAGAGCTTTTTAGATGTTCTCAGTAGAAAGATAATAATAGTTTGTATAACTTTGAATTAAAAAAGTATAGCGTGGTTTATCAGGTGGATCTGGGGCAGATGGGTGGAAGGGACCGGATGGTGTCTACCACTGTGATATCCAAACTTTGGCTATTCCCTCACAGTTGCTGGGATTGCATGTGCACACCATAATGCTTGGCGAGAACCAAAACAATGCCCAAAGATGGCTAGCGCATGCCTTTTTCTGCTTCACAGTATTCCAGTGAGTATGCTGCAGATTATTTTCAGTGGATTGTTGCTTCCTTGAGATATGAAATCACAATTGCCATATCTGAATCTTGATAATTGTAATGTAAAAACACTTCCTGGATTGCTTCTCCTAGAAGATAGAGATACTTTAATTTGACAGTTATAAGTGAGGCACCCATGCATCATTCAGAAAGCAAACAAAAATCCTATTTATTATGCAAAGATTTAAAGAGCGATTCTGTGAAAGGACAGAATTTAATAAAGTCTCTTCAGAGAAACATTCCAGTTAAACAAAGACGAATTTTCTTAAAGAGTTCTGCATTGGCTAAGTGTGTTATTTAATTTTTTTTTTTTCATAATTAAAGCTCTTTAAGTACAAGCTAAAGTCTTTTCATATGTAAATTTCAGAAGGAATTCAAACTGGGTTAATTTGGCTGGCTTAACTGCTAAATCAAATAAACCCCCAAAAAAAATACAAAGAAGAAAACACAGAATAAGTTTAGTTCTCCTTCCCATAGTAATTTAAAGTAGGTATTCCTGAAGAACCAACTGCTTTTAGCTAATCCTGATTCAGAAAACAGTGTTCATACAGCTTCAATCTCTGCCGTTTCCTAAAACATTGCAATTCTCTGCATTAAGAACAGATTGAGAATGAGAGAACTTGGAAGAGACACATCTGTTTCTTAAGCCTTGGTTCTGGTCAAGCATTATAGTGTGCACATGCAATCCCAGCTATTTGGGAGGCTGAGGCAGGAGAAACCATTGAGCTCCAAAGTTCAAGACCCGTCTGGGCGACACAGCAAGACCTCTGTCTCAAACAAACAAACAAACAAAAATCTTGGTCCTTCAAGAGCAGACATTACTTCCACTTAAATTCCATAATTTAAGTGAAGCTAGTTGCTAGTTGTCACTCAGAATAAAAGAAAAAGCAATTGTTTTCTTGAGTATCTAGCAACCTCTTATGTTTAGCCATTAATGTTTAATTCCCTAAATTGTTATAGATATTGCCTTCTACTCCATAAGCCTATTCCATATTTAACCACATGATTGTGAAAACATTGAAGGCAGTGAATATCATTGGGTAATACATACAAATTCACTCAGAACTAATCATGTAAAACACAGTTTCTTTCTTTGGGGTTCTCTAACTTAGAAGTCTTGTTTGTCAGAGACCTTGAAAAAACATTTTGGGATATTCTGATGATCAAGAAAGACAGTTGAGAAGTACATTGAAGTAGATTTAGATAAATTAGTACCTACACTAACAACGTGACCCAGAATTGGTCTAAATATATCAGTATCTGTCTAGAGAGGATGTCTTTAACGGTGTTCTTAAGGACTTAAACTTGACCCTCTACTCATGGAAAGGTTTCAAATGCCTAAAGATGTAGCAGTTTTGTATTTATCAAACTGTGACTGCCACCAAGTGGAGTATAGTTTAATAAGTTAATAGAATCAGAATCGGTAAGGACATGGACATTCGACAACCAAGATCTCTAACAGTAATAAGTATAGCAGAACTCTATATGGATGAAGAAAAAGTTCCTGTTTTGTTTTGAATACATTAAGTACATAGCAACTACTGATAAATTGAAAAAGAGCTGTGAGTTCAAGTTGATTATAAATTCAACAGAGCCATCAATTTACTGTAAAAAATATCTAAATCAAATTTAGGACACATGAGTAGAAATAAAGTATTTTCTCAGAAAAATAGAGTTATTCTGAATGCTGTGCTCTGATCAGCATATCTGGAAAACTTTAATTTCTTGGTAACACATTCCAAGAAGGACATTAGCAAATGTATGGTGTCCTGAATTAGTGATCAGAATTATAAAAATTTACACACTACCTTGTGAATAATAATTGAATGAATTAAAATTCTTTAGAGACAAAAAGGAAACACTTAAGGAAATAATTATCAAAAGGTTTTTTTTGTGATAGCAAAATTAGCTCTATCTAATCTTCTAACCCCACTGGGTGAACATCATTTTGTGTAAATGTATTATTGTTATACTATTATTTTTGGGTAATCGCTATATTGTTCATATTAAAGTTCCTTGCTGTATTTTTATAATAATAGCTGAGTTAGATTATTATATAGGTAAGATGCTAGGGCTTCGCCTGGACGGTATTTCTAACACATTCTCAGCAGGTAGGAATTATTATTACCATGTCACACACGCCATTGCTGGAGACACAGGTTATCTAATGCACATGTGCTCATACTACTAATAAGTGAAAGAACCTGGATTTGTAGCCAAGAAATGTTCACTGCAAAGTCCTGCACTAATTACCACAACATTGCCATCCTGAGAGTGGAGAATGTTCTAGAAAGTATATACAAATCCCAAATTATTTGCCCCACAAGAGAACTATATGTTTAAAGTGGAAATAAGAAGAAACTAGATATACAGGCCGGTCGCTGTGGCTCATGCCTGTAATCCCAGCACTTTTGGAGGCTGATGCGGGCGGATCACCAGGTCAGGAGATCAAGACCATCCTGGCTAACAAGGTGAAACCCCATCTCTACTAAAAAAATTAGCCGGGCGTGGTGGCAGGCGCCTGTAGTCCCAGCTACTCCGGAGGCTGAGGCAGGAGAATGACATGAACCCCGGGAGGCAGAGCTTTCAATGAGTTGAGATCCCGCCACTGCACTCCAGCCTGGGTGAGTGAGATTCTGTCTCAAAAAAAAAAAAAAAAAAAAAAAAAGAAAAGAAAAGAAACTAGATATCCAAATGACAGGTGGATAATTTAGAAATTTAGCACTAAGTGAAATTTTTAAATAAATGATTACCAATGTATTTTCAACTTTCAAGGTTTTATGATTTTATTATGTATATGTATGTATGATTTTATTATGTATATTATTTTGCCTTGTCTTTTCCAATTACCTGGGCAACTTGTCTTGAAAAGGATTACTATTGATTTGTAAGCATTAGCACAAAGGGATTTCATTGTGTGACTGGATATTTTGGTGTTTGCCATATTTTTGTTCCTGCTGTTTATTTTGAATAAAATGCCTGCCCATAATATCCTACTCCCATATTCCAACCATCCTTTTAAGGACTTTCTAGGTTGTCAACTTCTCTGTAGAATTTATCTTGATTTCCTAGTGGTGACGGTTAATTTTATGTGTGAATTGGAGTAGTCTATGATCACCAGTTGTTTGGTCAAACACTAGTGTAAATGTTAGTGCATTTTTTAGATGTCATTAATATTTAGAGTCAGTTGAATTTAAGAAAAAGAGATTAGCTTCTATAATGTTAATGCGCCTCATCCAATCACTCGAAAGCCATTAGGAAAACATGAAAGATTCTCTAAGAAGAATAATTCTGCCTCCCGACTGCAAAATAGAAATTCTGCCTGAATGTTTAGCCTTCAGACTCAAGACTACACATCAACTCCTACCTGCTTCTCCAGCCTGCCAGCTTGCCCTACAGATTTTCCACTTGTTGATCCCGCTAATTATAAGATATGCTTTAAAAACACCCTCATATGATTCAGTTGTATCTTGAACCTTCTCTAAATCACACCCAATCTTAAACGTTTTTTACAAATTCTTCCCAAAAGGCCTTGCACACATTTTTTTGTTGTTGTTCAGAACAGTGTAAGTGGCAGAGGTTTTAATTAAATCCATGGTTGAGATCTAATTCTACCTGACTTTAGACAAAATCTAATGGTGCACACTCAAACTTCCATATGGAAAGAAAAATTTTGGAAAAAAAGTATAAAGAGGAAGTAACGGAAATCCTTATGAAAAACTTTTATATTTACTGACACTGACTATACAAAATATACAGTAACTTAGTGGGCATAAAAAAAAAAACTCTCTCTCCCATCTATTTGAAATATAGTCAAGAAATAAGTCATGGAATTAGAAAGAAAACTGCTTCTATAATTAAATGATGAGTGACAAAGTAGTATGCAAATAAGAAGTGCTGTAGAAAATCAAAGGGCTTATGTAGGTTATTGGTAATCAAGAACAGTTTCCTGTAGGAAAAATGGCACAAGCTAAGCCAATGTGCCAAAAATGGCACATTGCCATCCCATCAGGGATGGCAATGTGTAGAAAATGGTCAGGGAAAGTAAGGACCTTAATTTGCATATGGGATTACTACAGGCAATTGATGAAGACTGAAGGAAATGCAGGTGGCTCAAGATTGGAAAGATTTAAATACAAATTTACACTTCATCTCTCAGAAAATGAGACATTTAAGGTTTTAAAGCAGAAAAATAATACATAAAATTGACATTGTAAGTAAAATAACCTAGGGATGGTATTCCATATGGACTGAAAATAAGAGAGAAATAGGAAATTGATGGAAATCATTACTATAGTATCGGTTTCATGAGAAAAAATTCTGTATGTTGTAAACCTCATAATGAATACCTTCAGAGACAGCAAAGAAAAAATATTTACAGATAAATGGCTTTTCAGTGTTATCTGTTATTCATCTACATAATAACATACTATAGCTCACATCACTATTTCTTTTCCTTCTTTGTTATAATTACTTACCAATAAGGATTTTTAAAAATAAACTTTTATATTGAATACAGTATAATAGCTTCCTTGCTAAATGTTGTGGACACAAAAATTTTAAAAACCCACTGCCAGTACATTTTAAAGTTCAGACAGGAGTCTCATACAAAAGTATTATGTGAAGAAGAGCAAAATAAAACAACACATAATAAAGCAAAGCCACTTGAATCTACTTAGAGCAGTTCGGAAAAGTTTTTCAGAAAAGTTGACTTGTGACATGAGTCTTAAAGAAGAGGCATCACAATGGGAAAAAGACTCTGGATGAAAAAAAAAAGAAAAGAATGTATTTATGTAAAGGCAAATAAAGCTCTCCTTGTAGGTAAAATATAGTTAGTCTAAAAGAATTGAAAATTTTTGAATATTAGTGTAGCTAAACAAATTAATTTAAAACAATACAGTTATTTCTTTGTTTTTTTTTCCTGTTACTTAAAAATATTTTCATGATACATGGTGATTGGAAATTAACAGGCATATTGGTAGAAGAGTTTATGTGTACAAAGGGGGAAGATAGGTTTCAGAAAAGTAGTTTGAAAAGGAGGAAGAAATTGTTCACTAAGATAAGTTTGCAGAGGCAAATGGAATGCAGACATTTTTCGAAGAATCATTTCTTAGGACATATTCTTATTTTATGTTCTAAAATTACAAGAAATATTTTAAATATAGTTTTAGTATTTATTTTTATTTCAATAGTTTTGGGGGTACGGGTGATTTTTGCTTTAATGGAAAAGTTCTTTAATGGTGATTTCTTAGATTTTGGTGCACCTGCCACCTGAGCAGTGTATACTGTATCCAATATGTAGCCGTTAATCCCTCACCCGTCTCTCACCCTTTCCCCTCCAGTCCCCAAAGTCCATTATATCATTCTTATGACTTTGAATCCTCATAGCTTAACTCCCTCTTTTAAGTAGAACATAAAATATTTGGATTTCGATTCCTGAGTTACTTCACTTAGAATAATGACCTCCAGTTCCATCCAAGTTGCTGCAAAAGACAAGGAATATAATAAATGTTTTGTGCATCCTAATGTACATGAGTTATTCTTGATAAAGTGATCATGTGTAGATTTTGTTTTAAAAAAGCAGCTGTGCCTGGCCTGGTGGCTCACACCTGTAATCCCAACACTTTGGGAGGCCAAGGTAGGCGAATCAGTTGAGGTTAGGAGTTTGAGAACAGTCTGGTCAACATGGTAAAACCCTGTCATTACTAAAAATACAAAAATTAGCCAGGTGCGGTGGTGGGAGCCTATAATCCCAGCTACTCGGGAGGTTAAGACACGAAAATTGCTTAAACCATGGAGGTGGAGGTTGCGGTGAGCCGAGAATGCACCACTGCACTCCGGCCTGGGCAAGGGAGCGAGACTCTGACTCAAAAAAATAAAAATAAAATAAATAAATAAAAATACAAATAAAAATCAGCTTGACCAACAGACAGCTATCCTATTTAAGGATATTCATATTTTCTTTTATTTAAGCTCTTAATGTTATATGTACCAGGTTACATCACACTGCTTTCCCTTTTTAACATTTATTTTTATTTTTAAAAATTTTAAATTATTTTAGTTTATTTTAATTGTGGTAAAACACATGAGATCACCCTCTTGATCATTTTTAAACTGCACAATACAGTATTGTTAATGATAGACACAAGGATGGACAGCAGATCTCTAGAACTTACTCATCTTGCATAACTGAATCTTTAGACCCATTGATCAGTAACTCTCCATTTCCCCCTCCCACTGGCCCCTCACAACCAGCATTCGATCCTCTATTTCTATAAGTTTGACTACTTTAGATATCTCTAATAGGTAGAATCTTGCAGTATTTGTCCTTCTGTGACTGGCTTATTTCTCTTAATGTCCTAGAGGTTCATGTATATTGTCATATATGGAAGGATTTTCTTCTTTATAAAAAAATTAAAAGTGCAGAGAAAAGTGTAGTTTTTATTTGTTCAGAAGAAAATTCAAACAGATTATCAAGTTGTGAATTTCTCCTTCACCCTCCATTTATTTGTTTTAAATTTAAGAATCAAGATTTATCTAAAATGAGGAATTTGCCAAAAGGTGACACATGGCAGGAATATTTCCCCTGAACCAAAATCCAATTGTAAACAGAGTAAAATATTTTAATTTATTAGAATATTTGCCTATTTTATTTTGATTGCTCACAATTCAAGTATAAATTGATGAATGAAAAATGCAGATACTTATCCAGTTGCATTGTTTATGTGATTTAAATACATACTCAACTGAAGATTTCTTTACAGACTGAGTTTATTGATGGGATCATTTGCTCTCTCATTGCGGGAAGGTTTTAGAAAGAACAAATATTCCATTGATGGAATACCATAATTAAAACAGTTTTAATCCTTTAAGACCTGCCTCAGCAAAAGTTATTTTAGCATATGATTGCAATTTTCAACTTTCCGATATGTTAACCAAAATCAAAAAATAATTCACCAAACTGTTTATTGTCTCACAATATTTACCAAGACTTACATAACTTTATTTTATAAAAGAACATTTATCAAAAATTATGTATTCTGCATAGCGAATTTCGAATAATTAAAACCAAACAAACAGAAATTTCATGGTACATTTTAATTTTACTGGTGTAAGTCCTCATTATTTCAAAAGTTTTGCATTAACATAAGCATTTTTATCTGCAACTCTATACTAATAATTATGCATGATGAAACCATTCAATTTATAGAAAGTAAATAATAATACACAAGTAACATTTATTCTGTATATGACATTACTAATATCTTTCATATTTTTCATTATTTATTTGTTTTGAGACAGTCTTGTTCTGTTGCCCCAGCTGGAGTTCACTGGCACAATTTCGATTCATTGCAACCTCTGGCTCCCAGGTTCAAGTGATTCTCCTGCCTCAGCCTCCTGAGTAGCTGGAACTACAGGTGCCCACCACCACAGCCAGCTAATTTTGTATTTTTGTAGAGATGGGGTTTCGCCCTGTTGGCTATGGTCTTGAACTCCTGACCTCAACTGATCCACCTGCCTTGGTCTCCTAAAGTGCTGGCATTACAGGCATGAGACTTTTTAAGCCAATATTATTTTCTAATGTCCTCTTTTACTCGTATTTTTCTGCCTTAATATTCTAAGTCCTTATATATAATTTTAATCTATAATTTATGTATACTATATATTGATATATAAATTATGTTATATATAACATTTTATGCTTTTAAGGTATTGCTACATATGACAGGAAAGCCAGGGTAAATACTTTTGCTCCTTTTATCATTATTTCACAAGACAGCTGCTAATTTTTGGAATAAAATACTAACATATTTTCATAACTAGTGTGTATATATTTTATATGTATGAATCTGTGAATGTGTATGTGCCTACTAACACACACATCTATAACACATACATGTGTGTATGTGTTTGTGTACATATATATGTAAATGACGGCATGGCATAAATATATGCCATCATTTTGTAAATATAAGATTGCTATTTTAGGCTAGTATATTTCCACATTTCGTTTTATCTTTAGATTCTGCAAAGGCTTAAGAGATGCTCATGTGGCTATTTTAGAAAAGTAATTGGATTATATAGCAAATTATATGTAATAGTCTGTTGACATTGAGACAAGGAGAAGTGAAAGTTGTATATATTATTGCAATTTGTTGTCAACAAGAAATCACTGTGTGCTTACTTCATGAAAAGAACTGCTTGAAAGACTCAAGAAATAATCGCACTCATCAGTGGTTTTCTTTATTCATGTGGTGATGGTAAGCATTAAGGAAGGGACTGTAATTTGCAAAGAGAGCTTTTACAAACTGTCAGTGCATAATTATTGAACATCTACTTTGTAACAGGCCCTATGAAGACATGACAGGAGCATATGTGAATCTTGATGATTATTTATATTTTCCAGCACAGTGTAAGTGTCAGTTTCTATTCTAGCACAGTGTTGGTGTTAGGTTCTATTCTAACATGTTTTCTTGCTAGGTGAAGAACGTTTATTGCACAAGTAAGTTTTCAGTGTAATATATTTTACACAAATGTGTGTGAGAAATCTGAGTACTGGCAACTCATCTAGACTTACTTCATTCACAGAGCTCGGGACTGCTGAGTATCTACAAAAAGAGCTCTAGAGGAAGTAACAAAATTAACTGTGAGAATAAAAAATGTATAGAAGTTTTCAAGCCAGAATAGGTCAGTGGTCCATCTAATTGAGTATGGAGTTTCTGAATATTTCAATAAAAATCTAAGATTAGATCATTTAGAGATAGTCATCAGTATGGCATTAAAAAGTCACTTAATTTTCAATAATCTACTGCAAAGCAAAATCATCTTTTACTCCACCTAATGATGTACTTAGAGACAAGTTAAAAAGTTATTACCTATCTAAATATTGAATATAAAAATGACTTTATTTAAAATAACAACGCTTCCTATCACACAACTTCAGAAAAATAAATCATGAACTTTTAATCACTTCTGTTTACTACATATACACAAGTTTTTTTTTATGGATTTCTAAATTGTGAGAAAGAGAGGAGGTTGCTTAATAAGAACATGAAAATATTTGCTAAAGTAATAAAACACCTTTTTAAGATTCTCAAACTAAGTTTTATAACCCGGATGTTGAACAGAAATTCTTGAAACATCATTATTTTTATTTTGTAGAATACACATTATATTTATATATGCTTCAAACTTCACAGGTCTGTAATCCACAAGAAAATTAAAGCTAATACATGTAAAAGCACTATTATACTACACAATCATATTTAAATATAGGAAACATACTATACAGATTGGCAAACTATCTTTTTATTTTAATACATTTAATAGTGTAAATAAGCCAGCTAAAGGTGGATTTTTAAAGCATGATTTTAAAAGAGAATGTGTTTTTTATCATAGAAGTAACAATTTTCTAAAGTAATGGACATTTGCCATAATGATAGAATAACATTCAGAAGTTTTGGTCAGGGTCTACTATTGGTAAATCTATTAGCTTCATCAACACTTGGTAAGATGTTACCTAAACAAATAAATATAAGGTAAATAAAATTTCAGTAAAAGTGAAAAGAGTAGGAACATAAGAAACCCATTTTTATGCCACCCACTGAAAAGCAAGGTATTAAAGCAACATGCAAAAAAGATCCAGTCATTTGGGTTCTTGCAATTAATTTTATTATATCCTTCTTAAAATTGTATATTGGTATAAAAAAATTAAAATATTATTGCCAGATGACAGAAGTTATATTGATTTACTTCAATACAAAGAACATATATGAGATAGTAGCAAGCAATGAAACATCACCTGATTGAACCTAAAATAAATTGTTGCCATTTCATGTTCTATCTCAAGAAAACACAAAAGTAACATATGAACACAGTAGAAATCAACAACACTTAATCTTCCAAGTTTTAGAAAGTGATGTTAATTTCTGCTTTTCCCAAAGGATATATTATTGAATATAGTTTAAATTTTGTCAGAGTATTAATTCAGGGAATTATGTTCTTTTTTATATGACCCTAGTCCTAGGCATGTGAAAGCCAACAGAAAAAAAAATAATGAGTCTACCAATTTCTGAAAAATAACACCATAGCCATGAGCTTGGAAAATTAAAAAAATTAATGGATTCATATAAATGTCATACTAATTTTTAAATCATTTTAGGCAGAAATTTATCACCTAAACCCGAAAACCAAATCATACTATTGATCCTCATTGGTCCACTAAATTACAAAGAATGGTTATTAACTAAAGCCAGTGTCTATATTATTCTCCCAAAAAGTTCTACATGTTTCCCTTACCCAAGTAAGTATTCATTTTCTGAAGAAGACTCTGGTGCTTACAGTAACAATCAAGAAAAAGAGTTATGGTGTGTACTTGTCAGATTGTTTCAGGGTTTTCCTTCAAAAAAGTCTTGTCTCCTCAGTGTACTTGGGATTCATAACCTGATGGAAGTTGAGGATTAAGTGAGAGGCAGAGACTTTCCATCACTGTGACTCCTATCAGGCTAGATTCACAAGATTTAGAGATATGTTGTTATACAGAACAAAGAGACCTTAGACGATGCCCCAACAATTCATGTTCCAGGAACTACATTTTTGGTTAGTCATTTTAATTACTGCTTTTGCTCTGCTGCATTAAATGGCAATTATTTCTGCTTTTCTTTTACCAATTAAATATGATCGCCTTTGTGAATAGTGAGACCCTGTCTCTATTAAAAGAAAAATTAAATACTATTGCCTGGAATTTTCTTCACCAATATTCTACTATTTATATTTAGGGAACTTATCTCAACAGTGACATACCCAACCTTTATTGATACCTCCATTTTATCCTTTTTCAAGGGTGCAATTGCTTCCTTTCTTATGTGTTCTCAATGCCTTGGTGAAGGAAGTCTTCTTTGAGAACTGTCCCAGTAGATGTATTTAGGAAATGGTTGTGCGAGTAGATCTTGAGGAATCTACTGTACCAACTTTATCTAATTTATTGAATCCTTTAATATCCATTCTATCTAAGAACGATTTGCTTTTTCAACTCATTCTCAGTAAGCCATCATTGAGACCAAGATTCCATTTAGTAACCACACAAACAAATCATATTGCTCTTAGATGTTCAACTTCCCACATTGAACCCAGAATCATTGGTAAGTCTATTTCATTAAGAATAAGTCCACCTAAATTATGTTATCCCTTCCTCATCTAGCACTGCAAGACTTAATTGCCATACATATTTCCCTGGATCAGGATCCCTAATACACATTAATCAAATCTTGAAATTCTGTAGGCATTGTAACACTTTGTCTCCCAGGTTTAATTTTTTATTAACCCCATGGAGCATGTAACAATCTGCATCTAGTAATAGATAAAGAAATAATGACTGTGGGAAAGGTGAGCCATGGCAGCTGGAATTTTCTTGCAAGGTAATGACCTCTTGTGTGACTGTAACAGTATCTCTATAGAAAACAGGACCTTCCTTATATGACGGGGAGGATTCTATTTCTGCTAGCATTGGAGATACACAGGAGCATTCTAGAGTTTAGAGTTCTTAGAATTTACCAAATGTTTCCAATCTTTGCTAATCAATCCCTTAATCCTTATTTAAAAAACTTTACATTGCTATGAATTGATTTAGGAATCAACAAAGTCACACATCTGCTTTAAGATACATGAGCCATCAGGCTTCAACAAAACACTTTTAAATTAAGTTATAGAAATTCTCTTTCTCTGACATGTCCTGAGTCAAGTTAACTCTAAATCTATTGCTTTCTTTCTCCAGTACTCCAGTGCAATGAGAACAACACATTTTGCCCAGAAATATTTATTGTCCTCTAGCAACTGTCATTTGTTCTGTCAAAGTCATGCATTAAATAAGCACTTTATGTCAAGTGGACACAAGTGATAATTTCAGTAACTTTTGCCACAGCATATCACAGACTACTGTGTTCCACCTTTCAATGGTAATTAATATTTAACTCATTGAAACACAATTAACATCTTGATTTTCCAGGTTCCAAATCTTGAAGATTGATAGCTTACAACAAATTCCAACACCAAACATTGTCAAGTGGATCTAAGTTACAGAGATAAAAATATCTCAAGTTATTTGAAGAAAAATGAGCTGCCTACAAAGCTGTTATAAGGACTAGAAGAATATACCCTGGCTTCTGCCCCTAGAATAACTCCAAGGATAACATTACTGAACTTTGCTTACAAAGAAACTAACTTTTTTCAAGGCCAGGGAGTGGGAGTTTCATCAAGACATTATCAAAGGTTGAGCTCCTGAAACAGGAAAGCGGTGCTGACAAGATCAGAAGGTTACTATCAGAACCATCAGCTCCAGTTTGCTGCAAGATCTGAACTGGCAAAATGGATCTCAGGAACTACTGTGTGTTCCCCCACTTATCTCATCTTAAAAACCAAATATGTGGGTAAATCTGAATTTTAGAACTAAAATTATAACCAGAATCTTTGCTGCAAGTCAGGAACATGGAGCTTGTAGTTTCCCACTGTCTATGTTAAAGGAAGATACACCAGCAGGATCTTGTACCATATTTTGAGTAAGCCTGTCTACTGAATCTACCACAAGCATCAGCATTCTAAGATTCAGCTGAGGACAAGACCCTGGCACTTAATAGAAGAGAAGTGATGAAAATTGAATGACGGCGAGTACCAATGATGAATTCTAAAATCTGTGTTGAAGGCTTGGGATTTCTGCACACTAGTAATTTGTCCCATCCTCTTTTTAATCTATTGCTTTGTTTTTATATATAGTATTAACAATTTAGATAAGGCAACTTCTAAAGTTTCTAACATGTATTTTCACATATTCTATCATTTCAGAACAATTGTTGAAAAAAAGTGTTCTGGGATTTAGAGGTTTTCTGTTCTTTGCAATGGATTTGTTTTAGCCCATGGGGGAAGATTAGAGAATATGTGTGTGCATTAGTAAGAAAATGTTAAATGTATTAAGATTCAGTAAGAGTAGAATAAACATCAAACTTATAAACTCATACAAATCTACAAGGAAAAAAAGCAGGAAAGAAAGTTTTGTTATGACTCAGAAAATGAAGCAAGCAGTTGCCTGAAGCTAAGGGGGATAAACACATCTAGACACAAGGGACAAGCTTTATAAAATAACTAACTTCAAATGCAAAGATTTTGTGTCAAAATATATATTTACGAACACAATAATAAAAATATTGTAGAAAACCCTATGAACAGATTTGGGTGTTGGAACAACCTGTATCCCTATTTCTTTTTATTTTCTAATTTCCATCTCTCAGTGCTCTGTCTGGGATATATTTTATAGCAATAATCATGCAACCTTTATTTCTAAGGGAGAGAAAAATAAAAGGCACAAAGCCAGTTATCAGAATCATGCACTGGAGATTCACAGAAAATATCAAAGCCAACATGTCATTAATCAGATTGTCCTAATCTTAGAATGTTTTTACCCTTCTTAGAAGTAAACAAAGAGGTGATTGGGAGAGGTTGGGAAAAGAAGGAATGATGTAAATGATAAAACAGCAGGGAGAAGGAAAGGGAAGTGGCAGGGAAAAGAAGTCGACTGGGAGCAGAGTGAGACAGGGGAAGAGGAGGATAAAGGGCAGAAGAAAGAAGAAAAGAAGCAAGAAGAGTGGAAAGGGGTTAGGAAAGGAAAGATGAAGAGAAAGAAAATGTAAAGGAGAAGATAAGGAGGAGTAATTAACAGGGAGGAAGACCAAAAGGAGACTGGAGACTGAGGAGAAACAATGGCAACAATAACCTCATCATCCATTGGTACCTCAAATGAAGTGAACTGTCACAATCAGCTGTACTCTCCCTTCTCTTTTCAGGGATTAAAATTCCCCTAGATACAATAGAAATTTCTTTTTAAGTTTTTTTTTTCCTAAACTTAATTCCTGCTGATTGAGTATTAGTGCACAATAAAAGTGCGTGTGCTTGCAAAAATTAGCCAGGCATGGTAGTGGGTGCCCATAATCCCAGTTACTTGGGAGGATGGGGCAGGAGAATGGCATTATCAGGGGAGGCGAAGGTTGTAGTGAGCCAAGATCATGCCACTGCACTCCAACCTGGGCGACAGAGCAAGACTCCATCTAAAAAATATGTATATATACACACACACACATATACACATACACATACTTGGAAAAACTCTGAAAGTGTGTGTGTGTGTGTGTGTGTGTGTGTAACACCAAAATAAAACATTTTAATCTTGAATTTTGAAATTATCTTTTGTTATTAATATGCTGATCTACAACTCATAAAATTGTTTAACAATATTTACCAAGGCACTAGGGATACATTTAAAAGAGAAAAGATTTGCCATTTGTTTCCTATATCAGAGGTAATAAGTTGGTTAAAGTTGAAGTGAACTAACCTGTACTCACTACAAGAAGTGTGGTCAGAAAAAAAAAATAAAAAAACTGAAAAATGTAGCTTTTAGCTATACCAACTTTCCAAAAAAAAAAAAAAAAAGAAAAGAAAACCAGAATAAATAAAGAGCTAAACCTAGTCACTCTATATGGAATCGTTCCATTTCTTTTCAGTTCTCCCTTTACCTTGACAAAATGTCACATCTTCTTGCCAGGGTACTATACAACTTCACACAAGCCCTATTATTTCAATCTACTGGTACAAATAAAAGTATGCCAACTGAGAACCAAAATGAGAATAATGGTAACTCTCGATGTATTTCTAGTTATAATCAACCAGATAGGCTATTCTTAGGCATTTCTAGTTTTGTTGTTGTTGTTGTTGTTGTTTTTCCTTCCATTTTTGGACCCTGAGGAATTGAATAAGATTAATAAAAGTAAGACTGGTGATTCATGACTCTGAACCATAGAACTGTCAATCATGAAGTCTGAGCCACAGAACTGTCAATCATGAAGTAAATGTGGTATTTTTCTAATCTTTGTCATTTACGTTTCAAGTGCATAAAAAAAGTACACTTAAAAAGCCAATGATTACTATGACTATTTTAAATGACAATTAAAGTATTTCATTTGAATTCTGTGTCAAGATGAAGAACCTCTAACCTCATAATCTTCACCTTTCATCCATAAGTAAGGAAAACAGTTGAGGATTGAGACAAAAGTTTTTGGCACCATTTTGTTTTCCACATAAAGCAGTAATACATATTGCTGACATCAAGTTCTGAAATAAAAGATAGTTGCTTATTTTACTCTCAAATAAGCATGAGTTAGAGAAAATCCTCCAAAACTTCTAAGTACAAAGACCAGGCTATCCCCAGCTCACTGCCCCACCATTCCTGATTTATGTCTCTTATCCCCATAGTTCAGGAAAGCACTTCTATGGGAGGTGGAAGGTAGTAGAATCAAGAAATGTTAAAAAAAAAAATTGTAAATGGAATAATTTTGTGGGATTCTTTGTTTGTTTGTTTGGTTGTTTTTTTTAAAGAAAGGCTTCTAGAAGCCACCATGAGACACTGACACTTACATTTCATTACCAAACTTCTGTCATATGTCCACACTTCCTTGCAAAAAGTTCTGAGAAATAGATGTATCATTCTGGGTAGCCAGGTGCCTAGCCCCAAATCAACAGCTCTATCACACTGGAAAACAAATAACAGATGTTGAAGACATCTATATTTCTCTGCCATATTTTTTTTCTCATTTTATTTTCATTCTATGTTAATATTATTTTTATTTTTATTTGCCATTTTCTGAAATCTCATCTTTAATTATCTAAATCAAGATTCCTGTGGAAAGTATAAAATAGGTAAGTCCTTGTCATTTCTTACAATTCTTTAATATTAGTTTTTGAGTGGCAGGTTTTTTAGAATTATGATATTGTTTGTAATGTTTCCATTTGTGTGTGTGTTTGCGTGTATTAATTGTAGAAATCTAACTCCAGTAAAGCGACTAAAATATGTTGTTTTCAATATATGATAACATAAAGAATGTTAGCTTAAGAATTGCAATATGAGTAGTTATTGAAGCACATCAGTGACATGATGCATTATTTGGTATACTATATTGTTTAAAAATAATTTTTGTCCTAACTTGATGAAGGATTATCACTTCTGTGCTGCGTAAACCTCCACCTTGTTTATGGAATTTGCTTTCATGATAAAAAAAAAGTGAGTGGAAATGACATGTATCACTTCTGAGCAGAAACTTCAGGGTCCAGCACATAATTCACTATTTTCTCTTTTTATTTTGCCTGAGTGCAAACGTTGCCCTGAGGGAGGTGAATCCATGTGCCTAGGTCCAGAGCAAAGACAATGAATTCATTTGGCCTGAGAGATTGGAGGATAGTTGTGTTTACTGTACATTAATCTTGACTATTCTGACTTAAATAATTATTATGTTTTAATTTCAGGATTTCTCAAACTCACTAATATTTGTCAACAAACACCTAGCTCTTTATTTAAATGGGGTTTTATTTAAAGCCTTCCAATGTTTTCTAAAAAACTTAGAATACAATCTAAATGCCTTAACTGATATAACAAATTTAAAATGATTGTGTTCCTGGCCTATCTCTGCCATGCCATATGGTAAAACTATTCCCCACTGGTACTACACTTCATCCTCATTGACCTTCTTTCTGTACCTGAAAAAAATACATGATGTGTGTTTCAAGTTCAGAACCTTTGTAACAGCTATCCCTTCTGCCTAAATTCCGGTTACACTGACCTAAATATGTCAGCTCCTTCCTATCACTCAGATCTTATCTCAGACATATTTGCAATAAGTATCTAAAGAATTCCCATTCTGTCAGAAACTCAATCTTAGAACTTTATTTTCCTCATGTCACTACCATTATTTTGTTTAATTTGTGGTTTACTATGTTATTTTACGTATGTTCTTATTAATTTCTAAGGAACTAGATGGCAAGTGGCATTTGTGGCCTGACACAAAGTATGTAAGCCATACATGCTTTTCGAATAAATGGTTGAGATGTATATGGCACCATTTGCATGAGATGAGTCTGACAGGGAACTCCTACTGTTAATTCAGAAGAAACATAAAGGATATGAAGGCAATTTCTATCATTGACTGAATTTCCAAAGCTTCTAAAAGCTTCCCAAAGCTTTTGAGAGTAAGACTTTAAAAAGATCATCACTTGAATGAATCTAGTATCATTTTCTGTAACTGTATCATCATCTATAAATGTTCAGATGCAGATTAAAGTGGATGATAATACTGCTATTCTGCAGCAATTGAAAATTCATGTTTATAGTGCACTTTGAATTTTCAAATGCTGAGGAACATCTTTAGTTATAGAAAATCGTGAATAAATTCAGCAGTAAAAATTTATATGGTGCTGTGGTTTGAATGTGTCTCTCAAAGATCATGTGTCGGTAACTTATTCCCAAATACAACAGTGTTGAGAGGTGGAACCTTTAAGAGGTGATTAGGTTGTAATGACTCTGCCCTAATGAGTGGATTAATGTCATTATTACAGGAGTGGTTTTGTTATCTTCAGACTGGGTTTGTTATGAAAGTGAGTCCAGCCTTCTCTTGTTTTCCTGCCATGTGATGTCTTTCACCATGTTTTGATACAGCGAGAAGGACCTCATCAGGTACCATCCCTCAATCTTGGACTTCCTAGCCTCCACAACAGTTGAGCCAAATAAGTTCTTGTTTATGAATTTTCCAGTCTGTGCTATTCTGTTGTAGCAGTACAGAATGGACTAAAACATATAGGTAAACTGTTTATTGTTCTAATTAATGAAGGCAGCTTACATAGGGGCATCTACAATGAAGCTTGATTGATGCTTAGTGTTCTGAAATTCTGCATCTAGTCTCTCAATTATGCGATTTAAAAATTTCCACTTTTCCATGTATAACTGCAAGTAGGAGGATTTTAATTCAGATGACAACAGACAGGCTGGAATTCAAAGATAAAACCCTTGCATGATCCAAACCATGGCAGTTTAGGGTATAGTTGTTCAATTAGAGTACCTTTATGATTCATAAAAGGTGGTTTTCAAAGAAAATATTCTCTCAGCTATTTCAGAGAGTTAACATAAAAACATTGTTTTATTACACAAAGTTTACCTAATGGGAAAATTGTTTTCATAGAACTAAATATGTTAAGTTAGTTATAACTTCTGAAGACAATGCAAGTTTATAACTTTGTTTCTTTACTGGGATTCACATGACTGTTATATAATTAAGAGTGATAAATGTTAATTAAATAATTTACTTATTGACGATTCCTTCCATTTTGTCCCTAACTTCTTTACAGTACTATTCTGCCAACACAAAGTGCCCATATGAGCTAAAGAAGGTAAATTTAACAAAAGACATACAAGACTTCTACAGTTATAACCACAAAAATATATCACAAATTCTAACTAAATTGACCTATAAAGCTAATGCAGGTTTAATCGAATTCTCAGCAGGCTTTTTTGTTGGTACAATTTCGCTGTCTGATTCTAACATAGGGGAAGGGCCAAGGACCTAGAATAGGCAGACTGATCCTTAGAAAAAGAGAGCAAGATTATAGGATTGGCATTATCACATTTCATTACTTATTAAAAAGTTATACTAATCAGGACACTATGGTATTGGAATAAAATTCAACAAAAATATTAATGACTCTGAATAAAAAGTCCAGAAGTAACACCCACATTTACACAATTCATTGCTTTTCAAATAAAGTGCCAAATAAATTCAACAAAGGAAAATAAAGTGTATTTTAAATAGACGATGTGAAACAACAGAAAAAATATATGGGAAAAAAAGTAAAAGTAAACTTCAACCCCTACCTCCCACCGCACACCATAGTTATTTTATAATGAGTGGTAGACATAAAAAGTAAAGCTAAAAATATAAATATCCTAGAAAAAATAAAGAAGAATATTTGTAAGGTTTTCTAATAGTCAAGCACACCCGAGTGAAAACACAAAATATGCTGTTAAAAGTAACTGATTATCTGTATTTCATCAAATTAAACACTTCAGCTCATCAAAAGACATACTTAATGATGAAAAGGCAGGCTCAGTTTTTGCACATATATCTTTCTAAGGAGAGGTATTCAAAATATGTAATATATCAAATCTATAATTTAAAAATTGCTCAATTAAAATTGGCTGAAGAAGAGAAGAACAACAGTTTACAAAAGAAGATATATGAATGGCCAATAGGTATTTAAAAACTCCTCAATATTAGCATTTGGAGATATCCAAATTAAAACTACAAGTCAGAAACACTGGAATGACAAAACTAAAAGGACTAAAACACAAAGAACTGGTTAGGGTACAGAGATACTGGAATCTTAATACTTTGCTAGGAATATTAAGTGGTTTTACCATTCAGGAATGGAGTGTGTAGTTTCTTTAAAATGTTAAACATGCAGCTACCCCACGAGCTGGCAATTTCATTTCTAGGATTTTAGTCTAGAGAAATGAAGATGTATGTACAATGAAAGACATGTTCACAAAGTCAGTGTAATTAGGAGGTAAATACTAAAAATTTGGGTAATTAAATTGTGTAAACACTGAAACAACCAATCATCCTCAACATGTCTATGAATAAGTGCTTTGTGGTACATTCTTGCCATTGAATATTATTTTAAAAAATAAACTAATATCACGTGGAACAACATAGATGGATCTCAAAAATATCATATTTGACAGAAAAAGCCAAACCCAAAGACCACTGTGGGATTCCATTACACAAATATCAACAAGAGGAAACTCTAACTTATGACGATGAGAACAAGAACAGCAATGTCCGGTGGGCATTGGGATTAGAAGGGATATAGGAACAAAGACATTTTCTGGAATTATAAGAATCTTTTATATAATTTTTCTATAGTTGATTTCATTTGTTTGTCAGCATTAATCAAATTTATACACTGTACTTCACAGTATGTAAAATTTATCACAAAAACAAATGAACAAATAAAAATGGGTTATTCAAGGATTGGATCATTTAAGCTACTTTAAGCCAGCATAAGTAATAGATTTTATTTAAAAAAATAATTAGAGCCAGGCACAGTGGCTCATGCCTGTAATCCCAGCACTTTGGGAAGCCAAGGCGGGCGGATCAGGAAGTCAGGAGATAGAGACCATCCTGGCTAACACGGTGAAACCCCATCTCTACTAAAAAATTTAAAAAAAAAAAAAAAATTAGCCGGACATGGTGGTGGTCGCCTGTAGTCCCAGCTACTGGGGAGGCTGAAGCAGGAGAATCGTGTGAACCCGGGAGGCAGAGCTTGCAGTGAGCTGAGTTCACACCACTGTACTCCAGTCTGAGAGACAGAGCGAGACTCTGTCTCAAAATAAAAAAATAATAATAATTAGAAGGTGTTGGGGGCTTTTAAGCAGTACTATCATGTGTTGATTTATATTTTGAAAGCATCCTTCCAACATGTGTGTTCTCATTTCCTACTCTCATTGTGAAAAGTGTTGCGAAAAGCTGAAATTTTAGCAAAAATGTGCTTATGTCTTCCAGAAAAATTAGTGTTAATTCTTCCTTATCTGCTTCACCAATAGAATGCAGAAATCAATTTTGCTGTTAAAAACCAGATTTGTTTTGGGTTTGCCTGTCTGGTGAAAGGGATTATTTACTGATTTCTCCCATTAGACACTACTCTTTTACTCCAAAAGGTCAAGATAAAATTCCAAACAAAGTACCTAAGAGGAACAATGGAGACTCTAAATCTTTTAACTTAGTATTAATGAGCAAAGTTGCTGAAGGAATAGCATCCTTACACAAGATTTCACCCAGGTGATTATTATTAATTCATTTTTATTTGAAATATTTTATATGTTTCTTTCAGGAAATTATTGATTTAAACAAATGAGTTTTTTTAAATAACTGGAAATTCATTATCAGTGAATACCTCAAAGGCAGGAAGATAAATTTATTAATTAGAAACCAGAGGCCTGAAATTTTTATGCAAAATTCTAACTATAATGGGTAGATTCCTCTCCTACCTCTCAATCTACTTCTTCCATTCATTTTTAAAAACTTCTTAATCTCCTATGCTATGCAACTTTTCTGTTGTAAAAATTAAGTCTAGCTGGGTGGCTTAGAAAAACAGAAATTTATTTTCTTATAGTTCTGGAGGCCAAATGCCCTCAGGATCACACTTTCTTTGGAGGCTCTAGGAGAGAATCCGTTCTTTGCCTCTTCCGGCTCCTGTCATTGTGGGGATTCCTTGACTTTTGCTACATCAGTCCAGGATCTGCCTCTGTGGTCACACTGCCTCCTCCTCTTCTATATGTCTTCTCCTCTATGTGTCTCTTATGAGAACACTGGATTTAGGACCGACACTGATAATCTAAGATCATCTCTTCATTTCAAAATTCTTTATTTAATTACATTTTGTTTGTTTGTTTTTGATATAAGGTAACATTCACAGGTTCTGAGTATTAAGACAGAAGCATATCTTTTGGAGGGCTACTATTTAATCTACTACATATGTTAATTAATATCCAGTGAGCATTGCCTTGTGCTCAGCACCATTTGAATCTGCATGAGAAGACAGAATAATGGTCATATGCACATCTTCTTGATTTATATTATAGCTCAATCTCTTAAACTGAGTGAGAACAGGTAAATGACTAACACATTTCAATTATCTGTAAAACTGGTGTGTTAGTCTGTTCTCATGATACTATAAGGACATACCTGAGACTGGGTAATTTATAAAAGAAAAAGGTGTAATTGACTCACAGTTCAGCACGAGTGGTAAGACCTCACAAACTTACAATCATGGCAAAAGGGGAAGTAAACATGTCCTTCTTCATAGGGCAGCAGGAAGTGGATGAATGAGAGCCGAGCAAAGGGGTAAGCCCCTTATAAAACCATCAGATCTCATGAGAACTCATTCACTATCAGGAGAACAGCATGGAGGAAAACACCTCCATGGTTTAAATACCTCCCACTAGGTCCCTCCTGCAACACATAGGGATTGTGTGAACTACAATTCAAGGTGAGCTTTGGGTGGGGACACAGCCATACCATATCAATTGGGATACCTATTATCTACATCAAACATTATTTTGGCAGTTAAACAAGAACAACAAACTAATTTGCCAGCACATATTAATCACTAAATGTATTTTAGCTATTATTTATTAACTTGGTTAACAAAAGACATATTCACTAATTTTAAGAAACTTTTACCTTATCAAATCTATATTAGAGGAAAGAAGGTATAATGCAGAATATTCCCAACTTACCTGGTACATATTTGGAGTTTGTGGTCTCATCATGGAAACAATTCACTATCCTTGCTATTTTTGTTTCTGTTATACCGATAAAATGTTGCTTGTGTTTCTTGCTTGATATCACCCAGCAACTCAGGGAAGTAGATCAGAAGATAAATGGTTTGAGAGAAATAGCCTGGGATTTAAAGTTTGACATTAATCAATGGCATAGGAGATCACCTGTCAGCATGTTTTTCCCTGTCTGTCCTACTTCCACTTACCTCCCTTCTTTCTTTCTACCCTAACTGTCCCACAGACTGTCTAGCAAAAGATTGATTGTTGAAAAAAAGAAAGAACAATAAAGTCAAATAATAAAGTACAAGTAAACCAAAATAGACTTATCTTTCCCCAACAACAGATTTCTGGGTTCATAATTCCTCCCCATTCTGCTGTGAGTCACACTGAGGGATACTCGCAGCAGGGGAATGCTGGCAACCACCCAACTCTCTCCATAGCATGTTTACCAACACTCTGTGGTACTTACTTCAAGCTCTAATTTGCCTGAGTAACTATTGGGAAGATCAAAAAATACAAATGTAAAACAAAGATGGATGTTTTTATAAAAATCATGCTGAAATACTTAACATTAGATAAATGTAAGTATGTCATTTGAAATTGCTTTAAAAATAGTTGTGGACAAGACAACAATAAAGGATTGGGTGGATTAATTGTAAACATCTCATAAATCCTGCATCCAGATTGCTTCGTGAACTCGAGAGGCGGAGCTTGCAGTGAGCCAAGATCACACCACTGCATGTCAGCCTGGGCGACTCCATCTCAAAGAAAAAAAAAATCGAAACTGGAAACTGCAATTTAAGAGAGAAACACACACACACACACACACACACACACACACAAACACACACACACATACACGACACTTTGAAATTCTAGTCAGTGAACTCAAACTGAAGAAAAGATTCATTCCTTCCATGTTAAGAGATTACCTAGTGTGTTAGTTTCTGAGCGCTGCCCTAAAATGGGTAGCTTAAAACAATGGAAGTATGCATTCACAGTTCCAGAGGTTCAAAGTCTGAAATATAGGTAACGAATTGGCGAGATTGCTTCACTTTTGGAGACTCTGAGGAAACATCTGCTTCATATCTCTCTTGTAGCTTCTGGTGGTTATGAGCAGTCCTTCGTCTTCCTTGGCTGGTGAATAAATCGCTTCATTCTCTGCCTCCACCTTTTCACAGCCTTCTCTTTTTGTGTGTGTCTGAATTTCCATTTTCTTATAAGGGCGTTAATCATTAGATAATCCCTTATGACCTTATCTTAATAAGATGACATGTTGAAGATCCTATTTCCAAATAAGGTCACAGTCACAGGTTTCAGGTCTACCTGAATTATGAGGGGACACCATTCAACACAATACAGATAATAATACCACTTATATTTATACATTTTAAGATAAAAATTAATGTTTTAAATATACTGGCATAATTGTTAACACTACCTTTTTTTAATTAACCATATGACAATATATCCCAATTGCATTATATTAAAAGAGCAAATGATTCCAATAAGAAATTCCAAAATAGATGTGTTCTTACAAGAGAAGATAGGACAAGTTATGTAACTTTCATTATATATTAAGGCTTCCATTACAAGAAGCGAGGAAAAGAATAGCAAATAAAATCTAAGAAATATAGTAAGGGGAAGAAACAAAGATAAAAAGAGAGAAATATAAAACCAAAAATATAAAAAAGTAAATAGAAAAAAACAAAAGACACACCAACACACACATACAAAATGAAAAGACAATAGAAAATAGGGCAATATTGCAGATTTGAAAACCTCAAAAAGAAAATACAAAAATATGATGAATAACTTTAGAAATTTGATAATTTCTCAAAAACAAAAATAAAAGCCATAGCTTACTGGAGTTGACAAAAGAAGAAATGAATTGTTAAAGTTTGATATCTATTAAAGAAATCTGTTAACTAAAATGTTTATCACAAAGAAATCTCCTGGCAGAGATAAAGTGATCAATACATTTTTCCAAATACTTAAGGAAGAAACAAAAATTGCAATCATACAAACTCTTCCAGATAAAAGAAAAACATGTCCCAATGTTTTCATGAGAAACTCACAAGCGTAACATCAAAACTGCACAAGAGTATCATTAGAATAATACATTCTTAATTTATCACAGAATAATTTTAAATATTATATCATAATATAATAATATTCATAAAGAAGTAATTTTTTTCTTTCATCATCAACTTTCGCTCTTGTCGTAAATTTAATTCTATACTACACATTTATTATGTTTGCTTAAAATAGTCAATAATCTTA
Source organism: Chlorocebus sabaeus (assembly GCF_047675955.1). Lineage (NCBI taxonomy): Eukaryota > Metazoa > Chordata > Mammalia > Primates > Cercopithecidae > Chlorocebus > Chlorocebus sabaeus. The sequence continues at coordinate 69,083,095 of NC_132910.1, forward strand.
AAGGAAATATGTATTTTTACTTAGGCTTGAAGAACCTTTTTAATAATTTATTTTAAAGTTCTGTGCTGGCGCTCAAATTTTTCAGCCTTTGCTTTTGAAAATGTTTTTATTTTACCTTCATTTTAACAGGATACTAGTAAAGAATTCTGAGGGTTTTTTTTTTTATTTTTTTGAGTGACTTTAAGGTGACTTTAAAGATGCCACCTCACTATCTTCCAGCCTTCATTGTGAGCCATATTTTGTTGTTGCTGTTGTTACCTGAATGTAATTGTAATTTTCCTCTGGCCACTTTTAGTATTTTGTTCTTTATCTTTCGTTTGCAGATGTTTGGTTATGATGGGGAGTTTAAGGGTGTGTGTGTGTGTGTGTTTGTATGTGTGTTTATGTGTTTAGTCTTGCTTGGAGTTTACTAAGCTCCTTACACCTGTGGATTTCTATCTTTCATTAATTCTGAAAAATTTTCAGCCACTATCTCTTCAAAAATGTCTTCCCACTCCTCCTTTTCTTTACCTATTTCTAGAAATTTAATTACAAATATATTAGAACATGTGATATTATCTCATACTATTATTTACCTAGAACATTTGATACTTTGTAGATAGATGGATAGATAGATAGATACATACATATATACATACACAGGTATTTTCTATTTTAGCTTTAGTTTTGGTAATTTATTTTGACCTGTGTTCAATTTCCTTCAGTGTATGATCCATTGTTAAGTCCTTAGAAACACACTTTTCATTTTTGATACTCTTTTTCTGTTCTGGTAGTTTGTTTATTTTCTTACTTTACATTTTTCTGTCAAAATTCCCAATTTGTTCATGGTTTTTGTCCACCTTTCTACTAGGTCAATTTAACATATTAACCGTAGTTATTTTAAAGTCTGGTTTTTCCTATTCTAATAAATGGTATATATATGAGTCTGCTGACAGTTTTACCCCTATCGTTCAGAAAAAATAACAAGCTTGTTCACAAGCTCTTGCTTCACTACATATCTTTTTTTTTTTTTTTTTTTTTGAGATGGAGTCTCGCTCTGTCGCCCAGGCTGGAGTGCAGTGGCCGGATCTCAGCTCACTGCAAGCTCCACCTCCTGGGTTTACGCCATTCTCCTGCCTGAGCCTCCCGGGTAGCTGGGACTACAGGCGCCCACCACATCGCCCGGCTAGTTTTTTGTATTTTTTTTTTTTAGTAGAGATGGGGTTTCACCATGTTAGCCAGGATATACATCTCATAATTTTTACCACATATTGACATTACATGTTCAATAAACATAAGTATTAAAATAAATAACATTTGCATCTGAAAAGAAAATATTTCTTCATGTGTCAAGCTGCTACAAGGGTGGTGGAAAGAATCAATATAATTTATGGTTAAATTGGTTTCAGGCTTTGTCGCAGATTTAGTTACATGTATGTCTGACAGGACTTTCATTTCACCACTTGCTCAAAATTTTTTTTGACTTTGAGTTAAGAATATTTATTTCAGAATAGCTTGGTATCTGAGCATTGGCCACACTCTAGATACCTCTTTACTTCACAGTTGAGTAGATAACTCTTCTGAACTGTGGGAGAGCTACTGCCTTATAGTCTGATACCCAGCCTTCCAAATGACTATGAAGTTCTCTTTTCTTTTCAGCCCTGCCCATGGCTTTTCACTTTTGAGGGAGCTTTCTCCACCCTGCTTCATTAATCCTAGCCAACAGAGGGACATTACTTTGAACTAAATAAAGATCTTTGTGCAACGTGGACATTTCTCTCCATTGCCCTACCCTCCTACCAGTCTCCATGCATTTGTCTGCATTTGGTGAAAGTCTGTACCTCCAGGGAATCTTGCACAACCCTTTTACCTGCTCCTGTCTTTCAGCCACAGTGTGGTGACAACATGCTCAGTGAAGCCTCTGTCATCTTAAGGATTTTCCCCAACCCTCTTTCCCTGCCTCCAATCTTCAGGTCACTACTTCCATGTACTAGCTAACCTTGTGTACCTGAGAGAATACTTTTTCATTTCCTACGCTCTGTTCCTACTCGGCTGAGTAACTGGTGAATTCCCCATGCTTCCGAGGAGTACGCTGTCAGTCACACTGTTTTTCCCACACTATAAAAGGCACTACTATCACCTACTCAGTGACGGCTTTGTGTGAAACAACTGGAGGAGAAACAGATACTGAGGATACTGAGACTGCCTGGAAAACTATTAGTTATGCTAGAGCATACACAGCCATTACAATTCTTTAAAAGTTTTATTCTGGGTTTTTCTTATGCTATCCTATGACAGATTCACTCTCTTTTTAGTATATGTGCAAAGATAAAAGCGACTGTGTGTTATTCTCTCCAAAGACAGGCTCCTGCCTCATTGAAATATAATTCATCTAGATTTCTATTCATCTTAAGTTCTCTTACGGGTTTAAAAACCAAGCATCATAGTTTTTGTAGCTTATTCAGCTTATCTTGTTACACCATAAACTTTTTCTTAAATAGGACAATGAAAGACCTAACTATAAAGAAAATATTAATAAGTATTAACTTCAAGAATAAAATACTTGTTTATCAAAAGATTTCATGAAGAATGTAAAAATGCTATCCATGAGTAGCAGAAATTTTTATGCATGTAAACAAAAAAAATGTATATCCAAAATATGTAAATTCCTTCTACAAAACAGTCGGTAAATTGCAAACACTAAGGAGGAAAAAAGTAAAACCAGTCCAAAGAATTTTTAAAAGAGAATATACACGGTCAATAAGAATTTAGAATGTGTTATATCATACTACCTCCTTCATTAGGAAAAAGCAAGTTAAAACCACAATATGAACTGCACAATGCACTTCAAGCCCACTAGGGTGGTACAATTAAAGAGCCTAACATAATCAAATATTGGCCAAGATGTGGAGCAACTGGAACTCCATACACTGCAGATGAGAAGCAACCATTTTGAAACACTCTTTATCAATATCTGCTAAAGCTTGATATATGTGTACCTTATGACATGTCCATTTAATTCTTAGGTATGAACCAACAGAATTGTGTACACACATTCACTGAGTTACATGTACAAGAATTTTAATAGCAGCCTTGGTTTTATTGTCAAAAAGTGGAAGCAACCGAAATAAACTTGAAGAGCAGATATTATAAACAAATTGTGGTATAATCATATAATGGAATATTGTAGAGTAAAAAGAATAAAATATTGCCACACCCAACATGGGTGTATATCATAGACGTTATGTTAATTGAAGTCAGCTACAAAAGACTTTGTTTTTATGAAGACAAACAACATGCAAAATAAACATAGGATGATATAAGTCATGATAGCAGTTTTCCTGGTTCATTATTGAATAGGAGAAATATATGTAAGAGGTATCTTGGTCTGCTCTAAAGTACTATTAACGTGGGTATTATGTATAGAGATGCAAGCATTCATTAAACCATACACTCAGAATTTGAACACTTAATGTGTATTATGTTTTGATTATTTTTAAGTGGCAGAGCTGAACCTCAGATCTGTAAAATCGCCCTCAATAAGATCAAACTCTGTTGCTTCTTCACCAAGGTAAAATTCTTAAGAGGTTTGTCTTTTCTTTTTTCATGTAATTAATATTTATTGTGACATCAAAAAGTCAGTCTTCTTGTATTTGAATAACATGATTTAGTTATTTAATATGAAAACAAAAACTCCACATCACCACAGATGAGCAGATGCCTCAGGGTGAATGCCAGTTTTAGTCCTTTCTTAACCTTTCAGGTTACATTTATCATAATTTCTTGGTCTCCAAAGTTCTGTCTTACTTCCTACCAGTTCAATTATGCATTTAAAAGGGCATGTTAAATACATTATCCAGATTGTTAGATGTTCTGTCCAGGAATAGTTTATCCAGACGCTGAGCATACCAGATTGCCAGAATGATTTTAAATCTCACTGAATTTTTCAAAGATATTATTTCATATTTTTCTCTTGTTTCATGTTTGTGGCATGTCAATTCTCTAGTTTTAATCTTACATATTTTATAACTTCTGATTGTGAATTCATTTTCAGTGAGAATTATTTTCTATAGACATTCCCCAAATCCAGGCTATATTTCAAGCTGCTTTTGTGAGAGCCCTCCGAGTTTCAACTGTTCATAACCAGGTTTATGTCAATTTCTTGGCTCACTGTTTCATGATCACAGGGCTAGCATTGTATTAGGCCCTTCAGCAAAGTGAGTCAAGTTTGAGGTTCAGTTACCTTCTTGATGGCGCTTCATCCTTGCATACCCCTGCTTAGACTGCTACCTTTCTGCAGCTTCCCAACGCCAGTAGGCAGTTGTTCTGGTTGCTATTCCTAGATGACATAATCAGTAGAGCCTTGACTTATCCAGGGATTGTACCTGTTCCCCATATTGTACAAGCCATTATTCCTTCTTTCTGTTTGACCATTAAAACCTCTATCTCTAAGACTTTTAATTAGTTCTTACAGCCTTGCATGTTTTCTGCTTTGGCTCACATTCACCAAATATTCTTCTAATTTCTTTCCAGTCTTTAAAAATTGTTCATTCCTTTTTTATTTGAAAAGCCAACTATAGAATTTAAAAGGATTACATTATACTTGTGATTTATGTACATGGGGTGTGTGTGTGTGTGTGTGTGTGTGTATTTGTGTTGGGCAGGGTTGTCTTTCTATATCAGGTCAGTTCATCACATTAACCAGAATTTTATTATACTTACAATTTGCAAAAAAAAAAAAACAAAGAAAATATTTATTTTTTAGAAGCAACTTAACTGGATTTCCAGCATCTTCTTTATTTATATAAATACAATCTGCTTCTAACTCAAGCATTTTACTAGTTTCAAATTTACGCATTATTTTGGACAAGTCCCAAGATTGCTGGGCTATTCATCTGTGCTGTTTACTTTCTATTAATTGTAGAATACATTTTAAAAAATTCTGGATACCTTAGAATATTCATTGAGTAGCTTTTATTTGTAATTTGCATGGGTGTTTATAAAGAAAACTTATAAGGGCACACATTTAAGTACAACAGTATTATTTGAAAATCTTTGATTTCCCAAATCAGTTCCTATGAAACAGAAGCCACCTGCTCTGTAGCCAGCAGACAAACTCAGCTACTGATCTGGTGATTTTTATTATTTTATTAAAATTCTAGCCACTGATGCTTCTAGTCTTCCTCTTTGATGTGCGCAGACATCCTCACAGACAAGTTCACCCAACTTGTCTTGTTAAAATACAAGGTCCCACAGCACATCCAGGCTTCTCTTTCATGCAGAGTGCAATATGTACATATGCCTTTTTCTATCTAAGTCACATTCTTTTCTCTCTTTCTTAAAACAACACAGTCACTTCCCTCGCGGTATTTTGTTTGTCTCCACCCACACAACTCTGTAAAGATCCGATAATTTTGCTAGCATCTGGTGTCCCATCATGTGAAGTGCTAAGTTATTTATTGGGCTTTGTTCTATTTAGTCGGGAACTTTATATTCACTCAGATGACATCTCATATATCAGGATTAGTAGTCTTTAAACGTTAAACTGTGAGCAGAGTTTTAGTGTCACCTTCCTTAGACTGAGAGGCTGGTCTAATCTTTGTATATCTTGAAATACATATTTCCTGTGTTCTGTTAATCTTACTAGCAGAAGCTTTCTGAATGATTTACAGGATTTATTTATGCTAGCAGCTGATCTTTAAATTTTTGCAACATAGTATGTAGAAACTTTTCAAAGACTAGATTTATTTGCTTCAGAGTTGTACCATTGAAGGACCTTATTATTAACTACTATAAAAAGTAATATTATACTATACGACTTAGGAAATTTCACAATTAGAATTTTGAGAAAAAGCAATTTTGCAGCATAAATAGCAACAATGCTCCAAACCAAGCAAGTCATTCTATTTGGGAAATTTATTTTTGTCTGCTGAAAAATATATACATAGAATTTCCACAATTTCATTATTTGTTAGCAAAATATCATATCGTGATATATATGAGTCCAAATAGTACAACACACAGCACACTTCATCTATTCCTAGCTCTTTATTTTGTTTACTTTGGGCTAGATTAAGATTTTGGGAATGAATATATCTCAATCTCAGAATAAAAAAAGACATCAGAGGTTAAATTTCTCAATATAATCCAAAAGAGACATTTTTTAAAAAGAAAATGTTACTTAACTTCCAGAGTAAAAAACATACTGCTTTAAACAGTATATCCAGTTTGAAAAGGAGTTTCTAGTTAAAATTGTTGTCAAATCTGGATTTTAATAATATCTTGTTTTCATCTCTAGAGTGTAGTACTGATAGTGATAAAATAAAAACTTCAGCCTAATTAAATTTAAAGGTGTTTAATTGAGCAATGAATGATATGCAAATCAGGCAGCCATCTGAGCCAGAGTAGGCTCAGAGACTCCAGTGCAGCCACATGGTGGAAGAAGATTTATGGACAGAAAAAGAAAAGTAACCTATAGAAAATGGGCTTGAGGTACAAAAACAGCTGGGTTGGTTACAGCTCGGCATTTGCCTTATTTGAACATTTTGAACAGTTGGCTACCTTTCATTGGTCAAAACTCAGTGATTGGCACAAGTGTAGGCTACGATCTGTTTACACCTCCACTTGTTACAGTTCACGATATACAGAAAAACTTTTAGGCTGAACTTAAATTATGTAAAGAGGTGGCTTTAGGCTAAACTTGATTTAATAATTTCCCCCCTTTTGGTCATCTTTTTAACTTTGAGAGATTGACCGAAACTTTAATCAATGACGTCACTATCACCTTTGGTCTTAAAACCTACTGGTAAACAGTAGAATAGTGAGTTTTGCAAGGTAGGAACAAGGACTGAGTAGAGGGTAACTCCTTATGCTAGAATGTCCTGTTTACAGGAGGAAAGCAAAATCTGGTCTGTTCTAGGACCTATGTGTTTCCTTAAAGTCTTAGTTTGACTATGTCACATTTAGCATGAGCAACTCCATTTTAGTTTGGTCTGGTCTGTTGGGGCCAAGCACATGAGTTCAGTCCAAAACAATGGCCTCCCCTAATTTTGTAGTAAAAATCCCCCTTTGTGGCCAGGTAGGTGTGAGTGTGACCAAAACATAGGATCTTAGCACCACTCTCAGTTACCATGATTTTGGGTTTCCAGTCTCAGCATATCATTCAGAGGTTTGGTGCTCTCATGGTCACGCACTTCTTTCAGCTCTTGTCAGTCCGGTTGAAGAAAGACCATTTGACATTCTAAACATGGTTGCATGCAAACAGTTAACATTTGAGAGAATACAGAGCACAGGGAGACTACTATTCTGACTGTTGGGAGGGTAATACCAAGAGTTTGGAGTATGCTCCTGATCCAGAATCCCCATAAAACCAACCCGTCTAAAATAAAATAGATCAAAGAATGAACTAGATAAAGATGAAATTCTTTATCTTAAAGACTCTAGGTCTTCATTAATCCCCTACAAATAAATCTCTATAATCTACATTTGATGCATTTTTTTTAATAGGTCACAAGTACCAGCAGCTGCACAGCTACTCTTGTTTAGCCAGTAAGTAATCTAGAGGAATTGAATTGTTTGGCGTAACTTTCACAAAGAATTTAAAGTCTGTTATGTAACCATACCTTTACAGTAGAATCTGCTATAAAGCCTATCATGAGGGATACATTTCTAATCATTGCTTCTTTTACTCCAACACATGGAAAAAGTAACTAACAAATGATGCCCTTCTAGAAGAGTGAAGATCTCCTGCCAATGTTCTGTTTAACCCATGATAGGGGTTAAGAGGAGTGGAACAATGTTCTGTTTCTGACTGATTTTAAGGCAACGTATGAACCATTAAAGTTTCTCACCTACTTTGGGCCTTCATCTTTCAGCTGTCAAGGTATTAAGTTATTCATGCTGGCTGCAAAATCCTTTTTTTAAAAAAAGTATACCCCATAAGAACATTCAACATTCGTGTTTTCACTTCTGTTTTTCACAGAGGCATAAACAAGAGAAAAATATTCAAAGATAAATATGTCATGATTGTAAAGAAGTCTTGATCTGTGACCTTGAGAAAAGCTGTTAACATCAAGGATGCCGTCATTTTCTGGGGAGAAGCTTCCCTGGTTAGCTTTACCTTAAACTGATGTACACCAATAGGTGTTCAGTTCCAAGAGTGTGGAGGAACCCTTTTCAGTTGTGAGATTATGAACCCAAGGTTCAAGGTCCTGAAGTTTTGCTGTAGTGTGGATGGCAAGGGTAGTCTTCTTTTGATGTTCTGACTCAGAAGATTCAATCTTTTTATTCCAGATTGCGAAGGGGTTCATTGTCCTCAGGTAGCTATAAAAAGCTTTCTTTATCTGGTGAAAATAGACTGTGGCATAATAATCTTCTTTTATAACATTTGCCTGCTTGCATGTGAAATCCCTTCTACAATCAGAAAACCTGCACTGAAAATTATAATTGATGAAATCTCTTTGTAAATGCTTAAATGGCTCATTGGGTAGTCAAATGTAACTGCAGCTTTGATTGTCTTCCCAGGAATATGGATTTGACAAACCAAACATCAGTCATAAACTGTTTTAGCAATTTAGAAATCACCAAACCAATATACTTTTAATATGGATCACTTTATCTTTTCCGTGATGAGTCACGGAATGCACAATCTTTAATAACGAAATATTTAAGGACTCAGGAAAGAGAAGGTGGCTGTCCTGGTCCATGCTTAATTAACATTGGCCTTATGTTCTCATGAATACCAGTTGTTTCTCCAATTTAAGTACATAGCACTGATGACTGTTGGGTTATCATAGGCAATTTGACTTAGACCATGGAGTTCCTTCAAATTGTATGTCTAAACAATTTTGGTATCGGCTGATTTAGCATGAACATCTGGCAAAGTATTTTCTTGGTATTCAATTAATTTCTTTTCTACTTGGGTTAGCAGTTTTATTAAAAAGTCAGTCTTTTTGTTAAAGTTCCAGGAATTTTTACCCAGTCCAAATGATATGATTCTAAAATTACTAGAAACCTGTATTCAAGAGTGCTTTTCAGGGTCCATTATATTATTTCATGAACCTCCTAAAAAACACCATTTTCCAGGATTTTGTGTGCATGTGAAGTTTTCAGAATCTGCATCAGCATTAAACAATTAACTGTGGAAATGACTTTAAATAGTTATAGTTGAAAACACAATTAACAAGGAAATGTGATTTTTTCTGTGGTCTACAATAACTTAACATAATAACAATAATTATGATTGATAACATACTCAGAAATTAAAATTTTAGAAATTCCGTACAATTTTGGAACACATATTAATATCAGTCACTAAATATAACCTGAAGAAGGTTAAACATTAATTTTATTTTGACAGTGCTTTCCATGTAACTTATCATGTCAAATAATCTTGTTTACTTCTCTTTTGGATGCTCCAGGGACCCTCTGTAGTATCCCAAAGTTAGAGGTCAGAAAAGACCATTTTGAAGTTGAAATTTGATTTTAGGAAGTCTATCAAATATGTTAAAGGTTTAAAACACTTGATATTACAAAATAGAATTCCAGGTTACCATAAGTCATTCATTTATCCAAAATTAAGACTCAAAATGTTTAAAAAGTCAAAACTCTTTACTCATTGATAGAGGGAAGACTTAGCTTTTCAAACAATTTGCCTCTCTTCTTTCCCCACTTTTGCTAATTTATTCAAAAAGTAAAAAAACCTTTCATTATCCTTTAATATTACATGAAAATTTTGTTCAAGAGAGAAAGTCAGATTTCACCATTTCTTTAGAGTGCTATTAACGTCAATGCCAATCTTTAATAAAACCTTACAGACAAATTGATTCAATCTTAATCGGCTTGACCATAAGGTGAGATTCTGATAAGCCTTTTATAATCTTTTACAAATTTTGTTAAAGAGTTGATCAGTGCTCTAAGAAGACCCTGCTGAGCTTTTTTTTCAAGGTTCAATTTACAGAAAAACTGAACAATACCCCTTTAAATTTAAACAATATGTTCACACACAGGATTTTGTTTATAAGATTTATTTTGTTTTTACAAACCTTCCACAACCTTTAGCTTTATCTTATCTATTTTAAAGCAATCCTTTAGCCCTCTAAACTATGCAAAAAATTTACATTCCTTTGCCTTCTTATAATATTTTACCAAAAACCCTTTTAACTTCTCCTCACACACCTTGCATGTAAAAATGTTTTTTCAGTAGTTTCTACTACATGTTATAATGGTAACTCTTAGCAATTTTTAATTTTGTTGAAAAACCTGGTAAGTTATTTTTATTATGTTCTAGCTGTGGAGCCTAGGACACCATACGGAAGTGCAGATGAGGTCTGACTCTTTTCAGCATATTCAGGGGCGTGGGTAACTTCACATGTCCCCAGGCCTTATTTAGGATCTAATAGCTCTGAAGTACTTAAGTTGAACAGTTTTCAGAAGTCAAAGCAGTTTATGACCTTAAAGCAAATAGTAAACCTAATATCTACCTTGCCTAATTTAGATCAAATCTCTTTATTTTATCAATAATCTTTAAAACTCTTTATTTGCTAAAGTTTACTAAGGTGACGTGAACTAAAAGGTATTAATTTTTATTTTTCTAACAAAATGTTAAAGCAATTACTTTTCTTTAAGCCAATTAATTAGAACTCTTTTATATAAACATCACACACACAATACATATATAACTACACAGAAAGACAGGAGAAGATCCAGTAGCTGTAGGATGTTTCATTTGCCAGTTTTTAAGTTTCTTAATTGGATTACTCACTTTAGGGTGGAGTCGGTGGAAGAAGATAGCTAGGAAAACATGCAGTTTCTAGAGCCTAATAAGCAGGCAGAGCTGGAAGGAAAAAACGGATCCCACAAATTAAATTATCTCATCTTGGATCCCCCAAAAGAGGGAAGTGCTATGGAAGAAGACAGTGCAATGCTTTTACCATGCATTTTATTGCAAAGCAACCCAAGGCTTAGCACCCCATTCTATGATTATCCCATCACCCATGGCAGTCTTCGCTCACTGGGAGTGGGGACATTTCCATACTTTCTAGGTGGCCAAGAGCATGCATCCTTGACCCAAAGGTGCAAAGAGCTCAGTGTTCCCCCATAGCTGCCATTAGCCATCTCTGAAGTATATTTAGCTTTAGTTTATAAAAGGGATCTATTTGCTTTCAATTGCTGGGGTTTTGTGAGGAAAACAGAGTTTTTTCCTAAAATTGGGTCTGTGATGCCTCTTCTGTTTTTCCCAAGGAGTCCAAGACTATTTGAAGTTATCTTACATCCTCTCACATGCATTAAGAGTAGCAAGACAAAATGGAGAAAAACAATTCAGTCAACTGAGAAGAAAATGACCTTTTTTTCCAGAAAAAAAGCAGATTTAAGTAAAGAAAAAATAAAAGTTCTTTTAAATATATATATATATAATTTGGATATCCACTTTTAATTAAGCTGACCTTTAACCACAGCACTCTTTAAAAAAGTCCTTTTAGATTTTTTTATTACCCGACTCTAGCTAGGCCAAAGGGCCAATATTTCTGATTTTAAAGTTTACCAAAGATAACCTCACAGGTGAAAGCAACAAGCCTCAACTAAGGTTATGACTTAACCATGAGTGTATGAGGTATTTTCAAAGAGGTGGTTAACAGTTTTTACAAGAACTAGAATTTCCAAAGGTAGCTCAGAGAAAGAAAAATTCAAGATGGTTTGTGGAGGAGAAAAGAATAAAAATAAAGGTCACACAGATAACCAACCAGAAAAGACTCATTCCCTAAGCCAGGATTGAACCCAAGCCACCATTTTAAAATGGCAAAGCTTTAGCTGCTGAGCTACAGTATTGGGCAGTTTCCATTGCCCTTCCCAGAAAAAGACTAGGGAAGTCAATGTTGAGCTTGTAATGGCTTATAACTACTCAAGATAATTTTTAGAGTTAACCATGACATGAACCCCAAAATTCCTGTTCCCTAGATGGCAGAGACCAAGAGAGAGTACTACCACATGGTTACAAGGCCAAGCTCCCAAGGACATAAAACAAGATGAAGACTTCATCCAGTTTTTGTTTGTTTCAGGGACCCGCGCCAAAGCTTGTTACTTAGCAGTTGCTGGGCCATCTTGAACAGCAAGCTTATGGGGTCCTAAGCCCATGTTCTATCCTAAGGCACCCCACTCCACTCCATGACAGAATGACACAAAAAGACAAATTCATAGCACACAGTACACTAGATTCACTACAGCTTAAGACTAGCATCTCAAATTCTTTTCCTCATTAACTAAAACTTCACAAGATGCAGTGATTTTTACCATTCCCACAACCAGTTTGCAAAGACATGGAGTGAGAAAGAGAAGGAGAGAGAGAAGCATTGATTGCAGTAGGGCAGGGAAGGTGAGGATCTCAGGGAGACAAGAGAAACAACCACCCATTGCAGCAATACTGAATCAAAGTTCAGGTGGCCATTTGTCAGTTACAAAGAGATCTTTTCCAGCAGTACAATTACCTCTCATGTTTCCCCTTTTGAGGAGAAAGAGCTGCCCATATTTGATGATTCTGTACATGCCTAATCTTCTCACTCACAGTCATCAGCAAAAAGTGCAAGGCAAATTAATCCAAAGAGAATAGCAGTTAAAATCCCATAGTGCCAAATCAATTCTTAACCGAGAGAGACTTTACTGAGAGGAGGACCTCTAACCCAATCCCATCCTTTACCCAGGAAAAATGTATCCATTACTTACCCAAAGTCAGTCAATTGGTGCTGCAGTCTATTTCCTTTGGATCTGGATAGTAACTAAGCTAAAAAGTTAACAGGTTTAATTTTTTTTTTTTTTAATCAATTAGTTTCTCAAGCTTTTTATTTGCCTTTCATAAAGTCTTCAAATAAAAATACTGAAGTCTTTTTAGAAGTTTCTGCTTATCGATAGACATTCCTAGATGAGACTAATTTGGAAACTCTCATTTTCGAATACACTTCAGTGCAGTTTTGTTCATTTGGAACATTCTACTGTAAGTTATCTTTAGTAAGATTTCACCACTTCTGTAAGACTTTGCTACATCTGAGGCCTAACACTTAGGCACGTATAAGCTGGAAGGAACTCAGTTCTTCAAAAATTAAGATCTCACTCTTACCTAAAATATTGGCTTTGCTTGCAGGTTCCCTTGATTAACTTTTTCCTACCTAAGTACACAAGAAAAATGAAACACAGGGGTAGAACACAAAAATCCCAGCAAATTTCCAAAAGCCGAATTTTATACCCCTTGCAATATTGCCATTTACTACCAGTTTCTTTCTTGCCCAGTCAAATGTAAGAGGCCTCTAACTGGATCTAAGCCAGTTAATTATCATATCAAATGTGATCCCAGACCCAGTCCAGTTTCTGCTATGGCTTCCAAACGTAGTTTGAAACACAAATTTTCTCAAAGAAACTCAGAGAGCTCAAAACACAAATCTGTGAAGCTCTGAAATCCAAGAGAGAACTTATGAGGATCCCTTGCTGCTCCAAGAGATCAACAGATACAGATGGGTCCTGTGGATACCTCACTCAGTCACTCAGCACTCCTAGGGGGTGCTGGAAGCTCTACTTCAGATCCCACCTCTGACACCATCTGATAAAAAATAAACTTCAGCCGAATTAAATTTAAAGGAGTTTAATTGAACAATGAACTATTTGCAAATCTGGCAACCTTCCCAGCCATAGTAGGCTGGGAGACTCCAGCGCAGCCACATGGTGGAAGATTTATGGACAGAAAAAGTAAAGTGAGGTAAAGAAAATGGAAGTGAGGTACAGAAACTGTTGGATTTGTGACAGCTCAGCATTTGCCGTATTTAAACACAGTCTGAACAGTTGGCTACATTTGATTGGCCAAAACTTGGTGATTGACAAAAGAGTAGGTTACCATCTGTTTACACCCCCAATTCTTCCAGTTCACGATGTACAAAAAACCCTTTAGGCCAAAATTAAAATATGCAAGGAGGAGCGTTAGGCTAAACATGATTCAACAATAGCAATGAGATATGTCAGGAATGAGTAGATGGACAAAAAAGAATGTTTTATTGGTCCAAAGTATCTCAGGAATAATGCCTTCTTAAAATCACCATGGCACATGAATCTGACAAAAAATATGCAAACCCAAAACCTAAACAATGATATTTGTTGTTAACAAACCACATTTACAAGGTCAGGAAAGCTATAAGTTAAATGAATAATTCAGAAATAATACTTGCAGACTGTCTAGCCTAGTAACATGCTCAGAGTTGACACTTAATAAAATACCTGTTTGTATTTTAATTATTCAATTACATCATGTATATTGTGGCAAAAATAATTTTTATTGCTTTGTAATCTTACATGATAACATTTTAAGAAGTGACTACCTCTACTAGGCATGTAAATTCTAAAGGCAGACATATTTACAAAGCTAAAGTTCTCATTGTTTCAGATTTAAAATCAGCAAAAGAAAATAGACTTAATTTTGTTCAGTTTTGCTTGATTTTCAACCTAGAATTCTGCCTGTTTCTGCAGTTAAGAAATATCAGTCTAAGGCCTTCTTCATTCATATCTCTTTTGCTTTTTTATGATATAGCTTCTAGTTACAGGGAAATGTTTCAAAATGTTATGGGATAGGGGCTGACCTCCAGTCTTTTATCTTACAACTTGGAGAAAACAAAACAAAACAAAACAAAAACAGCTATGACTCAAGAACTCTAAAGTTGACTCAATACTCAAATTTTGGAATTCAGAATATGCTTTTCTCTCTCATGTGAATGGCTCTTGCTATTATGTTATGTGTTCCTATTGTCTCTACTAACCTGTTTTGTAAGACTTTTTTAGAGATCAAAGCTGTACTCTATTTTCTTTGATATGTTCTGCCCTCTCCCATAAGAAATCAGTGGCTCAGCTTTAATAGGTGCAGGGTTAAAAGGCAATAGATATTGCTAGAAATAAGAATTACCTAAGTTAATATTTAAAATGTAATGCTATTACATATGATGAGCATCTAAAAAGACAACAGATGCTATTAGGGCCTGGTAATGGACCCTTCTCTTTGTAAGGGTAGAACAAAGTCTGTTCACTCCCCTTAAGAGTGGGAGACTTTCCACTCAAAAACAAGGTTATTAGAACCTCCATTTGGTTGATTACATGTTTTTAAAGACAATATCATATAGGTGGGGATATTTTCAAGAGTTTTAAAAGCATGGAGTTGAAGGCTTTATTTGTCATGTTTTTATTTTAAAATATCAATTCAATACCCTGTACTACTGACCATCTCATGTAATGTTATAAGGTAGGTTTGGAAGGCCTAAAATTTGAAAAGTTAAAGCAATAACTTTTAGCAGTACACCAATACTGGGCTGAAATTCTGGTGAACTGTTGAAAGAGGCACATTCACTGTTTCACAGGAGTGATGTACTAATACCTTTCTACAAGGACTACCAGACTGAATGGAAAAGTCCCATTCAAACTAGAGCTAAAATTGGGGTTTGTATCTGGAACTAGTTAAGGTTTATGAAATTTCGGAAAACTTTCAAATGGCTTAATACACCCAATAAATCTGTGGAGAAAATTAGACTCTGAACTTAATCAGTTTTTAAGTAGAATAACCAAAGTTTATTTATTAAAGAATACTAAGAAGTGGCTAACATTAGAAAACCTATTATTTTCCCTACTTTTGTTTGTGATTTGCAATAATCAAAATGGATTTCAGTCACCATGGAGCAAGAATATACAGTATTATATCTACCGATATATACTATTAAACTGTTATATCTAGACAGATAAATAGAAATTAGAGTATACCACACACATGCATACACACAACCTATTTTAATTAAAAATTTCTTAATGGTAAATTTAAATTTAATTGATTATTTCTTCTTTTCAAATTGAAAGAATTTGCTTCTCTCAGGCTGATAGTCGCTAGAGAAACCTTTCTAATGGGTTATAGGCCATAGAGCCCTGAGATTTACCTAGTTATGCCATTTTTAGTTTTTGCATTTTCTTCTTATTTAGGGAAGGTCTATTCTATGTTAGACTCTTCTTGTTTGCTTTCTCAAGAAAGCCAAAGTTATAAATTATTTTCCTTAAAATATTTTTACAATAGAATATATACTTGAGATAAGCACTTGAGAATTGAGTATATAATAACACTAAGATTAAAATGAAAACAAACTGCATTCTTAGGTAGTATACAAACATGCTTTACTAATAATGTAGGGGAGCCGGGCTTGGTGGCTTACGCTTGTAATCCCAGTACATTGGGAGGCCGAGATGGGTAGATCACTTGAGGTCAGGAGTTCGATACCAGCCTGGTCAACATGGTGAAACCCCATTTCTACTAATAATACAAAAAAAAAAAATTAGCTGGTCATTGTGGCACACGTCTGTAATCTCAGCTACTCAGGAGGCTGAGGAAGAAGAATTGCTTGAACCTGGGAGGTGGGGGTTGCAGTGAGCCGAGATTGTGCCACTGCACTCCAGCCTGGGGAACAGAGTGAAACTGTGTCTCAAAAAAAATTAATAATAATAATACAGGGGAGTGAGTACAATATTCACTGGCAAATTACATTTCATTTTTCCCTTAAACTTTCCTTAGATTAACATTTTCTTATTATAGAATGAAATGTTTTGTTTGTCAGCTCAACTTACTACACTAAAGCAACAGGGCCACATAAAGGGTGATCTGGAATTTCTACATTTTACTTATATAGAGTGACAAGTTTGAATGTATTAGGCTACTTAAATAAAATATATAATTATTAAAAGAATAAAAGTGCTTTTCTGTTATATCTGGTTGGTTTGAGGTAAATTTTTTTTCAGAAAGAAAATATTTCTCATAATCACCACTTAGAAATTGATCTCATTTAAACAGTTGAAGATTTATGAAAGTAGTTTTACATTTTAAGGATAAAGTGTTTACCTTAATTATGTCTTTAATTTAATTTTAAAAAATCATTTCATTTTATCTAAAGTTGAATAGTTTTTTGTTTGTTTGTTTGTTTGTTTTTTCCTGTTTCTAAAAGGAGCATTCTTTTTTGGGAGGATGATAGCCAACACTTCATTTCATTTCATTTCATTCACTCACCAGTAGATGAGCACTTGGGACTTTTTGAATATGATGAAGAATGATTTTATGAACATTCATGTACAAGCTTTTCATGTTTTCATTTCTTTTGGGTTCATACATAAGAATGAAATTGCTGGATTTTATGACAATCCTATGTTCAAATTTTGAAGAACTGATAGACTCTTTTCCAAACTGTTGCATTATCTTATATTTCTACTGGCAATGAATGAGAGTTACAATTTCTTCAACCACTTCTTATTATCTGTCTTTTTAAATTATAGCCATCCTAGTGGATGTAAAATGGTATCTCATTGTCATTTTGATTTGCATTGCTCTACTAAATAACAATATTGAACATTTTTCAGGTGCTTATTGTCCACTTGTACCTCTATCTTCTTTGGAGAAATATCTATTTAGATCCTTTCTCATTTTAAAAACTTAGGTTATGTATTATTTTATTATTGAGTTGGAGAAGTTCAATATATATTCTGTATACAAGATTGTTATTCAATATATGATTTGTCAATATTTTACCCCGTGCGGTAGATTGTGTTTTCACTTTCTTGATACTGTTCTTTGATGTACAGACATCTTTAATTTGAATAAAATTCAATTTATCTATTCTATTTTCTATACTTTGCTTTTAGTGCTATATCTAAGAATCCATTGCATAACTCAAGGTCACAAAACTTTGTTCCCATATTTTCTTCTAAGAGTTTTATAAATTTATCTCTTTTATTTAGCTATTTAATTAAAAGGAGCATTCTTTGGAAATTATAATGTGTTTCCTAATGACAAGGTTGCCCAAAATAGTTCCATTGTTAGTCTGTTCTGTGATGTGCTGCCAGTTCCAGCAGCTAGAAGAAAACAAGAGCACCAACATAGATAATAGGAACTTCTGCTATTGCTGACAAACACCAAATCATAAATGTGAGTTAAATCTGTCCATTAGTGTCTGGAAACAATAGTTCCAAGAAACTTAATTTTAATTAATTTTATTGGATATGTAATGCTGTCTATAAAGATACAATTCAACTTATAGACCAAAGTTAAATCCATTTTATTACTTAAAATAATATGTCAAATGTAGGCAAAGTTTCTCCAATGGAGATGTTAATGTATACCTTTTTCTTGTCATGAATGTGAGAGACGATCTCATTACTTCCACAGAAATAGCAAATATAGTTAGGGGTATTTTTGGACAATTAGGCATCATGTACACTAATTGCTAAGTGATTTATACAATAAATTTAAAATGTTTGATAGGTTTATAAATGAATAACCTAAAATGGCAAATGTATTTCCAGACACTGATTATTTACTTGCACATATTACTAATTTTGTGCAGAGGTGTTTCAAATTATCCATTTTAACATTTCTGTACCTTTCTACCTTTCTGGTTTTATTTTAATTCTCTCTTAAATATAATGCTTGTTTTGTTTGTGTTTGTGAATTTTTATTTCATTTCTAGCTCCAAGTGACTGTTTTAAAAACAATTTGAATAGCATTTTCTATTTTCTAAAGTTAAAATTAATTCATTTTCTGTCAATAATGTCCACTTCATTTATTTTAATCACGTATTCATCTTTTCCTGTTACATATATATTTTACTCCCATGCAGACTTTTTCAGCAATATTTTAAGCATGATTTTTGTCCTTACAGGCACTTATATTATTACAAGTTTAAACAATTTCTGCTTTCAAGATTGAAGCTACAGAAAGGAGTATGTGCAATCTTAATGCACATTCAGTGACATGTTAAGGAAACTTGTTTCAAAATACTAAGAAACGAAAAATTTTCCGAACTTTTCCAGAGTTCGTAAAAAAGACATATTAGTCCCCTCACCATCAATTTCACAAATGATAAAAGTTTTAAAATACTTCAAGGTGCACAAAAGTTACAAATGCATCCTTATGATGCACAAAATTTCAAATAATGGAAAATCAATGACCAGAAAGAACTGTTCATTTCTGACCAATTTGTCATGTTGAAAAGCTGTCATTATGATCAATATGTCAAATGAGCCCATTGTTTTCAACTAGTTCATCTGTAGTTTAATAAAATCTTTCTATTTCTGCTGGAGTTACCTGAAATTTAAAAGCCCTGAGAGAAAACTCTGTTCAAAGTGAAAGTTCATAAAACAAGGGAATTACATTTTTTTTTTTTTTGGTGACCGTTGGTAGCATTCCTTTAAGATAATTTTATGACTATATATGCAACATTTTAATTTGATAAGTGTTTTGCTTTCGACCAGCATTTAATGTGGGAGTGTGGCACGCAAGGATTTCAAAAGTATCATTTTACAAGACTTCAAAAATTAAACATATCTAAGACATATCAGCACATACAAATACCAGACAAATATGATTAGCATGATTCTACATTTTCACAAAACAAAACAAATCAGCACAAAAGCTTGCATATTTATAGCAAATAACTGAACAAATGGGATTGGAGGAAAAGAGTTATAAGATGGGGCTCTCATTTTTACTTGGTAGTTTTTTATATTATCTAATTTTTAAAAGCATTCAGTAATTTTAAAGGATTGTAAGGTTTGTGTGACTAGGCAACAATTTGACCAATCATACAGATAGATTCAGGAACATGTTTGAAGAAGAGCATCAGAGTCTAGCGTAATAATTAAAAAGTTGTATAACGAGGCAAAAGAAACCACCAGAAATTTAAATAAGCATAGAAGATTTCACTCAAGACTACTAAAATAGAGGAGAAAGATTGAACTCAAGTCTACTGAAGGAAAAGTCAGGAGAGATTTTAAGGCCTGGGGTGAGCTAATGGGAACACACTGGAGAATGTTAGAGAGCATGATCATTGGGATAGGTTAGTTATTCCTAAGTTTGCATTTTTTTTCTCTATTATTAAGCAATTAGCGTTTCCGAATTTGGTGCCCATTAAAGCCAGGCTTCTATAGTCCCACAAACAGAGAAAGGAGCACTATCATCTTTGATGGGTACATTTCAAAGGAATCCAACATAAATTTTTAACACAGACATTCTTAAATTGTAAAACTGGTAAGACTCTTAAAAGGGGGAGATAAAAAATTTACAATTTGAGTTTTCTTTTATTATTATTATTGTTATTATTATCATACTTTAAGTTCTAGGGTACATGTGCACAACGTGCAGGTTTGTTACATATGTATACATGTGCCACGTTGGTGTGCTGCACCCATTAACTCATCATTTACATTAGGTATATTTCCTAATGCTATCCTGCCTCCCACCCCCCACCCCAAGACAGGCCCCAGTGTGTGATGTTCCCCATCCTGTGTCCAAGTGTTCTCATTGTTCAGTACCTACCTATGAGTGAGAACATGTGGTGTTTGGTTTTCTGTCCTTGTGACAGTTTGCTCAGAATGATGGTTTCCAGCTGCATCCATGTCCCTACAAAGGACATGAACTCATCCTTTTTTATGGTTGCATAGTATTCCAGTGTGTATATGTGCCATATTTTGTTAATCCAGTCTATCACTGATGGACATTTGGGTTGGTTCCAAGTCTTTGCTATTGTGAATATTGCCACAATAAACATACGTGTACATGTGTCTTTATAACAGCATGATTTATAATTCTTTGGGTATATACCCAGTAATGGGATGGCTGCGTAAAATGGTATTTCTAGTTCTAGATCTTTGAGGAATCGCCACACTATCTTCCACAATAGTTGAACTGGTTTACAGTCCCACCAACAGTGTAAAAGTGTTCCTATTTTTTCACATTCTCTCCAGCACCTGTTGTTTCCTGACTTTTTAATGATCGCCATTCTAACTGGTGTGAGATGGCATCTCACTGTGGTTTTGATTTGCATTTCTCTGATGGCCAGTCATGACAAGCACTTTTTCATGTGTCTGTTGGCTGCATAAATGTCTTCTTTTGAGAAGTGTCTGTTCATATCCTTAGCCCACGTTTTGATGCAGTTGTTTGATTTTTTTTCTCATAAATATGTTTAAGTTCCTTGTAGATTCTGGTATTAACCCTTTGTCAGATGGGTAGAGTGCAAAAATTTTCACCCATTCTGTAGGTTGCCTGTTCACTCTGATGGTAGTTTCTTTTGCTGTGCAGAAGCTGTTTAGTTTAATTAAATCCCAGTTGTCAATTTTGGCTTGTGTTGCCATTGCTTTTGGTGTTTTAGTCATGAAGTCCTTACCCATGCTTATGTCCTGAATGATATTGCCGAGGTTTTCTTCTAGGGTTTTTATGGTTTTAGGTCTAACATTTAAGTCTTTAATCCATTTGAATTAATTTTTGTATAAGGTATAAGGAAGGGATCCAATTTCAGCTTTCTACATATGGCTAGCCAGTTTTTGCAGCACCATTTATTAAATAGGGAATCCTTTCCCCATTTCTTGTTTCTGTCAGGTTTACCAAAGATCAGATGGTTGTAGGTGTGTGGTATTATTTCTGAGGGCTCTGTTCTGTTCCATTAGTCTATATCTCTGTTTTGGTACCAGTACCATGCTGTTTAGGTTACTGTAGTCTTGTAGTATAGTTTGAATTCAGATAGCATGATGCCTCCAGCTTTGTTCTTTTGGCTTCCGATTGTCTTGGCAATGAGGGTTGTTTTTTGGTTCCATATTAACTTTAAAATAGTTTTTTTTCAATTCTGTGAAGAAAGTTATTGTTAGCTTGATGGGGATGGCATTGAATCTATAAATTACCTTGAGCAGTATGGCCATTTCCATGATATTGATTCTCCTTATCCATAAGCATGGAATGTTCTTCCATTTGTTTGTGTCCTCTTTTATTTCATTGAGCAGTGGTTTGTAGTTCTCCTTGAAGAGGTCCTTTACATTCCTTGTAAGTTGGATTCCTAGGTATTTTATTCTCTTAAGTCTCAGGACACAAAGTCAATGAGCAAAAATCACAAGCATTCCTATACACCAATAACAGAAAAACAGAAAGCCAAATCATGAGTGAACAACTTAAGTTTTCTAAGGTAAATACTTACCTTGGAAAAGAGATGTCAGGGGTCTATGCTCAGCAACAACTGTCTAATATTTAGTCAAGCTGAGGAGAATATTAAGATCATGTTGATAATTTCTTTAAATCTTCACTCCATAAGGTCAAGCTTCCTCTGTTTTTTACAACACAAAGGATCCTGATAAGAATACCACAATAACCAGATATGAGACAGATTGCACTTATATATATAAAATAACACATTATTTAAGGAAGTCTACTACTCAAAGAGACAAACAGAGATTAAAAGGTCAGAACACAAAAGTCAAAAATACAGAAATTCTTGAAGAATCATACAAACACAAATATAATAAAATAATATAGTACTTAAGAAGATTCAGATGCATTACACAAAAATAAGACACTCTGAAATGGTATCACCAAGATGGCAGAGCAGAAGATACCACAAACAAAAATAACTTCATCCCTTACACACACAAAACACAAATGTAGATAACTATCCACAAAACAAAACAGTGCTGGGATGGCTCAAGGGCCCATTTAAGAATCTGCAGGAACACAATGGAAAAAAAAAAAAAAAACAGAGACTATCCATACAAAAGTTTGCTGATGAGCTCGGCATGCCCGAGAGCCAGGAGATGACTATAAAGAAAGAAGAAAGGCAAACACTATTGGTATCTGCCACTTGGCAGGAACTACCATAGTCCCCAGCATCCTGCTGCACAAAGGACACTGGCATTTTTAGCCATTGAAGTTACCAACAGCAGTTCCTTCTAGAAAATCCCAGAGAGGGTCATGCAGCTGCAAACTGCCCCTACCAGAAGCAAGTGCTATTGTACTGTTTTGAGACTGGAACTGTAACCTTTCTCAACTCTTCTCCTGCCCCTCAATCCAGAGCCACAGATGCTCTGCAAATGCCCATTCTATGTGGCAGCCCTATGCTTGTCCACACCTCAGACACTGCAGCCATCACCATAGTGAGCTACTTTGTACACTAAACGCTGTACATAAGGCCTTTCTGTGCCTGAGCTCTAGTTAGCAACTCAGCTACCAGAGATTTCACCCACACACTGAACTGAAGAGCTGCTGCAGTTATGTACACGCCCATGCTCCAGATCCCAGCTCCAAGAATGCACTGTGCACACTGATGCCTCAGATATCATTGCCATTTCCATAGTGAGCTAGCATGCAACTCAGGCCCTGGAGCCAAGGTCTTTCTGCATGTGCCCACATGTAGGCACCAGCTGAGCCATCATAGAGAGCTAGATCCCATCCAGGCTCCAGGTCTGTAGTTTTGCACATACTCATGCTTCCACCCGTCATTTCTAAGCTGTTTCACTTACCTTACATACAAGCATCTGTATCCCTGGCACGGGTGCTGTTATAGCCCTGGAACCTAGAGCCATGTATGCCAATGATTTAGGCCTCAGCTCTGTTGCCACTCCAGAGTTGCCACTCATCAGACACCTGTGCCACCACCATTGCAGGCAGGAACACAAGCTGCACCCAAGGCCAAGAGGGATCCCATCAATCATAATTTTCCTGGTGGGAAGAAGAAAGACCAGGAGGACCTAGTATCCATTATCACCAAAGACCCCCAAAGTCCTCACTGCCACTGTGGACATCCATAATATTAGCCAGTGAGGATAATCACAATGTTGTCTACACTGAACTCCGTTGACCGTGCTGAATAAAGACAGAGCTGAATATTAAAGGGCACTGCTGTACCCTCATGAGTGCCAGACCTGCTGCTCCCCACCAGCTAGTGTGTCTGAATTTATATAGGAGGGCTTCCCCCACCAAAATCCTTCCATAAAGCCTAAAAGCAGTGATTGTTCTACCAAATGTGCAGACATTAACATAAGGCAACAACAAAAACAACAGAAAAGATGAAAAACAAGGATACAAATTGCCACAATAAAAACGCAATTTCCTAGTAGTTAAACCCAAAGAAATGAAAATCTAAGAACTATCTTACAAATAATTAAAATAGGCCAGGAGTCATGGATCATGCCTGTAATCCCAACAATTTTGGAGGCCGAGGCGAGTGGATCACCTGAGGTAAGGAGTTCGAGAGCAGCCTGGCCAACGTGGTAAAACCCAATCTCTACTAAAAATACAAAAATTAGCCAGGCATGGTGGTGCATGCCTGTAAACCAGCCAATTGGGAGGCTGAGGCAGGAAAATCAGTTGAACTGGGAGGCAGAAGTTGCAGTGAGCCAGATCACGCCACTGCGCTCCAGCCTGGGTCACAAGTGTGAAACTCTGTCTCAAAAAAAAAAAAAAAAAAAGAATCAAAATAATTGTGTAAAAAACTCAGTGAGTTTCAATAAAACACAGAAACAATTCAAAAATCAGGAAGATTATAAATGAGCAAAATGAGAAATTTCACACAGATAATAAAATTATTTTTTAAAAGAAAATTTTGGAACTAAGGAATACAATGAATAAAATAAAACGCAGAGTAGAGAGCATGAACAGCTGCTTGATCACAGAAAAGAAAGATTCTCTGAACTCGAAGGCAGGTTATTTGAAATTAATTTAGTCAAATGAGAAAAAAGAAAAATAAAAAAAGGAATGAAAGAAACATACAGGACTTAAGAACTGTATCAAGAGAAATAATTTTCAAATTACAGAAGATTGAGATTGAGAAGGGAAAGAGATAGAATGCTTATTTTAGAAAATATAGCTAAAAACTTTCAAAATCTTAAAAAAAAAAAGATGTAATTATCCAAGCAGGTAAAAGGTCTCCAGTAAGATCACTCCATTAATATAGTTATATAGGCAGGGCAAAGTTCTCCAGTATGATTCAATCTAAACAAGACTACACCAAGATATATTATAATTAATTATAAAATGTTAAAGGAAAGGAATCTGAAAGTCACAAGATGAAAGAAGCATATGACACATTAGGACATTTCAAGAAGGATAACAGTAGATTCTCAGCAGAAACCTCACAGACTGGGAGACACTGGATTAATATATCCAAAGAACTAAAAGGAAAACGATTTCCAAATGAGGCTATCTGGCAAAGTTGTCCTGAAAT
Organism: Chlorocebus sabaeus; assembly: GCF_047675955.1. Lineage (NCBI taxonomy): Eukaryota > Metazoa > Chordata > Mammalia > Primates > Cercopithecidae > Chlorocebus > Chlorocebus sabaeus. Next base: position 69,108,102 of record NC_132910.1, read on the forward strand.
GAGAAAGAGATAAAGGCTTTCCAAGACAAACTAAAGCTAAGGGAGGCCATCACTATATCCACCTTATAACAAATCCTAAAGGAAGTTCTTCAAGTTGAAAGAAAATGACTATAATTAAAAACATGAAAACATATGAAGGTAGAAACCTCACTGGTAAAGCTATATAGTCAAAATCAGATCTCTCTAATCCAATAATGGTGGTTGGTAAATCACTAATATCTTTAGTATGAAGATTCAAAGACAAAATTATTAAAATAATACCTATAGTAATTTGTTAAGGGATACATAATATAAAAAGATGCAATTTGTGTCATCAAAAACATAAAATGTAGAGCAAGGGTGGAGTAAAAATCTGGAGTTTCTTATGCAATCAAACTTAAGTTTATATCAGCCTCAAATAGCCTATTAACAATAAGATTACCTATGTAAGCCTCAAGGTAGCCACAAAGCAAGAATACATAGTAGATACACAAAAGATAAAAAGCAATAAACTTAAGCATACCACTATAGAAAATAATCTAATCACAAAAGAAGACAAGAAGAGAGAAGGCATGCAAAACAACGAAAAACAAATTAACAAAATGGCAATATTAAGTCCTTACTTATTGAAAATGATAATGAATGTAAATGGATTAAACTCCCCATTCAAGGACATACAGTGGCTAAATGGACAATAAAACAAGATCCAATTATATATTGTCTAGAAAAAGCTCATTACCTTTACAAACATATGTAGGCTGAAAGTGAAGGAATTAGAAAAAAGGTATTTCATTCAAGAAAAAATAAACTGAAACAAAGATAGCTGCACTTATATCAGATAAAATAGAATTTAAGTCAAAACTGTAAAGGGAGGCAAAGAAAGTAATTATATAATGATAGAGACATCAAGTCATCAAGAAGCTATAACAATGTGTGTGTATACACATATATGTGTATATATACATGTATGTATATACACACATATGTATATACTATCTATTGTGTTTATACACATATATACAATACATTTTGTGTGTATATATACACATATAAATATATATGTATATACATATATGAATACCACACATATTTTATATATGTATTATATATACATATTATATATACTATATATACTATATATAAAATACATATGTACATTTTATATATTATATATGAAAATGGGATATATAAAAATGGGTATATATTTTATACATAGTATGAATAGTATATATATTTTATATAGTATACATATAATATATACTATATATACATGAAAGCATATATATACACTATATATGCATATATGTATAGTACATATATACTATGCGTATAGTATATACCATATATACTATGTATATACCCATATGTATAATGTATATGTATACTATATATGTATGTGTATGTATAGACATATACTTGTGTGTATATACCTATACACACATATGTATATGTGTGTGTGTGTATATATATAGTGTGTGTGTGTGTATCTGTTTATTTCCCCCAATAATCAGAGCAACTAAATGTAAAAAGCAAATATTAATAGACGTGAAGGGACACGTAGACTGGAATTCTGTAAGAGTAGAGTATTTTAGTACTCCACTTTTAACAATGGACTGGTCATCCAGACACAATATCAGTAAAGAAACACTGATCTTGGACTACACTTTAGACCAGATGGAACTTACTGACATATACAGAGCATTCCATCTAACAGCAGCAGAATACATACTTTTTCAAGCACATACAGAATATTACACACTTAGATAATATGGTAGGCACAAAATAAGTCTTAGAAATTCAAGACAATTAGAATAATTTCAAATATATTTTCTGACCATAATACCATGAAGCTAGAAGTCCGAAATAGGAAAAATTTAAGAAAATTCATAAATCTGGAGATAATCAACATGATCCTGCTCAAACAATGGGTCAAAGGAGAAATTAAAAGCAAATTTAAAAAATATCTTGACACAAATGAAAATGGAAGCACAATATACCAAACTCTATGGGATGCAGAAAAAGTGGTACTAAGGAGAAAAGTTTTAGCAATAAATACCTATGTCAAAAAAAGAAAATCTCAAGTTAGCAACCTACTGTTACATCTTAAGAAACTAGAGAAAGAACAACTAAGCTGCAAGTTAGTAGAAGAAAGGAAATAATAAAGATCAGTATGGGAATGAATAAAATAGGGACTAGAATAACAATTAAAATAATCAATAGAACTATGAGTTATTTTTAAAAGATAAGCAAAATTGACAAATCTTTAGCTAGACTAAGAAAAATAATAGAACAGTCAAATAAATAAAACCAAGAGTAGAGAAAGAGGCATTACAGTTAACATCACCGAAATACAAAGAACATTAAAAAAAAACCATTATGAACAATTACACCCCAACAAATTGTATAACCTAGTAGAAATAGAAAACTTTGTAGAAGCATCCAACCTACCAAAACAGAACCATGAAGAAACAGTATACCTCAACAGACCAATCACAACTAAAGAGACTGAATCAAGGATAAAAGTCTCCCATTAAAAAAAAAAAATTCAGGACCTGATACCTTACTACTAAATTGTACCAAATCCTTAAAGAAAAAGTAATACCAATCCTTTCCAAATTGTTCAAAAGAGTGAATAGGAGTATTTTCAAACTTACTTTGTAAGGCCAGCATTACAGCATTTGTAAGGTTGCAAAGACAAAAAAGAATAAAACAGGAAAAGAAAATTATAGGCCAGTGTTCCAGATTAACATAGATTCAAAAATCCTCCACAAAACTAATTCAAGAGCACACCAAATCCAAGAGCACAATAAAAGAATCATTCACCCTGATGACATAGGAGTTTCCCCTGGGATTTAAGAGCACAATAAAAAAATCATTCACCATGATGACATAAGATTTATCCCTAGGAATCAAAGATACAGAAATGAATAAATGTGATGCCTCACATTATCAGAATGAAGAACCCAAACAAGAAGATCATCTTAATAAGCACAGAAAAGGCATGGACAGACTTCATAATGAAAATATCAAAAATGTTTGCAACAAAATCAAAAATTGACAAAAGAGATTTAATTAAAATAAAAAAGTTTCTGCACAGCAAAAGAAACTATTAACAAAGTAAACAGAAAACCTACAAAATGGGAGAAAATTTTTGCAAACTGTACATTGACAAAGGTCTAATATCCAGCATCTATAAATAACTTAACCACACCTACAAGGAAAACAAACAAAAAATTAGGAAAAGGACATGAACAGACAGCATTCAAAAGAAGACATACATGCAGCCAACAATCATATTTTTAAAAAAGCTCAACATCACTGACCATCAGAGCAATGCAAATCAAAACCACAGTGAGATATCATCTAACACTAGTCAGAATGACTATTATTAAGTCAAAAAATAACACATGCTGGCTAGGTTGTGGAACAAAAGGAACCCTTGTACACTGTTGATGATAGTGTAAATTAGTTCAACCATTGTGGAAGACAGTGTGGCAATTCCTCAAAGACCTAAAGACAGAAATACCATTCAACCCAGCAATCCCATTACTGTGTATATACCCAATGGAATATAAATCATTCTATTATAAAGACACATGCATGCATATGTTCATTGCAGCACTATTTACAATAGCAAATACGTGGAACCAACCCAAATGTTTATCAGTGATAAACTGGATAAAGAAAATGTAGTACATATACACCATGGAATACCATGAAGCAATAAAATGAATAATGAGATTGTGTCTTTTATAGGGACTTGGATGGAGCTGGAGGCCATTATCCTTAGCAAACTAACACAGGAACAGAAAACCAAATACCACATGTTCTCACTTACAAATGGGAGCTAAAGGATGAGAACACATGGACACATAGAGGTGAACAGCACACCCTGGGGCCTTTCAGAGGATGGAAGGTAGGAGGAGGGAGAGGATCAGGAAAAATAACTAATGGGTACTAGGCTTAATACCTGGGTGACAAAATAATCTATACAACAAACTCCTATGACACAAGTTTACCTATGAACAAACCTACACTTGTAGCCCTGAATTTAAAATAAAAGTCTAAAAAAGGCATTTGACAAAACTCAATGTCTATTTATTATAAAAAATTCTCATCAAATTAAATATAGAAGGAATAATGCTCAATACAATAAAGACCATATATGACAGTCCTACAGCTAACATCATACTCAATGTTGAAAAATTGAAAGCTTTCTCTCTAAGAACAGACAAAATCGTGGATGCCCACCTTCACCTATTCTATTCAATATAGTATCTGAAGTTCTAGACAGAACAATTAGGTGGGGGGATGGGGGTGGGGAACAAGATATTTAAATAGGAAATAAATAAGCTAACTTGTCTTCAGAAGGCATGATCTTACATATAGAAAACCCTAAAGGCTTCATCAAAAAACTGTTCAAACTGAAAAACTAATTCACTAAAGTTGTATATTACGAAGTCAACATATAACAATCAGTAGTATTTCTATACATTAACAATGTACTATCTTAAAAATAATTTTAAAAGCAATCCCATTTACAATAGCAAAAATAAAATACTTAGGAATAAAATTTAACAAATGAGGTTATACATTACAAACTCTAAAATACTGATAAATGAAATTGAAGAAGATGCAAATAAATGGAAAGATATCTCATGTTCAGTGATTGAAATAATTAATATTGTTAAAAAGTCCATACTACCCAAAGTGATCTGCAGATTCAATGAAATCCCTATCAAATGTCAAATGACATTTTTCATAGAAAATGAAATAATATTCAAATTTATATAGAAAGAAAAAGACTCCTAATAGCCAAAGCAACTGAGCAGAAAGAACAAGAATGAAAATTGAGACATCATACTACCTGATTTCAGAATATGATACAGAGCTATATTAATCAAAACAGCATGGTACTGACGTAAAAAGACAAACATAGACAAATGGAACAGAATAGAAAGGCCTGAAATAAACTCATGTATTTATGTTTAGTCAATCTTCAAAAAAGATACTAAGAATACAACAAGAAAGCAAAGTGTCCTCAATAATTAATGTTGATAAACTGATTTGCACATGCAGAAAAATGAAATTTGACCCTCATCTTACAGCATATACAAAAATCAACTCAAAATTGACTAAATACTTAAATCTAAGACCTGAAATTTAAAAATACTAGAAAATTAAGGGGAAAGTCCCATAACATTGTTCTGGGCAATAATTTTTTTGGACCCCAAAAGCATAGACAACCATAGCCAAAATAAACAAATGGGATCACATCCAGCTAAAAAATATTCTGTACAGAAAAGGAAACAATAGAGTGAAGAGATAACCTATGGAATGGGAGAAAATACCTCCAAACCATACATCTGATACCAAAATATATTAGGAACTCAAACAACCTAATAGCAAGAAAACAAATAACATTATTAAGGGCAAATAACCTGAATAGACATTTCTCAAAAGAAAACATACCAACGTCCACAGATATATAAACAAATGATCAGCATCACTAATCATCAGGGAAATGCAAATCAAAAAACAATGAGATATTACCTGTTAAAATGGCTGTTATTAAAAAGACAAAAGATAATCTTGTTGGTACATATGTAGGGAAAAAAAAAACTCTTGCACACTATTAATGGTAATGCAAATTACTACAGCCATTTTGTAAAACAAAATTACTGATAACATTTACTGATAACTGATAAATGTTATCACTGATAAACATTTGGGTTAGTTCCACGTATTTGCTATTGTAAATAGTGCTGCAATGAACATATTTTGAGATTACTCAAAACATTAAAAATATAACCATTAGGTGATTCAGTAACCCTATTTCTATGTATATATACAAAGTATATGAAATCAGCATGTCAAAGAAATACCTGCATTCTCATGTTCACTGAAGCATTATTCACAATAACCACGATACGAAACTAACCTAAATGTCCATCAATAGATAAATGGATAAATAAGTTGTGGTACATAAACTCAAAGGAATACTATTAAGTCTTATAAAAAGAAAATATTGTCATTTGTGGCAAAAATGATAAACCTAGAGGACATTATGTTAAATAAAACAAACAAATAAAGACATTGAAAGACAAATATTGCAGGATCTCACTTATATGTGAAATTCAGAAAAGTTGAACTCATGACATTTTAGAGTAGAATGATGGTTGCCAGGGTCTGGGGATCAGGAGGAGTTGGAAGACTGGGGAGATGTTGGTCAAAAGATACAAAATTGTAGTTAGAAGGATTAAGTTCAAGAGATTTATTGTAGAGTATAGTGACTACATTTGATAACAATACATTGCATACATGAAAATGTTAAGCATTGTTTCCACGCACAAAAAAGTATGTGAGGCAATGAATATGTTCACTAGCTTGATTTAGCCATTCTACAATGCATATCAAAACATCATGTTGTATACCATAAATACACACAATTTTTATTTGCCCAATTAAAAAATAAATTAATTAATTGCAAAAATATAAGAGTCTGGGAGGAAATTTATCTTATCAAACTAAAGAAATTGATAAATGATTTAAGGAAAATAGTTTCCTTTTAAAATTGATCTTATTGGTCTAAACGTCTAAGTTCAAAAATACATCACAGTACAGAAAAATCCAATAGAGCTAGAAATCTTACAGGGAAAGAAAAAAAGAGACCAAATATGACAATAGTATAATAGTATATGTCCAAATCTGTGACAAAATGAAGGTAGCAAAGAGTAAAACAATTAAATAATTATAATTTCTTAGTAAAAGAAAACATGAGTGTTAAGACTAAAATGACTCACCTATTTTCCATGTGAACTAGTGAAAATTACGTATGCTTAAGTCATATTATGGTAAGCTTCTGAACCTAAAAGACAAAAAAAAAAAAAAAAAAAAAAAAAAAAGTCCTTCAAGCTCCCTGACAGAAACAATAAGAAATAAGAAAATAAGAAAATAAAACAAAGTAGATCCTATCTATCCTATCTGCTACTCTGGAATTTAGAATACTATATATACTTATCAGTGAATAAGAATGATATATAACATAATCGAAAGAAAATACTATCTAAGCAACAACAAAAACAAACTAAACTGAGAGTTTATGGGGAATTTGAAAAATGGAAAGATCAATAGTAACAAATGAACATACAAACACAGACAGGATATGTGTGTCTTTCTACATAAGATCATATTTTAATGGGCTGATAGTTTGTCTGGGAACATAAAATATAAAACCTAGAGCAAAGCAGAACACACTGTAAGGAAAATTCTAATAGGTACTTTGTATCTCCTAAAACCTAAGAGTTGGGCTAGGAGATGATCGAGATAAAAGTTCCCAAATTCTCTTTCGTATAGAGGAAAATGCAAAAGGAGAGAAAGGGAGTTAGTATATTCTGAAGATCTCAACACATTTGGGTTGGGGGACGACAGGATGGAGCAGTAGAGGGCAAATAGTGTTTTTCAGTGGTAAAAACTGTAGGCATCTTGTTTTTGAATAATGCTTTCATATATGTCTAAAAAGAACTAGGATAAAGTAAGTAACGTCATATATAGTGGTGAGGCACAGGAGAGCATCTAAAGGAATGAAGTGGCAATTGATACCATCTTGATCAAACAAAAAAATATAAGAAAAAGTGAAAAAGGAGGAAACATTCTTATTTTGCACATGAAGGCTTCCTGGAGGGTACTGAAACCCAAAAGGCAGTCTTAGGGGTGGGTTACAGAGAAGCAATGTCTAACAGATGCCCCATCTTAGGTCTGGTAACATGATAATGCCTTTAATCTGAAGAGCTAAAGGTGGAAGACACACAGACATGAAGGCAAGGGAGCTCTGAAGAACCACAAAAATGTGACAAGCAGGGGTCATGTAATAAAGGAAGAGTCATCTCTGAAAATGCAGAAAAGAGTTTTTGTCTGAAATGGAAGCTTCTCTACTTTTCCAGCTTGAGTTCAAGAAGCTAGAAGTCTGTTATGCCACCTTTCCATCTTGGTCAAGCTTCCCAGTCAAGGAGAAACGACAAAAGATAAGAAAAGTCTTATTTGACAAGTAATGGTCTGATATTGGTTTCTCCCAGGTTTGGAGATGTTTAATGCCAAAATCTTTTCAAGTTTAATAATTCCTGACCATTACCTCTTCTCTTTCTAGGTCACTCCATCTAGAACCTAGACTGAAAATTATCAAAACTGTATAGGACTTAAATCCATTGGTTCTACTATCTTTTCAATGCATATTTAGTGCCTCCAGCTTTTTATCCAGCTCATACCCTGAAAAATACCTCCCAGGAAAATGTTTCTAAGCACAATACATCTTGTTTGCAATACACAAACTTAATAGGTATATCACTTAGTAAACTAATTTTCAGCTCATTTTTTAGTTGAAAAATATATACTTATATTCCCCAAACTCAGTAAAACATTTTAAACAATGACAACAAAATATGTTCAGACAAATTTCAAGATGCATTCCAAACATAATTGATAGAATGTTAGAATTATATATAAGTATATTGAAGATCAGTTTGTATATAAATGATATGCAAATTCAACACATTTCTACATACAAAGCAAGAGTTAATCATGGATAAGATTGGTAACAAGATAATTTGTTTACTAAGTTAATTACATTTTAGGAAACTGTGGTCTTAGGGTCGACATACAATTGTTTATAATTTTTCCCTTTTATTTAATTAATTTATTCATTTAATCGGGAGACATGGTCTTGCTATGTTGCTCAGGCTAGTCTCAAACTCACGGGCTCAAGCCATCCTCCCATCTCAGCCTCTTAAAGCACTGGGATTACAGGCATGAGCCACCATGCCCAGCCCAAATTTTTCCTTTTAATAAAATAAGATATAGGCTAGCTTGGTTAGCTTTTTTGTACAAAACATCTGATTTTCAGAAATAGCTTACTATCTAAATGGGAGTTCTCACATTTCCTCACCACCTGGCACCCAATATCTAAGTTAATGCCACACATGTTAGGTTTCTATTATGGCAACATCTTCCGTTAAAGCTCAAATTTCTGTTAGGGAAATGCTAGTTTCTGTGTTAAGAGAAGGCAACATCCTTGTTTAAGGCTCAAATTTCTGTGCTAGAGAGATGCTAGTTGCTGTGAAAAACATGGGGGAAGATTTCAATGATGAAAAAAGAAATTTTGCTGCTTTTGCTATTGCAACAATTACAGCCCTTGGCTTCTGGTGCTTAAGTGCCATTCCTTGGCTTCTATTTTTTCAGATCCTCATCATCACCTTTCCCAAGCTCTGTTACTACTTCTCCTAGTATAAGTTTTTAGTCTGCAGGGGAAAACACTACTCAATTTCTTAGTAATGCTGATGCCCCTCTCAAGCAGCACATTCCTGATATGCCTCATGAACAATGTATCATCTGGGCCCTACCAGAAATAAACCCCTCCGGTGGGTCTTGTGACTTCACACAATGTGCAACAGCCATCCAAGGGCCATGAAATCAGTTTAGTTTGCATAATTCCCTTGGGTCCAGGTCAGCAGGTGAATGTCACCAAAAGAGCTCACCCAAGTAAACTATCTGTTCTTGTCCAATCCCATGCTAAGCCCATGGGTCCTCCACTAAGAAGCTCCAGAGGGCTGCAGAAGTTCCCAAGTGCTCTATGGTGGTTACCTAAAGATTCAAGATGCCAGGCAAGTGCCTGTTGAGATATTAGATGTCTTAGGCCCATTTTCTGCTGCTATAACAGAATACCTCAGATATAAATTTATTTATAAGGAAAATACATTTATTTGGTTCATGGTTCTGGAAGCCAGGAAGTTCAAGAGTATGGCTTCAGTATCTAGCAAAGGCCTTTGTGCTGTGTTATCCCCTGGCAAAAAGGCAAATGAGCACAAGAAACAGAGAAAAGGGGGCAGAACTCCCATGATAACTAAGCTACTCCTGAAATAACAGCATGAATCCATTCATGAGGGAAAAGCCCTCATGATTTAATGATCTCTTAAAAGTCTTACCTCTTAATAAAATGACAATGGCAATCAAATTTTCTGTTTGGGAGGCAATATTCAGACCACAGCAAAGGGGAGTCCCAACAGGAAGAGGCTGTGGGATATTATAATTGAAGCTGTAGGGGAAATCAGCAAAGCCAGGGACTAAATAAAATTTAAAACTAGCTAACAGTCTTCAATCCATGTAGGATATGGATGGTGCCTGGTCAACAAAGAGCAATGCATAAGGTTTCTGGAAGCAATTAAGTCACTCAAGACACAGATCAAGTTGTGCACTAGTTGCCAACTCCAACCCTGAAGCAGTGAGGACCAAGTCTAACCCTGACCCTAGCAGGGATGAGCCACAACCGAGTTTCCTAAATGGCTTTGTATGAACCGGGGTCCCTACTAACAACTTGAGGAAATGTCATCTCTCTTACGCTCACATACTATTCAGGAGAGGAAGAAGGGAAGCTAGGATTCAGGAGATCAGAGACAGATATAATTGAAACCGTCCCTATGCACTTGTAAAAATTAATCAGGGAAAGATGGAGAGAGAGAGAAAAACAAAATATAACCAAGCTAGGAGCACATTCAACATTAATCATTAGCTCAGCTTGCTCTCTGACCTGCTTCTTCATAGTTGTTTGCTTCCTATTACCCCAGAATCACATAGACTTTTTCACAAGATTGTAGTTCCCCTTAATCTCTCTATAGATAACAACTTGAACATTGTAAAACATTGTTTTACATTTGACATATTTTCAGATCCTGCATACCAGTGAAATTACTGACATCAATTGGTCAGAGGGACCCCATGAGAAGCTGACTCACCAAATAATGCAGTTTTCACATTCTAACGATGTCATCCCTCTTACCCGCATCAATTAGCAGCCTCAATTATCCAGTTCCTTGCACTTCATGATCCATGTAAAAACTCCAGCTCAGAACTCCTCAAGGAGATAGATATGAGGGCCCCTCCCATCTCCTCACTCAGCCATCCTGCAATCATTAAACTCTTTCTCTGCTGCAAACCCTACTCTTGCTGTGTATTGGTCTTTTACCACACAGCAGGTATATGAACTTGTTGGTCCTGTAACATAACAAACTCTGAAGGCATTGAATAAGTTACCCCAAAGGCAAGCATTTAGGCTGAGAAAAAAATCCTAAACTGGAATTTAAGTACACATTTAATCCTCATTATTCTTTTTTTCTCATTAAAGAAATAGAGGTTTATCTGTAAGATGATATCCTTTATTAAAAATGAAGGAGATTTAAAATCCTTTTGCTTTCACATTTATTCATATTCTTATTTTTCTAACCAGGCTTTTCTCAAATTCTTTTGTTTGTGTTAATCTGCGAGAGGAGGCTACTGAATAAGAAGAATGAATTTATCATACTTAAATCTCTAATATCCATCCCACTCTTCTTTCACTGATTCAATCATATAGTTTTGGAAATTGACTACAGATTCAGGAAAGGGTTCCTAATCAGTAAAGCCAGTCACAGTACCCATTACCCTTGCTGGTAACTAAGAACCCAGGTCTAATATTGAGTGTTTTTTCCAACAATAGACAAATGACTTGTGCTAAATTAGAATACGGGGGCAGGGAGATTTTGTTCTAAGGATGTGAAAGAGGAGATGTGTACACAAGAAGACATACAGTTGTTTGAATTATGGCAGCCATTTTATAATCATGGGGATGAATCTTACAAAAGCAATTAATATTGTACAATGTAAACTGAAGGGATGGAGGAATCTGGGTGCTTAATGAAATGATTGAACTGCTGACTCTAACAGACTTGAAGCCAAAAGAACATCTGAACTTTTTATATTTCCTAATTATTTAAGTCAGTTTATATCAGGTATTTTACTATTTGAATCCAGAAGCATCCCAAACCAACATAAAAGGTCGATTTATTAGGCTCATGTGACTGATGGTTTATTTTGAGTTAGGTATTATCTTAAATAGATACCCATTTCAATTCAGTATCAAAGAATCAACAGGAGTTAACAGGGCTTTTCTTGAAATGACTACAGTAATAATCACAGTAGTAGTCAGTCACAGATGATTTTGTAATTATCTTGTAAAGATCAGTGAATTAATCTCCAAATTTATTTTTTAAATTGAGAGATAGAGTGTTTTCTGGGATGAAAAACTATTATCTACTGACAAATTCACAATAATCTTCAAACTCTCCTCTCTAGTAGAACAAATACATTAAAATAAAATGATTATCATATAATGATATTACTCTTATAATTTTTGTTTATATTGCTTGCGAAAAGCCATGACAAAAATGTTGCCTCTGAAAATAGTTCTCTGTGCAGCTCATTTGCAGTACATAAAATTGGGCAGAAATCATTCTAGAAGGCATTCTTGATATGGTTTGGCTGTGTCCCCACTCAAGTCTCATCTTGAATTTCCCATATGTTGTAGGAGAGATCATTGAATCATGGGAGCAGGTCTTTCTTGTGCTGTTCTTGTGATAGTGAATACGTCTCAAGGGATCTGATTGTTTTAAAAAGCGGAGTTTCCCTGCACAAGCTCTCTTGTCTGCTGCCACATGAGACATACCTTTCATCTTTCACCATGATTGTGAGGCCTAGGGAACTGTAAGTTCATTAAACCTCTTTCTTTTGTAAATTGTCCAGTCTTGGGTATATCTATTAGCAGAGTGAAAATAGAATAATAGAATAAATTGGTACCCGTAAAGTGTGCTTGTGCTGCTGAAAAGATGCCCAAAAATGTGGAAGCGACTTAGGAACTGGGTAACAGGGAGAGGTTGGGACAGTTTGGAGGGCTCAGAAGAAGACAGAAAAATGTAGGAAAGTTTGGAACTCACTAGAGACTTGTTGAATGGCCTTGACCAAAATGCTAGTAATGATATGGACAATGAAATTCAGACTGAGGTGATCTCAGATGACGATGAGGAACTTGTTGGAAACAGAAGCAAAGGTGATTATTGTTATGTTTTACCAAAAAAACTGGTAGCATTTTGCCCTGCCCTGGAGATTTGTGAAACTTTGAACTTGGGAGAGATGATTTAGCGTATCTGGTGGAAGAAATTTCTAAGTAGCAAAGTATTCAAGAGGTGACTTGGGTGTTGTTAAAGGCATTTAGTTTTATAAGAGAAACAGAGCATAAAAGTTCAACAAATGTGCAGGCTGATGATGCAATAGAAAAGAAAATCCCATTTTCTGAGGAGAAATTTATTCTGGCTGAATAAATTTGCATAAGTAATGAGGAGCCAAATGTTAATTACCAAGACAATGGGAAAACATCTCCAGGGCATGTCAGAGGTGTTCACGGCAGCCCCTCCCATCACAGGCCTGGAGCCTAGGAGGAAACAGTAGTTTCATGAGGCCAGGACCATGATCTCCATGCTGCGTGCAGTCTAGGGTCTTGGTACCCTGCGTCCCAGCCACTGCAGCCATAGCTGAAAGGTTCCAACATAGAGATTAGCCTATGGCTTCAGAAGGTGCAAGTCTCAAGCCTTGGCAGCTTCCATGTGGTGTTGAACCTACAAATGCACATAAATCAAGAATTGAAATTTGGGAACCTCCTCCTAGATTTCAGAGGATGTATGGAAATGCCTGGATGTCTAGACAGAAGTTTGCTGCAGGGGTGAGGCTCTCATGGAGAACTTCTGCTATGGCAGTGCAGAAGAGAAATGTGGGGTCAGAGACCCCACCCAGAGTCCCTACTAAGGCACCACCTGGTGGAGCTGTGAAAAGAGGGCCACTGTCCTCCAGACCCCGGAATGGTATATCCACTGACAGCCTGCACTGTGTGCCTGGAAAAGCCACAGACACTCAATGCCAGCCTGTGAAAGCAGCCAGGAGGGAGGCTGCAGCCTGCAAAGCCAGAGGGGCGGAACTGCCCAAAACCATGGGAATCCACCTCTTGTATTAGCATGACACAGATTTGAGACATGGAATCAAAGAAGATCATTTTGGAGCTTTAAGATTTGACTGCCCAGCTGGATTTTGGTCTTGTATTAGGCGTGTAACCCCTTTGTTTTGGCCAGTTTCTCCTGGTTGGAAAGGCTGTATTTACCCACTGTCTGTACCTCCATTGTATCTAGGAAGTAACTAAATTGCTTTTGATTTTACAGGCTCATAGATGAAAGGGGCTTGTCTTGTCTCAGATGAGACTTTGGACTGTGGATTTTTGAGTTAATGCTGAAATGAGTTAATTCTTTGGGGGACTGTTGGGAAGGCATGATTGGGTTTGAAGTATGAGGACATGAGTTTTGGGAGGGGCCAGGGGCAGAATGACATGGTTTGGCTGTGTCCCCACCTAAATCTCATCTTTAATTCCTACATGTTGTTGCATGGACCCAGTGGGAGGTAGTTGAATCGTAGGGGCAGGTCTTTCCTATGCTGTTCTCATGATAGTGAATAAGTCTCACAAAATCTGATGGTTTCCAAAGGGAGAGTTTCCCTGCTCAAGCTCTCTTCTCTAGTCTGCTACTGTGTGAGATATGCCTTTCACCTTCTGCCATGATTGTGAGGCCTCTCCAGCCACGTGGACTTGTAAGTCCATTAAAGCTCTTTCTTTTGTAAATTGCCCAGTCTTGGGTACATCTTCATCAGCAGTGTGAAAACAGACTAATACAGTTGTACACAGAATTTTAGAAAACAAATATAATTGAAATATCTAATTATTTTTTGAAAGTTTAAATTTACCAACAAAGTTAAAAAAAAAAAGAAGAAGAAGAAGAAGAAAAGAGAAAGAAAAGGAGAGAATGAAAGATAAAAGAGAGAATTACTTAGAAGATTTTGAAGGGGAGCACTAATAGAGAAAATAATGATATTTGTTTTCTGAAATGCTCCTTTATCTTAAAACAGTTTATAATTTGTGGTTATTTTATTGAATAGATGTTATGTATGTAGTGAGGTGTTTGTAGACACATGTTTAAAAGATGTTTCTAAAAACGTGACTTGTATACTATGTTGTTAGCATTTTTAAAATTTTAATTCACCTATAAATATTGTATCTATGAAGTACAATTTGATGTTTTGATATATGCATGTATACATTGAAGAAAGATTAAATCAATATAATGAACATATTCATCACCTTATATTTTTGGGATGAGAATGGTTAAAATCTACTCTTTTAGCAATTTTGAATTATACAATGCACTATTACTAACTACAGTCACCATGCTGTGCAATAGATCACTAATAGTTATTCTTCCTGCCTCACTGACACCTCTACATGCCAGGAAGGGAGAATGGGCATTCCCTGAGCCTTCTTACCTGGCTTACACAGTGATAATCTCAGGTCAGCGATCTTTCTGGTCTTGTGTTTCTCCTGTTGAGGATGGAGGACAATATGGAAAGAGGATGCAAAACCTCTATGACCCAAAATTGAGGGTGAGCACTCCCCATGATTTCCCTGGCTTGTTCCAGCGATATAAAGCAGTTTCTCTTTTAATCATTAGTATCTGTTTTTTAAATATATACTTGAAAGAAATGTAAGATTCTGCTGGTAATGTTTTGTTCGCTACATCCTGTATCTAACTTATTGTGACCCATGTAAAATGACATGTCAGGCAATCAATTCAAAAAGGCAGAAATTCCAGATAAACACACTACAACGTTCTCCTGTTAACACATCTCAACTCCGAATGCAGAGTCACTATTAAAGTCAAGGGCGCTTTGCGTTTAGATAAACCAGCTAAAGGACCAGATTTTGTTCTCCTCTGCTGCTTGTTCTCACTGTTTTTCTCTCTCTGCCTTCTGTCCGTTTCTACTACTTGACTTAAAAAAATAACTTTTATTTATCATATTTGACTTTAAATAACCAAAGCAAATCCTAGTTATAAATTCTAAAATTTTGATCTTAACTTCTAATAACTACCTGTGCCACTCCAGTTGCTTATTCAAGATTTACTTCAAAAGTACTTTAGAATTAACTAGTATAATCTTAAAGTTATTTAGGTGTTGAAAATAATCTTGACATGTTTAGTGTGTAGTAACATGAAAATTCCATGCACTAAAAAAGATAGATATCTTGTTGAGTCAAAAAAAAAAAAAAGCACGACATGTACAGATGGGAAAAGCAAGATCATTAATATGCCCTAAAGTGATATCACTGTTATTTTAATATGAATTTTAACTTATTTATGTGAGTTTTTATTTTAAATGATAAGCTAAATGAACTCTGAATGATCTTTAGAGGTATAAGATTGTATTATTCTGAGAACATATCAATACAATATAAAAAGTATATTAAAAAGAAGCAAAGGAATTATGAAATCTATGTGAGACCTGTAAGATAATTTGAAGTCCAGTAGGGTGAAGTTTTAACTCCTCTGTAACTTTCTATCAACAGACTAGAATATATACCCTGTCTTAATTTATATTTTAATAATTATTATTACATATATCTCCTTGTTCTTTTTAAAATGGTAAATACAATGCCGTACAACATTCTCCTATTTGATATCTCAAACTGTGCTTTTCATAGCCAACAAATGCTCTGAAATTTTTCTTTTGACTTATTGCTAATAATTCAGAAAGCAATTTAATTTTTAATAAATTCTAATTTAATAATATAAGAATCTCAGAACCTGCTTTCATCAAGCCACTTCCTCAGTCTGAAACTCCTTTTATCATCATTGAAATGAGAGAATGAGGATTTGGGATAAGATCACTTTTAGAGTCTCTGTCAACACTGACATTTGATGGTTCCATGAACCAGTTAAAACATACTTGATAAAATCTTATATTCCCTGGTGGAGAGTGGAACAAGAAACAAATAACAGAAAAATTCTCCCAAAATTATTGCATGCAGATATCAGATAAAACCTCATAAATGAATTTCTTAATATGTAAATATTTTAAAATTTAAATAATATAGCTATTGAGTAATTTTAATTAAGTAACCTGCTGAAATAATTATTTTGAGGGCATTGCCATTCATTTGGAAATACAATTCCCCAAAATTGCTAAGTAAAACTTATATTCCCCAAATGTTCAGGATCTTTAAAATATGCCCCTTCTTGTGAATCCATATTTTAGTAAACATTAGTCATGAACTACTGTTCATAATAAACATAGTTATTTGCCACATAACAGTATAAAGCTGCAAGATCTACATATGCCAGATATGCTTCATACAGGTTCTTCATGTACGGATATATGTTCTTTTACTGAAACACTGTAGAAAACCAGAGAGATTCACAAAGCATGTTACAATGTTTCAAATATTTTTAAAGCTCTGTTTGTAATTATCCCATTTTGTAAGGTAGTGAAAGGACAACATAAGCAGATAGTAAACAGAGACGGTCTTTAGGAATATGATTTATGATGTCCTCACTTTGAAAAAGAAGTGAAGGTCATACTTTGTATATTGTTAGCTATTGAATGTGGTGTTTCAAAGTAAATAAATCAGAGATAATTTGCATTGATAAATGATACTTGGCCACAAAATATCTTAATCCCTTTTCATTGCTAAGCTTCTTGCCCATAAATAAGATAAAATGGTAATTTAACCCATAATTCCCTGAAGGATCTTATGAAAAACTGGGGATCTTGGAGCCAAAAGACCGATAATAGTCAAGCAGCCATTGCATAAACCTTAGGAGAAAGGGACCAGTCAGCAACAGGTCTTGTTCTAATGGCTTTGGCGAGACTGCTATGACAAATACCCCATTTTTGTAGATGATACCTTCAGAACCAGTGCAGTGGTTATGACTGCCCTATAAAATAAGCAAAAAGCTTTTCATGTCATGTTTTCAGAAGAGTCACTAGCATCATATCCTCTCAGAAAAATTTTGTAACTAGGAAAACAGACTTTACCCTATTTTGATGGAAGAATTTTACCCTTTTTTGAGAAAAGTAATGGGAGAATAGGAAAACTGGATTTTTGTATAACAACCTTTGATTTTTATGTTTCTTATTTGGGTGTTTTCTGAGCTTCTTAGGCCTGTGGTCTGGTGGCTTTCATTAATTTGGGAGTATTCTTGACGATTATTATTTCAAATATTTCTTCTCCCTGATCTCTTTTTTTCTTCTTCTTCTGTCATTCTAACTATGCTTATGTTGTACCTTTTGATATTGTCTCACAGTTTTTGGATGTTCGGCTTTATTATTATTATTCATTCTTTTTGTGTTTCAGTGTGGGAAGTTTCTATTGTGATCTCAGCTCTCTGGTGGATCTAAGAAATGTGTTAATTTTCAGTTTGTCCCGCTTTTTCTTGTTGGAAGGATAAGAGTGATAACTTCCAAACTCTTCACAGGTCAGAGATGAAACTCGAAGTTTCAAATCCTTCATTTTTGTTAGTGTTCCTATATCTGTCTTCTGCTTTAAGAGACTTTTTTAAGTGTTTGGCTTGATTAAACTATGGATTTGAATTAGTAACTATTTGGAAAGTTTTGTCTTTAATTACCCTAGTTAGTTCGATGAGGCATTGTAGAGAGACGGCTAAGTACAGAGTACATTTTCACAAAGTCCTAGTGTTCTGCAAACAAACACATAGAAATTTAGTGCAATTATCCTAAACTGGAGTCAATGATGGTCATTATCTAGCAATAAGGGTTGGGTTGATCAAAATGTTACAACATTTGTAAATGCACATGCACCCAACATTACAGTACCTAAATATATAAAGCAAATGCTAATAAAACTAAAGAGAGAAATAGCACTACAATAATAGTATGGAATTTAACTCCCCTACTTTTAACAATGTACAAATCTGCCAGACAGAAAACTAATATGAAAAGAATGGACATGAACTGCACTATAGACAAATGGATCCAACAGATATATTCAGAACATTCGTCCTTTCAGCAGCACACATTCTTTTCAAGCACACACAGAATGCTGTACACTTAGATGATATGTAAGGCCACAAAACAAGTTTCAAGAAATTCAAAAAGATGGCCAGGCGTGGTGGTTCACGCCTGTAATCCCAGCACTTTGGGAGGCTGAGGTGGGCGGATCATGAGGTCAGGAGATCGAGACCATCTTGGCTAACATGGTGAAACCCAATCTCTACTAAAAATACAAAAAATTAGCCAGGCTTGGTGGCAGGCGCCTGTAGTCCCAGCTACTCGGGAGGCTGAGGCAGGAGAATGGCGTGAACCCGGGAGACAGAGCTTGCAGTGAGCCGAGATCGCGCCACTGCACTCCAGCCTGGGCAACAGAGTGAGACTCCGTCTCAAAAAAAAAAAGAAAAAAAGAAATTCAAAAAGATTGAAATAATATCAGCTATCTTTTCTGACCACAGTGGTATGAAACTAGAAATAAATAACAGGAGGAAAAATAGAAAACTCACAAATACACGGAAATTAAAAATGTGCTCCTGGATAAATGTGCATCAAAGAAAAAACAACAACAGAAATTTTAAAATATCTTGAGATAAATGAAATGGAAATGCAACATACCAAAACTTATTGGAAGCAGCAAAATTACACCCAACATATCAATATTGGAAGAACTAAAAATATCAATACTACTCAAAATGATCTACAGATTCACTGCAATCTCTATCAATATTCCAATATTTTTTTTGCAGATATAGAAAAAATTCTAAAATTTATATAGAACCACAAAAGACAAATAGCTACAGTAATCTTGAGCAAGAAGAACAAAGATGGAGGCATCACATGAACCAATTTCAAAATATACGATAAAGCTATAGTAATCAAAGCAGTACAGTATTGATATAAAAGAGACATATAGACCAATGGAATAGAATAGAAAGCCCAGAAACAGGTTATGTGTTTATGATCAACTAATCTTCAACAGAGTTGCCAAAAACTTACAATGAGGAACAAACAGTCTGTTTAATAAATTGTGTTGAAAAAGTTGAAAATCCACATTCATATAAATAAATTTGGATCCTTACTTTACACTCTATATAAAAATCAACGTGAAATGCATTAAGGACTTAAATGTCAGACCTGAAACTTTAAAACTACTAGAAAAAAAAAAAAAAAAAAAAAAAAAAAAAAAAAAAAAAAAAAAACAGAAAAAAACTTCTTGGCATTCATGTAGTCAGGAATATTTTTGGATATGGTCTCAAAACCACAGGTAGTAAACCCAAATATAGACAAGTGGGATTAGATAAAACCAATAATCTTCTTTACAGTAAAGAAACAATCAATGAAGTGAATACACAACCTATAACATGGGAGAACACATCTGCAAATCATCCATCTATTACCTTCTTTAAAAGATATAACTAACTCAAGTAACAGTGTAACAGGAAAAAGAAAAAAAATAATAAGTACCCCACTTTAAAAACGGGCTAAGGCTCTGAGTAGAGAATTCTCAAAAGAAGACATACAAATGATCAACAGGTATATAGAAAATGCTCAACATCAATAATCATCAGAGAAATGCAAATCAAAACCACAATGAGATATCCTTTCACACCTGTTGGAATGACTGTAATCAAAAAGAGAAAAGATAGGCTTTGGCAAAGGTGTGGAGAAAAGGGAACGCTTTACACTGTTGGTAGAAATGGAAGCAGGTACAGCTATCTATATAGTATGGAGAGTCCTCAAAAAAATAAAAAAAGAACTATCATTTGCTTCAGCAATCCTACTACTGGGTACTTATCCAAAGTATGTAAAACCAATATGTCAATGAGGTATCTGCATTCGCATGATTATTGCAGCATTACGCACAAAAGCTAAGATATGGAATCAATCTAGTATCTATAGATGGATTAATTTATAGAGAAAATGTGATATTATACACAATGGAATACTATTCAGCCTTAATAAAGAAGAAAATCTTGTCATTTGTGACAAAAATGGATGAACCTGAAAGACATTATACTAAGTGAAATAAAATGGGTACAAAAATGGATACAGCATGATTTCACTCTTATGTGGAATTTAAAATAGTTGAAAGTTGAACTCATAGAAGCAGTTAATACAGTAGTGTGTATTTCAAATTTGCTAATAGTCTTAAACGTCTCACAATAAAAAACATAAGATAGCAGGATATATTAATTAGGTTGATGGTGGTAATCATTTCACAATGTATATGTATGCTAAAATATCACATTGTACAACATATATATAATTTTTATATCATTTATACCTCAATAAAGCTGAAACAATAGGCATTGAGAAAATTACTGCTTCCGGTATTAACAAAAATCATGTTCCTAATAACCACATAGGTGTTAGAGAAAAATAAAATTTATTATGACCTTACCATATGAGAAAGTGAGCACCACTTTCTCCCATATTTAATCAGACTTTAATTTTTTTTTTAATTCAGCCTAGTAAAGTTCTTTCAGATTTATGTGAAAAAAAGGATTTTATTTTGCTTTCACTGCTGTAGTACAAATTTGATTTCAGATTCTCAGGCTTTTGAATCAGCAAACATAAAATTACTTTGACACAATAAAACAGTTGCAACTGTTTCAGTTTTAGAAAATTAACAGATTTTCTCTTCAGTTCAAGAAAAAAAAATCAACAGATTTAGATGCCTTTGAAACAATAGCAAAATCTATAAGATCTTAGACTATTCTTTTTTCTTTTTTTTTTTAAGTTTCCTTTTTTTTACTACACTTTTAAATTCTACGGTACCTGTGCACAACTTGCAGGTTTGTTACATAGGTATACATGTGCCATGTTGGTTTGCTGCACCCATCAACTCATCATGACATTAGGTATTTCTCCTAATGCTATCCCTTCCTCAGCCTCCCACCACCCCCAACAGGCCCCAGTGTGTGATGTTCCCCACCCTGTGTCCATGTGTGCTCATTGTTCAACTCCCACCTATGAGGGAGGACATGCGGTGTTTGGTTTTCTGTCCTTGTGATAGTTTGCTTAGAATAATTTCAGACTATTCTTAGAGCAGTACAAATGTCCCTGTTGTCCAAAGCTGAGGTCAAAACACACTTTCTAACAGTCGTGAGATATTGTACTATAAATATTTACTGATATTTTAAGAAGAATCATATTGTAGTAGTAGCAGATTTTAAACCAGTCTGCAAGTGTGTTTTTACTTGAACTCTGTTGAGAGTTTCAAGGGATATAATCAAGGGATATAATCAATAGAACTATACATAATTGAATTGCAAAGGATAAAGGAAAAGGCTGAATAACAAAATTTGATCAAAAAGAACTCTTCTTAAGGGAAAAACTTTTTAGAGTATGCTGGAAAATAAAGCTTCTGAAAAGAGCTTGATTACTCTTTAATCACATTAGCAATCTGGAAGCCCTATGTCTAAATGCAGGGAATGCCTTAGGCTTCCCTAGGAAAAGATTATATTGATTACTGCATCAGTCCCTGAACAGATGGATGAGGGTCACAGTACATCATGCCAGAATTCAATGCCATTTGACTCCATCACTTTCCAGGCAATAAATATGTGGTTGTAACGGATGCTGTTGTTTTATTCTTTTATTTTTACCTTCTAAACACAGTGCCAATTTACTAAATACACTATAATCTACTCCCAAAATACATTCATTAAAAGGAAATAATTTTTTAAAAGGCAGAGTTGCCAGCCTCAATATAGAAATTATAAAAACCCTTTTTTATTTCCATCGGAAATTCCATCTCTAGATTGCTGTAGTAAAAACCTCATAAGCAAATGAGTTGTCTCATTGTCTCCGGACAATGACATCAGGAAATGTTCCAGACAAATCTTTTCTAAAACACAATCCATCTGGTAGTTGCCTAAAAGCAAACTTCAGAGAGAACCAGAATGTGGTCCAACTGCTTTCACAAGTAGTACCCAGAGGATCTCTTGCATCTTCAACCGTCATGTCTGTGCTTCACTCAGGTGTGCTTTCCGATTAACAGAAATGAGAGATGCTATATTTATGATATTTTAACCTGTGACCACATACGAGGCTGGAAGATTTTAGCCCCTATTCTTGTATGACTTATAAATACCTTCCTTGTAAATAACCAAGGTTAGGATAAAAGTGTTCTCCTAGAAAAGAGAGCTCCTGCAGGAATTTTCATTTTATTTTTTGAAAACATCAATTTTCAAGTTTTAAAGACAATGAAATTAATGACTGAGAGACAGTTTTGACTTTCTATTTCTAATATCTTGTCCCTCAACTTTCAAATAATTAAAAAATGGGATGCCTAAATCTTAGCATACTTTCTGTCTCCTTCAACTCTTCTTGAATTTTTAAAAATTGTGTCTCTGCCAGGCATGGTGGCTCATGCCTGTAATCTCAACACTTTGGGAGGCTGAGGCGGGTGGATCTCCTGAGGTCAGGAGTTCAAGACCAGCCTGAACAACACGGTGAAACCCCGTCTCTACTAAAAATACAAAAATTAGCTGGGCACGGTGGTGCATGCCTATAATCCCTGCTACTCGGGAGGCTGAGGCAGAAGAATCACTTGAACCTGGGAGGTGGAGATTGCAGTGAGCCGAGATCGCACCACTGTGCTCCAGCCTGGGTGACAGAGCACGACTCTGTCTTAAAAAAAAAAAAAAAAAAAAAAAAAAAAAGTGTCTCATGCTGAAAACCAAACTAGGATATAAAATATTTTGAAGGGCATATAGGGGCTGGAGAAACTATTGCTAGCCCACATTTTATATATTTTACTTCATATGACTATGAATCTCTAACATCTATGTATTTAAGAAACTTAGGTAAAAAATCTATTCAAATAGTCATAACATTCAAAATCAAAACAAATAAACACACTATAAGTGTTTTTGACAATCACTGATTTGCAAATACAAAATATGTAATAATTATTTAGATCATGCCTACTATGTAAAATATGTTTTGGGTTATAATAAAACTAGTAGTTATGTGTATAGGACACTTAGGCAGCAGGCACTTTCTAAGCCTTGGTTGTAAATAGTGTCATTTATTCTGTGAAAGTAATTTGAGACTATTACCATAATTAACATTGTTTTGGACTAAATCTTACCTCAAAATTCATATGTTGAATTTCTAACCCCTAATGTGATAGTATTAGAAGGCAAGGCCTTTGGGACATAATCAGATCATGAAGATGGAACCCTTATGAATGGGATTAGTGCTTTATATAAGAGACCCCAGAGAGCTGTCTTGCCCACTTCCCACCATGTGAGGGTATAGTAAAAAGTTAGCAGTTTGCATCCTGATAGAGGACCCTTATCAGCACTTGACCATGCTGACTGGCACCCTGATCTCAGACATCCAGCCCCCAAAACAATGAGAAATACATTCTCATTTGCTTTTCATAAATCACCCGGTCTATACTGCTTTGTTACAGCAGCCTTATATGACACAAACTGAAATTGGTACTGAGAAGTAGTGGTGCTGCTGTTGCAAATACATAAAAATGTAGAAGCAATTTTGGAAATAGGTAGTGGGTAGAGGCTAGAAAAGTTTTCAGAAGCATGCTAGAAAAAGCCTAGACTACCCTGAATAAACTTTTCAAGGTGATTTGCTGAGAGCTCAAAGAGAAAAAAAAAGAGCTATCACAAGAACTTCCGTCTTCCTAAAGAGTACCTAAGTAGGCTGGAAGCAGTGGCTCATACCTGTAATTCCAGCACTTTGGGAAGCTGAAGCGTGAGGATCACTTGAGCCCAGGAGCTTGAGGCCAGCCTAGGTAACACAGGGAGACCTCATCTCTACAAAACAAAAAAGATTTTTTAAAAATGTTAGGTGTGGTAGTGCTTGTAGTAACAACTACTTGGATGGCTGAGACAGGAGTATCTCTTCAGGAGGTTGAAGCTGAAGTAACTCATCGCATCATTGCACTCCAGCCTGGGTGACAGAGTAAGATCTTATAAAAACAAACAAACAAACAAACAAACAAAAAACCCCTAAATAATCATGAACAGACTATTGCAAACTATTGACAGAAATTTGGACAATAAATACTATTCTGATGAGATATCATATTGAAATAAAGCACATGTTATTGGAAACTAGAAGAAAGGTGATCCTTCTTATAAACTGGCAAAGAACTTGGAAAATTGTGTTTGTGTTATCATGTTATGTGGGAGCTAGAACTTGCAAGTGATGAAACAATAGACAGTTGAGGAGATTTTTAAGCAAAGTGTTGGAGTACTGACTTGGTTCCTCCTGAGTGCTTATAGTAAAATGCAAGAAAAGTGAAATGATTTGAAGCGGGAATGATTTAGCTAAACACACACACACACACAGAGAGAGAGAGACACACACACACACACCCACTCCCTCACACACAAAACAGAAACAAAATGTAAAGATTTGGAAAATTATTAGCCTATTCATATTGGAAAAAAATAAGAAAGTGTGTTCACACTAAGAGTGTGACCTAGCGACCATTTGATAAGGAAAATTAGTATGACCTAATTAGCCAACACAATGAAAATTACTCTCTATTCTTCACAAAAGGAAGAGGAAGAATGACTCTTTGACCAAGACGATTCAGAGATCATCAAGGCTGCTGTTCACACCACAGGCTCAGAGTGTAAAGGCTAGGGTTGGGGAAAGGGTGCCAAGCTAGTTCCTCTCTGGTTCAGGTGAGCTGGGATGCCTCCAGCCCATGCATCATGTGTGGGTCCCTACAGAGGGCTACAACATGGTCTAAGCTCATGTGGGAGCGAGGCTGCCCAGACACAGGGCCACAACCCAAGTCAAGGAAACTTCAGAGAAGGAATCACTGCCCCATTGGGTCCAAAGGATGGAGCCAAAGGGTATTATTCTCAAGGCTCAAAGTTTGATGAAGTTTTCCCTGTTAAGTTTTAGACTTATTTGGCACTGATCCCCCTTGCTTATTTTCCTGTTTTTCCCTTTGGAAAGGGAATGTCTATCTTATGCATGCCCCACAATTTTATTATGAAAGCACATAACTATTTGATTACACGGGTTCACAGCTATAGAGAAAGTTTGCCTCAAAATAAATTATACCCTGAATCTCACCTATATCTGTTTTCAATGCTATTTAGATGAGACTTTGGACTTTAGACTCCAGAGTTGATGATGGGAAAGTTAAGACTTCTGAGTTTGTTGGGATGAAATAAACATATTGCCTGCAAGATATACATTGGAAGAACAGGAGTGGGATGTTATGGATTGAATAAAAAATGTTTTTGTCTCCCCCAAATTTATATTTTAAAATCCTAGCTCCCAGTATGATGGTATTAGGAGGTGGGGCTTTTGGGAGATAATTAGGTCTTGAGGGTGGAGCCCTCATGAATGGGATTAGCACTCTCATTAAAGAGATTCCAGAGAGCTCTTTCATCTTCTTTTCGCTTTTCGAGATACAATGAGAAATTAGTAGTCTGAGACCTAAAAGAGGGTTCTCACTAGAACTGAACCACACTGGCACTCTGATCTCAGAATTCTAGCCTCCAGCACCGTGAGAAATAAACTTCTATTGTTTGTAAGCCACTCAGTCCATAGCACTTTGCTATTGTAGCCCAAACTGACTAAGAAAACCCCTAATCTATAAATATTAAAATTAGGATTCAAAAGGCTAAAAATAGCTGTGCAATTCACCATAATCAGTAGGTTATGAAAACAGGGTCCTTTTGGACATAGGCGCTTTGAAGAGTAAATAATCAAATAAGCTTCAATTCCACCCTTTAGGTTTAAAATTTCATTCCCAAGTTATGTGAATTTATTCACTAAATTACAGATGTTTTATAATTCCCATCAGATGCTGAAACCTCTTAATTTATTTGAGTCCTTTGAACTTTTATAAATTTCAACGTTATTTATTTCTACAAAGTTCATCTTCATACACTCTTATTCAACCTATCTTTGCTTATTTTCTAAACTTTTACAAGAGAATCCCATTTCTGTTTGACTCTACTTGATTTCAGTTTCTTTGCCTGAGATGTGTTTCCCAGGCAGAGTACTACAGCCTCGATTTTCCAGCTCTAAAAAACACTAGATAACTGGGATGACAGATGACACTTAAGTACCCATGAAGAAAATGTCAAGCTATTCCTTCATTGTTGAAGCTGTTGAAAATTGTTGAAGTTGAAACTAGGAGCTTGGTTTATAGCAAATGCACGTGTTAAAATGTCCCTTTTACATTCCTGGTCTCAGGCACACACTCTGAGTTTGCTGCTTGACAGTCTTCCTTCGAGGGTCCTCAGCAAAACTAGGGAACTCATTGCAGAACAGAGGCTGAGCATGGAGTGCAAGAGAAAGTGCAACAAGGATGGGGAGAGAGTTACACTGTGTCTCTACAGAGGAAGGAGAGAAAACAAAATAGCAATAAATAATCCTTTATGGAAGGAAGATCTTGTTTAAGGACTTCATTTGATTTGCAGTGTAGAAAAAAGAGTAAAAAAAATATACTTGCATTAATAGACCTCCTTCATAAGCATAGTGCCATTGTATATTAAAGAGTTACATTTTCTATGGCACCTTTTGTATTATTGGGAATATAAAGTTTGTATTAGTCTTTGTTATCATACAGAAATAAATTAGACCTGCCTTATGAACATACAGTGACAATGGCCTATCTGATAGAAATACAGTGACTTAAAAAGTCTAATGCCTCTAATATACTGTCCAATAGAGAGAAATTATTTCTCAGGTAGCAATAGTAACAGTAGTCTTAGCAGGGGTAGATGTTGTTATTTCAAGGTTTGGTCTACGAACCCACATTCACATTCCTTGAAAATGATTTTCATTTAGATTTGCCAGTTTTTGGTTTTTTTGTTTGTTTGTTTGTTTGTTTAATTTACAAAAGTGTGTAACACAAGTCAGGGAAGGGTTTTATGTCCTGTCCTGATAGAGATATTGGTGTGTACTAAAATGAGTCTTTGTAGTATTAATAAATGAAACAAGTCGACCCTCTTGATATCAAATAGTTAAGCAGTGATATTGCAATCAATTTATAATAGCACATTGTAAAATATGTTTCTCCAGAATTTCTTCAGAACATTCTTTGGTTGATTTTTTCTAATTCATTTACTATTTCCTAATATATTTTCCATTGAGTATTTCTCCTTTCAAAGTCCAAATATTTTAAAAATTATGTATTTATAAACAATCTTTAAAAGTTCCTCATTAGTCGTGAAATTAATTTTCTAGGATGTAATTGTTAACCAGCATTTACACTCTTTCCATAAACATCCTGGATGATTAAGAGAAAAAAATGGATTATAAATCGGTTTTCAGTGTTTATACATTTAATAACATATGAGAGGTTATATAGCTGGTCTTTAGCTGTTCAGTATCCACTTTTATAATACCATTTTAATATTTAACAAAGAACTAATGCTTAAAAAATATTATTGCATCATTTATATTTTGGTGTTATGGTTAGCTCCAACACTACTCACCTTTCCTCACCCTCAAATGCTTCCTTCAGAACCTACCTATACTCAACTTCTGAATCCTAAAGTACTAATTACCTAATACACAGACCATAGTTTTACTCTCAGATTTTCACTTTATAAGAAATTGCTGCAAATACTAGATTTGTTGATTTATGAAGTTTTGTACATTATTTCAAGGATACATGTTAATATGGTCACAAAAAAACAAAGAACGTATTTTAAAATTATGTTGTATCTGTCCCACAGTACCATACTGTGCCTCAGGAGGTGAGAGCTCAATGAATGTTTTTTAAATAGCCACAATATATTTTTAGCCCACCACATGCTGGTTAGCATTTTTCTACATCAATTCACTTCCCCCAAAGAAACAGAGACTCGTCGATGTAAGAAGCTTATCCAAATGATAAAAATGACAGTTCTACAGAGAAAAACAAAACACTGATTAACAATTTAAAAAATCAGTCATGAAACCAAATACTCCCTTCTTGGTATTAAACAATCTATGTGATCACAGCAACAACAACAACAACAACAACAACAAAAATCAGCTTGGTCCTAGAGATTTTGAAATCCCTGCATCCCAGAAGTTCATTTAGCAGTGCATGTACGTGTCTCATGGGTGCCCTTATACAAAGAAAATACTGAATCAGTTATCTCAGGTCTGTATAATTCAGCCCCATTCATGAAGCTGTGGCCTAAGTTTCCTTCTGCTTTCTTCCTGGACAAAAGTAATTCCTTCAACAGAAGAGAAGCATATTTTCCATTCATTTTTTTCTAAGTATTAGAAAAAAAAAAGTATTGATGCAGCCAAATTGCTACCTAGAACTTTTTTAAATTATAAAAAATATTTTATCTTTAAATTTAAAATGTGTCTTACAATTGGTCATTCATGTAATTATTTTTCTTTTTGTCTTGCTATTGTGAGAACTGAATGTATAGTACTCATTAAAATTCCTCATTTGTCAACCCTATAAAAGAAGTTAATTAATTTTAAATCTAATTTCTGAAATGGAAGAAAGGAGTAGGGCAAAGAATAAGAAAGTAGAAGAAATAGAAGAATAAGAAAGTAATTCTTCCAAAGGCTTAAATCCACAAGACAAAATCATATTTTAATGTAACTTGCTTCTGGCATATTAAAACCCAGAGCCATCAAAATCATGACAGGAAAAAAATGTCACTAAAGAAACTGAGAATATTATTGAAAATTTTATCTGACATTTTATTGATTTGTCATTTGGTTTGGTTTTGATTTTGAGTTTTGTAGTGTTTAGGGTTTTGTTTTATTTTTGCTGTAGGTTGTATTGAAAGAGCCATAGCCACTAATAAGGAGAGGAAAAATAATTTCTGTCTTCTGATTCAGTATTGAGGCAAGTGAAGGAAAAGCAACTACCTTTTTCACTAGGTGACAGGAGAGAGGGACAAGGGAAGGGGTAACTGCCACATATAACTAAAATACACTGAACTAAACCAGCAAAGAACTTTGTAACCCCTGCATCAGGGAGCATTTCATCAACAGAGATAAGTGAGCAGAGCAAAATAGCACTGAGCAATACAACAGCCCATGTGAAAATGAATGGCTAATGAAGAACTCCAGCTTGCAAGCATTCTTCATTCAGGGACAGTGGCACCTGTGCCTATGTGTATAACTGAAAAATTATTCTTACAGCTACACATCATGCTTACTGATTGGTATAAAGTAGTATATAAATAAATTCATATCTACCAGTCTCAAAATAAGTTATCTTTTGATATGACTACAGTACTTACAAGTTGTACATAAGTGCCAACTTACAAAAAAAGAGTTTTTCTCAAGTTTTTAAGAAAACCAAAAATAAAAGTCAACTACACATGTAAACAAAGTTTAAGGGAGCTCTTTTCTTCTACCATTTTTGCTTTAACAAGTGAAACTAATAGTTTTCTCTGTTTTATTAAATTCATACATCGTTATATAATTATATTCATAAATAAACACATAACGGTGATTGTTGTACCTCTGTTTCTCAATTATCAACTCATAAAATGCCAAACAATATTGGCTTGGGCAATCAAAGCCAGCCACTGTTATAAAGCAGGTATCAGCCAACATTTCCTTCTGCTGCACCTATCACATTCTAACATAATATTGGAATTACTTATGTGTTTATTGTGTATTTCTCTTCTTAGAAGGTAATCCCCTAAAGGTCAGGTTTCTTATTTATATTTATTGAGAAGATGGCATTTTCATCTCCTCAAACAGTACCTGTTTTATAAATATTTGTTGAAGAAATATTTAAAAGAATGTCTAAGAAACTTTTGAAGGTTATTTCATAAATATGTCTACCATGACTGGCAGAAGTTCTTATGTGGTCTAATAATCAGTTTTCACACTTCTATAAAGATATTACTTGAGACTGGGTAATTTATAAAGAAAGGAGGTTTACTCACAGTTCTCCATGGTTGGGAGGACTCAGGAAACTTACAATCATAGCAGAAGTTGGGGGAAAAGCAAGTACCTTCTGCACTGGGTGGCAGGAGGGAGGGGCGAGTGCAGGGAAAACTGCCACTTACAAACTATCAGATCTCACGAGAACTCCTCACTATTACAAAAACAGCATGGCGAAAATCACCCCCATGATTCAATCATTCCCCATCAGGTCCCTCCTGGACATGTGGGATTACAATTGAAGATGAGATTTGGTTGGGACAAAAAGCCAAACCATATAATCTAGTTACTTTCTGACTCAATGTTGCTGAAACAGTTAAATTATTAATAATTTCAAATTGCTCCATTCAGCCTTAATTCTTACCTTGTCAAAGAGTAGCCTTTGTGTTGTTCCCCCTAGAAATTTTACAGAGAAAATGACAAATAAAATCATTGAAAAAGTATTTATTGGAAAATACATGATATATAGCAATTAATATTCCTCCTGCAGTGTGGATCTGCTATACAAGCTGGGAGGCCCTATGTCAATACCTAACACATGGTTAGATGCAGCATCATGCATCTTTCCTAAGGTTCTTAAGTTGGCCCCTACACCTGCAATAAAGCTGAAATTGGGGAGTTACTTGTTTTCATAGATATAGCAGTAAATGGCCATTTTCTTTTCAATGTGCATACCCATGAAATTCCATGTTATTGTATTTTTTATTTTATATTAAGTTTTTCATTTTTAATTATTATGGGTATACAGTAGGTGAAAATATATATATATGTATGGGTGTACATGTGATATTCTGATGCAGAAATACTATGTGTAATAATCACATCAGGGTAATTGAGGGTATTCATTATTGCAAGCATTTTGTCATTTCTTTGTGTTAAGAACATTCCAATTTCACTCTTTTCATTATTTCAAAATATATAATAAATTATTGTTGACTGTAGTCATCCTGTTTGCTATCAAATACTGGGTCTTATTCATTGTAACTATATTTTCGTACACATTAATTATCCCCACTTACCCCACTACTCCCCAATAAGCTTCCCAGACTCTGATAACAGTAATTCTACTCTCTATCTCCATGAGTTCAATTGTGCATCAGAAAGATACTATTAAATAACTTATGATATAGATAGGCTTTAATCTGACAACTTAATAAATTAAAGGATATAACAAAATTTTCTGGGTTCTGCTTGGTAAAGTAACAAAACAAAAACAAAAACAACACATACTTACATTTAGGTGTCATCCATCTACTCATTTTTTGAAATCCAAATATGGCAGGTAAACAAAATAAACAACAAACTTGATTTGGGGACAATTGGACTCAAAAGTAATTTTGTTTCTAAAAACTCTCTATATAATTATATTTTCTTCTAAAAAACCTATATACAGTTATTTTAAGGCAATTATTTTATTTAAAAATATAAACATGGTCACCCAATGTCTTAGTCCATTTGGGCTGCTGTAACAAAATATCTTAGACTAGGTAATTTATAAACAACAAACATTTATTTCTCACAGCTCTGGAGGCTGTGAAGTCCAAGATTAAGATGCCAACAGATTTTGTGTCTGGTAAGAAGGTGCATTCTGTTCCATAAGTGGTGCCTTCTTGCTGTGTCCTCACATGGCAGAAGAGGCAAGGTATCTCTCTGGAGCTCTGTCTTCATAACTTAATCACTTCACAAAGGTCTCACTCTTAATACGATCATGTTGGGAATTAGGTGTCAATGTATAAATTTGCAGAGGGACACAAACATTCAGACCGTAGCACTAAAGGGTTATGAAGATTTGTATGTTTCTTACATTGTAAAAACTTTAAAAATAAATCAATAAAAAAGATATCAAGTTAACATAAATTTTCTATGTCAACATTTATTGCTAAGAAAATGTTTCAGATGCATATTCCAATAATCCAAGAGGTTTTATAGTCATGTATTTTTAACTATGCACACAAACATGTATCAGCTGTAGTTCTATAATATGCTAACATTCACTTTCCTGTAAAATAAATTTTGCACACTATATTTTAACATATGACCCTTAAGAGCAAAATTTGACCAGAGACTTGTTTTTTCAACCTTTATGCAGTTTAACTTCAACTTGAAATGGTATTTACATGCAGCAATGTAATCAATTCTATCAACTTCTATTATACTGGAAACAGTTTCAGTGAAATATGCTAGTGTAAATGGATTTCAAGATGTTTATTAAATGCCTCATAAGCTTCTTGGCATTACTAGAATATAATAATAGACTTAAAATGTTTAAGAGCTATGAGTCTACATAACATGAAGTAAAATATTTGCAAATATGGTAAAATCTCACTGAGTTATACACTTCTAATTAAAAATTTCCAACAATTTAAACTCATTGGTATGATGCCTGGGATGTTCTGGCTTCTCACCATAGTTTAATGAAAAAAATACTTACTAAAGAAGAAAGAATTTATATATACAGAATTCTTGACATTATATTACGACTACAAATTTCTTACCATAAGGTTTTTAACACAGTTGTTTAGATCATCTGAAGCACTATTAACATCACCATTACTGTAGAAGTTGAATTAGGGTCTGCTATATACAAACTTAACATCTAATTTAGTAATTAAGCATTTTTTTTTATTTTAAATAAAGGGGTTACATGTACAGATGTGTTACCTGGGTATATTGCACTCAGATAGTGAGCAAAATGCCCAATAGGTAGTTTTTCAACTCTTACTTTCCTCCTTCTCTCCCAACACTAGTAGTTCACAGTGTCTATTATACCTATGTTTATGTCCATGTGTGCTCAAGGTTTAGTTCCTGCTTGTGAGAATATGTGGTATTTGGCTTTCCTGAGTTAGGTCACATAGGATTATGACCTCCATTTGAGTTGCCACAAAGGATATGATTTCATTTTCTATGGCTGCATAGTATTCCATGGCGTATAAGTACCACGTTTCTTTAACCAATCCACCACTTAGGGGCACGTAGCTTGATTTCATATCTTTGCTATTGTGATAGTGCTGTGTTGAATATACAAGTGCATGTATCTTTTTGTTATAATAATCTATTTTTCTTTGGGTAGATGCCCCATAATGGGATCGCTGGGTCAAATGTTAGCTCTGTTTTAAGTTCTTTGAGAAATCTCCAAACTGCTAATGTACATTTCCACTAACAGCATATAAGCATTCCCTTTTCTCTTCAGCCTCACTAGTATCTGCTATTTTGACTTTTTAATAATAGCTGACTGGTGTGATACAGTATCTTACTGTAGTTTTGATTTGCATTTCTCTAATGATTAGTAATGATGAGCATTCTTCCTATGTTTGTTCTTTGCCCACTTTTTAATGGGGTTATTTGCTTTGTGCTTGGTGATTTGGTTAAGTTCCTAATAGATTCTGGATATTATTCCTTTGTCAGATGCATAGTCTGTGAATACTTTCTCCCATTCTGGAGGTTGCATGTTTACCCTATTAGTAGTTTGTTTTATTGGGCAGAAGTTCTTTAATTTAATTAGTTCTTACTTGTCAATATTTGCTATTGTTACAACTTCTTTGCAGACTTAGCCAAAAATGATTTGCCAAGGCTGATGTCAAGAAGGGTATTTCCTAGGTTTTCTGGGATTTTTATAATTTCAGGTCTTACACTTCAATATTTAGTTCATCTTCAGTTAATTTTTGTATATGAGGAAAGGAAGGGGTCCAGTTCAGTCTTCTACACATGGTTAGCCAGTTATTCCTGCATCATTTATTAAACAGAGAATCCTTTCTTCATTGGTTGTTATTGTTAACTTTGTTGAAGATCAGATGATTGCAGATGTGTGACTTTGCTTCTGGTTTCTCTAACATGTCCCTTTGGTCTGTATGTCTGTTTTTGTACCAATACTATGCTGTTTTGGTTAGTGTAACTTTATAATATAATTTGAATTTGGGAAGTGTGATGCTTCCAGTTTTGTTCTTTCTGCTTAGGATTGCTTTGGCTACTTGGGCCCACTTTTGGTTCCATATGAAATTTAGAATACTTTTGCTCTAATTCTGTGAAGAATGATGTTGGTAATTTGATAGGAATCACAATGAATCTGTCAATTTCTTTGGGCAATATGGCCATTTTAACAATACTAATTCTTCCAATTCATGAGCATGCGATGTTTCTTCATTTGTTTTTGTCATCTGTGATTTCTTTCAGTAGGGTTTTGTAGTTCTTGTAGAGATCTTTCACCTCCTTGGTTAGCTGTATTCTTGGATATTTCTTTTTCTTTGTTGCTATTGCAAGTGGGATTTCAATCTTGATTTCACTCTCAGCCTAGACATTGTTTGGGTATAAAAATGCTACTGATTTTCCCACATTGCTTTTGTATCCTAAAACTTTACTAAAGTTGTTTGTCAGTTCTAGGAGCCTTATGGCAGAGTCTTTAGGATTTTTTAGGTATATAATTATATTTTCAATGTATAGAGATATTTTGATTTCTATTGTCAGTGTATAGAGATAGTTGGATTTCTTCTTTTCTTATTTGAATGCCTTTCATTTATTTCTCTAGCCTGATTGCTCTGGGTAGGACTTCCAGTACTATGTTGATTAGCAGTTCTGAGAGTGGGCATCCTTGCCTTGTTCCACTTCTCAAGGGGAATGGTTGCAGCTTTTGTCCATTCAGTATGAAGTTGGCTGTGTGTTTGTCATAGATGGCTTTATGTCTAGTCTGTGTAGGGCATTTATCACAAAGAGATGTTGAATTTTATTGAAAGCTTTTTCTGCATCTATTGAGATAAGCATGTGGTTTTTGCTTTTGATTCCGTTATGTGGTGAATCATATTCATTGATTTGTGTATGTTGAACCAGCCTTGCATGCCAGGAATGAGGTCTACTTGATCAAGGTGTATTAACTTTTTGATACACTGCTGGATTTGGTTTCTAGTATTTTGTTGAGGATTTTTTTTATCTATATTCATTGGGAATATGGCCTGAAGTTTCATTTTTTTCACTGAGTTTCTGCAAGATTTTGGTATTAGGCTGATGCTGGCTTCCTAGAATTAGTTAGGGAGGAGCTTCTCCTATTCAATTTTTTGAAACAGTTTCAGTAGTATTGGTACCAATTCTCTTTTGTACGTTTGGTAGAATTCAGCTGTGAATTGTGTTCCAGGATTTTTTCTAGTTGCTAAGTATTTTTTCATTGCTGATTTGATTTCAGAGTTTGATATTCATCTATTCAGCGTTCAACATCTTCCTGACTTTAATCTTAGGAGATTGTATGCTTCCATAAATTTATTCATTTCCTCTAGATTTTCTTATTTTCATGCATAGAGTTGTTTATATTACACTCTGAGGATCTTTTCTATGTCTGTGGGATCGATTGCAATGCCATCTTTGTCATTTTTGATTGTACTTATTTTGGATTTTTCTATTTTCTCTTTGCTAACCTAGCTAATAGTGGTCTATCAATCTTGTTTATTTCTTTTTGTTTTCTTTTTCTTTTGTTTGTTTTTTTGAAAGACCGAGCATTGATTTCATTGATCTTTTGTATGGACTTTTGCATCTCAATTTCATTTAGTTCTTCTCTAATTTTAGTTATTTCTTTTCTTCTGCTAGTTTTGGGGTTGTTGGGGGTTGGTTTGTTCTTGTTTTTTCGAGTTCCATTAAGCACAAAGTCAGATTGTTAATTTGAGATCTTCCTAGCTTCTTTATGAAAGCACTTAGCATTACAAACTTTCCTCTTAACACTGTTTTAGTTGCATCTCAAATATTTGGTGTGTTGTGTCCCTATTTTCATTAATTTCAAAGTTCTTTTTTATTTCTGCCTTAATTTCAATGTTCATCCAGGAATTATTCAGGAGCAGGTTTTTAATTAACATATATTTGTGTAGTTTTAAGAGATCATCTTCATATTGATTTTTATTTTGAATACATTGTGGTCCAAGGGTGTTCTTAGTATGATTTCATTTTTCTGTAATTTAGGCTTGCATTATGACTGAACATGTCATTGACCTTAGAATATGTTCCATGTGCTAATGAGAAAAATGTATATCCTGTGATTGTTGGGTAGAGTGTTCTGTAGATGTCTATTAGTCCAATTGGTCAAGTGTAGAGTTTAAGTCTGGAGTTTCTTTTCTAGACCTCTGCCCTGATGATCCATCTAATGCTGTCAGCGCATGTCAAAGTCTCCCGCTGTTATTATGTTGTTGTGTAAGTTGTTTCATAGGCCAAGAAGAGCTTGTTTTATGATTTTGAGTACTCTAATGTTGAGTACATGTATATGTAAGTCTTTTTGTTGAATTGTGCCCTTTATAACTATGTAATGTCCTTCTTTGCCTTTCTTAATTTTTTTTTGGTTTTAAATCTGTTTTACCTGATATAATAGCTATTCCTGCTCTTTTGTTTTCTGTTTTCATTGTATATATTTCTCCTTCCCTTTACTTTGAACCTGTCTGTGGACATTGTTACATATGGGAAGGTCTCTTGAAGACAGTGTATGGTTGGGTCTTGTCTTTTTATCCAGCTTGACACTCTATGCCTTTAAAGTGGGACATTTAACCCATGTCATTCAGGGTTTGTATTGAAATGTGAGATTTTGATCCCTTCATGTTGCTACCTGGTTTTTATATAAACTTGATTGTGTGATTGCTTTATAGTGCTTGTGGAATATGTGCTTAATTGTGTTTCTGTGGTAGCCGGTATTGTTCTTTCAATTCCATGTTTAGCAGGTCCTAAGGACCTGTGTATCATAAGGCTGGTCTTAAAATAAATTCTACAAGTGTTTTCTTGTCTGAGAATAATTTTATTTCTTCTTCACTTATTAAGTTTGGTTTGGTGAGATACAAAATTCTTGGTTGGAAATTTTTTTACTTCCAATTACTTAAGGAAGATAAAAATAGGCTCCAAAACTCTCTGGTTTTTAATGTTTCTGCTGAGAGGTCTGCTGCTAGCATGATGGGATTCCCTCTGTACATGACTTGACCCTTCTCTCTAGCTGCTTTTAAGATTTATTATTTTAAAATGTGGTACATATACCTCCATGGAATACTATGAAGCCATGAAAGGAAACGAGGTTGGTCATTTCCAGGGACATGAATGGACCTGGAGGTTATTATGCTTAGCAAACTAATGCAGGAACAGAAAACCAAATACTATATGTTCTCACTTATAAGTGGGAGCTAAATGTTGAGAACACATGGACACATGGGGGAAAAACACACACACTGGGGCCTGTCAGAGGGCAGGGGGTGGGAGAAGGGAGAGGATCAGGATGAATAGTTAACGGATACTGGGCTTAATATCTGGGTGATGGGATGACCCGTGCAGCAAACCACCATGGTACATGTTTACCTGTGTAACAAAACTGCACATCCTGCACATGTACCCCCGAACTTAAAAGTTGGAAATTAAACAAAAACAAAAATATTTACTCTTTTGTGTTGACCTTGGTGAATTTGATGACTGTGTGCCTTCAGTATGGTCATCTTGCATAGGATCTAGCCGGGGTTCTCTGTTTTTCCTGAATTTGCATGTCAACATTTCTAGCAAGATTAGGGAAATTTTTCTGGACTATATCCACAAAAATATATTTTCTGAGTTATTTATTCTTTCTCCTTTTCTCTCAAGAATGCCAATGAATCATAGATCTGATCTGTTTACATAGTCCCATATTTCTCAAAGCTTTTGTTCATTTTTCTTAAGTCTCTTTTTTTTGTTGTTACTTTCTGACTTAGTTGATTCAAACGACTAATGTTCAAGCCCTGAAATTATTTCCTCAGCTTGGCCTATTCTGCTGTTCATACTTTCCATTGTATTATCAAATTCTTGTAGTGAACTTTTCAACCCCAGTTCACTTTGATTCTTTTTTAAAAATGGCTATTTTGTCTTTCAACTCTTGGATTATTTTACTGGATTCCTTGGATTGGGTTTCGCCTTTCTCCTGAATCTCATTGAACTTCCTCATCATTCAGATGCTGAATTCTATATCTGTCATTTCAGTCTTGTCTGACTGGTCAAGAGCCATCACTGGGGAGCTAGTGGACTCATTTGGTGGTATAAAGACACTTTGGCTTTTTGAATTTCCAGAGTTCTTGGGCTGATTTTGTCTCATATGGGAGGGTTAGTGTTCCTTTAAGTAAGATGTTAGCTGAGTATAGACAATTGACTTTGTTTCTGCGTGTTTTCAGATGGTCCAGGCACTTTGCAGGGCCTTGATGGCTGAATTCTTGCCCTTGGCTTCATAGGGAGAGATATTAACAGTGTATTTTTGTTGTGGTAGCTTGTACTGCAATCCGGTAGATGATGCTTAAGAGTCATGGCCAGTAGATAAGTTTTTACTCAGCCATGTGGCTCCTTTTTATTTCCTGGCATTTGCATTCATGCTCTGTAGTGCAGTGGGGAGAGAGGTGATACCCTCACCAAGTCAGCTCCTGGGCAATGGGGGAGCCCCCTCCAATCACTGGCATTGTACCTTCATTTATTTCGTCAAGTATTTGACCCACATCTCTTCCTCAGGCAGAGGCATTTTCTGGGCCAGCCCTGAGAGGAAGGCATGCCCCACTCCCATGGCAGACTGCACAATCCTGAGACTCAGCTTTCCCAGTGCTCTTACAGTACGGCTTCTCTTCTGCTTAAGCACTGTTCATAAACCTCAGCTTGGCAATTCCAAGCTACCACCACAGCCTTGGGGATAGCTCAGACTTTTTGTCCCCCTCCTCCCCAGCTTGGGGACAGCAGGAGTAATGACCACTGTGGAAGCAATGTCAGAGAATTTGTCAGTTGCCTCTGGGGTCTCCAGCCTAGAGAAACACGGAACCATGGCTGATTGGAGTATCAACCAAGAGTGCAGAGGCTGTACTACGGGCTCAAGCCAGGGGGATCTGCCTGGTGAAGTGTGGGGGCACAAGGGCTCACAGGGAACACAGTCTGGTCTTCTCTCCTTAGGGTGGCTTGAGTGTGCTGGAGGTACAAGCAAAGCAATCAGTCTCTTTGTTCCTTCCCTAGACTTAGAGGAGCCAGAGCCTATAATGCAGCTGTGGCAATGGCAGAGTGGCTGTTAGTTGTCTCTGGGAGCTCCACCCAGCTGCACTCAGGGCCCAAGCTAGGAGGCCTTGCCTGGTGAAGAGAAGCAGGGGCAGGGACTCAGGACTCATGTGGCAAACAGTCTGGCCACCTTTCTGTATGGCAGCTGCAGTATGCTGGAGACCTGTGACAATTCTCAGCCTCTTTGCTCTCTTCCCAGACTGCAGGCAGTAGTTGTAGGGACCATGGCAGCAGCAATGAAGCAGACCTGTCAGTTACCTTTGGGAGCACCATGCCAGAGAAACTCAGAACTGCCACCAGCCGGAGTGCTTAGGCAGGCGTGGAGTAGCTGCACTGGGGTCCCAGGCCAGTGGGTGTTTCCTGGTGGGGTGCAGCAGAGGTGGGGCATTTAGTCCATCTACTCCTCAGCACCATGAATGCAGCCTCCATACTAGGGGCCCAGGAGAGAGCCTGGTCTCTCTTGTTGGCAGGGCTACCATAGCAGCTGCTGAGGTGCTCAGGGATCCAAGAACCATGGGACCCCGTTGGGGCTTGAGCAGTGGGTTTGCCTAAGCTTCAGGCAGATCTCTATGTCAGTCTAGAGGCCAAGGGCATCAAGGAGGATCTCATATGTTCAGAATTGCAAAGGTCTGTGGCAAAAGTGTAGATTTCCAGGGGCTCTCACTCACTTACCTTTCCCCACAGTAGGGAGCCTTCTCTGGCTCCACGCCAATCCTGGGTGGGCAGCTGTCCTGCCTTGCTCCTGTCTGTGCTCCATGGGTCTCTCCTGCTTCCTTGATGAATCCCAGCATGGCCTCCTGAACAATCCACTTGAAGGTCTGTTTCCTCTCCATGAGAGTTGTACACACTGGCTGCTTCTAAGCCAGCCATATTGTCACATTTTTCCAAAAATAAAGAATTTTAATGGAACACTTTATATAATTCTAAGAAATCTAAAACTCATAGCTGAATCCCTAATATAGAGGCATTGGCTTTCAGTAAGTGTTTAAAGTTAGTATATTCATGATTCATACAAGAATTAATGTTGAGATCATTTTAGTATTCAATGAATTTATAGCCTAGAACTAAAATTACACTCTCCTCTTGCATTATACTAGGTTTTTTTTTTTTTTTTTATTGCTGCTATAACAAATTACCACAAACGTAGTGGCTTAATACAACACACATTTATTCTTTTGTAGCTCTGGAGTTCAGAATTCCAAAATGTGTCTTACAGGACTATGATCAAAGTGTCAGTAGGGTTGGTTCCTTCTGAAGACTCTAGGAGAAAGCTGTTCCTTGACTTTATTCTAGTTTTCTTATTAGCAGTTGCATCACCCCAGCCTCTACTTCCACACTTCCTCTCACTCTCCTGCCTTTCTCTTCCCCTTGTAAGAACTCTTGTAATAACTTTGGAACTATCAAGATCATCTAGCATATAACCCCCCCATCTCAAAATGCTTAATTTATTCATATCTGCAAAATTCCTTTTGCCACTTAACATTACATCATCCCAAATTCTGAGAATAGAGTCATGGATCTTTTGGGGAGGAAGGCTATTGTTCTGAATGCCATATACATGAAAGTGAATTTTATTTTAATTTTAACAAGAACATCATAGTTTTATTTTTAAAAAAAGGATTAGTCTTTTTAATTATACTATTAAACATACTGTCATATTTCAAACTATTTTTTTCCTATCTGACTGTATTTTTTCAGTTTTATTTCTTTCTGATTATTTCAGTTAATATGTAATGTAAATATTATTACCCAATCGATAGCAAAAATAGTAGCTATTTTAAGTTGATATATGACTTCACATATTTTAACTGTGTGCACAATTTTATTGTTTTAGTAATAATGTATCAATTTCTGTATTACTACCTTTTTCAAGGGAAGAAACCTTAATAACTCACCTGAGACTTTTCCTTATCATTTGCAGCCAAATCACAACTTAGCCTCCACTTCAGGTACCCTCTTCTTAACATGTGAACCCCATCTTTAATAGCATAAAAGATGAAGTGAAGTGTTACTGTTATTAAAACATCACAGATAATTTGGTTTGGTTAAAGTAATTTTATACATTGGGTAGTGATTCTTCAAAACTTGACTGTACACTTTGGAGATTTTTTTTCTAATTCAGATAGATATATGATGATGTAATAAACATTCTCCCAGTAGATCTGCAAACAAGAAAATATAAAAGAGAACATAGCTGATTATTTCAGAAGGAGGGGAAAGTAAATGGTTTATCAATAAGTACAGTCTTTGTAGATAAGACATTTAAAATGCAGTGAGATTTTTATTGCTATCCTT
The DNA here is from genome assembly GCF_047675955.1 of Chlorocebus sabaeus. Classification (NCBI taxonomy): domain Eukaryota; kingdom Metazoa; phylum Chordata; class Mammalia; order Primates; family Cercopithecidae; genus Chlorocebus; species Chlorocebus sabaeus. The sequence continues at coordinate 69,149,973 of NC_132910.1, forward strand.
AAAAGAAATGGAATGTACCTCTTCTCTTAGTCCCTTGACTCTATCTCGTTCAAATATTATACATGGAAGAGTACACAAAGGACAGAGCTATAAAATTAAGGTGTTTTACTGCTCTTCACAGTTCACTGCTTGCAAGGCAGCATCATTGCTTCTATTAGGGAGGAGAAAGACGATATAAGAAGCAGTCATTCTACTTGTTGTTGATGCAAAGACTCTTTGGGATTATTTAGATTTCTGCAATGCACATTGCTGGAGTCAAATAGACCTCTGGCAAATTAATTAATTAATTCTAAAATGAAATTTAGAATTTGCACACATCCTTCCCAAAATGACATTTGGCTACCACTCAAACAATTATCTGTGAGTGGTGTAAAACTGTGCCTAGTTTAATATCAGTAGTTCATTTTAAAGAAAACTTTATTTTTTCCAGTGGCAACAAGTTTAAAATCTATTATTCCTGATATAAGATTCCTACAATTTTAAGAATTTTAGTCTTTATTAATAGAATCATGTATTTAGCACAACTGATATGTACAAGATATAACATGATACTTGAAACAAATCAATAATATGCTGTATTTGTCATGTCTTATCTGGAATATTATATTTAGTAATAAACCTCTTTTTTCAATCTAAAGTATAAAGAAGTAGATGAAGGCTTAAGCAGGAAACTTTGACAGCTCCAAAGATCTTAATCCTTATAAAGAAGTATTGAAGCTTCAACTTTGCACTCAGGTAATATTTCTTTGTAGAAAAACATTTGAATATTTATAGTTATTGGCATGGCAAACTTATGAAAAAAATAACAATATTAAATTCATATAGCCCTTAGAGTTCAAATGCATTTTAACATCAATTTTCTTTAACCTTTCTTACTTTTCCCAAGGGGAGACAAAGCAGTGATTGTCCTCATGCTCTTTTTTTTTTTTTTTTTTTTTTGAGATGGAGTCTCTCTCTGTCACCCAGGCTAGAGTGCAGTGGCACGATGTAGTAGAGGCGGGGTTTCACTGTGTTAGTCAGGATGGTCTCGATCTCCTGACTTCGTGATCTGCCTGCCTCAGCCTCCCAAAGTACTGGGATTACAGGCTTGAGCCACCGCACCCAGGCCCCTCATGTTCCATATAAGGAAAATAAGCTAAGAGAGATTAAGATTAGGATTAATTTGCATAATATCACACAACAAGGGGGAGACCTATATCTCAAAGGCTGACATTCTTTTTCTGTCATGTGTTCTGTTCATTGGATTACAGTACTCTCTGGAAAATGTAATATTATGGTCAGTATTCAACAATATATGATATGTAAAATGAAATGCAGAGAGTAGAATGGTGGTTATCAAGGGCTGGTGGGGGCTCAAAATGGGGAGATGTCATTCAAATGATGCAAAGTTTCAGTTAAAGAAATAAGTTTTTGGAGTCTACTATACAGCAGGGCACTCATAGTTAACAATGACACATTATATAATTGAAGATTGCTAAGAGTAGGTATTAAATGTTCTCAACACACACACAAAAATGTACATGGGATAATAAATATGTTAATTAGCTTGATTTAATTATTCCACAATATATACATATGACAAAACATTACATTGCATCTATACAATTTTTGTTTTTCAATTTAGAAAATATAAAAATAAAAAATAAAGACACATGTATAAAGCGGATTGCCTACTATGAGGAAGCAGAGTGGAAAAACAAAGTCACTGAAAACGTATCACCTCACCTTCAATCCCCACCCTCCCAATTAGTAGTGGTTTCATCATGTGTGAAATGGTTTTAATACCACCTACTTTACAGGGTGTTTTGAGGAATACATGAGTTACTATGTTGTAAAGTACTTTGCTGTGAGAGCTCTATCAGTGTTAATGAATGTAAAAATTTTTATTATCTGGTTCAAGGAAGACACTCAATAAATATTAGCTGCATAAACTCTCCAACAAGGAGTGTTAATTCAGATGATGAATTAACATGTGTCATGTAGAAAACATTCTAGAAATGCAGAGAGTGAGACAATAGTGAAATTTTGAACAAGCAAACTTCTGAGCTCCTTTGTAAAATTCTACAAATCACTGCTTTGTAGGGAGTCATACAGATATCCTCTCCTAAACCAAGTATGTTCTTTTCCCATAAACTCCCATTCCATATGGGGCTAATCTGTATCCAACTTGCAATTTAATGGAGTGGCTAAATGTGCATGCCACCATAAGCCTCAGTAGATAAGAAGAGAGTTATAGCTATAATTATGTATTTGTGATTTCCTGTTGTAGCAATTTCAATACTACAACAGTATGTTGTAGTATTTATATGAATTTACATGATTTTTTTCTAAATCTTATTTACTGACATATGGAAAACGTGACATCTCTGCAAAGATTTTCCTAAAATACTCAGTTTTGTACTTCATATCATTTCCAAGTTTTCAGACTATGCATTCCATCCTGGTGAAAATCAATTTTCCATATTTGCTTTGGTGTTCGTAGAGAATGAAATTCACAGAAAAAAAATTAAGTTAACATATTTCACTGGTACAATCTAAACCAAGATAAATTAGATGCATCTTTTCCTCTAGGCAGTGGAGCAAAAGCAGACTGTAATTTAGTCACAGTGCATATCTAGAAAAATTTACCATTTGTAAATATGTCATAATATAAGAAAAGGTGGATCTACTATAGTATTTTACAACTTTAATATTGTCTTATGTGTACACAAATTTATGAACTGGATATACTATGTTCTCTGCTAGGTTCACAGTTTTATCTATGCTGCAAATTTATTTCTTTCCATATAAGCTGCAGAATGATTAGGCTAGGCCAACAAAATATAATCATCTACCATGAACTAACTGCAGTTCCCTATTACCATGTTGGCACCTTGAACACTTTGAACAAAGGTTAGAAATTTTTCAAATTGTTTTATTACTTTGTTGAAAAAAGAAAATTAATATCTAAGCTGATGTTAAAGAAAAAGATACCTATAAATTATTGACAATGGAAGATCCCTGTGTAAATCTGCAAATCTATAGGATGCATAAATTAGAATTTTTTCCATTTCCAAAAATAATTTTTGATAGCCGATCAGGACAAAGTAGTTTTCTCCCTTTCTTTGTTTTTCTCACTGCTATTCTTATAATCTTCTATTGTTCATAGTCTTGTTGATTTATTACACACATGTATCTCTTTTTAAACAAATATAATGAGGAATAAATTTTGTATAATAAATTCCATACACTTAAACGTTAAACTTTGACAAATGCAACAGACATATATTCCTTTAAAATCACCACCAAATTTGAGGCACAGAAATCTCCTCTAAGAAGCTCCTTGTTCACCCTGGCTTTCCATTTATCATGCCACCCCTTCCCAGAAAAACATGAACTACTTTTTCACTCGAGATCAATTTTCATTTTCTACAATCTTACATAAAGTTATACAACATACATTCTTTTTATCTGATTCTTCAACTTCAGTGTAACATGATTTTAAGATTCATCATCATAGATGACCTATGTATCAGTAGTTTATTCCATTTTATTGCTGTGAGGTATTTCATTGTACGGATATATCACAATAGCTGTAGCTATTTACCAGCTGATGAGCATTTGTGTTGCTCCCGGTTTTGATATTGGGAAAAAAAAAACCAAAAAAACAAAAAAAAACAAAAAAAAACCTGCTGTGAACATTTGTAAACAAATGCTTGTATAGGCATATTTTTATTTTATAGGGGTAAATGCCTTTGAGTAGAATAGGTGGGTTATATGGCAAGTATATATTTACTTTTATTAGAAACTGTTAAACTATTTCTCATGGTTGTGCTATTTATATCACCATTCATAATGTAACAGGTTTTTAAATTTCTACATTTTTGCTACCTCTGATTTTATCACTCTTTTAAATTTTTGCCACTTCACTATATATGCATCTAATTGTGGTTTATTTTGAATTCCCATGATCATTAATAATTTGAGCATCTTAGTCATTATTAACTCTCTTTATAAAGTGTATTTTCAAATCCTTTGCTCATTTTATTGGATTTGTCTTATTTTTAAGTTGTAAAAGTTTTGTATATACTCTGAATAAAATCTAGTTGTCTACATACATGTTGTTAGTATTTGTTCTAATCTGTGGCTTGCTTTTATATTTTGTTAGTGGTATCTGTCAAAGAGAGAAATATTTTATTTTTGAGAAAGTCCAGGTCCAGCCCACACAGATACTTTCTTACATTTCCTTCCAGGAGTTTTACAGCATTACCCTTCATATTCAGGCAAATGATTTATTTTGAGTTAATTTGTGTATATCAATTTGAAATAAGGTTGATATTTGTTATTTCCATAAGGTTATCCTCCTGTTCCAGTAAATTTTTTTGAAGACTATCCTTTCTCATTAAATTGCCTTATGGTCTTGTCATAAATCAATTGACCATATGCATAGTATGGATCTAATTTTTGAATTTCTTTCTTGATATATATCTTTTCATATATATATATTCTAATATGTATATCAAAAAATATTTTATCGTTATTACCAACAAAATGCTGCAAGCAACAACATAAAATTCACGATGTCCAACAACAAAAAAAGATTACCAAGCATGCAAAAAACAATAAATATATCTATAACTAGGAGACAAATCAATTCATAGAAACAGAGCCAGAAATACATGGAGAAAATTTGAAGACAGCGATCTAAAACTTATAACATAAATATGCTCCTCTTTATGATTGAGAGTGTAGAGGAATACATAAGCATGAGGAAGTGGTAAATGAGATATTTTTAAAAAGAGAGACCCCAAATAGAACTAGATATGGACTAAGAATGTAATAAATGAAAAATATGCAAGATGGGATTAGCAACAGATTAGGCAGTGCAGAAAAAAATGATCACTGAATTCGAAGATAAAACAATCAAAATATTCAAATTGAACCATATAAAAAAAAATGAACATAATATGTGGTAAAATGCTGGTCTAGTGTTTATGTAACTATAGTCCCAGAACGGCGTGGGTGAAGGGGTGAGAGTAGTAAAAAGAAAATATTTAAGACTTAATAGCTGAAAATTTCCCAAATTTGATGAAGAATATAAGCCCACAACTCCTATAAGCTCAACAAACAACAGTCAGGATAACAATTAAAAATGCCTATCTTTCAACAATGAAAGCAAAAGAAAGCCTTATTTATTTCTTTATTTTATTTATTTATTTTTGAGACAGAGTCTCACTTTGTCACCCAAGCTGGAGTGCAGTGGCATGATCTCAGCTCTCTGCAACTTCTGCCTCCTGGGTTCAAGCAATTCTGATGCCTCAGCCTCCCATGTAGCTGGGTCTACAGGCATGCACTACCATGCCTGGCTAATTTTCGTATTTTTCATAGAGACAGGGTTTTGCCATGTTCTCCAGGCCGGTCGTGAACTCCTGACCTCGTGATCTGCACACCTTGGCCTACCAAAGTACTGGCGTTACAGGTGTGAGCCACCATGCCAGGCCAGAAACCCTTTTTAAATCAACATAAATGTAAAGATTTCATTTCATCAGAACTTAACTACAACAAATGTTAAGGGAAGTTCCTGAGGCAGAAGGAAAATTATACCATATAAAAATGTAAAGCTACACAGGAACCGAAGAACAACAAAAATTATAAGAGTGTGGTGAGATGTAAAACAAAGTTTTTCTTGCTTTAATCTCTTTAGAAGTTAACTAACTAGTCATATTAGTGTTGGCAGGAGGCCTCAGTTCCTTGCCACATAGTCCTCTCTATAAGGTTACTTGAGTGTTCTTACAGCTTGGCTGTTCTTCCCACAAAACATGTGATCCAGGAGAGCGTATGTGAGGAAGAAACTGTAATGTCTGGTATAACTTCATCCAAAAGTCATATATACTTTCATTTTCACCACATTCTTGTCATCGTATGTTAGTCACTAAGTCCATGATTTAGGTGAGAAAAATCTTTTGAAAAGAGTAATGTCAAAGAATGTGCGGACATATTTAAAAATCACCACAGGTATGTGAGTGTTTAACAGCTTAAAGTAATAAATATTATTTTTGGTCACCACAATATTCAGAGGCTCGTTTTATTGTGAAAAGAAAACCATTTTGCTTTGGAGAAAGCACACTTTACTCATTTATCACCTAGATATAGTGGGACAGTGAGCCCAGCAGTGCTCCACTCACTTCCTGACTCATGGTAACCTAGGAGATGCCACTGGACACTGAGGAGGTAAAAACTTGATGAGTGACTTCACAGCACCTGCTGTTTTTGTGTATCTGCCATGGGTCTTTTCTGGTAACTTATTGCTCCATTTCAGGGCATACAGTGATCAATTCAGGCGTAGAGACATAAATAATCATAAATAATGCTGAGCAATCACAGACCATCTCTATCCTATGTAGAGCATTGGTTTTCATGTCAGACTCCTTAGGTTGGGATACTGGGTCCGCCACTATGGAGATGGGTAATCTCATTAAATTGCCTATGGCCTTGAAAAAATTACTTAAACTTCTTTGAATTCCAGTTTTCTCATATCTAAAATTGATATTAAAAAAATATAGTACCTGTCTCACTGGGTTGTTATGCATATTAAAAGAGTTAAAACAGGTAGTTATGTATTTATGCTTATATGTGTAATTGTACTTATATTTATAATTATTTATAAATATTCATATATACTTATTTGCATACATATATGTTTACATATATTTATGTGTAGCCCCAGAGAGGATCTGAATCTGTGGCTATTGACATCTGATTTCTTCACCATACAGAAAAAGACTTTTGGAGGAATAAAATCCAACAAAAATAATGAAAATTAAAAGGTAGTAACAATATCATGATTTGAACCACTGAATTCAGATGTGCCTGAATCCATATGTGGACTCCAATATTCAGAAAGCAATAAATTTCCTTTCTTATTGCCTAAGTTAATTTCAAACTTGCATTTGAAAGGATCCTGCGAAATACAGTATGTAAAACTAGTAGCACTGGTCTTAACAGCATGAGTCACCAAGAATGTTGACTTATGTTACCCACAGTCATTATAGTACATACAATTTTAATAAAGGGAAAAACCAAAGATGTTAATTAACTTTGAATGGTAAGTGGTTATCTTAGTATCCAGGTAGGTGAACTGGAATGGAAGAACTGACTTGAAATTCTCACTTACTGGATCATTGTCTAGGAAGATTTGATCTCTGCCCTGAAACAGGAAGGGTAGTTCAGATGAAGTGAGGCCTGATCAATTGCCCAGAGGAAAAAGAAATTATCAAAAAACAAATACCAAAAGTTATACCACAAAGGATAGGGGCAAGAGTAAGTGGATGCTGGTATTAGAGAATCACAAAATATCTTTACCTTCTTTAAAATTTTGTTTAAAAGTTATATGTAATTTTTATCTATTTCAAGGCACTAATAAATTATATTAACCAATTCCCTATCCACTAATTTCTTATCCTGTATACCTCAGTTTTATACCAAAATATTTCTAAAGTTATTTTGATGCAGTAAAGAATTTTAAATACCTAATACCTTAAGTTCGTGATACCTTTTGGTTTATTATTATTTAAGACTATATAGACTGAAACTTGCTATAAAAGATATGACTATTTTCTCTTTGAAATTATGTGTGAATTTGTATATTGTATATGTGTATTGTATATTTAAGTGTATATAGAGACTCATATAATAACGTGTATATTCTCTTAACCAAACAATTTTGTAATATATTCTCTATTTTTTGCTAAAGCTTGTTTTAAAAAGTGATACGACAAGTTACCATTGAGACAATTCATTGTGAAAAAGAAAAGGATAGGAAACAATTGAATAATTATCTTCAATAGAAAACAAAAGTATTATTTACTTTATAGTGCCTAATAAAAGATGTAACATTCATCTGTTCAAACAATGGAAATTAAATGACAACAAGGAAAAGAATATGAATGCTACATTTTTTAACAAAGGAAACATTTTTAAAAATCAATTGCCATAATATTAGCAGCAAATCTTCTCAGTTAATATTCTAACCAGGAACTGAGAAATAATAACTAATACTAATAATGAATAACAAAAAATGAAATCAGACTGACTTTGCAAAGACAGTAACAAATGCCTTTGTTTCCATTGTAATTTATTCAATTAAGTCACATGCAAAATAAAACTAAAATAAACCACTGATAACAAATATAAAGTGTCCAACAACATCTAAAAAATGAGGAATGTTTCAAAATATTGATGTTGAAAAATATTTTGACATCTGGTAAATGATTGATTCAAATTTTTATTATTTGCTCAAACATATAATCTTCATGTAGGAAAAGCTTTCATGTCACAATTTTATCAATATTATTTGTTAGAAGCACACAATCATATCACCAGTTGGTAGCAAGTAGATTGTAAAAATACAAAATTAGAGCTCATAGATATAGCCTGGTACTGCAGTATCCCATTCCTTTGAACATCATGGCAAACTCAGGATAAATATTTGAAAGTAGCAATTTTGTAAATTGAAATAATGCCAATTTTCATGGCTCTGTTTTATTAATACATACTCTAATTACTCTTTATTATCCATGCCATGGGCCATGTTTTGGAATGCCAAGCAACAGAAGTTAGTAGGTTTACTTTGGCCTTAAACAGATTTTGCTTTTGAAAAATTTAATCCAGGAAAGGGATTTAAAGGAAGAAAAAAAAATGACCCATTTCTTCTGAGCTTGAAAAAGGCACATCATGCAGAGGAGACCTGGATGCAACCACAGTGAAGAGTGACTTATATTCATACCACATGCTAATATTTCAGATTTCATTGCTGTCTTTTCACAGTGAAAATAGCCCACACTCTTGGCCTCATGTCGAGTAACACACGTGGTAGTGGGAAGAAGATCTTGAAGCAGATGAACTGCTACATTGCTCATAGCACTCACTCTGTGGGGAAGCTGTGCTCATTTTGAGCTCTGCTATGGATGAAAAGACAAACTGTGGAAAGTCGAAACACACACAAAATTAACCTTGATAGGCCAATAATACAGAAACCAATCAAAAGACAACATATTAGCCTGGATACTAACTCTGATTGATTCACTATGCTTTCTCTAACAAGGCATTTATGCTCCTTGTTAATGTAACTGGTTTGTTCTCTTTTCTCTAAACTTGAATATTTATAAATCTAGTCCCTCTAAAAAAATGTTTTATATCTTTTTTCTCAAGTGTTACATTGACTGTCTCCTATAGGTTTTTATATAATATTTGTTTTCCCCTAGTTCTTCATAATCATTTAGCCTTTGTGTATTATAATTATTATTACCTTTAATCATATTATTTTATCAACAAATAATTGTTCCCTAATATCATTGTTATTAATATTACTATTCTTTCCTAATAAATGATCAGTGTAAAAGAACCATACCAATATATACTAGAATAACAATCCTATTCTTTAAATACCTATGAAAAAGAATTCTACATTCTCATTTCCAAATTTTCACATTCATAAAGTTCTTTCACATTCATAAAGTTATTTCACATTCATGAAGTTCTTCCTTTCATCAAACCTAAACCGTTCCTATTTCAAATTACATCCATTTGCTGTGGGTCATTGAAAATAGGCAACTGTTGATTGTTTTCAGCACAGTGAATATTAAAGATGAAATTGTCAAGGAGCCATTGAAATGTGACATCTTGAATCATGAAGACAGAAGATATCTTGAAAGTTCATTGTCTTATCTTGAAGTCAATATCTAATTAACATCAGGAACACTGACAATTATTTCCGTGATTAATACTCCAAAACATAAGTAATCAAATTAGGTCTTTGTTGCAATAACATTATGCTAATGTTTATGCTAAACATTATGCTAATATTTAATGTTATATTAAAATTTATTGTTTTAAATTGATTATACCATCTTACACTGTTGTGTTTAATTATTAGTAAGTTTATTTACCTGACCATTCATTGACTCAGTGGTCTTTTCATTATACAAAACAACTTTACGTATCTAACCAATTAGAATATGATTTATAATTTTTTGAGCAAGATAATACAAGAATATTATTGATGGTATTTTCCTATGCTTTTGAATGGTATACTAATTGAATTTTAAATGACTCATATATATCAAACCTCAGTTTAATTTATTTAACAAACACATTTATTGCACTCGCCATGTACCAGGCATAATTATAAGTGCTTTAGTAATATTAATTCATTTAATCTTATTAACAATAAATTATATTCTAATCACAATTCTAGTGTTGAGAAGTGTGCCAAGGTAACACTGAATATAATATAAGTAGCAGAGATGGAATTTGAACCCAGATAACCCCAGTTCCCAGACTCAGTTCCTTTCCCCACTGTTTCATGCAATCAAAAAGGAAAGGGAGGGAGGACACTATGGGAGGATGGCTATGGCAACATAGTTTTTGAGTCTCATAAACACACAGAGAGCAGCTGGATAGTAAAGCACACAAAACAACTAGATCATATGTCCGAAACTTATAAGCAACATTTACAGCAAATTGAGAAGGCAAGGTATTCCTACAAACTTCAAAATACAAATGACTGAGAACCAACCATCAACCACCACAAGAGCCACATGACAGCAGCCTTTCTGCAGGACAAAGCAGAAAAAGCAACAAGGTGTCTTTTCACAGCATTCCAATTTGAAGACAGCAGCAGAACTGAGGGTGCTTTTGCCAAATCCAGTATGAAGTGAGTTGAGAAGTCCACAGTAAGATAACATGAAAAAGGTGGTGCAGTTTGGCCCCTGGAAAATCTCAGAGCAAGCGTGTTAGGTTTCCTAGGCATAAGAGAAACTACCTACTTGAAATAAAAATTAAGTAAAACAATTACAATAGAGATAAAGGTTAAGTGAGGTTTCAGAGAAAAGAGGAGAAAGAACCAAAATCAGGAAATCAGAAAGCAAGCTACTACAGTGTTGACATTACATGAAAACAAAAAAAGAAATTGAGTGAAATTTAGAAAATCTCCTAGAAACAGACCACCTTCCAAATGTTTAGAAGCAAAAATAGTTTTACATCAAAATAAGAAATAAAAATATTGAGGTCAAATTCCATACAAGGTTTTTATATGAAAGTATAACAAAAAGATACTGTATAGACAAACTATAAAATACTATAGGTCATTCAAAATGACCTAAAGTAAAATTAAAATGACTTAAGAGATTTAAAAAAGCTTTCAAGAATGACATGAAAGAAAACCTGAGAAGTATATTAAGAGAACTCAGGAAAGAGAAATTTTTAAAAATCCAACTTTTCAGAAATAAAGAATAAATTAGAGAAACATAAAATAGGTAACATCTTAACATAAATAAAAGGTGAAAAAGTGAAACCTTTTTAAAAATCAGAAGTAAATGAAAGAAGAGGTGAAAAAACATTAGAAAGTGACAACTATTGAAGATAGGCAAAGGAAGAATTTTCAATAGACAATAACAACCCAAAGGGTGGAAGAGGAAAAAAGTAAACAGCACTAAAAATTTCAATTCAGAAAAACTTCCTAATATAAAGAAGCGTTTTAAATTACGTATTAAAAGAGCATATCGGCTGCGCACAGTGGCTCATGCCTGTGATCCCAGCACTTTGGGAGGCCGAGGTGGGAGGATCACCTGAGATCAGGAGTTCGAAACCAGCCTGGCTAACATGGTGAAACCTCTTCTCTACTAAAAATACAAAATCAGCTGGGTGTGGTGTGCCTGTAATCCCAGCTACTCGGGAGGCTGAGGTAGGAGAATCGCTTGGACCCGGGAGGTGGAGGTTGCAGTTAGCTGAGATCGCGCCATTGCACTCCATCCTGGGCAAAAAAGAGTTAAACTCTGTCTCGACAACAACAACAACAAAGAATATATCACTTCACATACATAAGAATATGGTCCCAAAATGACCAATGCCAAAAAATATGTGGCTTCAAAGAAAAAGGAAAACTTTTTGATATTAGGTTAATTCATTAATCAAGGAGAAAGAACTAGTTTATCATTAATCTCTTTGACAATGACATTTAACCTCAAAGAAAACAGAAGTAAATGAAAGATATAGTATATTCAAGATATACAATGAAACAAATATTTTAAACTCAGCAAAACTGAGTTATAACTATTATCAATATGAAAGAACTTAAAAAGTATTGTTCCCTTGAGTTCTTCATAGGGAATTTACTAAAGGATGAACTTCAGACAACTAAGATGAATAGAAAACATCACTATAAGGGTGAGCGGTGAGCACTAAACTTATGGATGTTTATAGATATTAAACAAAATGAAGGTTGTCAAGGAAAGAATATTGTTGGAAAAGCTGTGTGCTCTGATATTTTAAAATGGTGGAATAAAGGAGGAGATCTTTTATCAAAAAATTCTTTTGACTGTTCTTATTAATTATATTAGCAGTGGACTATTCATATTATTATTCCAAGATTATTGTGTGTCTAATGCTGTATAAAACAAGTGAGTAATTATCATCATTTGTGATCTCGAGAATAAGGGTTTTTAGGGTTGGAGAAATATAGATGGAATGTAGAAAAGGTTAAGCAAAAAAAAAAAAAAAAAAAAAAGGAAAACTCGAAACCTGCATTTGTATTGGAATTATCAATATCAATCATGCTATTGGGACGCTAATACAATCCAGCTGAAATGAGCACACTTAACTCCCAGATTATAGTCTTAAATGATCACTTATCACTAAAAGAAAGTGAGGCTGTATGGGGATATGGCTGATTTCAGGACTGGAGCAGGGAATATGGAAAATGAAACTAGTATGTCTGTCTCCATATCAGACATCAAGGAATCCATCCAAGGTCGTTATAATCGTGTCAAAATGATTCAAAAGCCAATTTCTAGAAGCTTTTAGTGGCTAGTGATAAGCAAAATATTTCATAATAAAACACTTAAAAACTAATTGGTTAATGTTGAAGGATAATAGGCAACCAATTAATTCTCTTGAATATGGACATACAGCAGGACAGAGTCAAGCATTTATCACGCCTTTCCAATTTGAATTTTCCATTGGTTAACCAAGTGCAAGATGAGGAGATGTGTCTCTTCATAAAAGTATTCAATTACTAAAATAAGAGAAATAATCGAGGAATATAAGCTATTCAATTAATAAATTAATAGAAATAATAGAGGAAATTCCCCAGTGAATTAACGAATTGATGCATTAGAACCACTTCTGATAATATCACAAAAAAGAGATAATGTAGACATGATTTTTCCACCTATAAAATTCAGATTATGAGATATTCTCTACAGGTCAAATACGCAGTGTTTTTCAGCAGACTATAAAAGCTTAAAAATAGCAAAATTTTAGTACTACTAAATTATGTTACCTAGGTATCCTTACTTGGATGTAACATTATAAAGAAATGTAGGGTAGTGATAACTAAAATAGTCAGAACAGTTATTATTTTTGGGAGGAGAGAGAAGGTTGGAAACAGTATAGGAGTTATGGAGAGAACTCTGGGTAGCTGGCAAATTTTTATTTATCGACTAGAGTGGTAGTTACAAAGTTGTTCACCCTAAAATATCTCATTGAGCTATACATATTTGTGCATTTCTACATCTGCATTTCATTTTCTAGTAAAAAAGAAGAAAACACTGATTTTTCTTTAATGAAGCATTTACTTAGACACACATGTATTTTCTAAGTGTACAGCTTTAACTCAAAATAGATACTTTTTATCTTAAATCTCATTTGGGGCACAAGAATTCATCTGGTCTTTCACACCAAATATCAGAAAATCATTGTGTATGTCATGTTTCTTTCATGCCAGGTCTAATTTGGCCCTTCTGCTTTCTTAACATTTCCACACCTATCTCCCTTTCTTGTCAATCACTTCAACAAGTCCTCTTTCCGGAATTCTAATACTTCTTTCTTGTGTGATAGAAATTGCCTGCTAATCACTACATTCTGATTGTCTTCCACTTTATCCTCCATAATACTACCAAAGTGATGTTTTAAAACTTAACATTTGTGATATTATCATTCATGAATAGGATGTCAAATGTAATTTAAAGTAGATGTAGGAGTAGGTTTTCTTTTTCTCAGTAGAAATTGAATATATAAATACATTTTTTGTAAGCTTCAATTAATACTATTTTAAAGCAGGTTTAATTCAATTATTGGATGAAGTAATAGGAACAAATTCAATGAATGGAATAAATTCACAATGGTCTAATGTTTCAAAGAAAATTGAATGATATTCTTTAAGTTACAGAAATTCGCCACAATTGGAGCTTATTGTAGCATTTGTTATCTTAGGAGCTGACCAGCTAATTAAGCTAAATTCACAATAGTCATAGGGATCATCCAAAAGATTAAACTTTATGTCTAGCCATTCAGAAGAACTCCAGAGTGCTTGCAGTGCTAATTTTGTTATTTTTCAAGATGACTGGTAGAGTTACAGACAGGACTCTCAAAGAGTCACAGATATTGCACTTCCAATTGGAAAAATGCCTGAAAGGCCTAACACTCTCACTTCACAACTACTGACATTTAGGGAGAGACATTGGAAGCGTTGCTCAAATTTCTAGCACTAGAGGTGACAGATAAGAGACAAAACCAGGTCTTTGAACTCTGGATACCCACTGCCCTTTCCTTCAGTATTGATATGGTTTGGCTGTGTCCCCACCTAAATCTCATCTTGATTTTTATCTTCCATAATTCCCAGGTGTTGTGGGACGGACCTGGTGGGAGATAATTTATTCATGGGGGAAGGTCTTTACCGTGCTATTCTCATGATATTGAATAAGTCTCATGAGATCTGATGGTTTTATAAAGGGGAGTTTCTCCGCACAAGGTCTCCTCTTTTACCTGCCACCATATGAGACACGCCTTTCACCTTCCACCATGATTGTGAGGCCCCCACCAGACACGTGAAACTGTGAGACTATTAAACCTCTGTCTTTTATAAATTGCCCAGTCTCAGATATGTCTTTATTACGAGTTGGAAAATGGACTAATACAGTAAATTGGTACCAACAGCGAGGTGCTGCTGTAAAGATACCTGAAAATGTAGAAGCAACTTTGGGACTGGATAATAGGCAGAAGCTGGAACAGTTTGAAGGACTCAGAAGACAGGAAAATGTGGGAAAGTTTAGAACTCCCTAGAGGCTTGTTAAATGGCTTTGACCAAAATGTTGATAATGATATGGACATGAAATCCAGGCTGAAGTGGTCTCAAATGGAGATGAGGAACTTGTTGGGAACTGATGCACAGGTGATTCTTGTTGTTTCAGCAAAGAGACTGGTGGCATGTTGCCCCTACCCTAAAGATCTGTGGAACTTTGAACTTGAGAGAGATGATTTAGGGTATCTGGCTGAAGGCATATCTAAGCAGCAGAGCATTCAAGAGGTGACTTGCATGCTGTTAAAGGCACTCAGTTTTAAAAGGGAAACAGAGCATAAAAATTTGGAAAATTTGCAGTCTGACAATGTGATAAAAAAGAAAATCCCATTTTCTGAGGAGAAATTCAAACCAGCTGCAGAAATTTGCATAAGTAACTAGGAGCTGAATGTTAATCACCAAGACAATGCGGAGAATGTCTCCAGGGCATGTCGGAGAAATTTGTGGCAGCCTCTCCCATCACAGGCCCAGAGGGCTAGGAGAAAAAAAACAATGGCTTCAAGGGCTGGACCCAGGATCCTTGTTGTGTGCAATCTACAGACTTGGTGCCCTGTGCCCAGCCACTCAAGCTATGACTAAAAGGGGCCAATATGCAGTTCAGGCCATGACTTCAGAGGGTGCAAGTCCCAAGCTTTGGCAGCTTCCCTGTGGTGTTGAGTCTTCAGTGCACCGAAGTCAAGAATTGAGGTTTGTGAACCTCCCTAGGTTTCAAGGATGTACGGAAACACCTAGATGTCCAGGCAGATGTTTGCTGCAGGGGCGGGGTGCTCATGGAGAACCTGTGGTGGGGAAGTGTAGAAGGGAAATGTGAGGTGGGTGCCCCCACACAGAGTCCCCACTGGGGTGCTACCTTGGAATCCCATCCCATGGGATCCCATCTCTTGCATCAGCGTGACCTGGATGTGAGACATGGAATCAAAGGAGATCATTTTGGAGCTTTAAGATTTTACTGCCCTGTTGGATTTTGGACTTGCATGGGGCCTTTAGCCCCTTTGTTTTGGCCAATTTCTCCTATTTGGAATGCCTGTATTTACCCAATGCCTGTAAGACCATTGTATCTAGGAAGTAACTAACTTGGTTTTGAATTTACAGGCTCATAGGTGGAAGGGACTTGCCTTGTCTCAGATGAGACTTTGGACTATGGACGGTTGAGTTAATGTTGAAATGAGTTAAGATATTAGGGAAAAGTTGGGAAGGCATAATTAGTTTTGGAATGTGAGGAAATGAGATTTGGGTGGGGCCATGGGAGGAATGATACGGTTTGGCTGTGTCTCCACCCAAATCTCCTCTTGAATTCTAGCCCCCAAAATTCCCACACGTTGTGGGAGGGACCTGGTGGGAGTTAATTGAATCACAGGGGTGGGTATTTTCGATGCTATTCTCATGATAGTGACTAAGTTTCACGAGATCTGATGGTTTTGTAAAGGGCAGTTTCCCTACACAAGCTCTCTTCTCTTGTCTGCCACCATGTGAGTCATGCCTTTTACCTTTCACCATGATGGTGAGGCCTCCTCCACCACGTGAAACTGTGTGTTCATTAAACCTCTTTCTTTTATAAATTTCCCAGTCTCAGATATGTCTTTATCAGCAGCAGGAAAACAGACTAACACAGGTATCAAAATTGAAGAGTTCAGGGCATCACTAGAGCAAACCAAGGTTTCCAAGAGAGAAACCAAATCTGTCTCGGCCCATGGAAACCTTCCTGATCACACACTGAATGGGATGTGTGAGGAAAAAAAAAATGAGAGGATTCACTTAGTTCAATCCCAGCTCTGGTTTTGATGTACTTTAAAGTAGTAGGAGGCATCATTTATCCACTGGATTTTTCAGTAAATATGCTACCGAGTCAAACAGTTTAGCAACATTTGAACCTAACAATTCATTATGAATCATAACCATAGATTATGAATAGATTCAAATCTAACAATTCATTAGATTACAATAAATTGCGTACTTTTCATGAGTGAGTCAAGAACAATTTCAAATCATAGTTCTCATAAAGATCTAAATAAGCACAACTTGCCCTAAGGAAACAGGAAGATTTTGAAATTTATAACATAGAACAATTTTTGACCAAACAGGGAAGAAAATATGAATAACGATTGTGGCCATCAAGATAGAGGTTAAGAAAAGGAAATTTAAGTCAATCCCCTAACTTTGTATAACATGGGCATGAAAAAAAGAGATGAAGACTGTATCACATCCAGCTTTTGCTCTTTAATGTGAAGATTACAGAGAGGAAAATTTTATTTTTTCACTGAGAAAATTTTCCAAACACTAAAAATTATCACAAATTAGGTTTTACATATAACATTGTTTCTACTTCCTTTCAGTTCATGAAAAAAGAGATCATCTTTAATTTTTTCCTCTGTAAATAAGATTTTGTTTTTCATAAGGAATTCAGAGTACCTGTGTTCCAAGCTTAGAAATCATCCACAATTTAGATAAATGAAGTTCACAGTTTGGTCATAAACAATTACACTTTCAGTATTAGTTATATGTGCCAAATCAAAATGTAGCAAGGAAGGATATCACTTCAAACAGAAAATCTGAATTTATACTAAAAACAAGTGAAACAGGTGTACTGTTACTTTAGTCTTTCACCAGAGAAAACTTACTTCTTGAACTATTTGGTTTAGCATAGGCTATAGACTTAATTTCAAAAACACATATATCAAACATGAAAGACTGACAGAGATATTCAAATAAAAGGAAAAATTTGTAGTCATGTCTCTATTATGCCATTTCCTTTTTAATGCCTGAAATAAAATTACAAAGAAATAAAAAGAGAAGGTTTCATAAAATAATCATTTATTTAGGCAATATCATTCTTAGTTTATATTAGTTATCCTTTCCATACATCTTATTTATATTCTAGTTAAAATTCCCATATAGCCATATATGTCTAGACAGGCCATAATAATAAAAAACCTCACCCTTCCAACTGTATGCATATAAAATTAGCTAACCAAGCTTAACTATACCTTTTTTAACGCCAATAAAAAATGTAGAAAATGAGAAGAGAAACCCTGTAAACAACTGAGATGTTTTTCCTTATTTCAAATCTATGAGTATAAAAGGCACATTTGTTCAAACACTACCTGATGGACCTCAAAAAATTCATTCTTTATTAGTCACAGCAAAATTCCAATGCAATGATGTTGTCTTTGGAGAATTTTAAAAGATTTTGTTTATAAAACTGTTCTTTCCCTTTGTTACTAATGTCAGTATGTCTGGAATGCCAGAGGGGTTATTTTAAAAAAAAAGTTGACAATCTTAGCAATGCAATTACTTTCATTGTCCTTTCGATAAAGAATTTATCTGATCATCTGGATTTGAGCAATTCATGTGGTTCCAGCTGTAAGAGAGGGAATTTTTTTTCCTTTAAGAAATGAATTGGGGGGGGGGGGGCTGGGGGGCGGAGCAAGATGGCCGAATAGAACAGCTCCAGTCTCCAACTCCCAGTGCGAGTGACACAGAAGACCGGTGATTTCTGCATTTTCAACTGAGCCTCTGCTGCTGACACCCAGGCAAACAGGGTCTGGAGTGGACCTCAAGAAATCTCCAACAGACCTACAGCTGAGGGTCCTGACTGTTAGAAGGAAAACTATCAAACAGGAAGGACACCTACACCAAAACCCCATCAGTATGTCACCATCATCATCAAAGACCAGAGGCACATAAAACCACAAAGATGGGGAAAAATCAGGGCAGAAAAGCTGGAAATTCAAAAAATGAGAGCGCATCTCCCCCGGCAAAGGAGCGCAGCTCATCGCCAGCAACGGATCAAAGCTGGTAGGAGAATGACTTTGACGAGATGAGAGAAGAAGGCTTCAGTCCATCAAACTTCTCAGAGCTAAAGTAGGAATTACGTACCCAGCGCAAAAAAACTAAAAATCTTGAAAAAAAAAGTGGAAGAATTGATGGCTAGAGTACTTAATGGAGAGAAGGTCATAAACGAAATGAAAGAGATGAAAACCATGACACGAGAAATACATGACAAATGCACAAGCTTCAGTAACCGACTCGATCAACTGGAAGAAAGAGTATCAGCGATTGAGGATCAAATGAACGAAATGAAGCGAGAAGAGAAACCAAAAGAAAAAAGAAGAAAAAGAAATGAACAAAGCCTGCAAGAAGTATGGGATTATGTAAAAAGACCAAATCTACGTCTGATTGGGGTGCCTGAAAGTGAGGGGGAAAATGGAACCAAGTTGGAAAACACTCTTCAGGATATCATCCAGGAAAACTTCCACAACCTAGTAGGGTAGGCCAACATTCAAATCCAGGAAATACAGAGAACGCCACAAAGATACTCCTCGAGAAGAGCAACTCCAAGACACATAATTGCCAGATTCACCAAAGTTGAAATGAAGGAAAAAATCTTAAGGGCAGCCAGAGAGAAAGGTCGGGTTACCCACAAAGGGAAGCCCATCAGACTAACAGTAGATCTCTCGGCAGAAAGTCTACAAGCCAGAAGAGAGTGGGGGCCAATATTCAACATTCTTAAAGAAAAGAATTTTAAACCCAGAATTTCATATCCAGCCAAACTAAGTTTCATAAGTGAAGGAGAAATAAAATCCTTTACAGATAAGCAAATGCTTAGAGATTTTGTCACCACTAGGCCTGCCTTACAAGAGACCCTGAAGGAAGCACTAAACATGGAAAGGAACAACCGGTACCAGCCATTGCAAAAACATGCCAAAATGTAAAGACCATTTAGGCTAGGAAGAAACTGCATCAACTAACGAGCAAAATAACCAGTTAATATCATAATGGCAGGATCAAGTTCACACATAACAATCTTAACCTTAAATGTAAATGGACTAAATGCTCCAATTAAAAGACACAGACTGGCAAACTGGATAAAGAGTCAAGACCCATCAGTCTGCTGTATTCAGGAGACCCATCTCACACGCAGAGACATACATAGGCTCAAAATAAAGGGATGGAGGAAGATTTACCAAGCAAATGGAGAACAAAAAAAAGCAGGGGTTGCAATACTAGTCTCTGATAAAACAGACTTTAAACCATCAAAGATCAAAAGAGACAAAGAAGGCCATTACATAATGGTAAAAGGATCAATTCAAAAGGAAGAGCTCTACTATCCTAAATATATATGTACCCAATACAGGAGCACCCAGATTCATAAAGCAAGTCCCTAGAGACTTACAAAGAGACTTAGACTCCCATACAATAATAATGGAAGACTTCAACACTCCACTGTCAACATTAGATAGATCAACGAGACAGAAAGTTAACAAGGATATCCAGGAATTGAACTCATCTCTGCAGCAAGCAGACCTAATAGACATCTATAGAACTCTCCACCCCAAATCAACAGAATATACATTCTTCTCAGCACCACATAGCACTTATTCCAAAATTGACCACATAATTGGAAGTAAAGCACTCCTCAGCAAGTGTACAAGAACAGAAATTATAACAAACTGTCTCTCAGACCACAGTGCAATCAAACTAGAACTCAGGACTAAGAAACTCAATTAAAACCGCTCAATTACATGGAAACTGAACAACCTGCTCCTGAATGACTACTGGGTACATAACGAAATGAAGGCAGAAATAAAGATGTTCTTTGAAACCAATGAGAACAAAGATACAACATACTAGAATCTCTGGGACACATTTAAAGCAGTGTGTAGAGGGAAATTTATAGCACTAAATGCCCACAAGAGAAAGCAGGAAAGATCTAAAATTGACACTCTAACATCACAATTAAAAGAACTAGAGAAGCAAGAGCAAACGCATTCAAAAGCTAGTAGAAGGCAAGAAATAACTAAGATCAGAGCAGAACTGAAGGAGATAGAGACACAAAAAACCCTCCAAAAAATCAATGAATCCAGGAGTTGGTTTTTTGAAAAGATCAACAAAATTGACAGACTGGTAGCAACACTAATAAAGAAGAAAAGAGAGAAGAATCAAATAGATGCAATAAAAAATGATAAAGGGGATATCACCACCGACCCCACAGAAATACAAACTACCATCAGAGAATACCATAAACACCTCTACGCAAATAAACTGGAAAATCTAGAAGAAATGGATAATTTCCTGGACACTTACACTCTTCCAAGACTAAACCAGGAAGAAGTTGAATCCCTGAATAGACCAATAGCAGGCTCTGAAATTGAGGCAATAATTAATAGTCTACCAATCAAAAAAGTCCAGGACCAGATGGATTCACAGCTGAATTCTACCAGAGGTACAAGGAGGAGCTGGTACCATTCCTTCTGAAACTATTCCAGTCAATAGAAAAAGAGGGAATCCTCCCTAACTCATTTTATGAGGCCAACATCATCTTGATACCAAAGCCTGGGAGAGACACAACAAAAAAAGAGAATTTTAGACCAATATCCCTGATGAACATCAATGCAAAAATCCTCAATAAAATACTGGCAAACCGGATTCAGCAGCACATCAAAAAACTTATCCACCATGATCAAGTGGACTTCATCCCTGGAATGCAAGGCTGGTTCAACATTCACAAATCAATAAACATAATCCAGCATATAAACAGAACCAAAGACAAGAACCACATGATTATCTCAATAGATGCAGAAAAGGCCTTTGACAAAATTCAACAGTCCTTCATGCTAAAAACGCTCAATAAATTCGGTATTGATGGAATGTACCTTAAAATAATAAGAGCTATTTATGACAAACCCACAGCCAATATCATACTGAATGGGCAAAAACTGGAAAAATTCCCTTTGAAAACTGGCACAAGACAGGGATGCCCTCTCTCACCACTCCTATTCAACATAGTGTTGGAAGTTCTGGCTAGGGCAATCAGGCAAGAGAAAGAAATCAAGGGTATTCAGTTAGGAAAAGAAGAAATCAAATTGTCCCTCTTTGCAGATGACATGATTGTATATTTAGAAAATCCCATTGTCTCAGCCCAAAATCTCTTTAAGCTGATAAGTAACTTCAGCAAAGTCTCAGGATACAAAATTAATGTGCAAAAATCACAAGCATTCATATACACCAGTAATAGACAAACAGAGAACAAAATCATGAATGAACTTCCATTCACAATTGCTTCAAAGAGAATAAAATACCTAGGAATCCAACTTACAAGGGATGTAAAGGACCTCTTCAAGGAGAACTACAAACCACTGCTCAGTGAAATCAAAGAGGACACAAACAAATGGAAGAACATACCATGCTCATGGATAGGAAGAATCAATATCGTGAAAATGGCCATACTGCCCAAGGTTATTTATAGATTCAATGCCATCCCCATCAAGCTACCAATGAGTTTCTTCACAGAATTGGAAAAAACTGCTTTAAAGTTCATATGGAACCAAAAAAGAGCCCGCATCTCCAAGACAATCCTAAGTCAAAAGAACAAAGCTGGAGGCATCACGCTACCTGACTTCAAACTATACTACAAGGCTACAGTAACCAAAACAGCATGGTACTGGTACCAAAACAGAGATATAGACCAATGGAACAGAACAGAGTTCTCAGAAATAATACCACACATCTACAGCCATCTGATCTTTGACAAACCTGAGAGAAACAAGAAATGGGGAAAGGATTCCCTATTTAATAAATGGTGCTGGGAAAATTGGCTAGCCATAAGTAGAAAGCTGAAGCTGGATCCTTTCCTTACTCCTTATACAAAAATTAATTCAAGATGGGTTAGAGACTTAAATGTTAGACCTAATACCATAAAAACCCTAGAGGAAAACCTAGGTAGTACCATTCAGGACATAGGCTTGGGCAAAGACTTCATGTCTAAAACACCAAAAGCAACGGCAGCAAAAGCCAAAATTGACAAATGGGATCTCATTAAACTAAAGAGCTTCTGCACAGCAAAAGAAACTACCATCAGAGTGAACAGGCAACCTACAGAATGGGAGAAAATTTTTGCAATCTACTCATCTGACAAAGGGCTAATATCCAGAACCTACAAAGAACTCCAACAAATTTACAAGAAAAAACCAAACAGCCCCATCAAAAAGTGGGCAAAGGATATGAACAGACATTTCTCAAAAGAAGACATTCATACAGCCAACAGACACATGAATAAATGCTCATCATCACTGGCCATCAGAGAAATGCAAATCAAAACCACAATGAGATACGATCTCACACCAGTTAGAATGGCGATCATTAAAAAGTCAGGAAACAATAGGTGCTGAAGAGGATGTGGAGAAATAGGAACACTTTTACACTGTTGGTGGGATTGTAAACTAGTTCAACCATTATGGAAAACAGTATGGCGATTCCTCAAGGATCTAGAACTAGAGGTACCATATGACCCAGCCATCCCATTACTGGGTATATACCCAAAGGATTATAAATCATGCTGCTATAAAGACACATGCACACGTATGTTTATTGCGGCACTATTCACAATAACAAAGACTTGGAATCAACCCAAATGTCCATCAGTGACAGACTGGATTAGGAAAATGTGGCACATATACACCATGGAATACTATGCAGCCATAAAAAAGGATGAGTTTGTGTCCTTTGTAGGGACATGGATGCAGCTGGAAATCATCATTCTTAGCAAACTATCACAAGAACAGAAAACCAAACACCGCATGTTCTCACTCATAGGTGGGAACTGAACAATGAGATCACTTGGACTCGGGAAGGGGAACATCACACACTGGGGCCTATCATGGGGAGGGGGGAGGGATGAGGGGGGAGGGATTGCATTGGGAGTTGTACCTGATGTAAATGATGAGTTGATGGGTGCTGACAAGTTGATGGGTGCAGCACAGCAACATGGCACAAGTATACATATGTAACAAACCTGCACGTTATGCACATGTACCCTAGAACTTAAAGTATAATAATAAAAAAAAATAAAAGACAAAATAAAAAATAAAGAAATGAATCGAAGGGATCATCCATCACGTCTCTAACCACTTCTTTTCTTTTAGAGCACTTGGAACACTGTGTTACTGTGTTAAGAGTGATGCTGAAAAGCTGGCAGCCAAAGATCTCTTTTTACTTCATTATTTCCAGTGGACTCTCAGAAAATCAATAGTCTTTTATAACCATAAAACTTTATTTGTTGTTGCCCCTGTTCTGCATTACTTTTAAATGGGCTATTTATTATAAATAAAGGTAATATAATTGTCATAAACATGCTTCCCAAAAAAGTTTCCTGTTCCTAAAATAAGTAATTCTGATTAAACATATAAAACAATACTAATTTTTGTGAGGTTTTTAAATTTTGATTTGCTTTAAACTTTATCTGCATAGATATAAGGCCCTTGGGTTAGACATTTAAATAAATATGATTGTTTTTTCTGAAACATCTTGGCAAGATATCAGAGCTACCACTGAGAACTTGACAATTACAACTGCCAATGACTTTGCCCTGACATTGGATAAGAACAAAACAAACGCTTCAGTGTACCATGTAGCATTGCCCTGCTTCTTTAAAATCACAGTATTATAACTACTCATTCATTTTTCCTTTTATAAAATTATCTTAGTATTTTCCTCCTCTAATATATTAAAATATTTTTAATATGGAAGGAATCCAACATTAAAATGGGTAATAAACTTGTTTCATATATTTCTCTGAGTGTGAACAATTGATTTTTAAAAGAAACATTATATCAGACAAATTATATTTCAACACAAATATTAAACAGAAACCTTTAGTTAAAATACATTTTCGGAGGTGGGAAATAAAATTTATAGGAAAAGGCAAAGTAACCGAATTTAATCAACTTGCACATTAGACGTGACAATATATAATATACTAACTTTCAAACATACGAAATGTCCACACAGAAGAAATGGTAGACAACTATTCCCATCTCTACCTAAGGACAAGGCTAGATGAAACAGGCCCAAATGCAGTCAGAGCAATTTAAGTATGAAATATGAGTACTGAAGGGTTTGGGCTGGGGGTACTGTAAAGACCTCTTCTTAGACCTTTGCAAAGATTTATCTCTATGAGTTATAGTTGGTTCCATTGTCTCAATTATTTCTTCTAACTGTGACTTATAGACAATACTGGGAATTCATTTACGAAGAAATAATATTTACTATGCAGTCATATGTGGGAGCAATCACTTGAGGACTTTTTCAGGTTATCCTTATCACTAACAATATAACCTAATGCGTAGTAAACATGCAATTACTATTAGCTAATTATTAAACCAATAAAAGAAAAGTTACATAGGGTGTTCAGTCAAATATCAAGCAGGAAAGGATGTCACAGTAATTAAAAGCATGGTCTCTGGAGCTGCAGCTAGGATTAAAATCCTAGCTCTTCTACTGACCAGCTGTATGACCCTGGGCAACTACTTTTATTTTTCTGTGCCCTAATTTTCTCATCTTTAAGATGCAACATTAAGAAATAAGTAAAAATTAGGTATTTGAAAGACTCAAGAGAAACAGAGAAACAAATAAAGATGAGATTAGGCTAGTTTCAGTGAACTTTTAAGAAATGCAAATTAATTTAATAACATTAAAGTATATGGCACAGTGGCACAAGAGTCTATCCAGCTTGTACATAATTATTTCATTTATAAACAATTTCCCATTGCAGCCCCTCAAGTTTATCATTTAACATTTTATGACCTTAATTTCTTTTAAATCTGGGGCAGGGAGGAAATCTACAATAGTGCCTTTGAAACACTTATATAGCATCTTTTATGTCTTAGCTACTCTTCTGAGCACAATTGTCATATATTTTTCAGGTTTTCAAGAAAACTTTGCAAATTTAACATAGTGTTTTGAGGAGTAAAAGTGACATCTGAAAAAAGCCATCCAGGAGAACTAACTCCCCACAAACTGATCAGATGCCAGGATTGCAATTTTTCTTCAGAGAGAGCAAAACTATGGGTTAAGATGTGTTTGGATGGCAGAAATCTGACCGAGAGTCTGTCATGAGGAGCAGATGTACAGGAGAATGATTCACAAGGAGATCTCCTTTCTGTGCATTGAACGTCTATCCACAGAGCACATCTTCATTACTAGGAGAGAGCATCCATCAGCCGACATGGTGGTGGCAGCATGGTCATACCTGAGGTGCTGCTTCAGAAAGGAGAGCTTTTCAATAGTAAGATTATTTCAAGTCGCAACTAAATGCCTCAAATTCCCAGGAATGTAGATAATAACAATTATGCCTCCTTCTCTCTTTTCCTCACAGACAAAAAGGTAACCCATGTTGCATAATTATAAAAAATTCCAAAATAATAATTTGAAATATACAGGACACTTCAAATAATACATCTACATGTTTTGAATCATCTTCCCTAAAGCCCAAATATTGTTGTGTACCCAGGCACAGTAGGAAGCTGATCATTACAAATGACAGCAGCAACATTTTAAAATTATGAATCTTAAGAATATTTAAATAAATTTATAGCAACTAATAAAATTGAAAGTAAAATGTACACTAACTTAACTGATATTTTGTTAGCAGGTATTTGTCATTTAAAACTGCTTATTAGTAAATTTAAATTATGTAAAATTGTGCATGTATATCTTAAGATGGCAGATATATCTTCAGGGCATATTATTCCTCTTGCTTGCCAGTAGACTCAAATATCCACTTTTTTTTTTTTTTTTGGTTTCTCATCCTATTGACTTTGTACTAACTTGACTTCTATTCATTATTTAAATTAAAATTGAACTGGAAATTCCATAATGGGAATGACTTCCCATTGTTAGATTTAAGTTTCAGTCAACAGAATCTCTCATTTTCATCAAGAAATTTTTTAAACACATGGGCACAATATTCCTATTCTTTCTTTTAAAAACTCAACTCCTGCACTTCAGCTTAAGCAACAGAGTTAAGACCCTGTATTAAAAAACAAACACAAAAAAACAAAATAAAACTCCACTCCATCATAATTTTATGAGTGAATCTACATCATCTTATTGCTTTAGAACTTATAATGTTTCTACTATCAAGATTAGCTAGACTGAATTTGGCCAATTCAGTGCAGCATTCTCTGCTGAGTTTAATTCAATTATGGATAAGAATTCAGTCACAGTCTTGGAAAAAATGACAAGAAAATCTTCTGATTTTGTAGGATAAAAATATGCTTTTGAAAAATACACACTATATTTTCTACCTCCTTCCTTTATGGTTAAACCAGGCTCTACTTAAATACTTTATGTTTTATTTTTTGCCTGATTATTATACTAACCACTTTTTCTTTCAAATATTGCTAACAGAATTATTTCTGAATTTATTTCAATGCTGATATGCCGCAAAGAAGGAATCACGCTGATTGTGCTGTTAAGTGAAAGAAAAAGTGAGCATAAATGACCCCTTATTGAGCTTTTAATATGGCCTAGTGCCCTTGCTCTGCTACACGTTTCTCTCTAAGCCGCATGAGGAGTCCACTCTGGGTACGAACACATGGAGGTAAATTATATGAAATCAGGAGTTTG
This sequence comes from Chlorocebus sabaeus, assembly GCF_047675955.1. Classification (NCBI taxonomy): domain Eukaryota; kingdom Metazoa; phylum Chordata; class Mammalia; order Primates; family Cercopithecidae; genus Chlorocebus; species Chlorocebus sabaeus. The sequence goes on from NC_132910.1 coordinate 69,177,493, forward strand.
GACTAAGCAAGAGACAAAATTATGAGAAATGATTAATTACTCTTCTTTCTAAGTAAACAAAAAACAATAAATATCATCAAGGCCATCTCTTTCCTTAAAGTTATATTTGATCTGTTATTACCAGTTATTAGCTTACTTCTGATATAAACTGGTTTTCCTTTGAGAGAAGCATAATCATTGGAGGAAATGTTTGTCTTTGGGGAAAAAAAAAAGAAAAAAAAAGGGAAATTGTACTTCTGGAAAAAATTAGCCCTCAAAAAAAGGGAATAATATATCTGCATTTTTTGGCTATAGTTTCAGCTCATGTACATGTTTCTGCTTATCTTCTCAAAGGAGAAACAAGTTATTCAATGCTACGTATGAATCAAAGATCAGATTACTCAGAATCCTGAAAAATAAATTGTGACTGTGCATATTCTTTATCCATGTTTAGTAAACACATGTATTTTTATACAGTTATGCATCCTGATCTGTTGTCATTCAATGTTTTTTGTATAATTTATAGATATCATCACCACAGGTTTTGTGAGATTGACATGCAATCTAAAAATAAATGATTCAAGGATGAGTGTTCAAGATGGGTGACTAGATGCAGCTGAGACATACCTTTTTCAGGCAGAGAAACCAAAATATTGAACAGTTATTCACACTACAAATAGATCATCTGAGAAAGATCACTGGAATTCAACAGAGAAGCAACAAGAGACACCAAGGACTAGGAAAGGGGATGCAAGGCTGCCTGTTCAGTGGGATTGCTAGGAGCTGGAAGCAGCCCCTTGACCCAGGGAAGTGGTAACAGAACCTTGGGGATCCACATCCGCATTATGGACTTTTGCAATCCTAGCTACAAGAGAGCTCCTCAACCCTTGCTGGGCTCCAGACAGGCATAGAGAGCTCCCTTGAGATTACCCAGAGGCACTGCTCAAACTCACGTGGAGTCCCACAGGCTACTGCAGCAGTGCCATTCTGGTAGCACATTCCCTAGGGTTCTATATTCTGCCCTAAGGCTGCTGCTGCCAGCTGTCAAACCAGGGAGCGGGAGGAGAGGCCAGGTACTCACACACACCAAGGACAAATTCCACTGCCACTGCCACAGACTGCTGCAGGACCCAGGCACACTCGGGCCACATGCTGCATGCCTGCCAGCCTCTCCAGAAGCTTCCTATCTGGCCATTCCCGTGGAGAGGGGCTGACCCTTCCTGCTGGCAGATCCACAAGGCAGCTGTTGTTGCCCTGCCTGAGTGTTCTTCCAGTGGCCTGGGACCAGCCTGCCTCTCCCTGTCAAAGCTAGTGCTTGAGTCAAGAGGTCCTGAGAATAAGTTCACTGTTCTGATCCCATCCATCTTGGTCTCAGGCCCTGCTTCCAGGGATATGAGAATGAGATATGCAATCTGTTCTCAACCAGGAGAGGAGCCCCTACAGTCTGAGAAGACAACGTGGCACAGGTTCCTGTTGCAACAATGGAGCTTATCACCCCTTCCTTCACAAGACTGCACTGGAAAGAGTGTAGCCTGAAAGCTGCACTTTCTGCCCCAGGAATGGAATCTCACAGCCTGGGATAGCTTCAAGATCTGAATGCAGACTGCTTGGGACAGGGCTAGCTGTTCTGGTCTGCTGCCAGCAGCTAGACACTGAAGGGAGACCCACTGGGTTGGGGGCTTGCGTGGGTCCCACTGGCACCTGGTGGACTGTGGCTTCTTGGCAAGCCATGTCCCCCAGAGCAGCCTCTTGAGAACAATGAAAGTGCCTCTTACTCACCCTGGAAATTTGCCCCAGAGGCCTGAAAGTTGTTTCCTAACCATTCAGGGTCAGCATTGTGCCTGTCATCAGAAAGCCTAGGCACAGGCTTGCCCAACCCAGTTGTGCCCAGCTGTGCCTCTCCACCTGTCTTGGTGTCAGAGCATGGAATGAGACTGATGAGAGTTCCATGGCCTCACCCATTGGCCAGACATCTGAGTACTTCTGATTATCAAAAGCCAGGCATAAATCCCACAGGGATCACTGCAGCTGCCTCTCTCCTGCAAGAGAGCACCGCCTCATGGCTGGGAAGTCAATCAGTACAGCCCATTACAACCTCAGCTGACACAATTACACAGCACTTGCCTGGTTCTTCCCTGCAGTGTCACCTACCGGCTTGGATATCAAAATGCATAACCTTAAAAATTGCTGACAGAAGTACACAGCACTGGAGAACAAGATAATCTTTCCAACACCCCCACCTCACCATATCTGCAAGAGACAGTAAGTCTACTCATACACCCAGCACACTGCTACTACAAACTAAAAAAAAAAAAGACAGAATTTGAGAAAACCACCATACTAAGACAATCTATAACCAAGGAATTTATACAAAGCCTTGACCAGTTAAAAGCACCCAGAATAAAAGTCAAAGCCAAAAGATTCTACCCAATTAATGTATAGTCGCATCTGCAAGAGAAGGAAAAAAGTCCCATTAAAGCGAAAGTCAATTCAAAAATAAGAAGTGACACTTTCTCTACGTTAAAAGAAACTAACATAAAAAGTCTAGCAGATGTTTTGACATTCCCCAAAGGATAATACTAGTTCTCTATCAATGCATTCTAATCCAAATGAAAATCCTGAAATGACAGATAAATAATTCAAAATATGAATTGTAAGGAAGCTCAATGAGATCCAAGAGAAAGACAAAAGCCAACACAAAGAAATCAGAAAAACAATACAGTTTATGCATAAAAATTTAACTAAGAGATCAATGTTTAAAAAAAAAACACAACTTCTGGAAACAAAAATTTATTAAAGAAATTAAAATTATAGTTGAAAGCTTTAAGAATAGACTAGACCAAGGGGAAGAAATAATTTTACAGCTGTAAGACAAGTCTTTTGAATTTATGTAGCCAGACAAAAATAATGAAAAAAACATCTTTTTAAATGAACAAAGCATTTCAATACAAGAAATATGCAATTATATAAAGGGGCCAAACATGAGTCATAGCTATTTTTGAGACAGAATAAGTAAAAATAAAAAGTTTGTAAAACCTATTTGAGGGAACAATTTAGGAAAAATAGTCTGGTCTTGCTAGAGATTTAGACATCCAGATACAAGAGGCTCAAGGAATAGCTGGATGATATATTGCAAATTGAACTTCACCAAGACATATCATCATCAGACTACCCAAAGTCAACATAAAGAAAAAAATTCTAAAATCAGCAAGAAAGAAGCGTCTAATAACTTGCAAAGGAACCCCATAATACTAGCAGTAGACTTTTCAGCAGAAACCTTATAAGCCAGAAGAGATTGTGGTCATATTTTCAGCCTTCATAAAAAAAAAAAGAATAAAAATAAAATAAAAAAACTGCTAGCAAAGAGTTTTGTATCCTACTAAACTAAGCTTCATAAATGGGGGAAAAATAAAGTATTTTCCAGAGAAACGAATGCTAAATGAATTTGTCACCACTAGACCACATCTACAAGAAATGCTCAAAGGAATCCTAAACATGGAAACAAAAGGGCAATACTTGCTGTGAAAAAGTAAGAAAGAAAGAAAGAATAAAACATTTCTTAAAAAGCGTTTACACAATTGGGTCTACACAGCACCGAGTTAACTATTAGTATTGTGACAAGACTAGAACCTCACAAGTCAATAGTAACCTTGAATGCAAATGAACTACATACTCCACTTAGAAGATATAGACTCATGGAATTAATTCTTTTAAAAAAAGATCAAACCATATGGTGTTTACAAGAAACCCACCTAACTGGTAAAGATATTCACAGACCCAAAGTCTGCAATTTTTCCTCAAAGGGCTGGAAAAAGATATTCCATGCAGACAAAAATAAAAAGTGAGCAAGAGTAGTTACATAAGATAAAGCAGGCTTTAAATCAACAACAGCAAAAATAGATGAAAGGGTCATTATATAATGATAAAAGGATTAATTCAACAAGATGTAACAATCCTAAATGCTATACATTCTACACCAGAGCAGTCAGAGCTATAAAACAAATACTACTAATACTAAGAAAAGAGATGGATCACAATACAGTAATGGTGGGGGACTTCCACATCCCACTGAGAGCACTAAACATTATCAAGAAAGAAAATCAACAAATAAACTCTGGACTTAAACTGGACTCTAGACCAAATGCACCTACTAGACATTTACAGAACAAATTACATAATAATTGCAAAATATACATTCTTCTTATATATGGATGGAACATTCTCCAAAATAGATTATATGACAGGCCACAAAACAAGTCTCAATACATTTTTAAAAATCAAAATTATGTCAGGAGTCTTCTTAGACCACAGTGGAATAAAACTAGAAATTAATACCAAGATGAACTCTGAAAACTATACAAACACATTGAAATAAAACAACCTAGTCCTGAATGATCATTAGGTCAACAATAAAATTAAGACAAAAGTGTTTTGTTGTTTTTTTTTTTTAACATTGTACCAATGAAAATACAAACACAATATATCAAAACTTCTGTGGTACAGCAAAAGCAGTGCTAAGAGGGAATTTTACAGTGTTAAATGTCTAGATCGAAAAGATAGAAAGTGCTCAAATTCCAAGCCGAACGTCATACCTCAAGGAACTAGAAGATCAAAAATAAGCTAAACCCAAAGCTTGAAGAAGAAAATAAAAATAACAAAGACAAGAGCAGAACTAAATGAAACTGGGACTAAAAAAAGAAACAAATGATCAATGAAACAAAAAGTTAGTTATTTCAAAAATAAACAAAGTTAATAGACTGCTAGCTAGATTAACCAAGAAAAAGAGAAGAGTCAAGCATAACCAAAAATGATAAAGGTGACATTACAACTGATACCACAGAGATACAAATGATCATCAAAGGCTACTATGAGCATCTGTAGGTGCACAAACTAAAAAAATTGTAAGACATGAATGAATTTCTGAAAACATACAATGTAGTAATGTTGAACCAGGAAGAATAGAAATCCCGAAAAGACCAAGAATGAGTAATGCAATTGAATCAGTAATAAAAAAATCTCCTAACAAAACAAAGGCCAAGACCAGATGGATTTGCAGCCAAATCCTACCAGATATACAAAAAAAAAAAACTGTTACCAATTCTACTGAAACAGTTTCAAAAAATTAAGGAGAAGGGAATCTTTCCTAATTCATTTTACAAAGCCGGTATCAACCTGATACTAAAGCCAGGAAAAGACACAAAAAGAAGAAAGAAAACTGCAGACCGATATCCCTAATGAACATAGATGCAAAAATGCTCAACAAAATACTGGCAAAACCAATCCAACAGCACATCAAAAAGGTAATACACCATTATCAAGTGTGTTTTATTCCAGGGATGTAAGGATAATTCACCCTTCACAAATCAATACATGTGATTTACCACATAAAAATAATTATAAACAAAAAGCTTCTGATCATCTCAATGATGCATAAAAAGCATTCAATAAAATTCGGCACTGCTTCATGATAAAAACTTTCAACCAACTAGGCATAAAGGAACATATGTCAAAATAATAAAAGCCACATATTACAAACCCACAGCCAACATCACACTGAATGGGGGAAACCTGAACTCACTCCCCCTAAGAACTGAAACAAGTCAAGGGTGCCCACTTTCACCAGCCATAATCAACATAGTGCCTGAAGTTCTAGCTGGATCAATCAGGCAATAGAAAATAACAAAAGACAGCCAAACTTCAAAAAAGCAAATAAAATTATCTCTGTTTGCTGATGACAAAATCTTGTACCTAGAAAATCCTAAAGACTCCTCCAAGAAATTTCCAGATTTGATAAATAACTTCGGCAAGGTTTCAGAATACAAGTAACGTGTACAATAATTAGTAGCATTTCTATACACCAATAACAATTAAGCTAACAGCCAAATAAAGAATGCAATCTCATTTACAATAGCCACAAAAAAAAAATAAAATACCTGGCAATGCATTTAACCAAGAGGTAAAATATCTCTACCAGGAAAACTGCAAAACACTAATGAAAGAATTTTCAGATGATATAAACAAATGAAAAATATCCCATGTTCATGAATTAGAAAAATCAGTGTTTTAAAAACAAACATACTCCCCAAGGCAACCACCTACAGACTCAATACAATTCCTATCAAATTACCAATGTTTTCTTTTTAATGTTTTATTTCTATATGTTTTGGGGGAACAGGTTGTATTTGGTTACATTAGTAAGTAATTATAGTGGTGATTTGTTAGATTTTGGTGCACCCATTACCTAAGCAGTATACACTAAACCCAGTTTGTAGTTCCTCACCTCTCCCATCCTTTCCCTTGAGTCCTCAAAGTTCATTTTATCATTCTTAGGCCTTTGCTTCCTCATAGTTTAGCTCCCAATTATAAGTGAGAACATACAATGTTTGGTTTTCCATTTCTGAGTTATTCACTTAGAATAATAGTCTCCAGTTCCACCCGAGTTGCTGTGAATTTTTTAAAAATCTTAATGTTCACATGGAAACAAAAAGGAACCTGAATAGCCAGAGCTATCCTAAGCAATAATCTAAACCTAGAGGCATCATATTACCTGAATTCAAATTATACTACAAGAGTGCTATAGTAACCAAAACAGCATGATACTGATATAAAAATAAACGCATAGATCAAAGGAATAGAATAGACAACACAGAAATAAAGCCATATACCTACAATCCACTGATCTTCAACAAAGTCAACAAAAATACACACTGAGAAATAAACACCCCATTCAACAAATGGGGCTAAGAAAATTGGATAGCTATATGCAGAATAAGGAAACTGGACCCCCATTCCCCAACATATATATAAATTAACACAAGATGAACTAAAGACTTAAATGTAAGAACTGAAACTGTAAAAATCCTAGAAGAAAACCTAATAAAACTCTTCCGGACATTGTGCAAGGCAAAGAATTTATGACTAAGTTCTCAAAAGCAAGCACAACAAAAACAATAATAGACAAATAAGACTGAATTAAACAAAAAGCATTTGCACAGAAAAATTAATAATCCATGGATTATTAGGTTGAAAACAGACAGCCTACAGAATTGGGGGAAATATTGGCAAACTATGCATCCAACGGAAGGCCAGTATCCAGAAGCCACAAATAACTAAAACAGCTCAGCAAGCACAAAACAAGCAATTTTATTAAAAAGTGAACAAAAAACATGAACATACATTTTTCAAAAGGAGACATACAAACAACCAACAAACATTTTTGAAAAAAATGTTTGACATAATCCAGAGAAATGCAAATTAAAACCACAGGGAGATACCATCATACACCAGTCAGAATGGCTATTATTAAAAAGTCAAAAATAACATGTGTTGGTGAGGATGCAATGAAAAGGGAATGGTTACATGCTGTCAGTGGAAATGTAAATTAGGAAAAGCCTCTATGGAAAACAGTATAAAGATTTCTCAAAAAAACGGAAAATAGAGCTATCATTCTACACAGCAATCCCCCTGTGGGGTATCTACCAAAAGGAAAAGAAGACATTATATAAAAAAGACTCCTGCACATCTATTTTTCTTGCAACACTATTCACAATAGCAAATTCATGAAATTAACCTAGGTGTCTGTCAACAAATGATTGGATAAAGATGTGGGGTGTGTGTGTGTGTGTGTGTGTGTGTGTGTACATTACTCAATTATAAAAAAAATAATAATTAAATCGTGTCTTCTGCAGCAACATGAATGGGTTGGAGGTCATTATCCTAAGTGAAATAACTCAGAAACTGAAAGTTAAATGCTGCATGTTCTCACTTACAAGTGAGAGCTAAACAATGAGTGGACACAGAGTGGAATAATAGACATGAAGGCTCTGAAAGATGGGAGCGTGGAAGAGGGTGAGGGTTGAAAAATTACCTATTGAGTACAATGTTCACTATTTGGGTGATGGTTATGCTAAAAGGTCAGATTCCACCACTATGCAATGTATCCATGTAACAAAACTGCACTTGTACTCTCTAAATTTGCATAAATAAAATTTTTTTTAAAGTAAAGCATACTTGTTTGCCTTTTATAACTGAATTTGTAAACCTGTGTAATATAAATCAATGGAGAAAGAAAATATTCTCAATGTTTGCTAAATAAACAAATAAATGCTTCAAATAATTTGTGAAAGGTCATATCCCACAATATGCACTGAGCATTATAAATTAGCTGCACATGCTGAAAACATCTAATGATTTTTGTTCTCATATATAAAAATTTGTTTTTAGTATCTCCCTACTTTTAGCTCTTTTGGGGTAAAACTAAAATACATTTGGTTCAATTTAGCCTTCATTAAGAAATTATTTTAGCTGAGTGTCTTGAATAAATAAATGGAGATTTGAAACAGAGAGATAATAAATTAGGGATAAAAACCACTGATTCCTAATTATGTGTGCAGATATCCCCACTGCACACATAATTAAGAAAATATCCTATACAATATGCATAGATTCTAACTTCCTTGGAAGTTATAACCTCTGGAAATTTTTATCATTCTTTATGCTAAGAATTAAGATAAAGAATATTTAAATAATATACAAACAGGTAGTGTTTGATTTTAATTTGATAGTATCAATGGAAACAGGATAAAAAACTTTTATACCAAAAAATGAATTTATTAAAAATATTCAAAACACCATGCTTGATGCTGCATTAGTGGTGGGGGTAGTAGCAATAGCAAATAAAGTGTGAACAAGAACCCCAAGGAACACATTCACTGAGGAAAAAAAGATAATTCTATGCAAGTCACTCTGTTTAATATTTATAGATTTTAGAAGGGGATCAGAATGGTGATGTAAGTATTAAACATTATGTGGAGACATGTAGTTAAAATGATTCTATATGTTCACAATTGAACACAGCTCTTCTTCTCTAAACATTAAGTATTGATAGAAAAAGATTTAAAAAACAAAACAAAAGAGCTTCTGAAAATAAGATGAACATCCTGGGGAAGAAAGAAAACAAATTCAAGCAATGATTTGGCTTAAGACATAAGCCTGCTGTACTAGGGAGCTTAAAGCAGACAGCATTACTCTACAACCTTGGCTGCTATGGGGTAAAGAAGACTAAAGTACTCTGCATTGGAACCACAAAGTAGATCTTGGTGCTCTACTTACAGCCAGTGGCTTTAGTGGGTTTTCTCTACTTGTGAAAGGAGAGCAAAGAAAAAAATCAATCCTGCAAACACAGTCTGTGCTGTGGTTTTTAGCAATAAGAGAGTATCTGGCAATAGAAAGATGCAGACTTTGCCTCCTAACCAAGAACTGCAACAAGTTGCCTGCAGCCAGATCTGTGGTATTCTTGAGATTACCACTAGGCAGAGGTCCCATAATGCCAAATCCTTGGGAATCACAATGGACTACTGTACATTTACTGTAGGTGGTCCTAATTGCAGCACTGTGTAGGTGAGTTTTCTGTGCTGGAGCAGAAAACGGTGCTACAGGGACAAAATATGGGGCCACTTATTGGAAAATGCATTCTTTTCCATCCCTACAGAAATGATATTTATAATGTTACATTAATTGCACGAGCTAAGCAAGAAACAATGAGTATATTGCAGGCCTCAGTAAGACATGTGTGCTCCAAAGAATGGAAGATAAATTCTATGAAGATTGAAGTTACTGCCACTTCAGTAAAATTTTTAGTATTGCAGGAATCAGAAAGGCCCTGGACATGCACTATGAAATAAAAGACAAATTATTGCATCTTAAATTCCAAGAAGGAAGCTCAATATCTGATCATCTTCTTTGGGATCTGAAAGTAGTTATGTACAATGGAGAATAATGCTTTGGCCCTTATTCTAAATCACACAGAATTCTGCCAGCTTTGAGTGTGGCTTAGGGTAGGAAAGGGTTCTGCAGCAGTCAAGGCTATATTACAAGTGGACCTGCCACAAGGCTTATTATCTGAGCACACACTATGGTGTTGCAGGTGTCAATGGTGAAAAGAGATAAAGTGTGGAGTTAATGTCAACCCCCAGTGGGAGAATCATCTTAAGCCCTTGGGTTCTGGAAAAAACCGTGCCATCTGCAGGATAGAATTATATGGCTGCCAAGAAACAGCACCTGAGGTGCTACTGAGACTTGATGGATCACTTGATCATATGGCATCATATAGCAGATATAGACTGCTATAAACTGTCCATTATAAGCTGGAATCTGGCAAACCTGCCATGTCATAAAATAGAGCATGTCCAGGCACAATTCATTATAAATTGAAGATGGTGATCCATAATTGAGCCTAATACAGATAAGAGAATATGAGTAAGTTATATTATTTCATAGCCCATTTAATCAACCACAGTTGTACTAGCATTGCTCCTTCAGGTCACACTTATGGCTTTATGTTTTGGGGTCCCTTATTACCAACTTGATAAAAGGTGGAAAAATTCTGAGTTTGTTCCACAAATCAGCAAGCCTATGACATGTGTACATTCTGAAAATGAGCTGCAGCTGCACTACAGTCCCACTAACAAAGCTGAGAAAAATATCTGTTAGGAGAAATCCTCTCAATGGGAAAATATGAGGTGCTATATCTGCTCATCTATTTTGTATGGAAAAAGAAGACTTTCAAAATTAGAATATTAAAATAATGAGTGATAACGAATGGTGTAGCTGGCTGGTCAGGAAACCAGAAGTAGAAATACTAGAATACTGGGGGTAATAATGTCAGGAAAACAGTTATATGGGTCTCTGAGAGTGTATATAAGAGAGTAGATCACATTTAATATCCACCAGGAAATTTTGAACATGGAAGAGGCTTGATTCAATAACCAAGTAGAAAGAATAATGACTAGTTGTCTTACCTAGCCACTATCATCAGACACAGGGTACTGGCAAATGGATACATCAACAGAGTAGCCATGATGGTCAGGATGGAGGTTAGTCATGGGCCCATCAACATTGGTAACATTGGTAAGTCTCTCACTTACCAACATTGATCTAGCTACTTGTGATGCCAGGTGTCCAATATGCCAGCAATTAAGATCAACGTTTAGCCCCCAGTGTGTCACCGAGCCTTGCGAAGTCCAAAGAGCTACTTGGAGGGAAACATCCTTTTAGCCCTGGAAAGCACAGAAATTCATATGAACTGCCAGTGGCATATATTTTTGTCTTTCCTACTCACAGGGTCTTTCAATCAGCATCAGCAATTGAGGGTGTGTTTATCACACTAATCCTGTGTCACTAACTGGTATAATACATGGAAATAGAAACCAAGAGGAGGTAGTAGGAATGGTCCCATTAACTGTCACTCTGAACGACACATTTTTGGGAGTTTGTACTTGCTGTCAATTTTGGTCCTGCAGGTTGAGAAGTTTTAGATCCCAGAGGAAGAACACTTCCAACAGGTGACACAGTAAATGTATACGTATATGTGTGTATATGTATATGTATGTGTATATGTATATGTGTGTATATGTATATGTGTGTACATGTATATGTATGTGTATATGTATATGAGAGAGAGAGAAAGTCTCACTCACTCTGTCACCTAGGCTGGAGTGCAGTGGTGCAATCTCGGCTCACTGAAACCTCCACCTCCCAGACTCAAGTGATTCTACCGCCCCAGCCTCCAGAGTAGCTGGGATGACAGGCATTACTGAAAAACAAGGGAGGTTTGAAAAAACGGAAAACATATTCTTTGTGAAAATAATCATACAAATGTCAATTTTTCACAAGTGAATTTATAAATAAAATACAATGCCTTAAAAATGTCAATAAGCTTTCTTCTTGGAGCATGACAAGTTGATCATAAAGTAAACATGAATGAATACATAAGCCAGAATATCGAGGAAAGCCTTGAGATAAGAGAGCAATAGGTAAGGAGTTCTAGCTCTGTAGCCTCACAAAATGGGAAATACATGATAAAGCCACAGGATTAAACAGTAAAATACTAACCCATGAATAAATAGATCCACCAGTGGAACAAAAAATAAATATATAGAAATATATAAATATATTCAGATGCAGGCCAGGTGTAGTAGCTCACGCCTGTAATCCCAGCACTTTGGGAGGCTGAGATGGGTGGATCAGCTGAGGTCAGGAGTTGGAGACCAACCTGGTCCAACATGGTGAAACCCCATCTCTACTAAAATATACAAAATTACAAAATATTTTTAGTATACTAAAATATACAAAATACAAAAAATAAAAACCATCTCTACTAAAATATACAAAATTTAGCCAGGTATGGTAGTGGGTGCCTGCAATCCCAACCACTTGGGAGGCTGAGGCAAGAGAATCTCTTGAACCTGGGAGGAGGTTGCCATGAGCCAGGATCGTGCCACTGCACTGCAGTCTGCATGACACAGCAAGACTCCATCTCAAAAATAAAGAAAAAAGAAAAGGAAAGGAAAGGAAAGGAAAGGAAAGGGAAGGGAAGGGAAGGGAAGGGAAGGGAAGGGAAGGGAAGGGGAGGGGAGGGGAGGGGATGGGAGGGGAGGGGAGGAGGGGAGGGGAGGGGAGGGGAGGGGAGGGGAGGGGAGGGAAGGGAAGGGAAGGGAAGGGAGAGAAGAGAAGAGAAGAGAAAAGAAAAATATATCCAGATGCATATAAAACTTTAAAGGTTGTATGGTCATATAGCAGGCAGAATTTGCACAATTGAATAAACATTTAGAAAAGAATAAATGTAAATGTATGCTTACAAATGTCGGATAAATTGTAGGACACCCAGATAAATCTGAATTTCAAATAAGCAACAAATAACTCTTTAATTAGTGTGTACCTAAAGATTATTTATTTTTATCTGAAATTCAATACTTTAAAAAATTACATTGATTCATAATAATTGTACACATTTATGTGGTGCCTGTGATATTTTGATACTTAACAATGTGTAATGATCAAATTAGGTTAATTAGGATCTCCATCACCTCTAACATTTTCCAAATCTCTTCTGCCTATTTGAACTTATTTCTTCTAACTGTATTTTTGTGTCTATTAACCAAACTTTCTTCATGCCCTCTTCCATGTCATTTCCAGCCTCTGGTAACTACCATTCTACTCTCAAATTCCATAAGATCAATTTTATTTTTTAGCTGTATATTTTAGCTGTATATTTAGCTGTATTTTTTTTCTTTTTTTGACATGTGCTATTTGTCTTTCTGTGCCTGGCTTATTTCACATAACATGTCTTCCAGACTCAACACCACTGATTTCCAGGGACATGCAAATCAAAATCACATGAGGCATTATCTCAGCTCAGTTTATCAAAAAGATCAAAAAATAACAGACACTGTTGAGAATGTGGAGAAATGAGAAAGGAGATCTCTATCTAGTGTACTACTGGTAGCAATGTAAATTAGTTCATCCACTATGGAAAGCAGTATGGAGATTCCTCAAAAGATAAAAATAGAACTACCATATTCTTCTGGAATCCTACTGCTGGTTACATATGCAAAAGAAAGGAAATCAGTATACTGAAGAGACAAAATCAATATGTCAAAGTGATTTCTGCACCCCCATGTTTATTGCAGCACTACTCACAATAGCTAAGATATGGAATCAACTTAAAGTTCCATCAATGGATGAATGCATAAAGAAAATGTGTTATATATACACAACAGAATAGTATTCAACCATAAAAATAATGGAATTCTGTCATTTGCAGCAACATGAAATTCAAATGTAACTGTAGTTTTCTGTGCTAAGTTTATAAACTTACCCTCGGTATGCAAGGATACCAAGCACATATGAGATAAAATGTAAAAAATGAAACCATATAAGAAATAGAAGAAAACATGAGTAAATTATTTTAAACCCAAGTAGTGAGAAAAACATTCTAGTTTTTCTAAAAATTTCCTAAAAATCCAGAATCAATAGAAGAAACAATAGTGACAAATTCAACTTTATTTATTTATTTTTAAAGTTTCATTTTTATTCATTTTTGTAATTTCAACTTTTATTATAGATTAAAGGGTACACATGCAAGTTTGTTACATTGGTAAATCGCAGGATATTGGTCCCATCATCCAGGCCATAAGCATAGTATACTCAACAGTGGTTCTTCAGCCCACAACCCACTCCCTGCCTCCCCTGTCTAGTCATCCTCAGTGTCTATTATTTCCATCTTTACAAGCATGTATATTCTATGTTTAGCACCCACTTGTAAGTGAGAACATGCAATATTTGGTTTTCTGCTCTTGCCTTAAGTCACTTAGAATAATGGCCTCCAGCCCCACCCATGCTGCTGCAAAGGGCATTATTTCATTCTTTCCTATGAATGCATAGAGTATTCCATGGTGTATATACACCACATTTTCTTAGTCCACTGTTGGTGGGCAATTTTGTTGATTCCATGTCCTTGTTATTGTCAATAGTGTTGCAGTGAGCATACAGGTGCATATGTCTTTATGGTAGAACGAATTATTTTCCTTTGGGTGTATACCCAGTAGAGGGATTGCTGGGTTGAACGGTAGTTCTATTTTAAGTTTTTTCAGAGGTCTCAAAACTGCTTTCCACAATGCTAAAAAAATGTTCATTCCTACCAACAATGGATAAGCATTTCCTTTTCTCCACAGCCTCACCAGCATCTGTTATTTTTTGACTTTTCAGTAATAGTCATTCTGACTGGTGTGAGATGGCATCTCATGGTCTTCATTTGCATTTCTCTGATAATTAGTGGTGTGAGCATTTTTTCATGTTTGCTGGTTGCATGATGTCTTCTCTTGAGAAGTGTCTGTTCATATCCTATGCCCATTTTCTAACTGGGTTGTTCATTTTTTGGTTGTTGATTTATGTTCCTTTTAAATTCTAGAGATTTTACCTGTGTCAGATGCAAATATTTGCTTGTAAGTATTTTCTCCCATTCTGTAGGTCGTCTGTTTAGTCTGTTGGTAATTTCTTTGGCTGTACAGAAGCTCTCTCATTTAATTAGGTCTCACTTGACAATTTTTGTTTCTGTTGCAATTGCTTTTGGGAACTTAGCCATAAACAACTCACCAAAGCCTATATCAAGAAGTGTATTTCCTATGTTTTCTTTCTTTTTTTTTTTTTTGAGACAGAGTCTCGCTCTGTCACCCAGGCTAGAGTGCAGTGGTATGATCTTGGCTCACTGCAAGCTCTGAAACACGCCCGGCTAATTTTTTGTATTTTTTAGTAGAGCTGGGCTTTCATCCTTTTATTCAGGATGGTCTCGATCTCCTGACCTCGTGATCCGCCTACCCCAGCCTCCCAAAGTGCTAGGATTACAGGCATGAGCCACCTCATCGGCCATTTCTTATGTTTCCTATGAAGATTTTTATAGCTTGAGGTGTTACATGTAAATATTTAATATCTCTTGAGTGAAGATTCATATATGATAAGAAGTAGGGGTCCAGTTTCATTCTTCTGCATATGGCTAGTGAGTTATCCCAGCAACACTTACTGAAAAGGGAACCTTTTCCCATTGCAAGTCTAATCAAAAGAACAAAGCCAGAGGCATCACATTGCCTAACTTCCAACTATGCTACAATGCTACAGTAATCTAAATAGCATGGTACTGGTACAGAACCAGACACATAGAACACTGGAACAGAAGAGAGAACTCAGTAATAAACACACATAGACCTAGAACCATCTGATCTTCAGCAAAATTAATAAAGTTTTATTTTTTAATTTTATTTTTAATTAAAAAATATATTTATGAGGTACAATGTAATGTTCTGATTTTAAAAGCACACCTTTGAGAGGAGGGGCCAGATGGCCAACTAGAAGCAACTGTGGTTCACGGCATTCACAGACAGGAATGAAAGGGGTTAGTGAATTCAGGACCTTGAACTGATATATCCAGCTTCTCACACTGGGATTGACTAGGCAAACAACTCCACTGTCAGAGAATGAAGGAAAGCAGGGTGGGATGAAGGTCTATGCAGGAGTAGCAAGGAGCCAAAGGAACTCCCACCTCTAGCTAAGGGAATTGTGAGTGATTATGTGGCCCTGCTCAGGGCCATGAACCCAAGCCTGAACCAGAAAAAAAATTGAAACCCTGAATAAACCAATAACAAATTCTGAAATTGAGGAACTAATAAATAGCCTACCAATAATAATAAAAAGAAAAGACAAAGAAAACAGATTCACAGGTGAAATCTGCCAGAGGTACAAAGAAGAGCTGGTACCATTTCTACTGGAAGTATTTCAAAAAGTCAAAAAGGAGGGACTCCTGCTTAACTCATACTATGAGGCCAGCATTATCCTGATCCTGAAACCCAGCAGAGATAGCAAAAATTCAAGAAATCGTCATGTATTCAGGTCCATACCCTTGATAAAGATTGATTCAAAAATCCTCAGTAAAATACTGGCTAACCAAATCCAGCAGAACATCAAAAAGTTTATCCACCACGATCAAGTTGACTTCATCCCTGGGAATGCAAATTTGGTTCAACATATGCAAATCAACAAATGTGATTCATCACATAAATAAAACCAAAGACAAAAATGACACAATTATCTCAATAGATGCAGAAAATGCCTTCAAAAAAACTCAACATCCCTTCATGATAAAAACTCTCAATAAACTATTGAAGGAACATACTTCAAAATAAAAAGAGACATCTAGACCCAGAGCCAATATCATACTGAATGAGCAAAAGCTAGAAGCATTCCCCTTGAAAACCGGGACAGGAGAAGAATGCCCTCTCTCATCACTCCTATTCAACATAGTACTGGAAGTTCTGGTCAGGACAATCAGTCAAGGGAAAGAAATAAAATGTGTCCATATAGGAAGACAGGAAGTCAAATTATCTTTGTTTGCAGATGACATGATCATATATCTAGAAAACCCCATCATCTCATCCAAAAAGCTTCTTAAGCTGATAAGCTACTTCAGCTAAGTCTCAGGATATAAATTGAAAATGCAAAAATCGCTAGAATTCCTATTCACTAAAAACAGGCAAGCAGAGAATCAAATCATGAATGAAATCCCATTCATAATTGCCACAAAAAGAGTAAAATATTCAGAAATACAGCTAACAAGGGAAGTGAAGGACCTCTTCAAGGAAAACTACAAACCACCGCTCAAAGAAATCAGGGAGGACAAAGACAAGTGGAAAAACATTCCATGCTCATAGATAGAAAGAATGAATATTGTAAAAATGGCCATACTGCCCAAAGTGATTTATAGATTCTATACCATTCCCATGAAACTACCATTGACATTCTTTACAGAATTTTTTTAAAAAATTACTTTAACCTTCACATGTAATGAAAAAAGGGCCCATATAGCCAAGACAATCCTAAGCAAAAAGAACAAAGCCAGAGGCATCATGCTACCTGACTTCAAACTATACTACAAGGCTACAATAACCAAAATAGCATGGTACTGGTACAAGGACAGACACTAGGACCAATGGAGCAGAATAGAAAACTCAGAAATAAGACTGCACACTTACAAACATCTGGTCTCAACAAACTTGACAAAAGCAAGCAATGAAGAAAGCACTCTCTATTTAATAAATGGTTCTAGGACAACCAGCTATTCCTATGCAGAAAACTGAAACTAGAGCCCCTTTCTTGTGTCATATACAAAAATCAACTTAAGATGGATTAAAGACTTAAATGTAAAACCCAAACTCTAAAAACCCTAGAAGAAAATCCAGGCAATGCTATTCAGGACAGAGACATGGGCAAAGATTTCATAAGTAAAATGCCAAAAGCAACTGCAACAAAAGCAAAAATTGACAATAGGTTCTAATTAAACTAAAGAGCTTCTGGAGAGCAAAAAAACTATCATTAGAGGGAACCGACAACCTATAGGATGGAAGAAAATTTTTGCAATCTATCCATCTTACAAAGGTCTGGTATCCAGAGTCTACAAAGAATTTAATGAAATTTACAAGAGAAGAAACAAACCCCATTAAAATGTGGGCAAAGGACATCAACAGATACTTCTCAAAAGAAAACATTCATGTGGCCAAGAAACATGATAAAAAGTTCACTTATTAGTAGAGAAATGCAAATCAAAATCACAATGAGATACCACACACATTAAGATACCATCTCACAAACAGTCAGAATGGCAATTATTAAAAAGTCAAAAAACGACAGCTGCTGGTGAGGTTATGGTGAAAAAGGAATGCTTTTACCGTGTTGGTGGGAGTGTAAATTCGTTCAACCATCTGGAAGACAGTGAGACTATTCCTCAAAAACCTAGAGGCAGAAATATCATTTGACTCAGCATTCACATTACTGGGGACATACACAAAGGAGTATAAATCTTTGACTCAGTATTCCCATTACTGGGTATATATACACAAAGGAATATAACTCTTTCAATTTTAAAGATACATGCATGTGTATGTTCATTGCAGCACTATTCACAATAGCAAAGACATGAAATCAATCTAAATGTCCTTCAATGATAGACTGGATAAATGTGGTACAGATACACCATGAAATATTACGCAGCCATAAAAAGAAATAAGATCATGTCCTTTGCAGAGACATCAATAAAGTTGGAAGTCATTATCCTCAGCAAACTAATGCAGGAACAGAAAACCAAACACCACATGTTCTCATTTATAAGTGGGAGCTGAAGGATGAGAAAACACATGGACACATAGGGGAGAACAACACACACTGGTGCTTGTCGGGGGTCCAGGGTTTTGGGGATGGAGAGCATCAAGAAGAATAGCTAATTGTTGTTGGGCTTAATACCTAGGTGATGGGATAATCTGTGCAGCAAATCACCATGACATTTGAAATGAAAGAAATGAAAGTTTCCTATATACGTAATAAACCTACATAGCCTGTACATGTACCCCTGAATTTAATATAAAAGTTGAAGAAAAAAAAGCACACCTTTTTAATGACAAAATCAGTTATCAGCAAAATAAAAAACCAAAGATAAGCTGGAAAAAAAATTGATAATTTTTGTCCAAGATCTAATATATTTAATATTCAAAAAACTCCCGAAGACCAGTTTAAAATCTCAAAATCTAATAGAGTAATGAGTAAAATATAGAAATTGACAACTCATAGAAGAAATAAAATTATTAGACGTTACTGATATCCTCACTCATGAGATAAATACAAATTCAAGTTATGCTATAATGTCATTAATCATATTGGTAAAATTTTTTATTTCAACAATATATTCTGTTGGAAAGCCGATAAGGAAACAGGCACCCTCATACATTGCTGATAGACTTCAAAGTTATCTTTTTTAGAAAAGATTCTGTGGACATGTTTGACCCAGCAATGCATATCAGGAGTTGATCCTAAATGCACACTGACAAAAATAAAAATTAACGTACACATAAAATTAGATACTGAAGAATTATTTATAAAATCAAAAATTAGAAACAACCCAAATGTTTAATAGGAGTCAGTTGAACAAAGTATAACAAACCTATCAGACGGTGTATTTTGTAGCTACAAAAGTAAAGATATTCTCTAAACCAATAGAGAGCAATTCCAAGATACTTAAGTGAACAAAAGGAAGTTCCAGAACACTATATATTTTTCATAAGACAGGAAACACAGAATTACACACAGATATGCATACCTATTTGTTATATTAGCAAAAATAGTGAGGGCCAAGCACGGTGGCTCAGGCCTGTAATCCCAGCACTTTGGGAGGCCCGAGGCGGGCAGATCATCTGAGGTCGGGAAGTCGAGACCAGCCTGACCAACATGGGGAAACCCCGTCTCTACTAAATATACCAAATTAGCCGGGCATGGTGGCGCAAGTCTATAATCCAACTGCTCAGGAAAGCTGAGGCAGGAGAATCGCTTGAACCCAGGAGGCTTCGGTGTTTTGTTGCGATGAGGTTGCGGTGAGTCAAGATAACGCCACTGCACTCCAGCCTGGGCAACAAGAGTGAAACTCGTTCCCCGCCTCCCCCCCAAAAAGGGAACAATAAATCAAAAACTAACAAAAATAATTACTAGTGGTAAATGAGGAATGATAGTAGACAGAACTAAGAGATTTATGAATAAAGTTCTAATGAAGTTTTGGCATTGGAAACATAAAAATTTGATATATCAAAAAACTGAAATTAAATCATGAAGAAAAACTTAAAACTAAAAGCAAACAAACTTTCCCTGCATATATGCAATTACTGGTCACACAGAAAAAATAATTAATCCATGTGACCCTACTATAGATAATTTTCATTATATATATTTGGTGGAATACATTTTAAGGGCAACAGGTCTATAAAGAAAAGATGCTTTGTAGTTTTATTACTGAACCAATATAGGTATAAATATTTTAATTAAAGTGTACATACGCATACATAGAAAATACTATAAAATTATTTAGTGTTAAAAAATAATTAACCATTTCAATGTGAAAGATACAATTATAAAATTTAAAAAATTATGTAAAACGTCTGTAATATTTAATGTAAATTCAAAACACAACAGACATGCATACTTCATATTCCAGAACGTTTTCTAGTTCTTTCCATTGAAAAGGCCTAAAAGTAGTAACAACTAATAGAATAAGCAACCTACTCCCCAGACTGTGATCTCTGTCACTTCTTACTAGAAGGAAACTGGACTTTTCAAAGACTGAGCAATTCAGAAAACATTCCAGTTTTGTTTGGTATATTTTATTTTGCCAGAAAGCAAAGGTGTCAAATTTAATGTAATCCTGTCAGAAAGACACAGGAGGCAATGCATAGAAGCTTCCAGTGACCAAATCTGTAACAATAAAAATTGTGTGTGTATATGTGTGTGTATATATATATACATACATATGTGTGTGTGTGTATTTGTGTGTGTTTATATATGTGTGTATATATACATGTGTGTATCAAACAAAAAAATCCAAAACTCATTATATGATATTACACAGTATTATACAGTATAGTAACAATTAGTCCACTAACATTGTATTATGAACATTAGCAATTAAAAGAAAAGAATCGTGTAGTTGTCCTACAATATTCTATCTTTCATGGGCAACTGTATTTTCACTTGATGAGGAAATTAAGCTTTATACAGAAAATTCACCCCCTCATCAAATTAGTTAGGAATGTTAGAGACTTTTTTTAAAAATCACCATTTTGCAGGTCTAATGGAGCAATTGTTTCACACAGTTCAATGATTGAAACCATTTTCTGAAGTTTGATGGGGGAATTCACATTGAAGGGCCATATTGTCACTAATTAGTTTTGATTTTAATAAACGTTGACCAGCACCACCCTCTGTGAAGTATTTTTATGAAAATAGTGGATTATGAGTTTAAACAAGTCTATAGAAGTAATTTCCATTTACAAAAATGATTGAGGATGACACCAAGGAAAAGCAAACAAATTCAGTGGCTGGGACAATAGCAAAGTGAAAGATAACTGTTAATATTTGAACCTTGATTGTATCCTGATTCAAACAAATTAGCTATAATAATCTTAAAATAGAAGAAATTTGATTACTCTCTAATTTATTATTCTTCTATCTCCTCTATCTCCATATTAACCCATTACAAACTGTACATACTTTATAATCATAAATCACAAAAGACCTTATATTTATGTGTGCCAAAAACTCAATGATTTTTCAATATCTTTTAAGCATATGGAAGGGAACTTGAGATGCAAACGTAAGTTATATTTGCTTAGCTTGTAATGTATGCCTCATCGATCCATTTTACATTCCAGATTTTAATTTAATTCTTCCTAACCACCTTTCATAAAACTTTGGGAGAGGTAATTACCAAGCGGCGGTCTTAAAATCACTGGCAGGTGCTTTGTTGAATCCTAGTAACCTTAGTTATTCTTAAAAGTTATTTTCCCCTACTCCTTATCACTGAATTGTTTAAACCCAGGTATTTTTAAAACCATTAAGTGGCATAACTTTATTACTAAACAGATAAATTTTTATAGACTCAATAATGTCATAAGGACTAAAATCTACTGTTGAATTAAAATAATTAAGAAAATATATGTGGTGGATATTTCATCACTCTGAACTTGTTGATTTAGTATTGTCTAGTAAGTCTTTGAATATGCTCTCTCACCTGTAATTTTTAATCTCTTCTTTGATATATATTTTACGGAAATCACACTATTTTTATAAACTCACCAAATTGATGCATCTTATTTTAACATTTAATAAAAAGTCATACCTTTGATCACAAATAAAATGTAGAGTATGAAATTTCCTATGTCCAGAAGTTTCTTCTTTATTACTTACCAAATAAGCTTCAGGGATTTTGAATACATAAACATCAAAAGACATCACTGTCAACTATTTGAGACAGGTAGACCCTACATTGTTATTTTAGAAAACTGCTTCTGAAAGAAATTTTTAAGAATACTTATCCATGTTATCTCAATGCATAAAGATTTTGTTTACAAACATTTACATACATTTTTATGCAAATAGGGTATTTTTTGAGGTTTCATGTGCTGAAGGCAAAGAAGATATGTTTGGCCTCAAGCATTTTATTCCCATTGTGAGCTTTATAAAGACAGAAAATAATATATTATAGTACCTTCAAAGAATTCTTGTAAAAAACTGTATGGTAAGCCTGTTCCTGTTTACAAAATTCTATTGTAGAAAAGCCCTTGTCCCAAAAGAGTTATTAGAAAGTTAATATGAAAGATTTATGGACTTGTGACTTTATTTTAGTGAAAAACTTTAAAATGTTGGGATATATTGATTACTGAACAAAAAATACAGTGTAAAATATTTTAAAAAGTATCTAGCTAAAAGTAACCTGATTCTACTCTTTAATGAAGGAAATATAATTGTGTATACATATAACATATATACACATATGTACATACCCACCATATACATCAATACACACCCTCAATATGTACATATACGTACACTATATGGGTTATATTCTGAAAATTTTTTTTAAAAATCTTACTTTTCCAGGAAAGTTTAAAATAATCATGTAATTAATCATTATTTTCAAGTTCATATGTAATTGTGGTACAGGATTTTTATTTAAAAATAAACATTTCTAGGAGGGGCTTCAACATGGCACACTAGATGCATCTAGTTAATACTCAAATACTCAAGCACGACTTCCAAGGACCTGGGGATTGCCCAACCCAAAATGGAACTGGTGAAACACGAGCACTCCTCCCAGGGTCTGAGGTCAGGCCCATTCAACACGCTGCTACTACTAAAGCTAACATCCACCCACACATACTACTTGCGCATTTGGGAACCTGCACTTCCAATCCTTCACAGCCATTGTCAATACCATTGCAGACTGCTTGAGTTCCAGAGGATTGTCACACAACTGCTTCTGCCATTGTCCACACCACGTCTACTCCCAGGAGCTGAAGAAATTGCCCACATTTATAACTCACCACTTCCATTCTGGCACCCAAGCACGTCACCTGGAGGCCCAAGAATTGTTCTGCCAATAACCACCAACACTGTGTTGGTAAAAACTACCCTGGGGCAGAAGAATAGTCAGTCTCAGCCCACTGTTCTCACCACTAAGGCCTGAAGACTGGAACACTTGGTGTCCTAGTCCCCAACAAAATTTCACCAGAACCTCTACTGACCACCATACCCTAAACCACTGAGAAAACTACAGACACCACTGACACTCTTTACAGTAAAGAAATTATACAAAGACTACACTACTGCTTGTATCCAGTATTACAGCTAAAGTACCGTACCCAACCAACAGCATAGCTCCATCTTCAGGAAAAAGTCCTCTCCTACAAACTCAAATTCAGAAAATTTAAGAAGCAACTGTTACACCACAATGCACAGATGTCAATGTAAGGACAAAGCAAACACAAAGAGGTAGAGAAATGTAACACCTGCAAAGGAACACAATAATTCACCAACAACAGAACCTAATCAAAAAGATATTTACAATATCTCACAGAAAAGAACTCAAAATACTAATACCTAAGAAGCTCAGTAAGAATTCCCATACCTAGAAACAAAAAATAATAATAAACACCATCCTGAAAATACACAAAATATAATTACCACTGGTACAGCAAGAACACATCTAAGAAAAATACAAAACTCAAATGTTACCACTACAGACTATAACCAAATCACAAAGAAAAACAGTAAAAGAGAAAATAACAATGGATATGTAAAGCAACCAGAACTCAGCTAGTAAAATGACAAGAATACGCTCTAACATATCAATAATAACCTTGAATATCAACAGCTTAAACTTTCTGCTAAGAGATACACACTGGCTGAATGAAAAAAAAAATCAAGTATATGCTATCTGCAATAAACTCATATTATCAGGTAAAGACACACAGACTCAAAACAAAGGGATGGAGAAAGATATTCCATGCAAACGTAAACCAGAAGTGAGCAGGAATACCTATACTTATATAAAACAGATCTTAAATAAAAAATACAACAGAGATAAAATCATGTGTAATGACAAAGAGATCAATTCGGCAAAAGGATACAAGAATTCTAAATATATATGTAATCAACACCAGAGAACTCAAATAGATAAAACAAATGTTATTAGAACTGAAGATAGTCTCCAAACCAATTATAGTTGAAGACTATATTAGACAGATCATTAGACAGATCAGTTAGAGAGAAAATTAACAAAGAAACGTTAGATTTAACTGCACATTTGACCAAATGGACCTAACAGCCATGTATAGAACATTTCATCCAACAACTCTAAAACACATTTTTCTCATCAGAAGGTGGAACAATCTCCAGGATAGACCACATGTTAGAACACAAAATAAGTCTTTACAAATTTTTGAAAAGCAAAATCATATCGAGTATCTTCTCAGACAACAATGAAATAAAAATGAAATAAAACTAAAAATTAATAACAAGAGGAATTTTTGAACTATACACACTTATGAAAATTAAACAACACACCCCTGAACAACCACTGGGTCAAGGAAGAAATTAAGGAAAAAAACAAAAAATGTCTTGAAACAAATGAAACACAACATACCAAAACCTATGGATACAGCAAAAGCAGTGCTAAGAAGCAAGTTTATAGCAATAAACACCTAACTCAGAAGGAGTAGAAAGATTTCAAATAATCTAAAAATGCACCTAAAGGAACTAGAAAATTAAGAACAGGCCAACCCAAAATTAGTAGAAAGAAAGAAATAATGAAGATCAAAATACATCTAAACAAAATGGAGTGTTTAAAAAAGTACAAAGGATTACATAGTGAAAAATTGTTTTTTTGAAAAGATAAAACAGATAAACCAATTATGAGACTAACCAAGAACAAAAGAGTAAAGACCTGATATGGTTTAGATTTGTGTCTCTGCCCAAATCTCAGGTCTAGTTGTAATCTCCAATGTGCAGCAGGGTGTCTGGTGGGAGGTGATAGTGAATGAGTTTTCATGAGATCTGGTTGTTTAAAAGTGTGGAGCACCTCCCGCTTTTCTCTCTTCTTCCTCTCTGGCCATGTGAGATATGCTTGCTTCCCTTTCACCTTCCACCATGATTGTTAGTTTCCTGAGGTCTCTGCCGTTGTGCTTCCTATATAGGTTGCAGAACTATCAGGCAATTAAACCTCTTTCTTTTATAAACTACCCAGTCTCAGGTAGTTCTTTATAGCAATGCAAGAATGGACTACTACAGCAAGCTGGTACAAGGAGCAGGGCTATAAAGACAGCAGAAATGTTGAAGCAGCTTTGGAAATGGGTGACAGGCAGAGGTTAAACTTTGGAGGGATCAGAAGATATAGGAAGATGTGGGAAAGTTTCGAACTTCCTAGAGACATGTTGAATGGTTTTGTCCAAAATGCTGATGGTAATATGCACACAGATAGCCAGGCTGATGAGGTCTCACATGGAGATGAGAAACTTATTGGGAAGTGGAGTAGAGGTCACTTTTGTAATGCATCAGCAAAGAAGTTGGAGGCATTGTGCCCCTCCCCTAGAGATCTGTGAAACTTGGATTTGAGAATAATGATTTAGGGTATCTGGAGGAAGAAATTTCTAAGCAGCAAAACATTCAAGACATGGCCTGGTTGTTTCTAACAATGTATGCTCATAGGCATGAGCGAATAGATGCTCTGAAACTGGAACTTATATTTAAAGGGGAAGCAGAACATGAAAGTTTGGGAAATTTGCAGCCTGACCATATGCTAGAAAAGAAAAACCCATTTTCAAGGTAGGAAATCATGCTGACTGCAGTAATTTGCGTAACTAAAAAGAAGCTGAAGGTTAATAGAAAAGTCAAGGGGAAAATGCCTCAAAGGCATTCAGAGACTTTTCTGACAGCCCCTCCCATCACAGGCCCAGAAGCATAGGAGGAAGAAATGGTTTCATGGGCCTGGCCCTGGACCCCACTGCCCTGCACAACCTTAGGACAGTGCTCCCTGTGTCCTACCCACTCCAGCTCCAGCCATGGATAAAAAGTCCCCAGATAAGTCTCAGGCCACTGATCCTGAGGGTAAAAGCCATAAGCCTTAGTGGCTTCCACATGGTGTTAAGCCTATAGGTGCACAAAGGGCAAGAACTGAGGCTTGGGAGCCTAAGCTACGTTTCAAAGAATGTAATGGAAACACCTAGATGTCCAAGCAGAAGTCTGCTTCAGGGGCAGAACCCTCACAGAAAACCTCTATCCACAGAGTCCCCACTGGGGTATTGCCTAGTAGAGCTATGAGAAACGGGCTACCATGCCCCAGACTCCAGAATGGTATATCCACTGACAGCTTGCACTGTGTACCTAGAGAAGCCATAGGCACTCAATGCCGGCCCATGAAAGCAGCCAAGAGCACTGTACCCTGCAAAGCCACAGAGGGTGAGATGTCCAAGGCCTTGGGAACCCATCCCTCATATCAGTGTGGCCTGGATGTGAGACATGGAGTCAAAGGAGATTATTTTGGGGCTTTAAGATTAAATGACTGCACTGCTGGGCTTCAGACTTGCATGGGGCCTGTAGCCCATTTGTTTTGGCTAATTTCTTCCTTTTGGATCAGGAGTGTTGAGCTAATGCCTATATTCCCATTGTATCTTGGAAGCAACTAATTTGTTTTTAATTTTACAGGCTCATAGGCAAAAGGGACTTGACTTATCTCAGAGGAGATTTTGGACTGGGTACTTTTTAGTTAATGCTGAAATGAGTTAAGACTGGGGGACAGTTGAGAAAGGATGTTTGTATTTTGCAATGTGAGAAGGACATGAGATTTGGGAGGAACCAGGGTTGGAATAATGTGGTTTGAATTTGTGTCCCACCCAAATCTCATGTCAAATTGTAATCCCTAATGTTGAAGGAGGGGACTGGTGAGAGTTGATTTGATCATGGGGGTGGATTTCCCCCTTGCTGTTCTCATGATAGTAAGTTCCCATGAGATCTGGTTAATTGGCTTCACTGTCATATTCTATCAAACTTTCAATGAGGGAGTAACACCAATTCTCCTCAAAGGATGTTTTACAAATTAAACAGGAGGGAATTCTCCCTACATCATTTTATGAGGCTAGTATTACCCTGATACCAAAATCAGGCAAGGACATTAATTAACAATAAACAAGAAAACTACAGGCCAACATTCTTTATGAACACAGATGCAAAATTTCTCAATTAAATACTATCAAACTGGATAAAAAGACACATCAAAAAATAATACACCATGGGCCGGGCACGGTGGCTCAAGCCTGTAATCCCAGCACTTTGGGAGGCCGAGGTGAGTGGATCACGAGGTCAGGAGATCGAGACCATCCTGGCTAACACGGTGAAACCCCATCTCTACTAAAAAAAAAAAATACAAAAAAATTAGCCGGGCGTGGTGGCAGGCGCCTGTAGTCCCAGCTACTCGGGAGGCTGAGGCAGGAGAATGGCGTGAACCCAGGAGGCAGAGCTTGCAGTGAGCCGAGATAGTGCCACTGCACTCCAGCCTGGGCGACAGAGCAAGACTCCGCCTCAAAAAAAAAAAAAAATAATACACCATGATCAAGTGGGATTTATACCAGGGATTTAACATATGCAAATCAATAAACGTGATATATCACATCAATAGAATGAAGGATGAAAAGCACATGATCATCTTATTAAACTCAGAAAAAGGTTTGATAATATTCAATATCCCTTCATGATAAAACATCTTGATGAACTGAGCATTAAAGAAAGATACCTCAAAATAACAAGCCCACACCTAATGTGATACTGAATGGGGAAAAGTTAACAGCTTTTTCTGTAAGAACTGGAACAAGGCAAGTGTGCTCACTTTCATCACTCGTATTCAAAAGAGTAATAAAAGTCCTACCTAAACAATCAGGCATGAGGAATTTAAAAAAGGCATTCAAATTGGGGAAGCAGAAGATAAACTGTCTCCCTTTGCCTATGTTATGATCTTGTATCTAGAAAAACCTAAAGACTCCAGCAAAAAAACTCTTAGATCTGATAAATGATTTCATCAAAGTTGCAAGACACAAAACCAACATACAAAAATCAAAAATGTTTCTATACACCAATAATGAACCAGCTGAGAATAAAAGCAAGAAAGCAATCTCATTTACAAGCTACAAAAAATATACCTAGGAATAAATTTAACTAATGAGGTTAATGAAGAATAACTATAAAACAATGATTAAGGAAATTGAGGAGGACACAAACAAATGGAAAGACATTTCATATTTATGAATAAGAAGAATTAATATTGTTAAAATTACCATAATGCCTAAAACAATTTACACATTCAGTATAATCCCTATCAAAATACCATGTTAACTTTCATAGAAATATAAAACACAATTCTAAAATTCATTTGGAACTAAAAAAGAGCTTGAATAGCCAAAGCAATCCAGAGAAAAGTGAACAAAATTGGAGTAGTCACACAACATGACTTCAAATTATACTACAAGACTATAGTAACCAAAAAAGCACAGTATTGGTGGTTAAAAAAAAGAAAACCCCCACCACCAACAAAAAGACATAGATCAATGGAACAGAATTGAGGATCAAATATAAATCAATGTACTTATAACCAACTGATTTTTGACAAAGCCATCAGGAACATACATTGGGGGAAATGACACTCTTTTTAGTTACTAGTGCTTGAAAAGTTGGATATCCATATGCAGAAGGATAAAACTGAACTCTTATTTCTCATAAGATAAAAAAAAAATCAACTAATGGTAGATTAAAGACTTAAACATGAGACCCACAGCTATAAAACTACTAGGAAAAAAAAAAAAAAAAAAACAGAAAAAACCCTTAGGACATTGATCTAGGCAAAGATTTTGTGGCTAAGACCTAGAAAGCAGAGACAAGTAAAACAAAAGTAGACAAATGGGTTTGATCCTATAGCATCAAAAATATTTAGGAGTTATAAACAAAGAAAACATATTTAAGAATAATAGAGGAAAAAAGAAAGGCAGTGATGAAACTACCCTGTAAAGTAACGTATCCTTTTGTTAACATAAAGAATATAACATTACATTAATCTCCACAAATACGCTAGCAAAATATCACATCATTTACTTTTCTAATGTATATAAACAATTCATTGGGTAAGAAATATTTAATATGCCAGAGTACTGTTAGAATACTTGTGGAAAAAAAAAACAAACCCTCACCAAATTTAAGACTTTACTACCCCTAGAGTCAATACCAACTTAATATCTGAATAAAATGCATTATTTTTGTAATATGTATAAAGCATAGGCTATACATGCATACATAAAAAACACATACACATATATACTCAGAAAATATGTATTTTTCATAACAGCATAGAGAAAATTCAAATTCTCCCATAGGTATTACCTTACATTTGTTTCAAATAAAATAGTTAAATTCAAATACCTTGTTAGTTAATGTTAGTTAACATTTATTATTAAAATATTTGTAACCATTTTGTATGTATCAAGTTATTTTATTGTATTAGCTCAAGTTTGCTAAAACCACATGCATATACATAAGTATAATTTACTTCATTTGTCACAATAATAAAAATCATGTTATATGAAATTGATATCTTTTAATGTTGCAAGAACGTGTATGCTAAATTAGTATAACTCAAGTTAGTATCTCAAAATTTATATGCAATTTATTGTTCTGATTGACTTCATATAAATACAAATATTAATATTTACACATACATGTAGCATGCATGTAGTAGTGTGTTTTCTGTATATAGCATTTTGTATAGATTGTGTTTTATGTATTCATGTAAGGCATTACTACAGTTAACAGATTTCTTTAAGCAAACTAATGCAATATGAGAATAAAATTTCACTGTCTCTAAAATGCTAAAGTATTTGAAAATTAGTATAATATTTTTAGCTAGTGATGGAAAAATTTCCAGATGGTAAAAAATGTGAATGATAAAAATAGGCAAATTGAAATTAGAACTGTGATGGATTAATTTCCTCTTGGTTGTCCTTATGTTGTTTGTATCTGTGCCAAATCCATGAGCCAATAGTCTCAAAACAACAGACAGGAAAGGAAAGAAAAATTTCCAAAGTGGTTTTCAATAACATTTGCAATTTGAAAGTGAAAATAACTATCCACAAAAAAACTTGGTTCTTTTCTTATGTTTAGATTTTCAAAATGTATGTTTTAACTTTAAACACCCTTCTTTCCACATGTTTTGAGTGTAAGTGCATACTAGATGATTACTAGAAAATACTGCGGTCAAAGGTGGAGCCTTTGCCTTCCTGAGAAAATTAAACTTTCTCTGAGATGTCATATGTGTAACAATTAAAGAATTCTCAATTGAAATAGGCCCACTATTTTTTCTTAAAAATTAAAAATGGGTTTATCACACACTTATGAGACAAAATATGCAGGAATCAAGAAAAGTATAATTCTCTGAAAGATGAGGTTAATTTTCCCATTGTCTTCTTTTAATGTCCAAAATTAATTTCTATTAATGAATGATAAGTTTCTACAATAGCTGAAGAAAAGTACTACGGTTTGCTAGCAAAATTCTTGGATCAGAAAAAGCAACAATGAAAACTGATTTTAATTTCCCCATCCTACCACAACTGTCTATTTGACAGCTATGTGACTAATACTACCTATGCAAAAAGCCTTGGCATTTGTTGGACCCTTTTAGCTTATAGGAAAATAGCACCAAATATCACAATGATTACACATGCAGTAAAACATAAATTGATGGAAATGTTCCTGAATGGGAAATTTGGATGTCTTATGTTTCAGGCTGCTAAAAATATCACTTCTTTATGTTCAATATTCACTATTGATAATCCATTTTATTCTCATATTTGCCAAACATGTTTCAAAATGCCCACAGATGTACCAAGGTTAAGGCTTCTGTGGCTAAATATCTCTATGAAATGCTTTGCTAAACACACTAACCTGTGCCTTTGGCATAACATTCTCAAATGTATTAACATGCTAATAAGAACCATTGGTCTCCACAAGGGCACCACACCACCTGGCTATTCCAATGTAAAAGTGACTCACAAATCAACTAGAGTCCTCTTGTTCTTCAATTTCTAGGTAACCTTTCCCCAAAACATGAATTATTTTTCTTTGGATTTTGAAAGTCGAATGCCTTCTATCAATTTTTTAAAAATTTTATTGCAGATTTGAGGCAGGTTAGAGAAATGACAACAGCAAGTTTGGGGATCTTGAAACCTATTTAATTTTGTAAGCGCTCTAAGAAAAAGTAAAAAATTACTAATATTTAAGAAGACATAAAAGTTAACATTCACTTGAAAGGAAAAAAAGAAATCACAGGACATGCATGAAACTGGAAACCATCATTCTCAGCAAAGTAACACAGGAGTAGAAAACCAAACACTGCATGTTCTCCCTCATAAGTGGGAGTTGAACTATGAGAACACATGGACACAGGGAGGGGAACATCACACACCGGGGCCTGAAGGGGGATGGGGGGTAGGGGAGGGACAGCATTAGGAGAAATATCTAATGTAGATGATGGGTTGATGGGTGCAACAAACCACCATGGCACATGTATACCTACGTAACAAACCTGCATGTTCTGCACATGTATCCCAGAACTTAAAGTATAATAAACAAAGAAATCATAACAATGTTCATTTTAAAAGCTGATAAATTCCACAAACATCACAATGCTTAGAAAATTAATACTTGTATTGTCTTTTATTATACATTTGTTACCATTTTTGGCTGTATACTCTTTGATAGTTTTTTTACATGACAACAATTTTGAAATAACTTCTGTAATAAACATAAAAGTCTTCTGGCAGGGTTAATTAAAATTCTTTTTTTTACTTTTGGAGGTTTAAAAAATTGCTTTCAATTTAGCAAATTATTCTTGATGATGCCATGTACATTTTTAGGATAATTATCAAATCTGGAGAATTCTCTATGAAGTTTCTTTCATATTTGAACTATAATATTTACAGTGTTTGAAGTTTTCTTGTTTGTTGAACAATATTAACTATTTCTTGAATTGATGATACTTATTGCCATTTTGTCTCTAGTGTCATTATTGAGGCGACATATGTTTATGTATGTTATCTTTAATGTTATCAAAATTTTGTGTTAATTTGATATTTTATTGTGTTTACTGTGATTCATAATTCTACCTATGTGATCTATAATGATTCACTATTCATTTTGGTTAATATTTAAGTTTTAGGCTCTCAGCCTTGCTATCCATGTATCAACAAGTGTATTGTTTTGTGTGTGAATTTATAAATGCAAGTGATCTTTATTAGAAAATGTCAGGAAACAAATCTTTAGAGAATTAAGAAGGTAGGAAAAATGCTTTCTGCAACAGCAAGAAGAGAGATCAATGCCATTTGGGGTTAAAAATTGAGACTAGAGAATCCGTATTGATTAATATTTATTGTTATGGCTTGTATTACATAATCATTCATATAAAATGGTTGTGCTTGTTAATTGGTTGTCTTGTATAATAATTCTCAAATTGAAATCTTTTATCAATGAAGGCAGAAATATTGGCTTTTTATCTCAGTAAATGAATCTTTAAAATTTTATTTCCTTCCCATTTGTGTATAAATATGAATAAATCATGGCTCTGAGGAATTCCTTATTTTAAAGGTATATTTATGAGAGTGTTTTTCATTCACAGTAATAGATTTGACTTTATTAATGTGGTACTATGATTTTTTCAGTTGATATTTTATTTGGGATACTTTTGTTGATGTTTACACATGACATTGATCTATTTTTTTCAACATTTTCATTGTCAGGTTCTGGTTTCAGTGTCATAAAATTTCTAAAGAAGGAAATTGGAAATTTTATTTTTCAAACATTACAAAAAGTTTAAATAGCATTGTAATTACGTAGACATTATAGCACAGATAGAACTTTGGGCCTTGTGCTTGGTTTTGTTTTGTTGGGAGAGGAGAAAGTAATGTTAAATCCTTAATGAATCTCTTCTGGGTCCTTGTATTGAGTTAATCTCTTCTGGAGTTAATTTAATTATTATTTTTTTTTCTTTGAAAACTATTCAAGGTCAGACGCAGTGGCTCACACCTGTAATCCTAGCACTTCGGGAGGCCGAGGTGGATCACCTGAGGCCAGGAGTTTGAGACCAACCTGGCCAACATGGCGAAAGCCCATCTCTACTAAAAATACAAAAATTAGCTGGGCATGGTGGTGGGCACCTATAATCCCAGCTACTTGGGAGGCTGAGGCAGGAGAATCACTTGAACCCGGGGGCGGAGGTTGCAGTGACCAAGATCGTGCCACTGCACTCCAACCTGGGCAAAAGAGCGAAAAAATAAAACTATTCATTTCATCCACATTTTCAAATTTCAATAGAAATAAGCAAATTATTCATACTAGTCACTGGTCAGGGAAATAGAAACACTCCAGATATTTTAAACAGAGGACATTTAATACAGGGAATTGGTTGCATAAGTGATAGAAAAGCTGAATGACTAAACAGAATACAATATGGAATCCTCCAAAGAGCAATAGCGTGAAGCTGCTTCTTGGAGACATAGAGGAAACAGTTAATGTTACCATAGTCCCAAAGCCAGGGCTGTCAGGTGGGAACAAGAATCAAACAGAAGAGGCTTAGGAGAAGCTAGAACCATGGAAACCAGGGCCTGATGAGTGAAAGCAAGAATCACTGAGAAGATGTAGATGTTTCCTAAGGCACTATCTGAATGAAGGAGTAAGAGAATACCCTGGATTGTCCTTGGTATTTTCCTAGGCAGAATATTCCCAGAAGAGAGAAAACCAGGGAGAAAGAAAAATACAGTTCCCACTGATAAAGAACAAAACAAGGAAAGACCAGGGAATGGATATGAGAACAATCAGATAAATTTTTAATTTTCTGTTTCCCCACTACTTTCTCTTAATTTATACATAAAAACACAGAGATTTCACTCTATGTTCATGTTTAGGATAGCTAAATGATCTATTTATTAGCTTTTCTTCAAAGACCCAGGCAGTTTCCATTTCTAGCACTATAGTACAATAGATGCTGGATAAAATCTACTGTTTTAAAAATTTTACATATAATATGTGATTGCAGTTTGCAAATAGCTGCCAGCAGAGCCTAAGCCAGCATACAGTATTTGATCAATAGACAAAGGATTCTGCATATTATTACATGGAAACAAGAAATCCACTTTACAAGAGAGGATGTGTGGCATTGGGCATATTGCCATGGGATTCACTAGCTTATCACACACCATACCACTCAGGAGCTGCCGGCCTAACAGATGAACTGAATGGCTTTTGGAAGGTGCATTTGCTGTCTCAGTTTAGACATGACGCCCTGAGAGGTTTGCACCCATCCACAATGATACAGAATACATATCAACAAACACTATATGTTGTGTGTTCAGCAACTATAATACATGATACTTGGAGCCAAGAGATGAATATAAACATTCCCTTCTACTTACAAATTCACATTGCCTGCCTTAGGGAATTTGTTCTTCCTATATCCCCCACTTTAGGATCTGTACATGTTACATACTATGTAAGTGTTCACAGTTATTTTATATTAATAATAAATTATTATATTGGCATAGTATGAAGACAAATTTAGATGAATGCTTTTCACTATAGTCAAGAAAATATTCTAGAAAAAATTCATAATATAATGAAATCACTAAAATGCAATATTCAGAAATACAATAATATATGAATTTATTTCTTATATAGTGACTAAGTCTTCATAATCTCGCATTTCTTGCCCTCTACTTTGTCTTAAACAACTTTGTCTCTCTAACTGTTAATTTCTAACCCTAATCTTTTAGAAATAACCTTAAAACTTTTCTTGAAGACTTTGTTTTCCTATCTTGATGACTTTGTTTTCCTATCTTGATTTTCTTAAAATTTCATTTGACAAATGTATACTCTCACTATTTTAATCACGTCTTGTTTGTGAATTGTAATTTATAATAGAATTAGTAATGATCAACCAGTAAACAATTTTGTCAGTGAAGATACAAGCACAGTTAGTCCTCACTTAACGTCATCAATAGGATTTTGGAAACAGAATTTAAGCAAAATGACATATAGCAAAGCCAATTTTACTAATGATATGAACAAGAGTTAAGTTGCTATGGAATATTTCTAGTTATAATAACATTACCAAACTTCTAAATAAAGATCTGAATCATTCTTGATATTAAACATTGAAATAAATGTAAGCTACACATACATTTAAGAAAGATTAATAAAAACAGGTAAGATGGTTATGTACCCAGTTTTGGGGGAATCAGTGAGTGATGACAGTCACAGTAGTGGTGGACGATATCAAGGAATCAATGTTTGCAAAGGAAAAACTGTAAAGAGCACTTCCTCCCACCACAGTTCAAAAACAAACTATCAAATACGGTAGGCTCCCTGAGTGCCTTCTTACCACATTGTTTATTGTTTTCCATTTGTATGAGTATGGTATACTTTACATATTTCTATTTTGCAATAATTTGTATTTACACATTTATTCATTTTTCAACCCATTTATTCCAGTTCAGGGTCATGGGTGGCCAGAGCCTTTCCTAGCAGCTCAAGGTAAAAGGTGGTAATCCCCACTCCCACTGCAGGACACACCCACACTCACTCAGACTGGG
The DNA here is from genome assembly GCF_047675955.1 of Chlorocebus sabaeus. NCBI lineage: Eukaryota > Metazoa > Chordata > Mammalia > Primates > Cercopithecidae > Chlorocebus > Chlorocebus sabaeus. Next base: position 69,213,345 of record NC_132910.1, read on the forward strand.
ACCATTCAGACACATGGAAGAACCTAATATGCACAGTGCTGGGACGTGAGAGAAAACTGCAATACCTGGACAAAACCCACACAAACATGGGAAGAACATTCAACTCCACACAGACAGTGATCCAGGCCAGCAGGAAATGAATTTTTTTTTTCATCAACCTTATAATAAAACAATGTGATCTGAGGACTGGCAATGCGCTCAGTAGCCATAAAAGTATCATCAGAAGTTAAGGACAATAGTCACACCAGAACATATTGCATAGTTCAAATAGTTACTTCTATCTACCTTAACTTACCAATATGAGAATCTCTAAATACATATCTTGACTAAGAAGACACGTTTTCAAGAACATGACATGTTAAAAATTAGACTCTTAAGAAAGACACGCCAAGGGTAGAAATGAGCAAATAAACTGCCATAAGAATTATCTTTATCAATGCTAGTTATTGCAATGAAGGTTTTGTTCAAATATAGAAAGTATGTGGGAGGTTATAAAGAAAAACGTTTCACTAAGCCTGAAGGCTGTGTAGGGTTTATAAAAATTACAGCAATTTTCTAATATGAATAAGAAGAAAAAAGATGAGAAGGAAATGGAAAAAAGCAAGTTTGTCTTCCAAAAGGTCAAATGACAAGTATCGATGCCAATTTAAAAATATTGACAATTGTTTATACCTTAATACAAGCAAAATTTCAGACATAAGACCAGATCCATATTTAAATGTAAAAATATATTTCTAATTCCCACGTGCTATTGATTGGCATGGGAATGATTTATTGACTTAGGAAATGGGAATTTTTAAAAGTTGGTCTTCTGATAAGTTTAAAATTATACTACAACATCTGTCTAAATGTTACCACATGATTAGCATTAAGTATAATGCATTACTTACAAAAATTTGTAATTCAAAATTCCAAAATCTCAGACTAACCATGAGAAAACACTAGACAAACCCAAATTCTACAAAATTCCTAACAAGTACTCTTCTAAAACTATCAACGTCATAAGAAACAAGGAAGACTAAGAAACTGTCATAGATTGGAAAAGATAAAGGGGATATTATAATTAAATGTGTAAACACAAAATGTGTTATCCTGGATTGTATCTTAGAACAGGAAAAGATAATTAGTAAAAAATACTGACCAAACCTAAATAAAGTCTGTAGTTAATAGCACTGTACTCCTACAAGTTTCTTAGTTTTGATGTTATGTAACACATTGACATTAGGGGAAGTTAGGTGAAAAGTATACAGGAACCCTCCGTACTATCCTTGCCACTTTCCTGTAGATCTAAACTTATTCCAAAATACAAGACTGTTAAATTTTTATAAGACAATAATAAATGTAGTGGTTTTCTTTGTAACATATTTACGGGTAACCTTTGTCATTCAGGACTAGGTATTATTGTGGTTTCATGATTAAGGCATTTTATTCACAGTGAATTTTCACTATTAACACTACTATGAGGATAATGAATATGTAACACACAGATACACAAACACACACGCATATTACATATCCTGAGTAATAAAGATAAATAATCTTTGTGCACGGAACAAAATAAACATTCTCAATGGCTTACAAAGTTCTTAAATTTTATGATAATTATTATTATTATTATTACCCAACATAAATCAATATCACTGCATATCTGGCATTATTCTAGGCACTTTATTCACTGATTTATTTAACAAATTTTTAATGAGTTCCCACAATGTCCCTGACACTTTTCTAGACAGTAGGGATAATCAGTAAACAAAAAAGCCTCTGTTATGAAACACAAATGCTAGTAGGGAGACAGAGAGTAAATAAATACATGACATATTTATAATATAAAGCAATGGTAAGTATAATCAAGAAAAGTCAATCAGGGTGATAGGGAGCAGTAGCTTTTCAATGAAGGTGTCATTGGAAGAGAGACCTGAGTGAAGTGAGGTAACAAAATACAGAATATTTTAGGAAACGATGTTCCAAGCAGAGAAATGAGTAAGCTGGAAAAAATACATAAAAGCAACAATACTTTTCATGATCTACGGTTGACAAATAAATCACTGATTAAATATAACAGAGTTTTGAAGGTCAGTACCAAAATAATTCATTATAGAAAATGCTTACAAATGCCTCCAGGAATTGAGAGCATTACTAAGGAAGGAAGGGTAGAGAGGTTTCTTATCTTACTACAAGTCCTTCTGAAATATTAGATGCTGTATTACATGCCTATTTACTTTACTAGAATTAAAACATTTTATCTAACTCTAAGTCTTCACTCAGTACTTCCATACATTTTATACATTAAAATTATCTTATCAAATTCATACCTAATGAGGATGGGGCCATGTTTGTATAAAACATCAAATTTTAAGAGTTAAGAATCCTTACTAGTAGTTTTTCAGAGATAGATGTATATGTTCTTCCATCTATTCTTCCTATTCCTCTTTGTTCTCTTATTTTATTTCTGATTCGGTCATGAATATGCCCAGCTCTCATAACCACTTTTTATTCTTCAATCCTACTTAGTTTAGTCTCAGCTCCCTTCAGAAGTCTTATATGATTTATAAATTTCTGACTGAAATTCTCAATCCTCATTGGAACTAACAAACATTAACCAAAACTTTAATTCTCAAACACATTGTCTGGCTAGGAGTTTTAGACAAGCTCTGAACATATTGCGAATATATCAAAATGCATATTTTCTTTCCTCTGTGTCAGTATTTTATAGAAGACTCTTAAAGACTTCTGAAGGAGAACAGTTTGTAATAATCCATGCAAAATAAGAACAGGAAATATGATAATAAATTCTAAATATATTTAGCATGATTAATCTTTGTGAGTTGCACATGTACCATTTTCTACATAACTTTTTGAATATCGTACTTGGGAGAAATTTGTCATAGGCATTCAAAATTAATGTGTCAGGTTGTCATGAATAAATACTAAGATCTATAGAGCCAGTGCTTATTGTTTTGATTCTGCATCAAAGGCATTTTCAAACTGCCTTCAAAAGAGAGCACATCTTTTGCAGAAGCGTTCCAATATTAATTGACAGTAGGACTGTGCTTAAATATAAGATTTTTTTTTCAAAAAATATATGAATAAGTTGAATTACTTAAGAACAAAAGTAAATAAAGTTAAATAAATTTTCGTTACATTAAAATCTATGGGATGGAAAGAGTTTCTATTTTTTAACTCTTTACATAAACTCCTTAAATTTTTACTGTTTATTAAATAATATTCCTTAAATATTTATATTAAATACTCATCTTTGTCTCTTCCCTAAAGTATACAACAAATACTTTATATTTATTCCCAGGTGTTCATGATCAAACTTCATCTCTTTATTTTAGTTAAGTTCATATCAGCTTTTGTTAATTGTTGTTCAAGTAAAACAATCAAATAGCAGAAAGAGAAATTTTTATTAAAATGCAATCTATTATCTTAACGAAGCTAGTGTTTTCATCCTGTCATATCAAAAAGAAAGCTTTATTTTTAGCCAATTGGTGCAAAATTAATGGGGTTTTTTTGTTTCTAACATTGGTGTTTGTAAAAGCATGTTCAATTCATATAAAAATTATTGGAGATTAGTACTTATACCATACATTATTTTTTAACAATATGAACTTAAATATAAAGATATATGTATATAATCAGTGATGAAGCACTGTCACTTCTAGGAAGTTCACATTCAAAGTAATGAGAAATTCAGACCAGGTGCTGTGGCTTACACCTCTAATCCCAGCACTTTGGGAGACAGAGGCAGGTGGATCACCTGGGGTCAGGAGTTCAAGACTTGCCTGGTCAAAATGGCGAAAACCCAGCTCTACTAAAAATACAAAAATTAGCCAGGCACGGTCGTGGGCACCTGTAATCCCAGCAACCCAGGAGGCTGAGGCAGGAGAATCACTTGAACCCAGGAGGCCGAGGTTGCAGTGAGCTGAGATTGTGCCACTGCACTCCAGCCTGGGTGACAAAGCAGGACTCTGTCTCAAAATTAATAATAATAATAATAATAATGAGAAATTATTTAAAGAATGCCTAAAATACACAAATGTATTTAATAAAGATATTCATTTATTCATCAAATGTACCTTATATGTCAAATATGGGCCAAGCATTATCCAATGTGCTACTGATTCAGTCAGCGAGGCTGAGCCCAATGCTCACAATCTATTTTAGGAAACAATCAGGCCGGGCTCAGTGGCTCATGCCTGTAATGCCAACACTTTGGGAGGCTGAGGCAGGTGGATTACCTGAGGTCAGGAGTTCGAGACCATCCTGGTCAACATGGTGAAACTCCGTCTCTACTAAAAATACAAAAAATTAGCAGGGCATGGTGGCGCACACCTGAAATCCTGGCTGCTCAGGAAGCTGAGGCAGGAGAATTGCTTGAACCTGGGAGGCAGGGGTTGCAGTAAGCTGAGATCTCGTCATTGCACTCAAGCCTGGGCAACAAGAGTGAAACTTTGTCTCAAAGGAAAAAAAGAAAGAAAGAAAAAAAAAAAAAAGGAAGGAAAGAAAAGAAAACAATCAAAAAAGTATCTTCCCATCTTCCCAGAGGAAAGGTATTCTAAAATAAACTTTTGAGGAGTCAGCAGAGAAGAGCATTCAGACAAAGGAAGCCACAAAACATGATTCCTGAGGTTGTATCGTACAGTTATTTCAGAGGTGCCATGGGGGGTGGATTTGGGTGAGCTTTAGAATGGAAAGTGGGAAATCAAGAATGGAAAACTGGACAAAACGTGCCTCGCATGCCATGTCAAAGAATTTGAACATTATCATTTACATGGAAACTGGTATTGCATTGCAAGTTTTTAGCAAGAATTTGACTTACGATATTCCAGAGGTTTCTAAAATCAAAGAAAGATTGAATTCATCTATGTAGGCAAATAAACTATAACTTTAAGAAATTTATTTTTACAGAAAATTAATTGTACCTCTTATAAAACATAGCAGTTCATTCTACTTCCTCTTGTATTTCTTAGTTATTATTTATCTAAATAAACTGACATATAAATGCACCTTTCTTTAAAATTATGATTAGTAGAGCTTCCAGAGTCTCTCCCGCCTCACCTAACTCTTCCTAACCATATTTTCAGAACACTAAGTTGTACCAAAAGATGATACAGAAATTTGGAATTTTCTAGTCACCTTCCTCTTACTTTAAAGATCTGAAAACTGGAGGCCAAGAGGAGAAATTAATTTCCCCATGTCAAACAGCTTTGTATAAAAATCTAGTGTCCCTAAAAAGGGAAAGTTATTCTATGTGTAAATTATGCCTCAAAAAACTTGACTTTTAAAAAAATAAGGATTATGTTAACAGCATACATAGATTTGAAGGAATTGTGTAAGTCCATTTTCACACTGCTATACAGATACCGTCTGAGCCTGGGTAATTTATAAGAAAGGAGGTTTAATTGACAGTTTTGCATGACTGGGGAGGCCTCAGGAAACTTGCAAAGGGAAACAAGACACGACTTACATGGTGGCAGGAGAGAAACAGAGTGATGGGGGAACTGCTAAACACTTTCAAATCCTCACCTTTCATGATAACTCACTCACTATCATGAGAACAACATGGGGGAAACCATCCCCATGATACAATCACTTCCCAGCAGGTCCCAACCCTGACACATGGGGATTACAATTTGAGATAAGATTCGGGTGGGGAGACAGAGCCAAATCATATAAGGAATATACTAGAGACATTTAGACAGAAATTATAAATAAGACAACTACTTTAACTTGTATGACATTTTGATATTTGCATTTTCTTATTTCTTCTTTTTACATACACTGTTCTCAAAAAGCATGGGCATTGAGCAGAGAAGATAATATTATTTCATATTTACATGTAGAGATAAGTGAACCTCAGAAGAACATATATGCACCCAACACAGAAGCACCCAAATTCATAACGCAAGTTCTTAGAGACCTACAAAAGGACTTATACTCCTACACAATCCTGGTGAGAGATTTTAACACCCCACTAACAATATTAGACAGATCATTAAGACGAAAAATTAACAAAAATACACAGGACCTGAACTTAACTCTGGATCAAGTGTACCTGATAGATATCTACAGAATATACATTCTTCTCATTGCCAAATGACAGTTACTTTAAAATTGATTACATTATCAGAAGTAAAATACTCCTCAGCAAATGCTAAAGAACTCAAATCATAACAAACAGTTTCTCAGACCACAGTGCAATCACATTAGAACTCAAGAATAAGAAATTCACTCAAAACTACACAACTACATGGAAATTGAACAGCCTGCTCCTGGTGATGAAATTAAGGCAGAAATCAAGAAGTTCTTTGAAACTAATGAGAACAAAAAGATAATGTACCAGAATCTCTGGGATGCAGCTAAAGCAGTGTTAAGAGGGAAATTTATAGTACTAAACGTGCACATCAAAAGGGTAGATAGATCTCAAGTTAACAACTTAACATGTCAACTAAAAGAACTAGAGAACAAAGCAAATGAACCAGAAAGCTGGCAGAAGAAAAGAAATAGCAAAGATCACAGCTCAACTGAAAGAGATAGAGACCCCAAAAACCCTTCAAAAAATTAACAAATCCAGTAGCTGGTTTTTGGAAAAAAATAATAAAATAGAACACTAACTAGACTAATGAAGGAAAGAGAGAATAATCAAATAAACATACTCAGAAATTAAAAAGGCAATATCACCACTGACCCCACAGTTATACAAATCACCAACAGAGAACACTATAAACACCTCTATGTGTATAAATTAGAAAATCTAGAAGAAATGGGTAACTTCCTGGACACATACACCCTCTTAAGACTGAATCAGAAAGAAATTGAATCCCTGAATACATGAATAATGAGTTCTGAAATTGAGGAAGAAATAAAGAGCCTAAGGACCAAAAAACACCCAGAGGATGGATTCACAGCTGAATTCTACCAGCGTTACGAAGAAGGGCTGGTATCATTTCTTCTGAAACTATTCCAAAAAATTAAAAAGGAGGGGCTCTTCCCTAATTCATTCTATGAACAAGCATCATCCTGTTGCCAAAACCTGTCAGAGATACAATAAATAAAAAAAAAAAAAGAAAGAAAGAAAAAAACTTCAGGCCAATATCCTTGATGAACATCGATACAAAAATCATCAATAAAATACTGACAAACCAACTCAGCAGCACATCAAAAAGCTTATTCACCACAGTAAAGTCAGTTTCACATCCAAGATGCAAGGTTGGTTCAACATATGCAAATCAATAAATGCAATTCATCACATAAACATAACTAAAGACAAAATATACATTATTTTCTCCACAGATGCAGAAAAGGCCTCCAATAAAATTTGACATCCCTTCATGTTAAAAACTCTCAATAAACTGGGTATTGAAGAATCATACCTCAAAATAATAAAAGCCATCTATGACAAATCCACAGCCAATATAGTAATGCACAAAAGCTGGAAGCATTCACCTTGAAAACCAGCACAGGACAAGGATGCCCTCTCTCATCACTCCTATTCAATGTAAAAGGAAAGTTCTGGCCAAGGCAATCAGGCAAGAGAAAGAAATGAAAGTTATTCAAATAAGAAGAGAGGAAGTCAAATTATCTTTATTGCAAATGACATAATCCTGTATCTAAAAACCCCATCACCTCATCCCAAAAGCTTCTTATGCTGATAAACAATTTCAGCTAAATCTCAGGATATAAAATCAAAATGCAAAAGTCTCTACCATTCCTGTACACCAACAACAGGCAAGCAGAGAGCCAAATCATAAATGAACTTCAATTCACAATTGCTATGAAAAGAATAAAATATGTAGGAATACAGCTAACAAGGGAAGTGAAGGACCTTTTCAAGGAGAGCTACAAACCACTGCTCAAAGAAATCAGAGAGGTCACACACAAATGGGGAAATATTCCATGCTCATGGATAGGAAGAATCAATATTGTGAAAATGGCCATACTGCCCAAAGCAATTTATAGATTCAATGCTATTCCCATTAAACTACCACTGACATTCTTCACAGAATTAGAAAAAACTACTTTAAAGTTCACATGGAACCAAAAAAGAATTGGAATAGCCAAAATAATCCTAAGCAAAAAGAACAAAGCTGGAGGCATCATGCAACCTGACTTCAAACTAGACTATACTACAAGGCTACAGTAACCAAAACAGCATGGTACTGGTGCAAGAACAGGCACATAGACCAATGGGAAAAAAAACATAGAATTCAAAATAAAATTGCACACCTACAACCATCTGATCTTCAACAAACTTAACAAAAACAAGCAATGAGGAAAGTACTCCCTACTTAATAAATGTTGCTGGGAGTGCTGGCTAGCCATATACAGAAAATTAAAATTGGACTCCTTTCTTACACCATATACAAAAATTAACTCAACAGAGATTAAAGACTTAACTGTAAAACCCCAAACTATACGAAAAAAAAAAAAAAAAAAAAAAAAAAGGAAAAAAAACATAGAAGAAAACCAGGCAATACCATTCAGGACATAGGCTCAGGGAAAGATTTCATGATGGAAACACCAAATGCAATTGCAACAAAAGCAAAAATTGACAAATGGGATCTAATTAAACTAAAGAGCTTCTGCACAACAGAAAAACTATCATCAGAGTGAACAGACAACTTACACAATGGGAGAAAATTTTTGCAATCCTTTTATCTGGCAAAGGTCTAATATCCTGAGTCTACAAGGAAGTTAAACAAATGTATTAAAAAACCACAAATGACCTATTAAAAAGTGGGCAAAGGATATGAACACACACTTCTCGAAGAAGACATTCATGCAGTCAAAGATATGAAAAAAAAACTCAACATCACTAATCATTAGAGAAATGCGAATCAAAACCACAATAAGATACCATCTCCCACCAGTCGGAATAATGATTATTAAAAAGTCAAGAAACAACAGATGCTGGTGAGCTTGTGAAGAAAAAGGAATGTTTTTACGCTGTTGAGTAAAATGTGTTTTACCCAAGTGTAAATTAGTTTAACCATTGTGAAAAACAGTGTGGTGGTTCCTCAAAGACCTAGAAACAGAAATACCATTTGATCCAGCAATCCCATTACTGAGTATATACCCAAATGAATAAAAATCATTCTATTATAAAGATGCATGCACATGTATGTTCAATGCAGCACTCTTCACAGTAGCAAAGACATGAAATCAACCTAAACGCCCATCAATGATAGACTGGATAAATAAAATGTGATGTGAGATATATACATATATATACCATGAAATGCTATGCAGTCGGAAAAAAGAATGAGATCATGTCCTTTGCAGGGACATGGATGGAGTTGAAACCCATTTTCCTCAGCAAACTAACACAGGAACAGAAAACCAAATGCCACATGTTTTCACTTATAAGTTGGAGTTGAATGATGAGAACACATGGACACAGGGTCGGGTGGTGGGGTTGGAGAGCATCAGGAAGAATAACTAATGGATGCTAGGCTTAGTACCTAAGTGATGTGATGATCTGTGACAAACCACTATGGCATATGTTTACCTATGTAACAAACCCGCACATCCTGCACATGTACCCAAAATAAAATTTCAAGGAAAAAAAAAGGAGAAGGAAATAAAAGAAAACATAAATGTACTTAAAACATTGCCTGGCACATAAACAATGAACAAAAAATTTAAAAAAACTTTTAGACAGAATCAAAAACAAGTGAAACCAGTTTATAACAACAGAACTCATACTAATAGTTACCCTTGGGAAGGGGAAATAATCAAAAGAGGGTGAAAGGGGAATACTGATTTTTGGTAGTGTTCTGTTTCTTGATCTGGTCCTCAGATGGATTATTTCATTTGGGAAAATTTCTTGAACTACACACAATGAGTACACTTTTCTCTATGCATGTTATAGTTTAATAAAAAGTTTTTTAATTATAAGAAAATACAAAATAACAATGATAAAATTTTATAGATTTTTTTTCCCATTATGTTTAGAAATTGTGGTTGAAGATATCCATGGTTTTATGGAGATGAATAAACATCGAATGGGCTGGAAACTTCCAATTCTAAACATGTGTATGGGTTCTAAAATTATACACCAAAAGTATACATGTATTTGAAACAATTTTAAAATATCTGTAGAAAAACTAAAACTTTTTATGCTAACTTCATAGTTTTTGGTATTTACTTTTAAAAAATAGGAACTACCACTGTACACTTTAGTACTAATTAATTTTACAAAACCAAATATACTTAATAAATGTATAAAGATGTATTTTAAGGATTCCGCTTTGTGTTTATTTGCTTATGTGCCATCCTATCTTACTACACTGGAAAGCACTTAAAGGCAAAAGCTGCATCATTTATTTTGCTATTTCCACCATCTAGCATACGTTCGTAGAATCTTACACATGTTTTTGAATTAAAGAATAGCATGGCAATAGGTGAGTTAAGATACAGAGAAGATGAGCCTATTTTCTCCATTTTTCTTCTTATCACACCCCAGTCAATCTTCCTCAGTCCACAAACCATGAGGACAATCAAGCAGCACTATAGAGAAGCCATCACAGCAAGGAACTGAAGTCTTCGCCAACAGCCAACACTAGCTAGACAGCTGTGTGAGGGAGCCGCTAGGTAGATGGACCCACAATTCCAGTCAGTACTTCTAGTACTTGCAGCCTGACCAATATCTGGCTGAAACCACCTGAGAGAGTCTCAGCTGGAACTACTGAGGTAAGCCACATGTGAAATCCCGAGCAACAAAAAGGAGAGGTAGTAACCATTTTTGTTCTAATGTGCTAGTTAAGATAATTTGTTACAGATGAGGAGGCAATCACATGGCTTGAAATACAATACTTTAAGTACACAAATTCAATTATTGATAGCAAAGTATTAGAAACAAGCAAATTACCCGACCATAGAAGATAATAAATTATGGTACATTTGTATGACAGAGTACTATGCAAGCCATGTAGAAGAATGACAAATGTCTCCGTAAACTGATATGAAGTAGTTTCCCATATAAATAATTACATAAACTAAAGAAAAGACCTTTAAAAATACCTTAACAGGCCGGGCGCGGTGGCTCAAGCCTGTAATCCCAGCACTTTGGGAGACCGAGACGGGTGGATCACGAGGTCAGGAGATCGAGACCATCCTGGCTAACACGGTGAAACCCTGTCTCTACTAAAAAATACAAAATACTAGCCGGGCGAGGTGGCGGGCGCTTGTAGTCCCAGCTACTCGGGAGGCTGAGACAGGAGAATGGCGTAAACCCGGGAGGCGGAGCTTGCAGTGAGCCGAGATCCGGCCACTGCACTCCAGCCTGGGTGACAGAGCAAGACTCCGTCTCAAAAAAAAAAAAAAAAAAAAATACCTTAACAACATCACCCAAGAAAGCAAACAACTGAATAAACGAAGCAAATGTCGCAAAATCTGATTATTCCGGAATCTGTACTTTCATAATATTCTTGTTTCATTGAGTATTGTTGATTTTTTCATGCTAAAAATTTTAAAACCTAGAAAGTTAAACAAATTATGTAAAATAGTTTTATTCACTATGAAAACTTCCTTCTGCTTACATAAGATTAGATCTACAGTTTCAAGAAAAGGAATCATAGCTGTTTAGCTACCCACTCTTCCTTCCTTAAGGTTTCAAAAACAAAAAAGTTGAAAGATGCAAGATGGGCCAGGGGCTCATGCCTATAATTCCAGCACTTTGGGAGGCTGAGATGGGTGGATCACCTGAGGTCAGGAGCTCAAGACTAGCCTGACCAACATGGCGAAACTCCATCTCTACTAAAAAGACAAAAAATTAACCAGGCACAGTTGTACGCAACTGTACTCCTAGCTACTTGGGATGCTGAGGCACCAGAATCACTTGAACCCAAGGTGGAGGTAGCAGTGAGCCAAGATGGAGCCACTGCACTCCAACCTGGGTGACAGAGCAAGGCTCCATATTTTTAAAAAAAGAAATAAAGATGCATACATTAATACCTAATCAGGTTTTAATTTTTCTCAATCCAAAATGGTAGAGAACCACTCATTTGAAAAATTAGGTTCTAGCATCTTTTTACTCATGAGAATATCTAGAGACCACTAGGCATTACTCCAGAGAGTGCAGGAATGAATGCATGCATCTTGGCACCATTTGTTGACCCTGAAAATGTGCTATTAATTGCCCAAGCATTGAAACACATTCCACTCTGTAATTATCTTAAAAATAATAATAATCATCTCACTACTTTGGTAAAAAAAAAAAGCATTGGGTTTAAAAAGCATGAATAGTTAATGAGACTTACTAAATTTAATTATCTTGATTGAAGAGAAAATGTAAGTGCTCTACCCATAACTTTGTGGAAAATCATCTGTCAACTCCCTCCACTGGACTCACAAAATACGCAAAATCTATGACTTTATTTTTTTAAGAATAAATTGTAATAATTAGAATTTGAACATTGGGGAAAAGGAAAATCCTTGAATCTTATTATTTAAGAGAGAATTGTCCTGAAACTTTGAAATAGAGGTTTTTTTTTGTTTTTGTTTTTGTTTTTGTTTTTTTACTTTCCATGCACCGAGAAGGAGATATTCATATGTCACCCTTATACTACAATTCACAAGGCAAACATTCAAAATAGGTTAATCAGCAGGGCACAGTGGTTCATGCCTGTAATCCCAGCACTTTGGGAGACCAAAGCGGGAGGATCGCCTGAGGTCAGGAGTTTAAGAACAGCCTGGCCAACGTGACGAAACCCCATCTCTACTAAAATACAAAAATTAGCTGGGCGTGATGGCATGTGCCTGTAATCCCAGCTACTCGGAAGTCTGAAGCAGGAGGATTGCTTGAGCCCAGGAGGCAAAGGTTGCAGTGAGCCAAGATCACATCACTGCACTCCAGCCTAGGTGACCCAGCAAGACTCCATCTCAGAAAAAAGAAAAAAGGTTGATCTTCTATCGAAATGTATTTAGTTAAACACATGCAACTGGAAGTTCAAAAAGGAATCACAGAAAAGAGACTGGCTTGCCCAAATATGGTAGAAATTTAGCATCCTTTTGATCTAAAACATTCACAGAAGGAGCTGACCGAAGGACACGGATTTGGGATCAAATATTTCCACACCACTGGCGTTGTTCTAAGGTGAGAGTAGAGGAAGCCATAGGCCTTAGACCCAATATAGGAAATGTGTCCATTAAAAAGCAACCAATACAAACAGCTGAAATAAGTCCAGCACTGTTCTCTGTGATATGCAGTTGCTTCCTAGGTTTATTATCAATAATAGCAGCCATTTACCTGCAGAGAATATAATGTCCTTTTGTGTTATCACAGTCGTGATTTTTTTATCATAAAGATTAATACTGTCTAAAAAGTCTTTAGCTCCTTTAACTTTACTCAAACAACTAAAGTATTTAATGAGAAATGTTCCAATCCTTTCCAGTAATTTAAATTATTAGACCCAGTACCATAATATTATAATCTGAATTTATAATAAACTCTTCTGAATATTTTACTCTAATTTTATTTGTTTATTTTTTCACAGATTTATTAAGGAATATTTGACAAAGAAAAATTGTGTAGATCTACAGTGTACTATGTGATGTTTGGACATAAGAATACATTGTGAAATCTTTAAATCAAGTTAATTAGTATGTTCATATTTTTTGTACATGGTGAGAACAGGTAAGATCTACTCCGTTAGCAATTTTCAAGTATGCAGTAATTATTAGCTAGAGTCACCATGCTATACAATGGATCTCAGGAAAGAGGAACATGTCAGTCAAAGAGCACAAAGTATCTTCCTTAAAGCAAGTCTTAAATCCTATAAAGAAAAACAAAACAAGTAACAACAAAAACTGAAAGACCTATAGCTCTGCCTTTATATATATATATTTGTTTGTTTGTTTGCCTCTTCCTTTATTTCTTTTTTATTATTATTATTATACTTTAAGTTCTATGGTACATGTGCACAACGTGCAGGTTTGTTACATATGTATACATGTGCCATGTTGGTGTGCTGCACCCGTTAACTCCTCATTTACATTAGGTATATCTCCTAATGCTATCCCTCCCCCCTCCCCCCACCCTACGACAGGCCCCGGTGTGTGATGTTCCCCTTCCTGTGTCCAAGTGTTCTCATTGTTCAAGTCCCACCTATAAGTGAGAATGTGCGGTGTTTGGTTTTCTGTCCTTGCGATAGTTTGCTCAGAATGATGGTTTCCAGCTTCATCCACGTCCCTACAAAGGATATGAACTCATCCTTTTTTGTGGATGCATAGTATTCCGTGGTATATATGTGCCACATTTTCTTAATCCAGTCTATCATTGATGGACATTTGGGTTGGTTCCAAGTCTTTGCTATTGTGAATAGTTCTGCAATAAACATATGTGTACATGTGTCTTTATAGCAGCATGATTTATAATCTTTTGGGTATATGCCCAGTAATAAGTAATAAACTGGTAAAAATACCGGTAAAAAATGGTATTTCTAGTTCTAGATCCTTGAGGAATCACCACACTGTCTTCCACAATAGTTGAACTAGTTTAAAGTCCCACCAACCAGTGTAAAAGCATTCCCATTTCTCCACATCCTCTTCAGTCCCTGTTGTTTCCTGACTTTTTAATTCTAAATTCTAACTGACTTTTTAATTCGCCATTTTAACTGGTGTGAGATGGTATTTCATTGTGGTTTTAATTTGCATTTCTCTGATGGCCAGTGATGAGTATTTTTTCATGTGTCTGTTGGCTGCATAAATGTCTTCTTTTGAGAAGTGTCTGTTCATATCCTTTACCCATTTTTGGATGGGATTGTTTGATTTTTTCTTGTAAATTTGTTTAAGTTCTTTGTAGATTCTGAATATTAGCCCTTTGTCAGATGGGTAGATTGTAAAAATTTTCTCCCATTCTGTAGGTTGCCTGTTCACTCTAATGGTAGTGCCTTTTATATTTTTAACTGATTTAGATTAATATGAATTGCAGGCTTATTGATAGTGATAATGCTTTTCATGTTCTGATTCTCCAGAACGATCTAAATAATTTTTAATAGTGTTGCAACAAAGAACATGATTCATTATTTCACTCCTTTTATGGCTGCATAGTATTCCATGGTATATAAGTACCACATTTTCTTTGTGCAATCCACCATTGATGAGTACCTAGGTTGATTTATTGTCTTTGCTACTGTGAATAGTGCAGCAATGCCTGTGTCTTTTTGACAGAACAATTTATTTTCATTTAGGTATATACCCAGTAATGGGACTGCTGGGTTGAATGGTAGTTCTGTTTTAAGTTCTTTGAGAAATCTCCAAACTGCTTTCCACAACCACTGAACTAATTTACATTCCCACCAACTGCGTATGAGCATTCCCCTTTCTCTGCAACCTTGCCAGCGTCTATTGCTTTTTTTGACTTTTTAATAATAGCCATTCTGATTGTGTCTCATTGCAGCTGGAGGCCATTATTCTAAGTGAATTAATGCAGGAACAGAAAACCAAATATTGCATGTTCTCACTTATAAATGAGAGCTAAATACATGGACATAAAGATGGGAACAATAGACACTGGGGACTACTACACAGGGGAGGGAGGGAGGGACGGGTGTGGGGTGAAAAAATACCTATTGGATTATATGCTTTCTACCTGGATAATGGGATCCATACCCCACACCTCAGCATCACACATACACACGTGTAACAAACTAGCACATGTACCCCCATATCTAAAATAAAAGTTGAAGAAAAAGAAAAGAATGTTAAGCCTCTCATCCTTCTTCTAAACACTTCAGTACTTTGCCACTCAATATCTTGTTCTTGAAATTTCTTCTCCCTCTCTTCCCCTTTGATATCTTTCCTAATCATTCTTATATCAGCATAGAAAGTTACATTTTTGTCTCCTACCTCTTTTAATATGCTGTCCTGCGTGATAAGAAAATGAAAAACAAACTCTTTTTTACATTATAATGATTTACATTTCTTAATTAAGTGATATATTCCAGTGGCAGTGGGAATGGGGCATTTGGAGAAGGCTGGAGGGAAACATTTTGATCTGAAAGTACCAAGGGGAAATAAACATAATGATGGCAGTAACGCTACAGTGCTGATTTGGGGGAGAATTTCAAAAGCTATCAACTTCATGGAAAACTGTCACATCAAGAGTAATCATATTCATCATCATACACATGGCAATGACAAAGTATTAAGTGGAAGTATTATATTCAAAGAGAGATTTTTGGTCATCCTTAACTATGATTGAAACACTTTCTTAGAGGCCCCAAGTTAATCCAAGAGAAATAGAAATATGTTTTTATTAATTTAGTATGCAATGTGATTGGAGAATTAAAGAACATCAGATTGAAGCAAGCATGTGACATACATCCTTACTATGGATGTAGGCATTAATTGCTATTGACCACTAAGTCTATCCTAGTATATACAATTAGAATAAAATTAAATTTAAAAAAAGCTAAGTTATGAGTAATGAATGTATAAAAAGGCATTGTTAATTGATATATAATTTTATTTATATGATAAACTTAACACTAGGTGAGAAGTTCAGCACATTTGCAGAATATATCTGTACTTCTAAGTATCACTTAAAGGCAGTTTCACTAAAATTCACTACTAGGTGGCTAGGACTTTAATGTATATAAAAGCTAAACTTCAAATTTCTTTTGCTATATAAATCATAAAATGCCTTTGAAAATGTCTTTGAAAGCATTGACTGTTTTAAATAACGTGCAAGCTCTGTTATAAAATGTTAGTGACAAAAATTAATTTCAAAAAGTAAATAATTTCAGAAAACATGTGTGCTTATGTATGATTCATGATCATAAAAAGAATTAAAAATAACTCTAAAGTTATTGATTTTATCCATCCTCTTATAAACACTAGAAATTTAATTTCAGAGTTTACAAAGAAAATGTCTTTAAATAAGGCAACTAGTAAGAAATTTCTGCCTGTTTCCAAATTCCCATAATAGAATAAGTGTATCTTTAACTTATAAATGTGCATAATTTCAGTTATTTTATGATAACCCTTCACTGGCCTTCTAGATATTCTTACCATTGCATTTTGGTGCATTGTATTAATAATGTCTTGAAGTATCTTGTGGCTTAATTCAGTGTTGTTAAAGGTGACCTTTTGATTTGATTGTTTAGCTGACTTTGGTGCTAATAAGATAAAGAATGAGGTGTCTAATGAACCTTGTATATGGAAATAATGATAGATGGCTTATTTGGAATTCTACAGATGCAGCACTGCCAAGGCTACTGAGGAGTCTTTGGATCCTAACTAATTTTAGAGAGGTTTTATTGATTACACAGAGACAGGGCTCATTTTAATCATTTTTACAGCACTGTATTGCCTGAGGTACCAAAATCCATTAAACAAGGATTATAAACTTTATTTTAAACTGGATCCTAAATTGTTTCTTGATGTATAGTCAACAACAGCTCTGTAATATCAATCACAGTTACTAAGGCATATTAAAATCAACTTGTTTAATTTTAATTGCTCATATGCCTGACCCTCTGAGATGCAGCTGTTCATGAAGCTAAATTACTTTTCTCCCAGATAGGAGTTTCATTTTAGTTTATGTTGCAATCATTTCTTTCCTAAGGCTACCAACATGTTCTGTTTTTTACATGTCTACTTTTAATTTTTTCTCCCTATCTTTAAAAATGTACTAGAAATGACTCCAAGACATGACATTTTTTGTCATTCTCCACATCTTTTAATCTTTCTAGGGAATAAGTGTTTCAGTGAAAGTATTTGAGTTTAATATTAAAATCATACAAGAACATATGCAAATGTTTCATGTGGATGCATTCTTATAGAATAGAAGTAGGATAACTAGATCATATACCTGGGAGCAAAAATATTTAGTTTGTTTAATAGAACGTGAGTTTTCTTATTTTAAATCAGCACTTTATATGTTTGATGTATTGCATAGATTTAGTATAAGCATGTGTACTCATTAAATCTTTATTAAAATGCAAAGGATTATGAATCAATACCCATATTATGTAACACTGGAGAAACAAAAGGGGATAGAAAATAAACCTATGAGCGTGACTTCTCTGGGAATAGATTGCCTTGAACAGTAAGAATACCTGATTCGAGACCTGGTTTTCCCACTAAATTATTACGTGACCGACATGTTAGCTAATTCATTTGGAAGCCCATTTCCACATTTGTAAAATAAAAATAAAATTTTTCTTAAGTGACAGGGAAATTTGAATTTTATTATGTTAGTACATCTGACATATTTTAGAAATATTAATGTCCTTTCTTAGTGTTCATGTGCATATATACACATGTGTTTACTCAGATATAATATCTACTCAATTTGTCAAAGAGTCAATAGATATACAAATACCTATAGAGAGGAAACTGGTGGAGGAAAGAATGCAATATACGGAAGAATTAATTTAATCTTAAAACCATGTATTTTATGTTAAAATGAGCTTCATGCATTTTCGAAGCTATAGGTTCAAAATAACTAGGTCAGCACTTAAAATCACTATCTTGCTAGTTTCATAGTGGCCTAAACACTAAAACTGCATTACCACAAAATACATCCATTACATGTATATAAAGTGAAATCTTAATTTTCTTATTTTTTCTTCAACTCTTTAGCTTCAACTCAATAAAAGTGTTTAAAAATTAACTTTAATGTTTTGAATTTCAAATGAAGTTGAATACCACTGTTGGTGACATGTCCTTAAACATAAGTTGAGTAGGAAAATTACTAGCATTATCATATTTAGTAATATGTATATTACCTCACTTTTTTAATATCAAAGTGTGCCCACTTATGCATTAATTATAATTATGAGTCACTGATTATTCTGATCAAACCATTAAAGATGCAGGAATGAAATGTCAATGTTGGATTAAGGTTTTCCTTTTTTGTCTTTAAATGCATTGCAAGTTAACATCAGTAAAACACTTTGTCAATTTCCTAAGGAAAAGAAATAAATATAGCACAATATGGTGTACCACTTAGTGTTTGCTAACTGATAACCATGCACCCCAAGATGTATTTATGTATCGGCCAAATTTAACAAATAATTATTATTTTTCATAATGCGTAGGTTTGGTTGAACAATTCTGGCAAAGGCAACTAAGCTGAGGCCGATGTAGAGGATCGTCTCATTCACATGTCTGGTGACTCACCTGAAATAGCTGAGGCTGCTTTCTACATGGTCTTTCATCCTTCAGCAGGTTAGCCCAGGCTTCTTCACATCATTACAGAAGTATTCCTAGGAATAAAAAACAATTCCTGAGGGGTAAGAATTTTTCTCACTTTTATTTACGTCACTTTTGCTGTGGTCCCATTTAGCAAGTCACATGGCCATGCCCAGTCAACGTGGGAGAGGACTACCAAAGGATGTGTATACAAAGAAGCATGAATACATTAAGGTCCAGTATGATATAGTCTATCACACAAGGCATCATGTACTATTCTTACACTTTTTTACATATTTATATATGATTAATACTGTTCATGTCCACTTACATCCCTTTACCTGAGGGGTGCTTTTATACGCCAGCTGCCGTAGGCAGTACCTACAAAGAGTGTGTACTTTTGACTAGTCAGTTTGAGTTATTTATTTTTTACGATTATTAACAACCAAAAGAACTCTAACCAGTACTTTATTATTTCTGTTCTTTAATACAATAATAAATATACAATTGCAGTGAAGTAAACCTTAAGTACCTAGTTTGATATCAATTTTTAAGACTAAAAGAAAGTTTTTATCATCTAATTTATTCTTCTAATTTTTTTCCATACAATTTAAGGCTGTTATTAAGCACTATGGTGGGTCACATTTATTGTTTATATGAAAAATCAGGAAAGTAAAAACAAAATTCTTGCCAAGGTCAAGTGGTAAGAAAAGTTGGTATTAAAGAACTGAGGTCATATTTCACTTTTAATATGAAAAATTGAGAAAAAATGAGTATATATTAATATGTAGAAATATGTTAGCATTTAACTATAATTTAAGAAAGTTAAAAATAAAACTCAGAAATAATTAAACAATATAAGGACTTTTTAATATGCTTATGTAGGACAGTATTTTATATAATCCTCTGTGAAATTAAATATTGAGGTACTTAAATCTTTTTGAACTCATCATATGTAACTGTCAACAATGCTTCTGGCAATAATATTAAAGTATCTTCTTTGTTTATATTTTGCTATTTAAAGGATATTTTTTTCCCTTTGAGAGTCTTTCATTGCAATTCTAACTTCCCAATAAGCACCATTCACATAAGATATAACTTTTCCTGTGTATTAAATTTTAGACCTACATAGATTCCTCTGTTTGTATAGCCCTGCAATGTTACTTTAAAGGCTTCATTTCTCTAACACTATTTTGTCAACTCTTATCACTTAAGACTATTTTCTCACTTTATTTAAAATCATTCAAGAATAACATTGATAAGTTATTCTTTCCGAGGTCTTTTTGTCTTATTGAGCCAGATGGTGTCACTGTGTCACAAATTAAAATTTCCAGAGCAAATACATTCATGATATTGTTGTTTGGAAAACAAGTTTGTTAGGAAATAAATAACTGCAGTTGTCCCTCAGTATCTGCAGGGGATTGGTTCCAGAATTGCTGGCAGATACCAAAATCCACATATATTCAAGTCTCATTGTCAAGATATCAGAAGCCACAAATACAAAAATCAACATTCCGTTGAGGGGGGTTTCACATTCCATGAACATTGTATTTTGGATCTGCTTTGGTTGCTGATGCAGAACCTGCCAATATGGATAATCAGCTGTATTCACTGAAAACAAAATAAAACTCCATGCAAGTGGATCTCTGCATTTCAAATCTGTGTGGTTCAAGGATCAACTCTGTATCTTAAATTTCCAGACTTATTCCTCATCAATGCTATTTTCTACATATAGACCAATTTCTTCAAATGTGGAGCAAAACTGTCTGTATTAAAACCTTTAAAAGAGTTTAAAATGTCTAATTAATCTGTCTCCCAAAATTTATGAGAAAAAGGAGTTTAAAATTAAACTGCACTAAAATAAGTCTTCTGAAACCATGCCTCTAAGGACGTTAAGGAAAATTCATTTTTTCTCTTAAAATGCAAATTAGATATCTAAATAAATAGTTTGCATACCTCAGAGCTCCAGATCATTAGATAAGTCCAGCCCACATTGTGGCTGTGTGGATAGTCTCACACAAAATAGAATTTTGTTCTATCTTAACATTCTTGAAGGCATGTCAAAGAACACAGGACCAAAGAAAAATCAACATTATTATACTGTTTTTAAAGAAAAAGATTGTTCTACATTATATATGAAATATTTATCACATCTGATTCACAGCCTTGGCTTCTTAATTTGGAAAACTAATGCATACATTTGCCTAAGATATCAAGGCCCAACCTACTCCACAAACTGTGGTTTATAACTTCCAGTTTTAGGAAAGTGCAAACTCAGAACCAAAACTTGAGCTCTCCCACCTCTCATCTAGCATACTTTGAAAGACACTGTCAAATGATTTCCTCAATGGTGATTCTGACATCCAATAAAGGGGACATTTTATATATATATATATATATATATATATATATATATATTTTTTTTTTTTTTTTTTTTTTTTTTTTTTTTTTTTTTGAGACGGAGTCTCACTCTGTCACCCAATCTGGAGTGCAGTGGCTCACTGCAAGCTCTGCTTCTCAGGTTCACACCATTCTTCTGCCTCAGCCTCCTGAGTAGCTGGGACCACAGGCGCCCACCACCATGCCTGGCTAATTTTTTGTATTTTTAGTAGAGATGGGATTTCACCATGTTAGCCAGGATGGTCTCAATCTCTTGACCTTGTGATCCGCCTGCCTCAGCCTCCCAAAGTGCTGGGGTTACGGGTGTGAGCCACCGTGCCCGGCCTATATTTTTACTTACTAAAAATTCTCCAGCAACTACCATAGTTTCTGGCATATACTAAGTAGACATTCAATAAATTCAATAAATGTATTAGGTTGGTACAAAAGCAATCACAGTTTTTTTTCATTGCCATTAAAAGTAATACCAAAAACAGCCATTGTTTTTGCACCAGCCCAATATTATGCCAAATTAATTTAAGTTTGGCCAAAAGTGGCCTCTGATCTCCAAATCCCTGTATTCATACATTCCTAAACTGCAATTTAACAAGTATATCCTTGTAACAAATAGCTGAGTCTCAGCCAATTACAGGCAGCCAACTGACCAGGTCATATGTGAAATGATTTGGTTGTGACTCCATCCAAATCTCATCTTGAATTGTAGCTCCCGTAATTCCCTTGTGTTGTGGTAGGTACTCAGTGGGAGATAATTAGATCATGGGGGCAGTTTCCCCCATACTGGTCTCGTGGTAGTGAATAAGGCTTATGAGATCTGATGGTTTTATAAGGGGAAAGCCCTTTAATTTGGTCCTCATTCTCCATTGTCTGCCACCATGTAATACTTGCCTTTTGCCTTCCACCACGACTGCGAGGCCTCCCCAGACACATGGAGCTGTCAGTCTATTAAATATCTTTTTCTTTATAAATGACCCAGTGTCAGGTATGTCTTTATCAGTAGCATGAATACTGACTAATACAGTAAATTGGTACCAGCTGAGTAGGGTGTGGCTGTAAAAATACACAAAAATGTGGAAGCAACATTAGAACTGGGTAACAGGCAGAGGTTTGAACAGTTTGGAGAGCTCAGAAGAAGATAGGAATATGTGAGAAAGTTTGGGACTTTCTAGACGCTTGTTGAATGACTTTGACAAAAAAGCTGATAATTATATGGACAATGAAATTCAGTCTAAAATGGAGATGAGGAATTTGTTGGGAACTGGAGTAAAGGTGACTCTTGCTGTTTCAGCAAAGAGACTTGCAGCATCTTGCCCCTGCCCTAGAGATCTGTGGAACTTTGAACTGGAAAGAAATGATTTAGGGTATCTAGAAGAAGAAATTTATAAGCAGCAAAGCATTCAAGATGTGATTTGGGTGCTGTTAAAAGCATTCAGTGTTAAAAGGGAAACAGGAAATAAAAGTTCAGAAAATTTGCAGCCTGATGATGCCATAGAAAAGAAAAATCCATTTTCTGAGAAGAAATTCAAGCCAGCTACAGAAATTTGCATTAAAAACAAGGAACCAAATTTTAATTGCCAAGACACTGAGGAAAATGTCTCCAGGTCATGTCAGAGACCTTTGAGGCAGGCTTTCCCACCAGAGGCCTGGAGGCCCAGAGGAAAAAATGATTTTGTGGTTCAGGACCAGGATCCTTCTGTTGTGTGTAGTCTAGGAACTTGGTTCCCTGTGTCCCAGCCACTCCTGTCATGACTAAAAAGGGCCAACGTACAGCTCAGGACATGAATTCAGAGGGTGCAAGCCCCAAGTTTTAGCAGCTTCCATGTGATGTTGAGCCTGTGGGTGCACAGAAATCACGAATCCAGGTTTGAGAAAATCCACCTAGATTTCAGAGGATGTATGGAAATGCCTGGATGTCCAGTCAGAAGTTTGCTGCAGGAGCAGGGTCCTCTTACAGACCTTCTGCTAGGGCAATGCAGAAGGGAAATGTGGGGTGGGTACCACCACACAGAGTCTCCACTGGGGCACTGCGTAGTGGAGCTGTGAGACGACAGCCACTGTCCTTCAGACTCCAGAATGGTAGATCCACCAACAGCTTGCACCATGTGCATGGAAAAGCCATAGACACTTAATGCCAGACTGTTAAAGCAGCTGGGAGGGAGCCTGTACCATGCAAAACCACAGTGGTGGAGCTGCCCAAGACCATGGGAACCAATGTCTTGCATCAGCATGACCTGGATGCAAGACATGGAGTCAAAGGAGTTCATTTTGGAGCTTTAAGATATGACTGCCCTGCTGGAATTTGTACTTGCATGGGGCCTGTAGCCCCTTTGTTTTGGCCAATTTCTCCCATTTGGAATGGCTGTGTTTACCCAATGTCTGTACACCCATTGTATCTAGGAAATAACTAACATGCTTTTGATTTTATAGGCTCATAAGCAGAAGGGACTTGCCTTGTCTTAGATGAGATTTTGGACTGTGGACTTTTGACTTACTGCTGAAATGAGTTAAGACTCTGGGGAACTGTTGGGAAGGCATGATTGGTTTCGAAATTTGAGGACATGAGATTTGGGAGGGGCCAAGGCAGAAGAATATGGTTTGGCTGTGTTCCCACCCAAATCTCTTCTTGAATTGTAGCTCCCATAATTCCCAAATGTTGTGGGAGGGACCCAATGGGAGATAATTAAATCATGGGAGCAGTTCCCCCTTACTGTTCTCATGGTAGTGAATAAGTTTCATGAGATTTGATGGTTTTATGAGGGGAAACCCCTTTCACTTGGCTCTCATTCTCTTTTGTCTGCCCTCACGTAAGATGTGCCTTTTACCTTCTACCATGATTGTGAGGCGTCCCCAGACACATGGAACTGTGAGTCCATTAAACCTTTTTTCCTTTATAAAGTATCCAGTCTCATGTATATCTTTATCGGCAGCATGAAAATGGACTAATACAATGCACATATATAAAGTAAATGCCTCATCATAACATGTCCAAACAAAGCAAATGCCAAGCAGTAACCAATCAAACTCTTTCTGTACCTCAGTTCCTTTTTCTGTCTGTAAACCCTCCCTGTCAGCGTTGCTGGATGGAGACCTCTGAACCTCTCCTGGTTTTGACTGATGATGGATTTATAAATTCTTCATTGCTGGCCAGGCGCAGTGGCTCACGCCTGTAATCCCAGCACTGTGGGAGGTCGAGGCGGGCAGAATACCTGAGCTCAGGAGTTCATAACCAGCCTGGGCAACATCATGAAACCTCATCTCTACTAAAATACAAAAAATTAGCTGGGCATGGCAGCATGCACCTGTAGTCCTAGCTACACGGGATGCTGAGGCAGGAGAATTGCTTGAGTCTGGGAGGTGGAGATTGCAATAAGCTGAGATCACACCACTACACTCTAGCATGAGTGACAGAGCAAGATTCCACCTCAAAATAAATAAATAAATAAATAAATAAATAAATAAATAAATAAATAAAAATTTGTTGCTAAATAAACCCTTAGAAATTTAGTTTGTCTAAAGTTTTTCTTTTAACACTTCATTGTCTTTGGTTCTGTTTAGATGCTGGATTACATTTATTGATTTGCATATGTTGAACCAGCCTTGCATCCCAGGGATGAGGCCTTGCATCCCCTTGATCATGGTGGATAACCTTTTTGATGTGTTGCTGGATTCGGTTTGCCAGTATTTTATTGAGGATTTTTGCATTAATGTTCATCAGGGATATTGGTCTAAAATTCTCTTTTTTTGTTGTGTCTCTGCCAGGCTTTGGTATCAGGATGATGTTGGCCTCATAAAATGAGTTACGGAGGATTCTCTCTCTTTCTATTGATTTGAATAGTTTCAGAAGGAATGGTACCAGCTCCTCCTTGTACCTCTGGTAGAATTCAGCTGTGAATCCGTCTGGACCTGGACTTTTTTTGGTTGGTAGGCTATTAATTATTGCCTCAATTTCAGAGCCTGCTATTGAGTCCTGCTATTGAGTCCTCAATTTCAGAGCCTGCTATTGAATCCCTCTATTCAGGGGGATTCAACTTCTTCCTGGTTTAGCCTTGGGAGAGTGTAAGTGTCCAGGAAATTATCCATTTCTTCTAGATTTTTTAGTTTATTTGCATAGAGGTGTTTATAGTATTCTCTGATGGTAGTTTGTATTTCTGTGGGGTTGGTGGTGACATCCCCTTTATCATTTTTTATTGTGTCTATTTGATTCTTCTCTCTTTCCTTCTTTATTAGTCTTGCTAGCAGTCTATCAATTTTGATTATCTCAATAGATGCAGAAAAGGCCTTTGACAAAATTCAACAGCCCTTCATGCTAAAAACTCTCAATAAATTTGGTATTGATGGAACATATCTCAAAATAAGAAGCTATTTATGACAAACCCACAGCCAATATCATACTGAATGGGCAAAGACTAGAAGCATTCCCTTTGAAAACTGGCACAAGACAGGGATGCCCTCTCTCACCACTCCTATTCAACATAGTGTTGGAAGCTCTGGCTAGGGCAATCAGGCAAGAGAAAGAAATCAAGGGTATTCAGTTAAGAAAAGAAGAAGTCAAATTGTCCCTGTTTGCAGATGACATGATTGTATATTTAGAAAACTCCATCATCTCAGCCCAAAATCTCCTTAAGCTGAAAAGCAACTTCAGCAAAGTCTCAGGATACAAAATTAATGTGCAAAAATCACAAGCATTCTTATACATCAGTAACAGACAAACAGAGAACCAAATCAGAAATGAACTTCCATTCACAATTGATTGAAAGAGAATAAAATACCTAGGAATCCAACTTACAAGGGATGTAAAGGACCTCTTCAAGGAGAACTACAAACCACTGCTCAGTGAAATAAAAGAAGACATAAACAAATGGAAGAACATACCATGCTCATGGATATGAAGAATTAATATTGTGAAAATGGCCATACTGCCCAAGGTAATTTATAGATTCAATGCCATCCCCATCAAGCTACCAATGAGTTTCTTCACAGAATTGGAAAAAACTGCTTTAAAGTTCATATGGAACCAAAAAAGAGCCCGCATTGCCAAGACAATCCTAAGTCAAAAGAACAAAGCCAGAGGCATCACGCTACCTGACTTCAAACTATACTACGAGGCTACAGTAACCAAAACAGCATGGTACTGGTACCAAAACAGAGAGATAGACCAATGGAACAGAACAGAGCCCTCAGAAATAACGCCACAAATCTACAGCCATCTGATCTTTGACAAACCTGACAAAAACAAGAAATGGGGAAAAGATTCCCTATTTAATAAATGGTGCTGGGAAAACTGGCTAGCCACATGTAGAAGGCTGAAACTGGATCCCTTCCTTACACCTTATACAAAAATTAATTCAAGATGGATTAGAGACTTAAATGTTAGACCTAATACCATAAAAACCCTAGAAGAAAACCTAGGTAATACCATTCAGGACATAGGCATGGGCAAGGACTTCATGTCTGAAACACCAAAAGCAATGGCAACAAAAGCCAAAATTGACAAATGGGATCTAATTAAACTAAAGAGCTTCTGCACAGCAAAAGAAACTACCATCAGAGTGAACAAGCAACCTACAGAATGGGAGAAAATTTTTGCAATCTACTCATCTGACAAAGGGCTAATATCCAGAAGCTACAAACAACTCAAACAAATTTACAAGAAAAAAACAAACAACCCCATCAAAAAGTGGGCAAAGGATATGAACAGACATTTCTCAAAAGAAGACATGCATACAGCCAACACACGCATGAAAAAATGCTCATCATCACTGGCCATCAGAGAAATGCAAATCAAAACCACAATGAGATACCATCTCACACCAGTTAGAATGGCGATCATTCAAAAGTCAGGAAACAACAGGTGCTGGAGAGGATGTGGAGAAATAGGAACACTTTTACACTGTTGGTGGGATTGTAAACTAGTTCAACCATTATGGAAAACAGTATGGCGATCCGTCAAGGATCTAGAACTAGAAATTCCATTTGACCCAGCCATCCAATTACTGGGTATATACCCAAAGGTTTATAAATCATGCTGCTATAAAGACACATGCACACATATGTTTATTGCGGCACTATTCACAATAGCAAAGACTTGGAATCAACCCAAATGTCCATCAGTGACAGACTGGATTAAGAAAATGTGGCACATATACACCATGGAATACTATGCAGCCATAAAAAAGGATGAGTTTGTGTCCTTTGTAGGGACATGGATGCAGCTGGAAACCATCATTCTCAGCAAACTATCGCAAGAACAGAAAACCAAACACCGCATGTTCTCACTCATAGGTTGGAATTGAACAATGAAAACACTTCGACTCGGGAAGGGGAACATCACACACTGGGGCCTATTATGGGGAGGGGGGAAGGGGGAGGGATGGCATTGGAAGTGATAACTGATGTAAATGAGGAGTTGATGGGTGCTGACGAGTTGATGGGTGCAGCACACCAACATGGCACAAGTATACATATGTAACAAACCTGCACGTTGTGCACATGTACCCTAGAACTTAAAGTATAATAATAAAAAATAAATAAATTTTTTAAAAAAGGAAAGACATGTAAAAAATATAAAAACAAAAGAAATAAAAAAATAAAAGAAAATGCAAACCAAAACCGCAATGAGAAGTCACTTCATACCCACTCGGATGGCTATAATAAAAATAATAATAATTTTTGATGACAAGTATGTGGAGAAAATAGAAACCTCATATATTGTTGGTGGGGATGCGAAGTGGTGTAGAACTATGGAAAACTGTTTGGGAGTTCCTCAAAGCATTAAACATATTACTACTCAGAAACAAACAAACAAACAAACAAAAAACCGGTTCATTGTCAGACTGGAATCCTAAGTAGACATCTAACAATCCCTGAAAGCACTCAGTGACCAGGAGAAAGTACCCACCAGGGCCCATTGTACCCAGTGATCTCTCACAGCAGTGGGAGTGTGAGTGAGTTCTCTCGTCTTCAAGCTCCACAAACTTGTGTTTTGAGTTCTCTGAGTTTATATGTGCACTTTTGATCTAGAGTGGGTATGGAAGTCATGACAGAGACAGGATTGGGTCCTGCAGGGAGGCTTCAGGTGTGTGACTAGATTAGACATAAGCTAAACTGGGTTCAATAGATAGGTGGGTTTACTACAAGACAGAACCATGGGCTCATCTGGATCCAAGGAGTCTAGAACTCTTCCATCTGGGGCACCAGCCAATTACATTTATAAAAACTGTAGACCCAGAATCACTGCTTTTCTAGAGAAACATGTAACTCATACTAAGATAACTTTGAGTTACAATGTCCACAGTAGGAAAACTTCTTACAAAAGGTGAGATGCATATTTTTATAGCTACATCAATACAGGTGTTAGCAGTGGTGAATTTGTATGGATCTGCAGCAACCTCAATTCTTGCTTCTTTAGAATAAATAATTTGATGGAGGGACATAAAGCCAAAGGAGAGACCAAGGCAAGTTTTAGAGCAGAAGAGAAGGTTATTAAAAAGTTTAGAGCAGGAATGAAAGAAAATAAAGTACACTTGGACAAGGGCCAAGTAGACAACTTGAGAGATTGTGTAAGGTTTGACCTTTGACTTGAGTTCTTATACATTGGCATCCTTCTGGGTTTGAATGACTTCTCCCCTGATTCTTCCCTTGAGGTGGGCTATCTGCGTGTGCAGTGGCCTGCCAGAACCAGGGAGGGGCTGCATGCACAGCGTATTTACTAGAGTTATACACATGCTCACCTGAGATATTCTTCTTTTACCTGTCCGAATGTTCCCATAAGGTCATCTATCAGTTAAACTCTTCCCTTTTTTCTCTTAGTGTGCATGCGTGAGCCCACTCTCCCAACTCTTGAGATCTTATCAGGAAGCTACTGGTTACCAGTTTCAGATTGTTCTATCTATTGGGAGGCTGCCTTTCCCCGACACTGGCTGCAACCAATTATTATTTTAGAGAGACAGTTAACAATCACCCAACCATCATCTGGTGGTCCCCTGACATTCCTTGAATGGGAGCCCTCTCCTGCCCTGCTCGTATCTGCCTGACTACCTACCTACTAGTCAGGCAGGGACCAAGAGAATGTCTTTGTACATATTTTAAACCTAATCCAGTGGGTCTTAAACTAAAACACCCAGTGCTCTGGGATATCTGCCTTTATTGTAAACAAGCCATTGGCAAAGAGTGTCCACTTTTACACCAGCCATCAGAGGGAGCCCTCCCTTTGTCACAAACTATTAATTTTATTTATTTATTTATTTATTTATTTATTTATTTTACTAGAAGAAGCCCTCAAAGTCTTCACTCCCAGGAAAATAATTGACCAAGGTCTCAGAGAGAAAAGAGAATACTTTTGTGGTGGGAGTTTCAAATCAAGTCCAAAAATCTCCATGTCTGAACCTATCCAATTGACACTTGGACCATTTTCAGAGAAAAATTTCTAAGAATCAGTTTTCCCTTTTCTCTAGTCAATTTTGCTTCTTTCATAAGAAACTCAAGGTTGATGGATACCCCTCTTCTCAAACCCCTGATGACTATATGGACTATATGCTCTGCCAACTCTGTTCAACACTTTCCTATTATCATGGTCTTCTCTATGCCCCAACACTCCTTCTCATGAGGAGAGTGGTGAAAGTGGGTACCTGAATGAAAGTGTGATAGGGTTTGACTCTGTGTCTCCACCCAAATCTCACCTGTAACTCCCATAATTCCCATGTGTCGTAGGAGGGAGCCAGTGGGAGATAACTGAATCAATGGGGTGGGTCTGTCCCATGCTGTTCTCATGGTAGTTAATAAGTATCACAACATCTGATGGATTTACAAATGGGAGTTCCCTGCACAAGCTCTCTCTTTGCCTGCTGCCCTCTGGGTAAGATGTGACTTGCCCTCCGTTGTCATCTGCCATGATTGTGAGGCTTCCCCAGCCACATGAAAATGTAAGTCCAATTAAACCTCTTTGTTTTGTAAATTGCCCAGTCTCAGGTATGTCTTTATCAGCAGCGTGAAAATGATCTAAAACAGTAAATTGGTACTGGAAGTGGGGTGTTGCCATAAAGTTACCTGAAAATATGTAAGTGACTTTGGAACTGCATACTAGGCAGAGGTTGGAACACTTTGGAGGGCTCAAAACAAGACAGGAACTTGTGAGAAAGTTTGGAACTACTTAGAAACTTGTTGAATGGTTTTGACAAAAATGCTGATAGCGATATGAACAATAAACTCCAGGCCGAGGTGGTCTCAGATGGAAATAAGAAACTTGTTGGGAACTGGAGCAAAAGTGACTCTTACTATGTTTTAGAGAGACTGGCAGCATTTTGCCCCTGCCCTGGAGATCTGTGGAATTTTGAACTTAAGAGAGATTAGGATAGCTGGTGGAAGATATTCCTAAGCAGCAAAGCATTCAAGAGCTGAACGGGGTGCTGTTAAGGGCATTCAGTTTGTGAGGGAAGCAAAGTATAAAAGTTCAGAAATTTTGCAGCCTGACAATGCGGTAGAAAAGAAAATTTCATTTCCTAAGGAGACATTCAAGCTGGCTGCAGGAATTTTTATACGTAATGAGAAGTCAAATGTTAATCCTCAAGACAATGGGAAAAATGTCTCCAGGGAATGTCAGAGGTCTTCACAGCAGCCCCTCTCATCACAGGCTGGAAGTCTAAAAGGAAAAAGTGGTTTCATGGGCTGAACTCAAGGTTTCCATACTTTGTTCAGCCTACGGACTTGGTGCCCTGGGTCAGAAACACTCCAGTCATAACTGAAAGGGGCTGATATCAATCTTAAGCTGTGGCTTCAAAAAGGGGCAATCCTCAGGCCTTGGCAGCTTCTACATGGTGTTGAGCCTGAAAATGCACAGAAGTCAAGAATTGAGGTTTGGAAACCTCTGCCTAGATTTTGGATGATGTATGGAAACACCTGGATGTCCAGGCAGATGTTTGCTGCAGGGCAGGGCTCTCATGGTAAACCTCTGCTAGAGCAGTGCAGAAGGGAAATGTGGTGTTGAGACCCCACACAGAGTCCTTACTGGGGCACTGTCTAGTGGTGCTGTGAGAAGAGGGCCACCATCCTCCAGATCCCAGAATGGTAGATCCATTGACAGCTTGCACCATGCACCTGGAAAAGCCATAGATAATCAACACCAGTCCACAAAAGCAGCCAGGAGGGAGACTGTACCTTGCAATGTCACAGGGGCAGATCTGCCAAAGACCATGGGAGTTCACTTCTTGCATCAGCATGACCTGGGTATGAGACATGGAGTCAAAGGAGATCATTTTGGAGCTTTAAGATTTGACTGCCCTGCTGCATTTTGAACTTGCATAGGGACTGTAGCTGCTTTGTTTTGGCCAATTTCTCCCATTTGGAATGGTTGTATTCATCTGATGCCTGTACCCTGCCCCCCCCCCCCCCCCCCCATTGTATCTGGAAAGTAACTAACTTGCTTTTGATTTTACAGGCTCATAGGTGGAAGGCACTTGCCTTGTCTCAGATGGGACTTTGGACTGTGAACTTTTGAGTTAATGCTGAAATGAATTAAGACTTTGGGGGACTGTTGGGAAGGCATGATTGGTTTTGAAACATGAAGACATGAGATTTGGGAGGGGCCAGGGGCAGAATGATATAGTTTGGCTCTGTGTCTCAACTCAAATCTCATCTTTTAGCTCCCATAATTCCAAATGTTATGGGAGGGACCTAGTTGGAGATAATTGAAACATAGGGGCAGGTGTTTCCCATGCTGTTCTTGTGACAGTGAGTAAGTCTCATGAGATTTGATAGTTTAAAAAAATTGGAATTTCCCTGCACAAGCTCTCTCTTTGCCTGCTGCCATCCATGTAAGACGTGACTTGCTCCTCCTTGCCTTCTGCCATGACTATGAGGCTTCCCCAGTCACCTGGAACTGTAAGTCCAATTAAACCTCTTTGTTCTGCAAATTCCCCAGTCTCAGATATGTCTTTATCAGCAGCATGAAAACAAACTAATACATTAACCATTACACATGCCAAAGTCAAATCTTCTCACAGTTCAAGGTAATATCTGGCACCCCCAAAAGCCAAAGAGGTCAGGTCAGGTCATGCAATACAGGAAAGAAGAGCTAAGAAGAATCTGTCCATGACTCTTGGAACTTCACAAAGCAAAAAGAACACCCCAAAAAGGGATGAGCATCATCTTTTTTTCTGAGTTTTAGGGGTTCAAGTCATTAGAAGCCTTCTCTATACTTTTTCTTGGTACCAAAGATGATGACGAGGGAAGGAGAAATGGGGGAAAGAAAGGTAAATCAAAGAACATTTGTTTTTTTTAAAGACAGGAAGCAAACACAGAAACCAAGTGCGTGGTTCAGTTTTGCTTTGCTTTGTTTCTCTTTTGCAGCTCAGAGGAATTTTAGCCAATTCAGAGAGGTCTTGTTATCCATAATCTGGAATTCTTATAAGGATTTGACCAAGTAAGGTAGAGGTGGTAAAGTCTGATGCAAGAAATATTGGAACAAACAATGGCAAAAAAAATGATTGCTGAGTGTCCTAATCATAAGGAGAAGTTAAGATCAGCTGGTTGTTAATCTTAACTTTACTCAGAAAATAAAAATAAAAATAAAACAACTTCAGCTACTTATTTAGGAATGGGTCTCAGGCTGAAGACTGTTCTCCATCATCCTAGATAGGAGTTACTTGCCTTCCATCATCATGGAAGCAGGAAAACTTGCCTTCATTGTTGGAATCAAGTAAATCTCCAAAAAAGTTTTACAGCAAAATAAACTTTAGATCTCAGTCAAATTTTGGGAGATCGGGGATCCTCTTGGCATTGGGGGCAGGTCTGAGAAAATTGTGTTATTGGTTTGAGCCATAAAGATAGCTCAAGCTGGTACCAATAGGAGATATGTCAAAGGTCAGGGGAACCTCCACTCAGAGTCCCTTCATCTTCACCAAAATGTGAACCTCAAATATCTTAGACAGGACTCCATCAGCTTAGAAAGTTTATTTGGCTACAGTTAAGGATGTGCCCATGACATAGGCTCAGGAGGTCCGATGACATGTGCCCAATGTGATTGGGGTACAGCTTGATTTTATACATTTTAGGGAGACATAACACATCAATCAATATATGTAACATTCACATTGGTTGATCTGGAAGGGCAGGACAACTAAAAGTAGGGACTTCCAGATCATAGAATTTAAACATATTCTAATTGGCAATTGGTTGAAAGAGTTATCATCAATAGAAAAAAATGTCTGGGTTATGATAAGGGGTTGTGGAGACCTAGGTTTTATCATGCAGATGAAGCCTTCAAGTAGCAGGGCTTAGAAAGAATAGACTGTAAGTGTTTCTTATCAGACTTAAGGTTTATGTTAACATTAATACTGGAGGGGAATAATGAGGAATGTCCAAACCCCACTTCCTGTCATGGCCTTAACCAGTCTTTCAGGGTAAATTTTAGAGTGCCCTGGCTGAGAGGGAGTCCATTCAGATGATTGCAGAGGTCACTGAATGTTATTTTTGGTTTATAGAACTAAGAGTTCAATGTAAGAACAATGTGCAAATGAAGAAGCAATGTCCATTATTTCATGTATATCAAGCACAGCAATAAAACAAACTAACTAAAATTATGGTTTCAGGTGTTTACTTTCATGATGACATTTACATGCTCTACAAATAGGCAACGGGGAAAAAACTTGATGATGGCTAGCTTTGTTTTGTGTTACAATGTGTCTACTTAAAAATAGCTTCCCAAATCCCTTTGGCAACTTGCACCTTGAAGTTTTGCAAATTTAAATAATGAATATTAATTAAATGTCTAGATTATTTTAATATAATATAAAATACTGAAACATTAATTGATGAACACAAGTTTAAATTTATTTACTTTGGACTTCTTGTTTTTTATATAGTATGAAGAATTTAAGTATATTTTGGTCTGTTAGGAAACAAAAAGAAATCATATTTTGATGATGCACATATTTTCAGAAATTGCAAAATGGTGTTAATCCACAGAATGATTTGCAAATGCTAATAATTAAAATTCTAATTAATATATGCTAATTAAAACTAAAAATAATAAGGGCAACAACTTCATATGCAAGGAAAGTAAGACAAGTTTTTGTTAATTAAAGCAATGAGGTAGAAAAGAATTGTTCTGTTAAGGGAAAAAGAGTCATTATTGTCCTAAAGTAGAATGACTAATTGTTTCAAAGTGGGAAGAGAAAAAGTATTAGCACAAAGCCTGAGTAAATAAGAAAGTTGTAGAAGGTTTGTGGAAGATGAATCTTGTGAAATAAAAAATTTTATGTGTTATGAAGCTGGCTAAGATTAAAAAGGAATTATTAAGTTTTTCTAAATATTTAGCATCAATTAAAAAATTCACTGATGCAAAACTAGAATTTTGTTCTCTCTGTTAACAATTTGATCCTCTGTTGAAACAAACAGCGCTCTTGGAGTATTGGTTGGCTCTTAATAGGAAATTGTAAAAAGTGTTTACCTTTTAGGAAATTGGGCTGGGAAGTAAAAATTTTGTTTTACCCTGTTTAATCTTGGGCTTTATGTGTCTTTATTACATCTTTGATTACATTTAAAAAACTGAGTCCTCTCTACTAAAACAGGTTTTTTAATAACTATGTAACTTTCTGTATTTGCCTTTGAAGTCTTTAAGTTCTCCCTCTGGTTAAATGAATAACTATCATTTAAGTGGCCTATGCTTGTATTTTGATCAAGTATTTTAAACTCTTGATATTTTTGACAAACTTTCTGAACTCAAAATTCGAAATTAAGTTTTTTTTCTTGAGCTTGAAACAACTTCTGGATTTTCCGGATGTGCTTTTGGAACATCTCCAAAGGATTTGTCTCTTTCCTTGTAAAAAGACATATTAAACTATTTGGGCTTATTTGATACATTAAATTAATAAGAAGCATTGCCTAATAATAAGTAATGCTAACTTTTTAAAATTACATTTATATGGACATTTATTAATATGTATTCCAGGAATTATAAAATCCATAGAAATCAGGTCATATTTTTGGACCTGATAAGAATTTCCAGAACTCTAAGAAAGAAACTGGTTGGCTCCACAAAACTACTAACCCAAACATGAAGCAGAACAGAATTAATTGAATATCAGGAATGTTAAACTAAATTTGGTAGATTTTCATGGTAGGCTGTAAGTATGTGGCTTCATTATTAAAATATTGCAATTATTAAAATATGCAATTTGAATGAGCCTCATAAGTTTGATCCAAGTCAAATTACCTATGATAATCTATTTAAGAAACAATGCTGTATACCTGAATTGGAGAAACAAAGGTGATGTTTATGAAGATCTAAATATAATGCTAAGTGTGATCTCATGAAAAGCCTAGACAACTGCCTGGTGCTTCCAGAGTCTTTACAGCTTCCATTTTTCCATTAGGTCTACTCTATGACTCATCATAGAATAGATCAAATGATATTTTAAAAATTAAAAATTGGTTTGGTAATTGTTCTAACATTGTGAAAATGATTTATAACCAATATTTGATTTGTCAAATTCATATTCCATAAGACAGTACAAAACTCGGGTGATTAATTTCCAGCACTTGAGGGACCCTTTAAATACTAACCAATGGATTTCATGCAAGTGCTAATTTCAGTGTATGTTTTCTGGTTGTATAGAAACTTTCCCATGAAGAAAGGCTGATTCTATAATAGTAACTAAGAGATTATTACAAAATGTGTTTCCTTTATGGGACATTCCTGGAGAAATCTTCAGTGATAGAAGCATTCATTTCACTGCAGTTAAACAAGGCATTACAAACACAAAGGCATTAAGCAAAGCTAATTGAATCAATTGTATTGTCTTTGTCAAAGATATTAGCAGACTGATGATAATTAGATCTATTCTTATTAGAAAACATAGATTGACTCCTAATGAAATAATTAATGAAAGGCCTACACCCCCTAATAATAAAATCATATGTATCTCCTGCTCTTAGAAACTCTGACAAAATTCAGCATTCCAAGACTTGAATGCATTATGCCTAAGTGTCTTTTTCACCACATAAAATAAGCCTTTAAATGGCCCACCAACTAATGACAACCACACCTTTCACAATCTAGAACCTGAAGATTACATCATATGGATATGACACCAGAGAAAGACCACCATTGAATTGCATTGTAAGGGATCATACCAAGTTATTTTACTTTTTTAATTTTGGCTTTTATTTTAGATGGAGGAGGTACATATGTAGAATTGTCGCATGGGTATATTGGATCCAGGTAGTGAGCATAGTACCCAATAGGTAGTTTTTCAACCCATGCACGCTTCTATTCCTCTTCCTTCTAGTAGTCTGCATGTCTACTGTTCCCATTTTTACATGCATGTATGTTCAATATTTTGCTCCCACTTGTAAATGAAAACATGCAGTATTTGGTTTTCGTTCTTACATTAATTTGCTGAGGATTATGGCCTCCAACTCCATCTATGTTGCTGTGAGAAACATGATTTAATTCTTTTTTATGATTGTATGGTATGTCATGGTATATATGTGCCACATTTTCTTTATCCAATTCATCATCAATGGTCACCTAGGTTGGTTCCATTTATTTACTATTGTGAATATCACGACAATGAACATATCTACATTCCTTTGGGTATATACCCAGTAATAGGATTGCTGAGTCAAGTGGTAACTGTTTTAAGTTCTTTGAGAACTCTCCAAACTGCTTTCCACAGTGACTAAAATAATTTATATTCCTACAAACAGTGTATAAGCATTCTCTTTAATCTAC
This sequence comes from Chlorocebus sabaeus, assembly GCF_047675955.1. NCBI lineage: Eukaryota > Metazoa > Chordata > Mammalia > Primates > Cercopithecidae > Chlorocebus > Chlorocebus sabaeus. The sequence continues at coordinate 69,250,618 of NC_132910.1, forward strand.
AGCCTCACCAGCATCAGTTGTTTTTACCTTTTTAGTAATAGCCATTCTGACTGTATCAGATGGTATTTTACTGTGGTTTTGATTTGCATTTTTTGATGATTGGTGAAGATGAGCATTTTTTTCACATTTATTGGCTCCTTGCGTGTCTTCTTTTGAAAAGTGTCTGCTCATGTCTTTTGCCCACTTTTTAATGGTGTTATTTGTGTTTTTTGCTGATTGATTTAAGTTCCTTATAGATTCTGGATATTAGAACTTGGTTGGATGCAAAGTTGTGAGTATTTTCTCCTGTTATAGAGGTTGTCTGTTTACCCTGTTGGTAATTTCTTTTACTGTGCAGAAGCTCTTTCATTTAATCAGAACCCACTTGTCAATGTTTGTTTTTGTTGCAATTGCTTTTGGGGACTTGGCCAAAAATTCTTCACCAAGGCCAATGTCAAGAAGGGTATTCCCTAAGTTTGGTTTTCTTCCAGGATTTGTATAATTTGAGGTGTTACATTTAAGTCCTCAATCTATCTTGAGTTATTTTTTGTATGTGCTGAAAGGTAAATGTCTAGTTTTATTTTTCTACATATGGCTAGCCCATTATCCCAGCATCATTTATTGTACAGGGAGTGCTTTCCCTACTGTTTGTTTTTGTCAGCTATGTTGAACATCACATGGCTGTAAGTGTGAGGCTTTATTTCTGTGTTTTCTACTCTGTTCCATTGATCTATGTGTTGTTTTGTAACAGTATCATGCTGTTCTGTTTACTATAGCCTTAGAGTATAATTTGAAGTTAGGCAGTGTTTTGCCTGTGGCTCATCCAAACCAAACCTAAGCATACCAAGTTCTTACCAATCATATGGCAGCAATAATTCAGGTTCTTGAGTCTTGGATCCACATTTCTCTCCTAAAGACAGCCCCTCCAGACTCTTGTGACTACACAGCCATTGGAGATCTCAAAACTAAAACTAGGCAGGGAGGTTTTTCCTCAGAAGCAGGGAACCTCATGTTGGATATGTTATGTGAAACCTAAATCCTTACATGATCTTAAAAATTATCTGCTTTACTCTCTACCAAATTTTACTAATATCCCACCTGCAATATCTATTCTTTTCTACAGGGTTAGGCTTTCAGATTTAGGTATCCAGATTCCTTGTTTAAATATAACAGAAAGCAGAACCTATAGTATGGGTTTTTCAGTAATATTATACCAGATATTAAATTTAAAAACTAAAATAAATATATTTTGACCTTTTGCAGACAAATTTATAACCCTAATTCCCTAAATGTTGGTAGCCTCCAGTTATGCAATAATTCAGTAATGGAGTCTTGGATAAATATTACCAGTGCTTCCCTACTAATTAGTCCTAATGCATGAGGCATCCCACAGGGAACTGTCTGTTGTGCCTCTCTAAAACATATATTTGCATAGAGAACGTAACAATATAATTATCATTTAACCATATGCATGGGCAACTCCATGTATCAATAAGTGAAAAATAAGGGACCACTGTGTTTTAGAGATTTTAACAGTATCATTGCCAATCTATAACCAATGAGAAGCTGAACATTGTACACCTTTTAATTTGCACCACAGAATAAAGCAAAATTTGCCAGCAAATGTAAATCCCACCAAATTGGCATCTTTTTTGTAGAATGCTTCTTCCTTGACATGACATACATGTAAATAAAGTTAGGAATCAAAATTTGTCTCAAACATTAGCCACTACAGTTGATTCTACAGTTGCCCAGAAAACTTCTTTAAATTATCTTGCTAAATATATCTCTAAATTAAAAATATCTTTAAGTTATTTTAGATAACATGACTGCATTGAGCTATTTGTTGGCTGAACTAGGGGTATGTGCAATAGCTAACACCTCCTGCTACATTTAGATAAATAAATCTAGTATGACAGAAACTCGGTTTCAGGAAATCAACAAAAAAGCTACTTAGTTAAAACAAGATTTTTGCTTCTGTCTCATTTTTTTATATATTTGATATTTATATATCTGATCTTGATTGTTTTAATTTGTAAAGTTCATATACTTTAGTTTCTTAGTATTATCCTCTTTATTGCTGTCATAATAGATTCTTTGGTGCACTGTGGTCTCTCAAGTCTCAAATGCTCTGGATGCAGCCATCCACTATATGCCAAATGGTCTGACTAAAGTTAGAACAATGACAACACAAAAGGGACATAAAACACCATTCAACTAACCTGATGTCATAAATTGTGAATTCCATAATAAGACCAAACAAATCCATTCTGATGGTGACAGAGTATGGAATCAATGCCCAAGGTTTCGGTCAATCTTTCAAAACTGAGAGGACATCAAAAGGGTGACTTGTTAAAGCAGCCTACCGCTGCTTTTGTATTTCGAATTTCTACATCATGAACTACAACCTAATTTGCTAAGTAAACAAACTGCAACCTAACTTAAGAATATATTTTTGTAACAAACTGCTCAGTCTCAGCCAATTATAGAAGCCAAGCTTCAGCCAATCATTGGAGGCAAACTGGTCAGACAATGTACACATAAGGCAAATGCCTCATCATACCATGCCCAAATAATGCAAATGACAAGTTGTAACAAATCAAGCTGTTTTTTTACCTCAATTCCTCTTTGTGTCTATGAATACAGCCTGCCCACATTGATGGGTTGGGCTCTCTAAACCTCTCCCGGTTCCGAGTGCTGCCTAATTGGTGGATCATCCTTTGTTTAGAAGAGTTTAGAAATAAACTCTTCTAAATTTAATTTGTATAAAGTTTTTATTTTAAAAATAGTAACTGAATGAATGGATGAACTTCTTCTAAGGATTAATCTGATATCTATATTAGAAAAATAAGTAATATCAAAAGGTATTTTATTTAGTTTGTAGCCTCAGGCAAACATTCAAATATGATGTGTGATGAGGTGCAGAAATAGTGAATGTAGAAATAAAATAAAAAACTAGCTAAAGAGATGATACTTAGAAGTCTTACATGCTTGTCTTGTGGCTTACACCATTACCTCAATCAGGAGAGCTTAATCTCCTTTCCTTTCCTTTCCCATATCTAATTATTCTAAATCTTAGATAGAGAGACTTAAAGCCTATTTATTCCATTAGGTTTTCTCTGCTCACCAGATTCACATTACTTGTTTTCTTTTCTGAACTTTTTCTAATATGTGTTCACACAGTGGAAACAGCATTAGCTTTAAAGAACAACAGGTCTATGGTAAAACTCAGTCCTGTCAATCACTGTCTCTGTGGCTGTAGGCAATTTTCATGTTTCTGACACTCACTGTCTTCATACCTTATAGGATTATTGTCAGGATTAAAATTAATAAAATACAACATCTAATTCATCTGAACCTTCATTCCTACTGTGCTTAAAATGAAGTCCCTACATATTGACACTCCTTTTGTCTAAATACTTAAGTTTGCCACTTAATCAAAGTGAGATATTTAATGATGGTCATATAGGTCATGTAGCCTCCATAGCATGGTTTATACTTAATAAGTTCTTGATTTTATTTGAATTTTTTGAAACTAGTTCATATATGTTTTTATTCTATACTATTTGATTTGAGAAATACTCAGTAATGCCCCAGGCTTGTGGGTGTTTAAAGTGTTGGGGTAATGGAAATAATAATGAGTTAATCCAGCAGCAAAATCTTGATATTTTTTTCTGAATTCCTTATATGTCATACTGAATACTGAAATTCTGCACAGTAAGGATTAGTTTTTATCAAGTTCTGAGGAATATGACATATACTAAACTTGAGGTTTTAAGGTTGTTTTTCTGCTAATGGTAAGTGAAAAGTTAACATTTGTTATCAAATAAAAGTGTCCTTTGGTTCTAGCATGTGTTTCCTTCATTATTCTGCACCTACATAACTCAACCAAAACTTTTTAGACATTAAGCCACATGCTTTAGTTGATGATAAAAGTGATTGAATTTTGATAAAAAGTAGAGATAGTAAAACAATCTACATGTTTCAAAGTTTTTATAAATTTAATATTACAATAAAATATTTAGATATGATGCCAAGATTTTGAAGTATCTTATGTAATGCAAAAGGGTAGAAACTATTATAAAGCACATTTGTATTTTGCTACAAATTATAATTTGTCTTCAGAAACCTGAAGTGTGTGCATTTTTTCTTAGTGACATAATGCATATATTCATTTTCCTGCTATCCTATAACTCACTCAGGCATATGAGGATTAAAGTTCTAGTGAGTTGAAACCACATATTTTACTATATTTTGTCAGATTGCTCTTTGCTAAACATCTACAAGGAAATTTATGAAGGCAGGGTGTCTATAAATCATATCAATTAACAGATGAACAAGATTTAAAACTGTGATCAATTATAGTCACCTTTATTTACAAATAACAAGCTTTATTATGTTTCATTCTAAGCTAGTTAGTTCCTTTTTAAATCAGAAAATTTAAAAATACATTGTATGAAACAGAATAATATAGTTTGTTATTTAGACTGGTAGAAAAATCATTCAAGTGAAAAATTGCACCATCTTGTTACTGTCATATGATTTCTTATTAGCTACTAACCTGCATTGCCCTACAGTGAATAAGGTGCTTCTATACCTTTCATGTCACATTTTGCACAAAAGTTCAGCTTTTCCAAAATGTTAAATGGTATTTATTGAAAGTTTCTAAAAGAATCATGATTGTTTTTAAGAGACAGGGTCTAATTCTGGAGTGCTGTAGCATGATCATAGCTCAATGGTAGCCTCGAATTCCTGGGATCAGGCAATCTTCCCACCTAAGAACCACAAATTTCCAGAGAAGGTTGGCCAATATGAAAACTGTGGCAGAAAGCCTGATGCTCCTTGACGACCTGGGGCCAAGCTCATGTAACCCATTTCCAAAGTCTAAAACATGCTTAGCAACTAATGACAAAATCCCAACTCAAAATACTGGCAGAGTGCACAGGAAAGATATTACATGAATCTGTACAGAATTCATTAATGATATATTTAAACTACACAACTGTTTTAATAAAAATAGAAAAGTGAAGATGCTACGTAAATATCATTGGTGAATTCCAAAGCAAAAATTTTGGAAACATCAATACTTTTTAATTGAAGTATTGATGTAGAAGGTGAAGAGTTTGAGATTTAGCTTTATAATGCATATTGCATTTTAAAAACAGTCATAAGTCATTCTTAGAAGAATAGGAAATGTCTGTGATTGTAAGATGCTGCATTATATGCCCAATAGTAAACCAGATAAATATGGACCCTGCTCTTGAACTCGACATATACTAAGAAATATAAATATTAAAGAATTTAGTTACTCTTATTTCAAAAGAGGGAACAATGTTTTAGAAACAACAAGTAGGGAGGAATACTGGCTTGTTGTGCTGTTCATTAAATCAGTTGCACTACACTATACTCATACGTAAGCTTTTGCATACAACCTTGGAAGGAATGTGTATGCATCAGTGGGAAGAGAAGTACTCTCCACTGGTCAGACAAAACATTCAAATCAAACCTGGTCATAAATATGCTGGAAGTCATTGTAGGCAATACATTAAGAGATTTAGGGGAGTCAGAAGATAGTGTCTGCCAAGAAAGACCACAAATTCAGTTTTTAAATGTTGATTATGAAGTAACACAACATATAAGTGAAAATGTCCATGGAAAATCTGGGGAGGGAGAGCATGCCCAAGGATCAGAAAAAGGTTGGAAATGTGGATCCATATTTAAACATCATCTGTAAATACATAGATAAAGAACATGTCAGTGATTACAAGAAAAGGGAATAGAAAGAAAATAGAAAGCTTTGTCTAGTTCTTATAAAAATACTATAAAATAAAAAGGAGTTATGTGTACTCCAGCACAATGTTTTCACTCAAGAATCCCTTATCACCTGTTGTGTTTGCACCAAATATGCCATAATTTTAAGATACTTCTACCCTATTCAGCTAATCATCAAAATTAAAACTGGCTGTATACCAGGTTGAAAGCGTATTATTTCTATTTCATGATAAATGCCATTGCAAGCCATTAAAAACAAATTCTAACATATACTTACCTAGTAAATACATATGAACTAAATTTATAGCAAACAAATGCACTCAAATAAATACACCCTAAAACCTATGCTCTGTATTGGTCTGAGTTATGGAAAAGGTGGTGTCCCAAAGACTGAAAATAATCTCAGACAAGGCACTACAGACCACTATTGATAGGGACAGGAGGCAGAGAAATTCTAAGCAGAAAAGGGCAGGTCCTTGATGAAGTCCCACCCTCAAGCCACAAAGCCTGAGACCATGGCACAAAGTGAGAACTTATACCCGTGTTTTCCTGCTCAAATGTTGCCTTTTTCAAAACAATGCATAGTCCACTCTGCCCCCCATCCTGTGCCTATAGAAACCCCAGACTCAGCTGGCAGAGCAGGGAAAAGCAGCTGGACGTCAGAGACTACGGCTGGATGTTGGAGAGAAGCAGCTTGACTTCAGAGGGACAGTTTGGCAATGTAACTTCGGAAAAGCATCCGGCTGGAGATGGCCAGACTTCAGGGAAAGATTACCTTACTGCCCCTTTTCCTTTTCAGTTCCCCTTCCTGCTGACAGCCACTTTCACTAGCAATAAAATCCTCTGCATTTACTGTCCTTCACTTTATTCCTCTGACCTCGTTTCTCCTGGACATTGAACAAGAGCTTGGGAGCCATGAGTGTGGATACAAAAGGCTGTCACATTGACCCTTTGCCAAAAATGCAGAGAGGCCACTGAGCTGTTAATGCTTAAGCCATTCGTAGATGGTAGAGCTGAAAGAGCATAGTAACACTCCCTCTGGGACTTCAGGGGTTGTTGGGGCACCCCCTTGATGCTTCTGTGGGGCCTGTGTGCTGTTCATTCCTGCCAGGACCCAAAAACGCTTGCCCCAGCTGCTGCACTCTCTCACCTGCATGCTCCCTCCCACAAGGGATGTGAGACAGCAGGTCCAAGTGAGCAGAGTCCACCCCTGCCAGTGCCAAGGCAGCCAGCTGGTTCCAGCACTCATGCACTCCAGTTTCCACCTTGTTCACTCATGCACTCCCTCCCACAAGGAGTTGAGAGCTGTGGATTGAGTAAATGAGGCAACCTTGTTGTGCGTCCCATGAAGGGGTCAGGAAAATATCCTGCTTCACTAATAACAAAAGACTTTTAGCTATATATATTCCAGCAAACCAAGACAAAAACCAAAATTAACAGGTAAAAGCATGATAAAAGGAATTTCAGTTGGTAAGAAAAACTGTAAAGCCAAGCAAAGTAACTGTATCTACTACTGGAATAAGAAAAATGATATAAAAAATAATTAAAGCAAAATTATATATATATATACAGTGTCCAGATTATATGTTCAAAATTGGTAAGTGAGAGACAGTTGGAAAAAATAAATTAGACAGATCATTTCACGTTACTTCATTATTTGTAAATAGTCTTTCATTCTTATCAGGTAGAGAAAGTAAGGTTCAAAAATCAATCTAACTAAAATGATGTTTTTCCAAATAAAAGAAAAAACCTCATTTGGCAAAATCTTGGACTAAAGGATTGGGTTGGGGAAGAGGGAACATTAAAATCAGGAAAATAATTTAGTTTAATATTTATCTGATGTTGAATCAGAGAGAAGCTTTTCTAAAATTAAATGCAAATCCATAAAAAAGAAAAAAAAAGTAGATATGATTGCAGAAATTTTTAAAACTATGTATCTAAAATAATAAAACATTACATTGAAAGGTAGATGACAATCTGAGGGAGATTATACAATGTATACAAGGCATATAAAGATAATATATACATTGTATAAACATATTTATTTAAAATATATATTTCATATTAAAGTCTTATAATTACTTTTTTTAAATTTGTGGGAGGTGGAGAAAGATGGCCAGAGCCCTCCAGTGATTGTTCCTCCTGCAGGAAAAGCAAATTGAACAACTATCCACACCAGAAAGCACCTTTATAAGAACAAAAAATTAGGTGAGAGATCACAGTACCTGGTTTTAATATCACATCAAGGAAAGAGCTACTGAAGAGGGTAGGAAAAACAGTTTTGAGTTGCCAAGATCACCTTCCCTCATCCCCCTTTAGCAACCTCATGACACAGAGAGAATCTGGAGAATCTGTGTCCTTGGAAGAGAGAGAGTGCAGACATTATGGGACTTTGCATTGAAATTCAGTGCTAACTTGTCATAGTGGAAAACAACAGAGAGTAGAATTCAGCCAGTACCCAGAAAGGGAGCACTCAGATCAGCCCTAGCCAGAGGGGAATCATTCCATCCCAGCAGTTGAAACCTGAGTTCTAGCTAGATCCACCACAAAGGGCTAAAGCGCTCTGGGGTTTGAAATAAACTTGAAAGGCAGTATAAGCCATGAGAATCGCAATTTCTGAGCTAGTCCTGCAGCTGTGCTGGGATCAGAACCAGTGGATTTGGGGTGCACACAACCTAGCGAGACACCAGCTGGGTTGGCCAAGGGAGTGCTTGCATCACCCCTCCCACAACCACAGGCAGCACAGCTCAAAGTTCTGTGAGAGACTCCTACTTGAGGAGAGGAAAAGGAAGTTTAAAAAGGACATTGCCTTGCAACCTGGATACCAGCTAAGCCACAGTAGAACAGGGCACCAGGCAGAGCCCTAAGACCTTATTCTGGGTTCTAGCTCCTGGACTTTTCTAGATACATCTTGGACCAGAAGGGAACTGGCTGCCTTGAAAGGAGGGATCCAGTCCTGGAAGGATTCATCACCTGCTGACTAAAGAGTGCTTTAAGCCTTAAGTAAACATCAGAAGTACCCACGCCATATTCAACACAGTTCTTGGGTGAGACCCGGGGCCATGTTGGCTTCAGGTGTAACCCAGCCCATTCTCAGCTGTGGTGGTCACAGAGAGACACTTCTTCTGCTTGAGGAAAGTAGAGGGAAGAGTAAGGGGGACTTGTCTTGCATCTTGGGCACCAGCTCAGCCACAGTGGAGTAGAGAACCTAGAGTTCCCAGTTCAAGGCCTTGGCTCCTGGGTTAAACTTCTGGACATGCTCTGAGGTAGAAGGGAGCCACTGCCCTGAAGAAAGAGACCCAAGCCTGGCAGCATTTACCACAAGCTGACTGAAGAGGCTTTGGTCTTTGAGTGAACATCAGCAGTAGCCAGACAGTACTCACTGTGGGCCTTCTACAAGAGGAAAGAAGAGGGAAGAGTAAGAAGAACTTTGTCAAGTGTCTTTAGTGCCAGCTTAGCCACAGTAGAATAGAGAACAGAGTAGATTCTTAAGTTTCCTGACTCTAGGGCCTGGCTCCCATATGGCATTTCTGGAACTGCTCCGGGCTGGTGGGGAGCTTGCCAGTTTGAAGGGAGGAACACAAGCCTGACTATTTACCACCTGCTGACTGAAAAACTCTTGGACCTTGAATGAACACCAATGGTAGCCAGTCAGTGGTCACCACAGGCCTTGGGTGAGACCCAGTGTTGTGCTGGTTTCAGGTCTCAATCAGTGCAGTCCAAGTTATGGTGGACACAGAGGGACTTGGGTCACCTCTCTCCCAACTTGAGGCAGCTCAGCACACAGAGAGAAAGACTGTTTGTTTGAGATAAGTAAGGGAGAAAAAAGTCTCTGCCTGGTAATCCAGGGCATTTTCTTGGATCTTGCCCAAGACCATCAAGACACTGCTTCTACAAGTTTGCAAGAATCACAGTGTTACTGGACTTGGAGTAACCACTAATGCAGATATGGCTGCAGTGACAAAGGACTTAGATCACAACACTCCATTCCCTTTGAATACTTGGAAAGCCTTCCCAAGAAGGAGTACAAACAATCCCAGACTGTGAGACTACAATAAATACCCAAACATCGACAAATATTCACAAGCATCAAGACTACCCAGGAAAATGTGACCTCACTAAACAAACTAAATAAGGCACCAGTGACTAATCCCAGAGTGACAGAGAAATGTAATTTTTCAGACAGAGAATTTTAAAATAGCTGTTTTGAGGAAGCTCAATGAAATTAAAAATAACATAGAGAAGGAATTCAGAATTCTATCAGATAAATTTAACAAAAAGATTGAGATAATTTAAAAATATCAAGCAGAATTTCTGGAGCTGAAACACTGAATTGACAAACTCAAGACTGCATCAGAGTCTCTCAACAGCAGATTGGATAAAGTGGAAGAAAGCATTAAGCACAGGCCATTTGAAAATACATAGTCAGAGGAGACAAAAGAAAAAACAATGAAAAGAAATAAAACATGCCAACAAAATCTAGGAAATAGCCTCAAAATGGCAAATCTAAGAGTTACTAGCCATAAAGAGGAGGTAGAAAGAGAGATTGGGGCAGAAAGTTTATTAAAATAGATAATAACAAAGAACTTTCAAAACCTAGAGAAAGATATCAATATTTCCAAACTCACTCTATGAGGCCAGTATTACCTTGTTACCAAAGTCAGACAAAGACACGTGAAAAAAAAAAGAAAATTACAGGATAATATCTCTGACGAACATTGATGAAAATGTCCTCAAAGAAATACTAGCAAACTAAATTCAACAACATGTTAGAAAGATCATCCTTATGATCAAATGGGATATATCCCACAGATGGTCCAACCAGCATATGCAAATCAATGACTGTGATACATCACATCAACAAAATGAAGGGTAAACCCACATGATCATTTTAATTGATGTTGAAAAAACATTCCATAAAATTCAACATCCTTTATGATAAAAACCCTCACAAAACTGGGTGTAAAAAAAAACCATAACTGAACACAATAAAAGCCATACACAACAGACTAACAGCTAGTAGCATTCTCAACAGGGAAAACTGAAAGCCTTTCCTCTAAGAACAAGACAAGGATGTCAGTTTTCACCATTATTATGTAACATAGTACTGGAAGTCCTAGCTGGAGCAATCAGACAACAATAAAAATATAGGGCATCCAAATTGCAAAGGAGAAGTTAAATTATCCTTGTTTTCAGATGATATGATCTTATATTTGAAAAAACCTAAGTTCCAACAAACAAACAATTAGAACATACAAAAATCAGTAGCACTTCTATATGCCAACAACAAACAACCTAAAAAGAAATGAAGAAAGTAATCCTGATTAAAATAGCTACAAAGAAAATAAGATACCCAGGAATAAACTTAACCAAAATGTGGTTACAATGAAAACTGTAAAACATTGATACAAGAAATTGAAAAGGACACACAATAAAAGGAAAAATATTCCATATTTGTGGATTGGAAGAATCAATATTGTTAAAATAATTTTACTATTCCAAGCAATCTACAGATCAATACAACCCCAATCAAAATACCAATGACATTCTTCACAGAAATAGAGCACACAATTCTAAAATATATATGGAATGACAAAAGACCCAGAATATCCAAAGCCATCATCAGTAAGAAGAATAAAACTGGAAGAATCAAATTACCTCACTTGAAATTACATTATAGAGCTATTATAACCAAAACAGCATGGTACTGGCAATAACAATAGACACATAGACCAATGTAATAGAATAGAGAACCCAGAAACAAATTCACACATCTGCAGGCAACTCATTTTCAAAAAAGGTGTCAAGAACATACATTGGGGAAAGAATTGTCTCTTCCATAAGTGGTGCTGGGAAAACTGGATATCTATAAGAAGAATGAAACTAGACCCTTATCTCTCACCATAAATAAAAATCAAAAAGTGGATTAAAGACTTAAATCTAAGACCTCAAAAAATGAAACTACTACAAGGAAATGTTGAGAAAACTCTCTAGGACATTGATCTGGGTAAAGGTTTCTTGAGCAATACTCTACAAGCACAGGCAACCTAAGCAAAAATGGACAAATGGAATTACATCAAACTGATAAACTTCTGCACAACAAAGGAAACAACCAACAAAGTAAAGAGAGAGACAACCCACCAAATTGAAGAAAATATTTGCAAACTATCCAGCTGACAAAGGATTAATAACCGGAATATATAAAGAACTCTAACAACTCTATAGGAAAAACATCTAACAATCTGATTTAAAAATTTATTCTCAAAAGAAGACACATGAATTGCCAACAGGTTTATGAGAAGGTGGTCAACATCATTGATCATCAGAGTAATACAAATCAAAACTACAATATTATTTCACCCCACTTAAAATGGTTTTTATCCAAAAATGAACAATAATGAATGCTGGCAAGGATGTGGAGAAATGGGAACCCTCTTACACTGTTGGTGGAAATGTAAATTAGTACAGCCACTATGGAGAACAGTATGGAAATTCCTCAAAAAACTAAAAGTACTGCTATCATACGACCTAGCAATGCCACTGTCAGGTATATACCCAAAAGAAAGAAAATCAGTATATCAAAAAGATATCTGCATTTCCATGTTTATTGCAGCATTATTCACAATAGCCAAGATTTGGAAGCAACCTAAGTGTCCATCAACAAATGAATGGATAAAGAAGGTGCGGTACATATACACAATGGCGTACTGTTCTGCCATTAAAAATAGTGAGATTCCATCATTTGCAGCAACATGAATGAAAGTGGAGGACATCATGTTAAGTGATGTAAGTCAGGCACAGAAAGACAAACTTCACATGTTCTCATTTATTTGTTGTAGCTAAAAATTAAATGAAATTGACTCATGGAGAGAGAGAGTAGAATGATGGTTTCTAGAGGCTGTGAAGGATAGTTGGTGGGGGATGGTTCACGGGTACAAAAATATAGTTAGATAGAATAAATACGATTTAGTATTTGATAGCACAACAGGGTGATTACAGTTAACAATAATTTATTATACATTTTAAAATAACTAAAACAACATAATTGAAATATCTGTAACATAAAGAAATGATAAATGCTTGAGGAGATGCATACCCCACTTACCCTGATGTGATTATTACATATTATATGTCTATATGAAAATATTTCATGTACCCCGTAAATATATACACCTACTATGTACCCATAAAAATAAAAATTTAAAATTTAAATAAATTACATAACCCTCAAAAAATCCTATTGGATAAATCAAGAATGATGCATATAAAAGGAATTTACAAAAGTCAAAATTATAATTGACCAATCTGTATTGTCTTATTATTTAATCAAAAAAATCAGATCAATAAATTAATGAGGTGTTTTTCTTCCTTAATATTTGTGAAATTAAAATAATAATAATGAATATTCTATCCAGTGTAAGCAAGTACAAAAATTTTAAGATCCTATACTGGTAAATTTCTATAATATTTTTAGAATTTATTTCTCAATATACATTAATGGCCTTTATTTTGATTTGAAAATTTTATTTATAGGATTTTATACTATTAGAACAACCAGAATCTCACTCTAATAGTATTACAATGTCAGTGACTACAAAATGATAAAACATCATAAACAACCTAAATGTCCAATGACGGGAGATGATTTGAATATCATAAATCAATCAAAGAATACTATGCACCCTTAAATATCATTTCATACTAGTAATATCATATATAACTGAACTATGTTTTAGTGAAACTGTATTACAGTAGTGCAAAACTTGCAAGAGTTGGTTGATCTGGCTCCACAGACCATTAATTTTCACCTATCAATTTACCAGTGGACATGTAAATTTGAGAGAATAAATTCATCTGGGTGGCTCATACAATATCAAAAGTGAAAATTAAGCTTAAAAAATTAGAATGAAAAGAGAAATTATAAATGCCTTAATGATTGCCTACAGTTCTACCAATAACATACATTTTATCTAGCTTTGCAACAAATTAACACATGCATAGATGGTAGGATTAGCATTGTTCTTTGGCAATCTCTCTATGTGACTTTCAGATATATTTGGACTGAATACACAGAAGTGATTCAGCTAGGACTCTACCACAAAATAATTCAGTCAGATCATTTCAGAAGTCAATGTGTTCTGCTACTTTTTTGACTAATATTACTTGGAATACATTTTGTCAAAATTCTAATTTTAGATTGACTGGGAATTTTGCCCAATCACATTCACAAGGTTTTGCATCACCCACTTGCCCAAAAGCCCAGGGACCCAAGCCTGCAAAGATTACCATGCACCAGCTTCATCAATCATTTTGACAGCCACTGGGCTGGATCAGAGACCCATAACAAGTTACATTCTTTAGGAAAATCAACTCAGTACAAAACTATTAAGGAAGAAAGCTTTTCATCTTCACTGAGTCTGCCTATTATGTTTTTATGCTTTTTCTCATAAAAAGAGAAAATGAAATCAGCAAGTACAATGACAGGTAAAGACAGGTAAAAGTGACAATCTGTCAACTTTTACTCTTCTTACAACACTTTTAAATCCTATCTGTCCTTTCTAAATCTTGTGTTTCAGGAATATTACATTTTCCATGTTTTTTAAGCTTACATAATAGCTGTTTTAATTTATTTATTAGCTCCTCTAAACAAGTCAGATTGAAGATTGCTTGAAAATACTGTCTTGTTTCCTCGCACTGAATCCTCATTATCACATTTGTAGTTTACAAGCTTCATGACTAAGTTAATATATGTTAATTTTAGTACATATAAATTGTTATGAAAATGGTTTAAGAAAATAGATGAGAAATCATATAAATCCATTTAGATAAAGTGTGAGTTATTTCCTTAATTATGAAACAGACAGTTTTTGGCTTCTCATAATCAACCAAAACTACTCTTATCTGAAAAGTAAAATTGCCAATTTATCCAGTAAGGAACAATTAACTAATGCGCTGGAAACGCCTTTCAATTTTCACCCAAGTAGAAGATTTTCATTGTTTGCACTTAAAACTCAGGACAGGATATACTGTTTTCTCTCCTAGAATATTTGAGACAAAATTGTCTTTTAAAACGTGGCATAAGCAAATTATTACACATAAAGAGAACTTTTGAATATTCCTTTCCTCAATATTATTATAACTTTAAGTATTATTAACATCAAATAATATTAGTACTTAAGGTATTTTTCTCTCCTTTGGTTTTCAAATTTTCTGAAGCCAGTATACTTTATCAAAATTATTAGTTTTAATATGTTTTTCTGGTAATAAGGCTACTTGGAACTCTTCAACTATGTATGTTTTAAAATTATGTTTTACACTGATAAAAACTACTTAGTGGCCTAGGATTAAATTTTTCTACTTATTTGAGAACTTCAATTATTTCAAACATAGACCTATCCTGAAGCACACTTTTAATGAATGGCCAAAGTTGTAGGAGATGGAGCAAGGGAAATTCTCCTGATTTTGAATAATTCACCTTTATAACCACATAGAGTGGCAAATATAATTGCTTTAATGAGCTTGTGTGATTTTTTAAAGATCTTATTGAGAACTTTGATGGAGTGAAGGAATAAGTAATAGATTTAAAAAATAACCTTAAAATATAATTTGAACAAATATCTCAGTAGAAAAGCAAAAATATGTTTAATAATCATAGTGAAGGAACAAATAACTTTTAAAATAACTAATGTTAATTACAGTTCAGGTTTCTTGACAGTCTTCTGATAAACTGCAAGTGGTACTTGCTGTGGAAGAAACACAGTCTCCTGACAGTCTTCTTTCACAGTCGTTGCTTGTGGGCTTTATTGTTAATAGAGTCACTTTGGTTACTGTCATTATGTCTTTCCAAGCTTTGACTCTGCCAGCAAGTATCGATCTGCAAATGAGCTACCCAAGGACAATGGCATCATTAATTGCTAAGTGATCTGAAAAACAATTAGAGACCTCCAGGCTCATGTACAAATGGATAGTCAGAGCTGTCAGCCTAATCAGATACGGTTGTGCTTGCCTGTGGACCAGTTGGACTCCTCAGAAATGTCCTCCACATCTGTCAGTTTCCCACTTCTCACAATAAAGCACATGTCAAATCTCATAATTCTAGCTTCTTGTTTTCTAAGAAATCTTTGTGCATATACATAAGCAAGAATCATATTGGCTCAACATAGTCCTTCAGAGGGAGCTCAATTAGAAGCCAGGCTCAGAAAAAATATTAAAAATTCATGAGTGTAAGAAAGGTTCAATAATGATGTGAGTTGAAAAGGATAATGCAGTAGTAAAATCTAAAAATTATTAAAAGCCATGCATAGGTGCTATTGGCATCATAATTTCTGACCAAAATCAATGCACCACCATTCTAGAAATAGGCACACCTATTATTTCCCACTATGGGCAAAAACACAATTACATTCAGCTTAAAGTTTAAAATCTCAAAAATTTTGCAAAAGAATTTAATTAATTGTAAAGAATTGTGACACCTACCTTTGAAGTTAACATACAAATATCATTGCATTGGTTTCTTAAATAATAACCATTATAATTGTTTCTCTCATTTTGATGACATAGATAAAAAATATTTTATAATATAAACAGCAAAGGGATCACACATGTACATGGTTTAAAATTTTGTGTGTAATTCTGACATCAAACTATGCAGTTTTTAAATCCTGTCCTTCAACTTCATTAGTTCACCTATTTAAAAAATGTTAAAAATTTACCAATTACTATCCTTTATTCCATCATCTTCTATTATTATTTACTTTGTTAGTACCTATTATATTTATCTTACAAACTGACCTATGAGAGCACAGAGGATTTATTTTATTAATAGTAAATTATCTACACAAATCCTAACCAAGTACAAATGCATAATTTATTTATTTAAAAAATATTTATTGCACAGCTAATTAAGATCAAGTTTTGTCCTAGCCTGTAGACATCAGTGGCAAACAAGAAAATGGGTCTACAGTGACAGATATGATTCAATTGGATGAAAATCTATAGATAAATTTGTGCAAGTAGCTTGCTTGCATTGTGTTTTTGTTCATTCTAACCTATTATTTTTTAAACAAAAGATGCAGTATACAAGAAGACCATGAACCTGTGATTTGGGAAACCTGAATTTGGGAAGTCTGGATTCTCATCCCTGATACTAGCTAACAGTTGAATTTAGGAGAGTCACTTAAACTATTTGTTTCCCATGTGGCTTAGTAGGAAATAATAAAAATTCAATTCAAGTTCTTTCAAATAATTAAACTCACAGATAAAATAAGAATTTCCACCAAACTACTAAGATTTCTGTTATATATAAATATTGCTATAGGAAGTATGGATTGTAGAACAATTTTTATGGGAGTAAAATAAATAGCTAATAAATTTGGAATTTGTTTTATATTTAGGCACTTTTTTTATGTGTTTTACATGCATCTATCTTATTTAATGATTTTAACAGTGCTACAGCTGAAAACTAGTCAGGTGTAGACTGAAGCTTCACTCAAAGAATTTAGGACAGACCTTCAGTTTATTTAAGTTCTTCCCATTAAAGTAAAAGCTCCATCACACAACCTCATTTCTAAATAAGTTACTATCTTTGCCTTTGTCATTTTTATCTTTTCTTAACATTTTTATTAGAATTATCAAACACATAAAAACAGAGAGAGAATATTGTGTTCCCATATGTATATGCAGTCATCACCAAGCTCCCTCTTCTGAACTATTTTAAAGCAAATCCTAGACATTATACTATTCCACTATAAAACATCATTATCACACCTAAAGAAAATAAAAATAACTCAAATGTCATTTAATACATATCTACCAAGCTTCAAATTTCCCTAATTGTCTCATAATGTTTTAGCAATTAGTATTCAAACCAAAGTATACATTTTCATCTTTCAACATCTTTCGTATGATCTTCAGTCTTTCCACTCTACTACTTATTTTGTTAATAACTCATTATTTTCCCATTTCCTCATTTCACACTTCCAGCAACTCTTTTATCTTAATATAGGAATGGCCAGTCTTTCTCTGATAATTCGACTGTATTGCTATGCTGTTGGAATCCAATATAGTTAGACTAGGACTCTGTCCTGTCACTGTTAGAGAGAATAACAATTTACTATTTGATGATCACTCTTAACTATGACTAATGGAGTTACAGATCTTTTATGCAAAATGGTCAATAATTTACTTTTCTAGATCAATCTCAACAACCTATCGAACTAGGTCTATTCATTGAGTTATAGTGTATTTTTTTCAATAAAAATATTTGTAACAAATGCTTAAGTGCTCAAAAATAAAGAAGAAAATAAAGATTATTTTAATTGAGCCAGCCATATTAGAGAATACTACAACTGTCATTTTATTATCTTCTATTGTCTTAGCTACATAACTACATAGTAAAAGAAAGAGAGAGCCAGGAATAAAAGATAGCGACAGAATTATAGTTATGAGAACAAACTCTAGATTTAGGTAATACTAATTCAAACCCTGCTTGAAATAATTATTTGCTTTTTAATCCATAAATCTTAATGTCTCTGAACATCAGTTTCCTCACCTCAAAAAATGAAAATAATAATAGAATTATATTATTAGGCAGTTTAAAAATACATGTAGTATGGCAGATAAGAATGTTAGTCCACTCCTTATACTGTATAAATTTGATTCCAGGCTTTATTATTTACTAACTGGACAACTTACATATGCCTTCCAAATGTGAATTTTCTCACTTGTCAAGTGGAACAGATAATAATATATAAATGAATATTTTATGGAGAATTTGAAAAAGTCTGTGACTTTTAAAATACATTTTTAAAAAACTCTCACTTCAGACCATTGCTTATTTGATATCTCTGATTATTCTCTTTCTACCAAATCTATAAGATTTTAATAACCATGAATTCAATTATATTACTGATTCAACAGGGGAAAAACATTCAGTATATATGGAACCTAAAATATAAAAAGCTTTTGCAATCTTTGTTCACTTTGTTTATATTTCATAATTTTTAGCAAAACTAGTGACCAGTCTGACGTATTAAAATATAAGTTTATAACAGTTACCTATCTAAGAACTCTCCTGCCACTGTGTGAAATAAATACATATCACTGAGACCTTAGTGGATATTAAAAAATGCTCTTTAGCCTTGCACCTGTCTAAATGAAAATAAAATATTTGAGACTTTCCACAACTTAAACCCACTTTCAGACTTACAAAAGCCATTTTTCTGTCCCTCTAGAAAAGTAGTATATAAAACAGCTACAATAAACAGCTTTTGGCTTTGATTTTTATTAAAACGGAAACATAATCAAAAGACTCCCTTGGGGTCAGAAATAATTCTTTTCATAATCCACAATAATCATTCTTCTGTCTGATCTAACTGCCTTGATCATTAGAAAGAAATTATAAAATGTGAGACAAAAATAGATATTTATTTTTAGGGTTTCAATCTACATTAATGCTTCTGTGTTAAATTGCTTTTGTCTAGTACACAAGGAGGACAGTAAGAAGTACTTCTATAAATAACTGATTATTTTAAATAATTTTACGTATGTTCTAGAAGAATAAAAATACTTTGCTTTTAAAAAGATAATCTTTCAAGAAAGGACTTTAAATACACTCAAGCAATTTTTTTAATGCAACTTCAGAAAGCCATTCAGAATCCCAGAAAAGATAATTCATGGAGCCCCTAGGGTGGAATCCCAGATATGACACTTCTGGTTTCCACCTGGACAGTTCCATTAACACATTTGAAACACAGGTGCCTCCTGAGATTCAGCAGGCTGTTTTGTCTCACTGACTTCATGTTTTCCATTTGACAGCCATCCTTTGATATCCAGGCCTGGGATGTGTCCAAACGACAACATAATATTACTTATATTAACTATGACACAGGAAAGAATGTGCTCTAAAGAAATTAAAATGTGTAATATAATTAAACAAATGTATTATATCCAAAGGATTTAGAAAAGAATTCAAAATTATAAAGCCTAACAACTCAAGATTAAAGCAAGCAGTATCCCAGGCAAGCAAGTTTGTGTATATGACTGAACTGGGCAAGTGACTCACCCAGAAGGCAGAAAACGTCAGGCGTGGTAGAAGAGAAAAGAAAAGGCTGCTTCATGGTATTAGCCGGATCAGTAAGAAACCTACAGTGATGTAAGGGAAAGCAGATGGTACACACTGGCTACACTAACAACAGCAAAACAACATCTAAAAGCGACACTCCTACTGCCTTTTTTCCCTTCCTTTCTCCATTCAGCCCAAATCGTCTGGGAATTTTCTCCTACCACTGAGACAAAAACACAAGGTTTTTAGAAAATTTTACAATGCTTCTCTCCCCTGTTTACAATAAAGAGTGAGGGATTTTTAGCAGAATATGTGTTCTTACAACTAGAAAACTAATGTTTATTTTCAAATGAATTTACAAGTTTTACTGAATAACGATAAGCAAAATCTATGGTATAGTATGTCACTTGATCTAATATAAATTGTTATGTGTTCTTAAAACTTTCCTTATGGGACTAGCCATTAGGGTAGCTTGATTTGAACCTCTCCCTTATGTGAATGAGGAGTCAAAACTTTTTAAACCTCCTCTAACAATAACCTAGTCATCCTGTATCCAGGCCTGGCATACACACAAAAAGACAGCATTGCAAAATGATGGCCTGTGGTTTGAATGTCATTGTTGTATTTTCCCTCCAAGATTCTACCTCTCTCAAATACCTCTGAAACTAAAAAAAAAAAAAAAAAAAAAAAAAAAAAAAAAAAAAAAGGTCTCTGAAGTATAGAAATAGAGTAAAATATCTGCAGTATTAATGCATAAAGAGTTAACACATGTAAAAAAAAGTTTACACATGGGTATAATAGAAATATCTGCATGACTTTATTATGTTTCTGTTTATTCAATCCCACACGATTCAAATTACAGGCCTACTATGAAGGGCAGTTGGAAAGTCAACAAGAGGTTAGGTAATTTTTTATTGTCATGGCAGATGGTAAAGCAAAAAATGAAGTTAGAGTGTTTTAAGGTCCTAGTGATATTAGAGTAATAATAATAATTTATAGGAAATACCATTAAATCAAAAATGTATATTGTGACTTCTAAAATATTCAGAAAAAGAATAATAAGAAATGCATGACTAACAGGCTAATTTTGTGGATAGATGGAGAAAGATTAAATAACAAAATATTTGCATTTGGTTAATTCAAAGAAGACAAGAAAGAAGAGAAATGAATAGTAGATAATATATGAGACTAATAGGAGAAAAGTAATTTATAACTTTAAACAGAAATATATCTGCAATTATATTAATATAAAATAAACTATTTCAGAAAAGAAAAATAATTAGGCCATATTAAAGAAATAAATATAAGCTATTTATGAAGTATATCTTAAATATAAGGCTACATAAAGTTTGAAAGCAAAAGTAAAAAGAAAGGCTCCAAGTAAAAGAAAAATGTTCATGGTTTTACTAATATCAAACAAAGTGGACATTGAGACAATATTATTAGGGATAAAGAAATAAATTTTAAAATTTGTATAAAGCGGTTAATCCACTTGGAAAATATAAAAATTCTAAATCTTTATTAATCTAATAATTTAGCTTCAAAGTGTATTAGGCAAAGTAAACAAAACTGAAAGGAGAAATATATAAACCCTCAATTATTATAAGAACTCACATATTTTTCTCACTAAGTAAACTGATAAAATATCAATAAGCATAGAAAAAAATGACAATAACAAATCTGGCCTAATTGATGGATATGAAATACTATACACCACAGAAGGACACTACAACTTTTCAAATAAACATTTATCAAAATTAACTATATGCTGGGGCCACAAAATAAGTCTGAACAAATTTCAGAAGATTTATATCTTTCAGATAAGGATCTCTGAACACAGCAGAACTGCAATACAAGAAAATCCCCAACTTCTAAAAAACAATCAAATGAAAAATCACGATGAAAAGTAGAGAGTATTTTGAATTAATTGATAACAAAAATACAACATGTTAAAGCTTGAGAGATACAGCTAAATCTGTGCTTAGAAGATAATTTATATCTTTAAATGCATACAATCACAAAAGAAAGAGTGAAAATTAGGGATCTATGTAAATAAAAAACAAATCTCTATGTAAATAAAAAACATCTCTAGAAATAAAAAAACAAACAGCAAATTACAAACATAGCTTACACAAACTCTTCTGGAAAGTAAAGAAATAACTCCCAACTCATTGTATGAAACCAGCATAACCTTGACACAAAAATCTGATAAGGATATTATAAGAAAGGTATTCAAAGACCACTATCATATCATGAATATAGATGGGAAAAAAGATCCTTAACAAAAAAATTAGTGAATCAAAGCTAGTTATAGAAAATAAATTACAATCTCTTTTAAAAATTATCCAGCTTTTATTTTAATATAGGGAGTGCATGTGTAGGATTGTTACATGGCTATACTGGACCCAGTAGTAAGCACAGTACCCAATAGATAGATTTTTAACCCAAGCTCCCCTCCCTTCCTCTCCCTTTAGTAGTTCACAGTGTCGATTGTTGTCATATTTGTGTCCATGTGTGCTCAATATTTAATTCCCACTTACTAGTGACAACACGTGATATTTGGCTTTCTATTTCTGTATTAATTTGCTTAGGATTATGGCCTCCAGCTCCATCCATGTTGCTGCAAAGAACATTATTTCATTTTCTTTAATGGAGTATGTGTACCACATTTTCCAGATCCAGTCTACCATTGATGGGCACCTGAGTTGATTCTGTGTTTTAGCTATTGTGAGTAGCACTGCAATGAACATATGTGTGCATCTCTCTTTCTGGTATAATTTATATTCCTCTGGGCATATACCCAGTAATAGAATTGCTGGATCAAATGGTAGCTCTGTTTTAAGTACTTTGGGAAATTTCCCAAACCACTTTCCACAGACACTGAACTAATTAACATTTCCCCCAATGGTGTATAAGCATTCCTCTTTCTCTGCAGCCTCACCAGCATGTTTTTGTTTTTGTTTTTGTTTTTTTGACTCTTTAATAATAGCCATTTTGACTGATGTGAGATGGCATCTCATTGTGGTTTTAATTTCAATTGTTCTGATGATTAGTGATGATGGCCACTTTTTTATGTGTTTGTTGGCTACCTGTATGCCTTTTGAGAAATGTCTGCTCCCGAACTTTGCCCACTTTTTAATGAGGTTATTAGTATTTTGCTTGTTTGTTTGTATTTTGATTTGTTAAAGTTCTTTATTGATTCTGAATATTACACCTTTGCCAGATGCATAGTTTGTGAACATTTTCTGTCATTCTGTAGGTTGCGTATCTACTCTGCTGATAGTTTTTTCTGCTGAGCAGAAGCTCCTGAATTTAATTAGGTCTCACTTGTTAATTCTTGTTTTTATTGCATTGGTTTTGGGGACTTGGTCATAAATGATTTGTCAAGACAGGCGTGAGAAAGGTAATCACTGGTGTGAGAAAAGTATTCCTAGATTTTCTTCTACGATTTTATAATTTGAGGTCTTACATTAAATCTTTAGTCCATCTCGAGTTAATTTTGACATGTGGCTACCCAGCTATCTGAGCACCATTTATTGAATCATGAGTCCTTTCCCCATTGCTTGTTTTTATCAGCCCTGTCAAAGATCAGATAGTTTTAAGTGTGTGGCTTTATTTCTGAATTTTCTATTCTGTGCCATTGATCTACATGTCTGTTTTTGTACTAGTGCCATGACCATGCTGTTTTGGTTACTGTAGCCTCATAGTACAATTTGATGTCAGGTAGAGTGATGCCTCTGCTTTTTTCTTTCTGCTTAGAATTGTTTCGGCTATTCAGTTTCTTTTTTGTTTCCATACGAATTTTAGAATATTTTTTTCTAATTCTGCAAAAAATGACATTGGTGGTTTGATAGAAATAGTACTAAATCTGTAAAGTGCTTTGTGCAATATGGCTATTTTAATGATATTAATCCTTCCAATCTATGAGCATGGGATGTTTTTCCCTTTGTGTTTTCTCTGATTTCCTTCAACAGTGTACTGTAGTTCTTTAAGAGATCTCTTATGTATTTTTTTAGGTGTATTCCTCGGTATTTTGTTTTCTTTGTGGCTATCGTAAAGGGGATTGTGTTCTTGATTTGACTCTTTACGTGGACATTGTTGGTATATAGAAATGCTACTAATTTCTGTGTATTGATTTTGTGTCTCAAATCCTTGCTGAAAGCACATATCAATTATAGTAGCCTTTAGGCAGAGTCTTTAGGGGTTTCTAAGTATAAAATCATATTGTCAGCAAAGAAAGAAAGTTTGATTTCCTTTCCTATTTGGATGCCTTTTATTTCTTTCTCTTGCCTGATTCCTCTGGTTAGGACTTCCAGTACTATGTTGAATAAGAGTGAT
The DNA here is from genome assembly GCF_047675955.1 of Chlorocebus sabaeus. NCBI lineage: Eukaryota > Metazoa > Chordata > Mammalia > Primates > Cercopithecidae > Chlorocebus > Chlorocebus sabaeus. The sequence goes on from NC_132910.1 coordinate 69,274,769, forward strand.
GAGAGTGGGCGTCTTTGCCTTGTTCCAGTTTTCAAGGAGAATGGTTCCAGCTTCTGTCTGTTCAACATGATGTTTGCTGTGGGTTTGTCATAGATGGCTCTTACTATTTTAAGGTACATTCCTTCAATGCCTAGTCAGTTGAGGTTATTTATCATGAAGGAGTGTTGGATTTTATCAACAGCTTTATCTGCATCTATTGAGATGATCATATGGTTTTTGCTTTTAATTTTCTTTATGTAGTGAATCATATATATTGATTTGTGTTATGCTGAAGCAAACTTGTATCCCAGTAATAAAGCGTACTTGGTCATGGTGAATTAACTTTCTGGTGTGCTGCTGTATTTTGTTTGCTAATATTTTGTGGAGGATTTTTGTGTCTATGTTTATCAGGGATATCGACCTGAAGTTTTCTTTCTTCATGTCTCTGCCAGATTCTGGTATTAAGATGATGCTGGTTTCATAGAATGAGTCACAGAGGAGTCCCTCATCCTTGATTTTTTGGAATAGTTTCAGTAGAATTAGTATCAGTTATTCTTCATATATCTGGTAGAATTCGGTTGTAAACCTACCTGGTCTTGGGCTTTTTTTGATTGGAACTTTTCTTGTTACTGATTCAATTTCAGAGCTTGACAGTGATCTATTAATTGTTTCAATCTCCTGACTAAATCTTAGGAGATTTTGTGTTTCCAGGAATTTATCCAAAATGAATTAAAATATTAATACTTACACTGACAGTTTAATATACCTGAGAAATTAATAGCCTCTGAGAAATGCGAAAAAATAATGTTTGTGTAAAATGATTATCAAGCCCAATTCAAAATAGGATTTAAGTATAACTTGATGGTTTACATTTATAAATTAAATAATAGAGACTCTCAAAGAAAGAAAAATCTACACAAATACTATTACTGTTTTGGCCATAAAATGTGCAGCTTATTCCCTGATGTAGCTTTCATCACTTCTCCATTTTTGTGACTCTGATACATGAAAGAGTACTTACATAATAAAATAGGATTTCCCAAAATGTATTCTGTAGCATTCCAGTACAAGTTTTAAACATTATGGAGAGAAATTTCTTTTAAAAAATTAAAACCACCTTATGGTTAAATACAATTGACTAACAATGAGCTAAATACAATTAATTTGTTTCTTTAAAAAGAAAACTGGAGTACATCTTAAAACTTCATATGCTAACATGTGTTCTAACACCCAAAGAGAAAAACATCTACATAGACTTTTCCAAGTTTATTTGATCATAGACTCACCATCTCCCTTTCCTTGTTATGAAAGAACACACTTTGAGTAACTCTGTGTTGAATAAATTTTAAGTAAATCTGAGGAATCAAAAACCTCTTGAGGCTGGTATGCCAAGCACTATACAAAAGCCCATTATACCAATGAGGAAACTAAAGCTCATAAAAATAAGATTTGCCTAAAACCACAGGTCAGGCAGGTTGAAGAAAGTCTACATATTTTATTTTCAACGTCTTATTTAGCCATTATACATATGTCATAAATGCCGTTTTCTTCATTTAGACTATCTATCTTAACCTTTTGTATTCATTTCCTTCCGCCTTTTGACTATGTACATCTTGCTTGCTGATTTCAAACTGTGACTCATAAGTCCATTTATTTTGTGCCTTTTCCCAGGCTAGAAAGAATTTGGTAGCTTATTTTCACAATTCTTTAATCAGGAGGGTACTCCAAAGCCACGTTTCTAAACAGCAGATCCCTTTATTTCATAGTTAGGGGAAATAGAGATCATCAAGGGCAAGTAACTTCAGCCATCCTCTCTACCTCAAAGTATTCTAAAAATTTACTTATGTTGTTTTCTTTACTGGCTTTCTCAAAGAAAAAAGTTGACTCTACTTGCCTAATTAATTCTGTATTATTATCGGCACACTCTAATTTTCTTAGAAAAATGTTCAGTATTTCCTGCCTCCTATTTCTCACTTCCATTCACTCTTCTATTCATTGTAATCTAAACTTTCACTCTGATCACTCCACTAAAAATGTCCTTGAAAAGGCTCTCCTATTATCTCATAATTGTGAAGTCCAAAGACCTTTTAACAGTCCTTATCCTTCTTGACCTCAGAGTTCAATTTGCTCAAACTGACCATCCTCTCTTAAAACTTTCTTCTTCTTTATCTTCTATTTTACCTCTTTCAGATCTTTACTAATCCTTTGATTATGCTTGGTCTTTTTTACCCACAAGTTGTCCCACTTTGCTACTAACATACTGGTGTCTCTTAGGGTTTTAAGGCTATCCATCTTCTCTTCCCTCTCTCTTCTTATGTAAAGTACTCTTAACATTCACTAAAATTCAACTATCAACTGCTTAGTTAGGATTCTCAAATTCACATCTTTAGGCCTTGCCAGTCTTCCAAGTATCAAAGATATCTTCCTAAATGACTGCTTGATCTAAATATCCCACTGTAGCTCCAACTTAGGCTGCTCAAAGCTGAATTCTTTATCTTCCCTGTAAGCCTACTTCTCCACCTGTTTTTCTATATCATTATAAATTATCATTTACTCAGACAACACCATAGCTAAAAATCCACCACTTACATATTCTCACTTGACTTAACCTCTAATATCAAATACAGCATTTGAATCTGATTTTCTTAATTCACTTCTTTAAAGGATTCCATTCTGTCTAGTTTTATTATCCTAGTTAAAAAAACTCATTATCATGACTATTTTGAGAATATGATGGTTGCCTTGTTTAACTTTCTTTTACAACAAAATTACCCTTTATCTTGCTAACAGAGTTATGTCTTTCAATACATATTTCATTATATTCATTTTCCATTTAAAAAACTTGCAGGTTTATTCACTGTCTACAGTATGTAGATCAAACTCCTCACTATAAAATTTAAAACCATTTGTTGTGTAGCCCCAAATACCTGACCAGTCTCACTTCTAAATCCTACCTTCATTCATTCCATATTCTAGTCATGAAAAGTAATTCATAGTTGTTTTAAAATATCAGCCATCACCACACTTCCATGACTGCACAAGCAATATCTGGAATGTGTGTATGTGTACTTACTATTCTTTGCTTTTAGAATTCTACTCTTTCTTTGTTCAAGACCTAGCCAAAATGCACAGAACTTTTTCAAAACAAATCCTGCTCATCTCTGCAATCTTTCCTTAATAGAATCACTTGCTTTTTCATCTAAAATCATGTGGCTATAATGAGACTTTTCATGTTAAACATAAATGGAGTTGGTAAAAATAAAATGATATATCATCTGTGAAGTCAGAAATGTCTTAATTTTTAATTCCATATCTTCTTCTTACAAGCTGTGGAAACTTAGGGTGGTTATTTTTCGCTCTGAAAATTTGTTTTCTCATTTGTCAAAAGAAGGACAACAAATATATCTCAGGGATGTTGAAAATATTAAATAAAGCATAGAGCTTAGAACAAATTATGTGTTTAATTTCATTCACTTTAGTAATAATAAATAGGCCTGGCGCAGTGGCTCACGCCTGTAATCCCAACACTTTGGGAGACTGAGGCAGGTGGATCGCATGAGGTCAGGAGTTCAAGACCAGCCTGGCCAATATGGTGAAACCTCGTCTTTACTAAAAATACAAAAATTAGCTGGGCACGGTGTCAGGCGCCTGTAATCCCAGCTACTTGGGAGGCTGAGGCAGGAGACAGAGGTTGCAGTGAGCTGAGATCACGTCATCGCATTCCAGCCTAAACAACAAGAGTGAAACTCCATCTCAAAAATACTACTACTACTACTACTAAATATGCATGTAAGGTGTATACTAATATTTTAAATATGTTTCTAAGCACTTTACATGTATTAATTCATTCCATCCTCACAACAGCCCTAGATGATTATTACTATAATTATTTCCATTTTATACATGATGAATCAAATACTTTAAAAGGTTAATTAACCTGAACAATGTCATAGATAAAATACATAGAGGAGCCAGGATTTCAGTCCAGGCAGTCTGGTTCTACGTCTCCATCAGGCTGAGAAACACAATCTTGAAACATTTTTGCTGCTCTTGTTATTTTTCCAAGCCTTCTCCCTTTCTGCTTTTTGATCAGCTCCAATTCTTCCCTTCTCCTGCCCTCACCAATCTCAAGTGATTGTGGTTATAAGAGTTTCTGCTGTAGCAAGAGGTATTACATCATTGGAAACACAAATAGATGAAGATTAAATGGACACACAATATTTCTCTTCTTACTTTATTTGCTATGAATAAGTTTTAGAAGAAACCATTAATCCACAATTCCAAGAGTAATGTTGAAGAGGTTGTCAATTAAGATATTTATTAAGCCTTAAGGGCAGATCAAAAGCAATTGCCTTCTTGGAGATGTGCAGAGAAAAAAAATATATTGAAAGCCACAAAAGGAATCTAAGAGTTAGAAATGCCAACATACCTAACAAGCTTTCCCTTTGGTATCTACATCCCAAGCTAAAATACTCTAAAGATTATAGACCCTGTGGCAAACCTAACAAAGAAACATGATTTGGTTTAATATTTTTATGGAGTTTTGGAAAATGTACATATTGTTCAAAACTCTGCTTTCATGTCCAGGAACAAAAGAAAAAGTGAGATATTTGTGACTCACCGACCTAAAATTGTTTCAATCAGTATAATGATCACAAATGCTAACGATATATCTACAGGTGTAGCTAAGCAGATATCAGCATTCAGCACCTTGTGGGTATTGATTGTATGGAAAATAAAATTGCATATTCTACAAACCTAGGTCAAAGGAAAAAATAATTTTTGCAGTAAGACGTGGTATTAATTATAACACATTTCTTAAGAGCTATAGTTTTTAGTAAAGTCAATCAGAATTTGCCACCGTTAGTTGAAAATGTATAAGAAAAAAAGCAGTAAATTCTTACCAGAAATCAAGGTTGAAATAGATGACCACTGTATTCATAGTAGTACTCTCACAGTAGCATATTTTTCATCTTGTATTGTTAGCACTGTGCAACAAAGACTGTCAGACTATAGGGAAAATTGATAGCTGGACCTATGCTATGGGAGAAGAAAAATGCTCATAACTGGGCTAAAATATTCACATAAACTCCCTTGGTCTATATTTAATCAATGTCATTTTCCAGCATAAGAAATCTTCATCTTTATTTACAGCTTCTACCTTGGTTGTGCAGAATGTTCATGATCTGTTTCACTTGTAATGCTTTCAAAATGCTTTTCTTTTTTTTTAGAAAATGAGGTTTTCAATGTCATTCTATAGTAAGAGTCTTCCCTCTAGTAACAAAGCATCTTTCCAGGAGACCATTAATGTTCAACAATCAAAGTAGCTGTGAGTTAACATTTAAAATAAGCAATCTTATCCCTTACCTAGAGTGTAAATAAAGTCTATAGGACTTTCTTGCATTCTGAGTTCATTAGTGGGACAAACAGATTATTTTATTAAAGTAGCTAATTGTTGTCTTAGAGCTCCAGGAGCAGGACCTTGGGGAAATAGATCATGGGAACTATAGAATATGAGTTTAATACTGGGAGATGGGGATCCAAGACAACAGCATGAGCCTTAGGTAACTGAGAGTGTGATGAAGGCAAGCCTTGAACAACAGGCATCTGTCATAGCTGCTGAATCGTGGCCTATAATTATAAAAGAAGCTCATCTGGCTGATTAGAGAGAATTGTGATTGCAAGTCAGAAAAGCATGTTCATGCTGGCCTGAAAGACAGAAACAGCCAAGTTATGAACTGTCTCTGGGAGCTGTGGGCAGCCTCCAGGAACTGAGAGCAGATTCAAGCCAACAGCCAGTGAGGAAATAGGGACCTGAGTCTTGCAACCACAAGAAACTGAATTCTGCCAACAGGAATGACCTTGGAAATGAGTTTTGGCACCACATCTTCCAGATAAAAACGCAGCTTAGTCAACACTTTGATTTCAGCCATGAGAGAACATAAGCAGATAACCCAGTCATTCTGTGTCCTGACTTGCTTTACAGAACTGTGAGATAACAAATGATTTTGTTTTACCTGCTGTATTTGCAGTAAATTTTCCACACAGAAATGGAAACTAATACAGTTGAGAAAGTGATGATGATAATATTAAGAAGTAACTATAAGGAACATGAAACCCACACATGTTGGCATTAGACTTCAGGAGTAAAGGCAGTATCTTATTAGGACTCAAACCCTCTGCAGACATGATATTTCAAAGAGCAATTTGGTAGAAGGTGACATAAATAAGATAGAACACAGAACCACAATGTAGATGTGTTACTAAAGTTGACTTCTTGCATGGTGTTATCCCTGATGCTAAGAAAAAAGAAATTTACAAACACTGCCTTGACTTTTGTTCCTTGAAACTGAAGAGAAGCATTCTACATAACTGTTCTCTAGCCTTTCTGTGCATTAGAATTACCTAGGGAGATTTGAATAATCACAGAGTTTAGGCCACTCTCCTTCCAGTAAATCAGAATCCTTGGGAGTAGGACCCAAGCTTAAGTACGATCTTATAAACTGCCCCAATTTTTTCATTGAATGAACAGTCTAGTTTAAGAACCAGTGCTAAAAAGATCATGTCCCCAAAACTGAAGACTTTTGTTCTACTCTAATTTGTGGAGGATATTCAACTGAAAAATTATTATTGAATTTTCATTCAGAACAGAGTAATAGCTAATATCTGACAAGTACTTACTATCTATGTGTTTTTAAGTTTTATCCAACAAATGAATGAATAACTTGCTCAAAGACACACACCAAGTGCATATTCAAGAATGTACCAGCAGTTGCTGCCCCCACAGTCCTCATGCTAAATCGCTTTTCTGTAATGCTTGTATTTATCCAAACTGTTATGTTTTCCCTTATTACCTGCAGATGAAAAGCAAACGGCATTTTCTGTAGCAATTCTTTTTTCTCTCAGTCATGTTTCCCTACATATGTGAAACAAAGCTATTTAGGCTTTTCCCAAAAGATTAAATGCTAAAATAAACCTTCTTGACTCTTTAATAACAATTTGATACAAAGGTACTTGTTACCCACTTAGAGCCTACAATTAGAAGGGCATCTCTTCTTTCCAAGGGTAAGTCAAAATCTATAAAAGATATTCAAACAATATATAATATATTTCTCAAGAAAAGTATGTAAGAAAGCTTCTGTGATTATCAAACGAAAGATAGTACAGAGAAGTTAACATAATTGATCATTGGATGGTAGAAGGAGAATTGCTTCACTTTTGAGAAAAATCTGTGATGGAGATTATCGACATAAGCATTGTTCATTCTGTTACGCAATGACTAGATTGAAACTCTTTTAAAGACAGATTTGTATTTATAAAATTTCCAGTAGAAGTGTCTTGATTTCTGGGATTAATTAATTCATCAAACACCTTATGGTGTATGCGCACCTTAGGGAGGAATAGCTTTTCACAGAAAGTTATGGTCAGACTGGATGCTTAAATACTTGGTTTGAAAACAGTGGTTAAAAGAGGACAAATAATTTTCCGTCATTTTTAAAAATGACTCTGAAGCAAGAAACAGGCATCCTAATTCATAAGATGCAAATTTTAAAAAGAGAATCATCAAAACTTGAATAAACAGAAATTCCATCAGATTCGAGAAAAATTTGCCATTTTAGTTAAGAATTAATACCAGTTCCTTTCTGTAATCAAAAAAAAAAAAAAAAAAACAATACCAGTTCCTTTAAATATACACTGTGTAGATCACCATCTGAAGGTTCTCCAAAAAATAAACCTTCAAAAGACAGATTAATTGGAGAAAAAGTATACAAATTTATTTAACATGCATATACAGAAGCCTTCAGAATGAAGACTCCCAGTAAGAATTTTGGAGGATGCTAATAAATAGAAGGAAACCATCAAAGAGATTATAACCTAGAGGAGAAAATAAGCAAAATGTGCACACACAAAGCTAAACCCGATAATTACTACAGTAAAGCAGCAGGAAAATATGCCGTAGGAGTTCAGATAAAGAGACGTGACTTCTGACTAGGCAAAATTAAAGAAGGGTCTATGAGTATTTTTATTTATTTAAGTCATTTACTGGCAGTATCATGGTGTGTAGAAAAACATATGTCACTTGCATATATTATAAAATAATAATTACTATGCTTGCTCTTTAAGAATTCCATGAGAATCTAATTTGGCCTTTCATTAGTATCTACTTTTCGTTTTTAAAAATTTAAAGAAGTTCTTTGTGACACTGCAGTTTCATCCATAAAGCATGTGTCCCAAATACAGAGCTTTGTAAGAGAAACAGCTATAAAGTTTGATTTCTATGCATTTACATTTTCAGTGTCAAGCATGCTAATCTTGGAAAATTCCACTTGTAAATTCTCAATTTTATGAAATAATTTGTCTTACATATGCATGTTATTTGACAATGTCCATTGAGTTCAAATGTACTGTAAAGTAAAATTTATTATGTCTTCTATTTTATAAATGAGGAAACAACAGGGAGTTTGTCTTCCTAATAACCCAGTAAGTCACACCACATGATTAGTATCATGGACCATAACTCCCCCCTAACAGTGTAATGTGTAGCCCACCATACTGTGGTCCTATCCCTTCTCTTCTCTGCCCACTAAATCCCCATGAGGATCACAGGACAGAGGGCCTGAAAGTGTTAATAAATCATCCTTGCCCTATTATTTGGCATTAAATGAGATGAGTCATGTTGAACAAAATGGGAATCTATTTGCAGCATTTATTATGTCAAATATAATATGTAATTTTCCTCCCACAAAAGAAACAAGGAAATGTTTACCTTTGCCCCACGTGCTGGAAAGAATAGGTAACTCAAGGAGACAGCGCTGCTTATGGTTGAGAGACATAGGCTGGGCAGAATGCTCAAGTGAAAGAAGGAATTAAAAGAACAAGTGAAAACAGTAAAAATATTTATAAAGTTAATTAGTAAAAAGATCATATTGCCATTGTTTGCAGAGCTTAGGAGGCTAAAAGAAAGACTTCCACAGAAAGTTATTGTCAGACTGGGTGCTTAAATATTTAAATTGAAAACAACGATTAAAGAAAGACTAAGACTTTTCTGTCATCTTTTATAATGACACTGAAACAAGAAACAAGCATCCTAATTTACAAGACGTAAATTTAAAAAAGAGAATCATCAAAACTTGAATAAACAGAAATTCCATCAGATTCGAGAAAAATTCATTTGCCATTTTAAAGAGTTAATGCCAATTCCCTTTAAATATACACTCTGTGGGTCACCCTCTGAAGGTTCTCTGAAAAATAAACCTGCAAAAGGCAGATTAATTGGAAAAAAGGTATACAAATTTATTTAACATGTAGATACAGAAGCTTTCAGAATGAAGACTCAAAGATACACAGAAAATTGTCGATTTTGATGCTTAAGTTCAACAAAGTATGGACAGCCATGTAGAAATATAATTGGACAAAAAGCATATGATCTAATGCTAATAGACTGGCTGAGGAAACCCAGCAAGGATTGTCTGTCTGGAATCTTCTTGGCCTCGCTGAGCGTGCATTTCTTCCTTCTGGGTGTGGGGCAGGAGCTTCTCTGGAATCAGAGTCTCTGGAAGCTGTTACCAGAACATATCAGAACCCTGGTAAATATATTTTTCTTTATTAAATATATTTAAGCCAAATTGCTATAAAATTGGTATCTTTAATATTCAAAGTCTGCATTCAGTTATCCTCAGTCTGCTTTTTAAAAAACACCTTTTTTAACGCTCTACATTTTAAAAGTGTATATTATTTTATTTATTTAAAGAATATATTTACATTTATCTTCTGTTGAAAAAAATTAACATTGATTACAGAGTTATATATAAACAGAACAGAGAAAAATATTAGATTCAAATAATATTAGATTCAAATAATTATTTCAGCTACAACAGTGCTCAGTGAACATAAAATGAGTAAACAACATCCTGTTAGAATATGACCTTAACAGGGCATAGGTTTCATTCAGTGTCATTGCATCTTGTATTTGATCACCAAAACAATGCAATAACTAGCAGAGAAGTTGTCTTAAACTACTTGAAAATTAGCATTTTATTGCATTTGCTTATTAATAGCATGGCCTTCCTCTCCTACAGGACAAAGCCCTATGTCTGATTTATGACTTTGTTCCTCAAGCTTGGCGTATATTTAGCAAATGAGTAAATGGGCATAATAAAACTCTTCAATGGAAATGGACCAATTGATGCTATGAAGACAACAAGCATAAAAATTGTAAGGAGTCACAGATTCCAAACTCAATACAGTACTTGCCTGTTTCAAATCATATTAATATTCATTATCACAAAAGCAGAATTCAGTCTCTCTGAATTAAAAAAAAAAGAATTCCAGAATTTTAAAACATAAAAACACAGGCAAATTTCATTCAATTTAATGAAATTTAATATTCAAAAAAAATGGAAACCTTACCAAAAAGTAGCATGGACTTTAATTTACAAAGTATAGATTTCTATGATGAAGAAAAACTATACTTCAAAAATATTAATACAGACTTTCCCTTCTGGCAAAGAAGAGACCAGATTTAACTTCCTATCTGAAATAAATTGAAAAAAAAAATTTTTTTTCAAGAAAATGGACATGAGACAAATAAGGACAGAGATCCCTAAAAGAAGGGCGACAAAGGAGGTGAGATCTAAGATTGTCTACTTTAACTGTTTTAAGAGTTTTCTGTCTGCAGGGTAAGGAATGGAAACCCAGGAATCAAAAAGGTAGAGATGGAAGTGGAGGGGAGCCAAAGCAGCCAGAGTTCACAGTGCAGAGTACCAGAAAAGGGAGGACAGCAGAGAGAGGAAACTCAGATCCGCAAGGGTCCTCCTCAGTTCTTTAGTTGAGTACTGCTTAGCACATACATCTTTTAAAAATTGCCCAAGATTGGGAAAATAACTTGTAGAAAAGAAAAGGAAAACAAAGAATATTACTTAAAAATTGCACAAAGCCAGGAATGTTTTCTTTTTTCACCAGGAAGAGTAGAAGACTTAACTGTTGAACTTAGGAAGAAGGGTTTTATCTTAGCGATGTGGAAAATTAGATGAAAAGGTTGTTCTGGTATTGCCTAACAAAGTTTAAAGCAGACCTGCAAGAATAAAAGCTTTATTCCAGAAATACAAGCTTGTTTTAACACTTTAAAAACTATCAGCGTAATTCACCGTATTAACGGACTAAAAAAGGAAGAACTGGATTAAGAAAATGTGGCACATATACACCATTGAATACTATGCAGCCATAAAAAAGATGAGTTTGTGTCCTTTGTAGGGACATGGATGCAGCTGGAAACCATCATTCTCAGCAAACTATCGCAAGAACAGAAAACCAATTACCGCATGTTCTCACTCATAGGTGGGAATTGAACAATGAGATCACTTGGACACAGGAAGGGGAACATCACACACCGGGTCCTATTGTGGGGAGTAGGGAGGAGGGAGGGATAGCATTAGGAGATATACCTAATGTAAATGACGAGTTAATGGGTGCAGCACACCAACATGGCTCATGTATACATATGTAACAAACCTGCACGTTGTACACATGTACCCTAGAACTTAAAGTCTTAAAGTATAATAAAAAAAAAAAAAAAAAAGAAATGTAGGGTGTCAGGGCCCACCCCAGACCTGCTGAGTTAGAACCTGTGTTTAACGAGATCCCAGGTGACTTGTGTGCACATTAAAATGTTCATAGCATTTGTCTCTATCTAGAGGGATACAGGCCAAAAGGATATTGAAATGAGACACGAAACAGGGGGCTATGTATGTGTGTGTGGTGGGGGAGTGGTGATGTAGTGAGAAGAGGATTTTTTGAGTTTTTCCTTTACATGTCTGTATTGTTTGACTTTGATTCAACAAATATATATATAACTTTTATAATTTACAAAACAGAAAAAATTTAAAATGATGGTGAAATTACTATACAGGTGTATGTTATTAAAATGTTTAGTGAAAAGGAACATATCAAGTAAACCAGAAGTAAAATATAAACTTGTGGTCAAGGAGGAAAGTTTCCTGAAGGTAGGGTTGGTTACTCTCCACTTATCTCTCCTAGTTCCAGGCCATGCATGCCATATTTTACAAAAAATTAACGATTGCATGTCTCAGCATTCTGTTGCCTGCCATAACTGCATCCAAGAGTGTTAATAAAACTCACCTTCTCTGAGCCAAAAAAAAAAAAAAAGGAAGAACGAATGATCATCCCCATAGATGCAGAAAAAGCATTTGACAGAATCCAATATCCATTTCTTATAAAAACTCTAAACAAAGAATAGAAAGAAACTTAAAATGTTTTCCCTCTAGATCTGGGATAAACACACATCCATTATTATCACTTTCATTCAGCATCGTACTAAGGTCCTAGACAATGCAACGAGGCCAAAAAATGAAATTAAAGCCATACAGACTGCAAAGGAAAATCAACTTTTTTACTCTCATATATGATGTCTATGTAGAAAATTCTATGAAATCTGTAAAAAATGCTTCTAGAAATAGTTTAACAAGTTTACAAAATACAAGATAAACATAAACATCTATAATATTTATTTATACTGAAAGCAAATAATTGGAAAATAAAATTATTAAATCATAATTTATAAATCAAAAACATAAAATTCTTAGAAATAATTCTGATGAAAGCTGTGCAAGATCTGTAGACTGAAAACTACCAAATTTTGTTGAGGGAAAATTAAAGAAGATCAAAATAAATTAAAAGATATACTGTGTCTATAAATCAAACAACTCAATTTTGTTAAGAAGGTACTTTTCTCCAAATTGAGCTACAGACTTAAAGCAGATCCAGATCACAATCTTTACAGGGTTTTTTGTTTTGTTTTGTTTTGTTTTGTTTTTGTAGAAATTAACAAGCCAATTCTAAAATTGACACAGAAATAGAAAGGACCAGCAAATAGCCAAAACGACTTTGGAAAAGAACAAAAAGTTTGCAAGAGTTGCACTACCTTTCTTCGAAACTCATTATAAAGCTACGGTAATCAAGACAATGATTTTAAGATAGACAAATAAATTAGTTAAATAGAAAAGAAATTCTAGAAATAAACTCAAATGTATCCAAATAATTGATTTTTGACAAAATCAAAGGCCATTTAATGAAAAAAAGATAGTGTTTTCAACAAATGATGCTGGATGGGTTTGGCCCCAGAAAAAAATAGTACATGTGTAATAAGTAATAATAAAAAATAACCAGTTGCTCCTAAGAACAGTGGCTGACAGTTAGGAAAGCTGACTGCCGACCTACTTAATAGAACCTTTCTCAGCATACATTTATTTATTAATTTTTTTCAGATACCACACAGTGCCTGATATCACTTTTATTAACCGTCTTGTCAGCAGTGGACTCTGCACAAAGTTAAAAGCAAACTAGAGTCCCCAAGAAAGGAAACAGCAGGACACTTCTCAGCAGCGTGCCAATCTTCAGGAACTCGAATCTCTGCTATCAACAGGTCTAAGGTTGATTAGATCTTCAAACTGTATGTAGTTAGTTGCAAGGTGCATGCTTTACAGAGGCAGAGCAAGAAAGGATGATGTTGAAATTTAGAAAGGTAAGACAAATGAAATGTAAAATATTGCAGGAACTATTACAATTAAAATTTATACAGCCATATGCAGGCACAGTAAGTTTCATACAATATGCCAATCCCTAACATGCTACCAAACATAACCTCCAGGAGTTTAGGGGCTTTTGTCTATTATGCTTACTAATGAGATAGAGAGGTAGAAATCATTTTCTTAGGAATTTATAAATAATCACATACTTTGACCTCAATGACACTATGAGTAGATTTACATGAAAATTTTAACAATAATTTAGAAATACACACACAGAAGCCAATCCTCATTATGTGCAGATTCTGCATTTTCAAATTTGTCTACGTGACAAAATTTATCTGTAACCAAAGCCAATACTCTTGGCATTTACAAAGGCATTTGCAGAGGGGCAAAATATTTGAGTTGGCTGACAGCTGCAGGTTCCTGACGTCGAACAAGACAACACTCTGCCTTGTTGTTTCAGTTTTCATACTGTAAACATGTGTCTTATTCAGGATCTATTTAGTACCACATTTTTTACATTTCTGTACTTATTGTTGGTGATTTTGCTGTTTTAAATGGCCTCCAACATGGTGTGGAAGTGCTATCTTATGTTTCTAAGCACAAGAAGACTATGACGGGCCTTACAGAGAAAATATTTGTTAGTTAAGCTTCATTCAAGCGTGAATTATAGTGCTATTGACTGTGAGTTAAATGCTAATGAATCAACAAACAGTATATCCAGAAAAAGGAAGAGGAAATTTGCTGATTTGTACACAAGACCATTCCAGAAACTGCTGAAGTAACGTTTATAGCATATAATGAAACTATGGAACAGTTGGAAAAAATGGCTAAATTTGTGAATTCATGAGATGACAACTGATTAGGAAAAAACCATAGTGGACAGCACTATTGTAAGGCTCAAAGTCAAAGAAAATTACAATAATGTTACCCAGGGTCAGGAAAATGTTAAATCCTTCTCAGCTAGTGCTGTCTGCTTCACACGTTTCAAAAGGTGATATGGCGTGAAAAATGCTAAACTTGCAGGCAAGCAGGCTGTTCAGTTCAGGAGGCAGCAAAAGAATGTTGAAAATATCTGCTAAGTATTATACAGGAAAAGGGTCATGGGGAAGAGCAGGATTTTAATGCAATTGTGACTGGCTTATTTTACATGGACTTGGGCAAAGGAACCTGTATAACACAAATGACCTCCAAAGCTACCAGCTCTAAATCATTCAAAGACTGTTCAATCAATTATTTTTAAGAAATATATATACATATATATATAAAAAACATAAGGTGCTTTAAACAGAATAACACATAAAACAAGGTTATGCATTGATTGGCTGATGAAAATATGAGCAGAGACTCACAGGCATCAAACCTTCTATTTCTCCTAAGGGCAGTGGTTTCATATTTGCTAATTAAATGCTCATGACAGCTTTATAGAACCGAACTACCATGGATATTGCAATAATTGACACTGTGTGTTTGTGGGTGTGGATTTGTGTCTGACACTAGACCATTACCAATAGAGTTGGATAGTCAAACTAAATAAATAATTTTATGACAACTTATTGTCAAAGGAAAAACAGAAGACACATCTGTGTGGTTCTTACTTTGATAAGTAATTCTTCTGTGCTGCCCATTATTTGCACCTTTCCAGACATCAGGGTCAGCTCTCCTTTTGTGTGCTCCTTTACTTCTGTGGTGAAGGCTCAGGACTAAGTGGGCAGGCCTGCCCCTTGCAGTGTGTTGACACAGCTACTCAAAGGGACATTATAAAACTGACTTAGTATACCTTCTATATATTCTAACTTCATCTGTAAAGGGCAGTGACTTTTCTGCTACTGTAGTTCTTTTAGCACCCTTTGCCCTGGACACTCAACATAACATAGAAATTCCATTTTCACTGTGGAAATAAACAGCAACTTCTAAACAAGAACAGAGGATTTTTTCAGAGTTTGATATAGCAAGAGAGTCGGCTACTATTATTTTTGTGCTAGAGTCAAATAATTACACCCCAAAGATGTCCATGTCCTAATCCCCGGAACCTGTGAGTATGCTATCTTACATATCTATACGAGATATCTTACGCATCTATGTTACGGAAAAAGGGACTTTCCCAGATGTGATTCACTTTTAAGGATCTTGAGATGAGGAATTACCCTGGATAATACAGGTAGGCCCATTGTAATCACGATGATCCTTATAAGAGAGTCAAGACAATCACAGTCAAAAGAGACAGGAAAACAGAAGCAGAGGTCAGAGTGATGCAGCCAAGTCTCAAGGAATGTGGACAGCCTAGAGAAGCTGGTAAAGACAAAGAATGGATCTCCTCTAGAGGCTCGAGAAGAAATGCCGCTCTGCTAGGCCCTTGATTTTAGCCTTGTAAAATGCATTCAGACTTCCGATCTCCAGAACTGCAAGATAATAAATTTGTGTCACTTTAAGCTGCTAAATTTGTGGTAATTTGTTACAGTCACAATAGGGAACTAATACAACTTGCATTTGGCACAAATTCAAAGACAGGCAAGGAATAGGAAAACTCTATAGTGAGAAAAAGGAGGGCTTCAGGTATACAGATGCTCCTCAACTTACAATGACGTTATGTCCAGAGAAATTCATTGTAACTTGAAAGTCAGGCAAGGCAAAAATGCATTTAATATCCCAATAAACACTTTGTAAAGTCAAAAAATCAGAAAGTAGAACCATTGTAAGTCAGGGATCATCGCACTTTGACTCAAGGTTGTTGGCATGGGAAAGCTGGAGTTAGAGTGACTCAAAGTGAGGCATCTCACGCGATTGGTTAGAAATCGTATATTTTGTGCTCTACTTGGTGCTGAGTCAGAAATCAGTAAACTAGGGAAGCTGGCAGTCACTGATGAAGTCCTTTTTGTTGTGGACCAGCTGTTGTAGAGAGTGTGATTTGGCTTTCTGGACTGTTGGCTGCAGAAATTGTTGGGCAATGCTCTATTGTCATATTTGATTATGAATAAAAGTGTCCTCCAGAACCTCAACAAATAGCCTATCTGGTGTACATTTTATGATACAATTCCATTGTCTCTGATGAGAAGTAAACACCAATTATTTTTCCACTGAAGGTACTGTCTTCTTTTCTCTCTGAATCTCATATTTCTCTTTTCTACTTTCTCTTTCATCTTTAGAAGTCTGACAATGATGTCACTAAGTATGATTTATTTTTCTTCAGATTCACTGAATTTCTTGAATATGTGGATTGATATGTTCCAAAACTTTTGGAAAGTTTTCAGCCATTATGTGATCTATTAATTCAGTAATCATTTATCTTAACTTCTGGAACTTCAGTTACATATATGTTAGATCCTCTGACATTGTCCCATAGTCTCTGGTGCTTTCTTTTATTTTTCCCATTCTTTTTCCTTAAGTTCTTGTAAACAGATTTATCAGAAAAAAAAATCAAATAGACAATTAACATACTATGAAAAAGTGTTCAACCTCATTAAACATCAGAGAAATGCATATTAAAAGCAAAATTAGATTCCACTATACATCCAAAAGAATTTCTGAAATTAAAAAGACAAAAAATACTAAATGTTGCTGTTGACATATAATAGCCAAAATATCTTGATCCTACATAATGCTCAGACTTCTATTTGTGAACTAGATCCACTCTCATATTAATCCAGGAATTAAAATACTATTATATAATCAATGTATTTTTCTTTTTATGAGATTATACTAATCAGAATACTAATCAAAAATAAAATTCTTTTCTTAACCCTAAATTTCTCTCTAGTAACTGCCTCCCTTCTACAGTTACATTTACGTTAGTGA
The DNA here is from genome assembly GCF_047675955.1 of Chlorocebus sabaeus. Lineage (NCBI taxonomy): Eukaryota > Metazoa > Chordata > Mammalia > Primates > Cercopithecidae > Chlorocebus > Chlorocebus sabaeus. Next base: position 69,292,090 of record NC_132910.1, read on the forward strand.
CTTCTTTCAACACCATGGGTCTAAATACATCTACATCTTAATGACTTGTAAACATATTTTTAATTCTAATCTGTCTCTTAAACTCCATATTAATACATCTATCTCCATTTCCACTTGAATATTTTGTAGGTATCTCAAACTTGAACTCTTGAATATCTCCCCACCCCTGAAAAAAACTATTTCAGTTAGTAAATGGAAATTCCATCTATCCAATTGCTTAGTCCAAGCACCTTGGAATTATCTCTGACTTCTCTTTTACACTTCACAGGTACTCTTTCCCTCAAAATGCAAGTTTTACCTTAAAAATATGTCTAAAATAAGATCTTTTATTATCATCTTCACCACTTCTATCCCTTTTAAGTCATAACCACTGACCTCATGCATTTCATTTTAGACCTTGCCCTCCAACCAACATAGCAGCCAGAATGATCTTTCTAAAACTCAAGTAAGTTTCTATCATTCCTTTGCTAAAAGTCTCCAATTATGCCTCATTTTTTTCAGAATAAATGCCAAAGTTCTTAAAATTTCCATAAACCTCTAATGATCTGGTTTCTACCTCTCTGACTTCATCTCCTATTACTCTCCTTTAATTATTTAATGATTGTTAAGAATTGTGTCATATAAACCAAAACCTCAGAAAATATATTGTCCTGAAGTAATATCAGACAAGACAAAAAAATCAATCCAGTAATAAGTAGTTAAGAATTTTGATTAAATCATTTTTTAAAATGAGAAGGTAATTGTATCATTACTGGCCTATATTTAATATCAATGGTAAGGATTAAAATGTTATAAAAGTAATTGGCTCCTTATGAGTTACTATATATCTCTAAACATCTCCAAGACACAAAATCAGGTCTGAGGTTGAAGTCTTGCATCTTTAAATTAACAGCGAAATCTCTTTTTGCAATATTTTGAAGTCCTTAATTTTATGTTCTTTTATAATGATTAAAAATAATGTTCACAAGTAATCAATATTATGTTTTCTGATATTTGTGAGCAGAATAGATAAATGAAATGATTTCTCCTCTAAGATAAGAGCCTTTTAGTAATAGTATTTTTAGTTGATTTAATTCTCTTAAATCAACTTGTGCAAAATCAATGCTCTCTCTCCCTTATATGAGATGTTAACAACAGACTGTTGAGCACATTACAGTTGACCCTTGAGCAGTAAGGGCTTGAAATGTGAGTCCACTTATATGTAGATGTTATTCCTTGTCTGCCACCGCTGAGATAGCAAGACCAATGCCTTCTCATCCTCCTCCTCTTTAGACTACTCAATATGAAGACAATGAGGATTGAAGACCTTTATGATGATCCAGCTCCACTTGATAAGTAGTAAATATATTTTCTCTTTTTTACAATTTTCTTAACATTTTCTTTTCTTTAGTTTTCTTGTAAGATTTCAATATATGGGCCAGGCATGGTGGCTCACGCCTGTAATCCCAACACTTTGGGAGGCCAAGAAGGGCGGATCACCTGAGGTTGGCAGTTGAAGACCAGCCTGACCAACGTGGAGAAACCCCGTCTCTACTGAAAATACAAAATTACCCGGGTGTGGTGGCACATGCTTGTAATCCCAGTCACTCAGGAGGCTAAATCAGGAGAATCGCTTGAACCTGGGAGGCAGAGGTTGCAGTGAGCCGAGACCGCACCATTGCACTCGAGCTTGGGCAACAAGAATGAAACTCCATCTCAAAAAAAAAAAAAAAAAAACAATATATCTTACATGTAAATATACAAAATATGGGTTAAGTGACTGTTTATGTTTTCAGTAAGGCTTTTGGTCAACAGTAGGCTACCAGCAGTTACATTTTTGGAAAGTCAAAAGTTATATTCAGATTTGCAACTATGTTGGGGGGTCAGTGCCCTTAACCTCCACATTTTTCAAGGGTCAACTGTATTTAAAATAGTAAAAAAGATATAATTATAAGATCTGAATATTGAACTTGAGTACATTCTTTTATTTCTTCAATCATTTAACAATTGAGCAACTACCACAAGTCAGACACCACAATGCACATACAGCAGTCTGCAGAACAGTCATGGAAACGCTCCTCACAGGCTGACAGCCTAGAATGTTCTCACTTTTTTGTAACATTCCCGTTGCTGAGTTCTCTAAAAATATCTGAAACATCAAATATTTTAAACCTAAAATATATACAATTTTTACTTGTCAGTTATACCTCAAAAAAGCTAGAAAAATCTGTAGCATATAAATTTTATGCAAAGTGAAATTTAGTTAAGAAAGACATACTATATCTTATCCATCTAAGTGCTCCTTGATTAGCATACTAATTAGCATGTGTTAGGCCCTCAATGAATATAAGTTGAGAAATTATATTTAAGGGAAGATATCTTGTTTATTTGTTTTGTATCTCAACCAGCTAGCTTTTATTATATCACTTGACCACACTTTATAAGTATTATTAAAGAAAAAAGAAAGAAATGACATTTCTTCAGCACTTGCATTGAGCCAGTCACCATGCAAAAATTTCATGCCCATTGTGCCTTTTAATCATCCCAATATCACTATAAAATAGCAACTATTATTTCCATTCTACAGATGAGAAACTTATGGCAGGTAGTAACCCAGATTTTCTGGCTCTAAAACTTGTATTTTTAAGCCACCTAAGTCTCACTTACAGTGTTCATTAAGTGCACACTCTGGCCAAGAAACATATTGCTCTCCTTCCTTCACACTAGTCTCCTCATCTAGTTCAATTTCAAATTCCACTTGCCAAGTTCAGACAGGTATGCCTATTACCTGGCTTAATTTTACTAGTGTCCCCTTTTACTCTCAACGGTGTCTGCCTGTGGATGATGCATCATGTGATCACCATACCTCTTATTTCATCCTGGTTGTCAGTCCCCATTATGTTTTATCCAGGTGGAGTAACTTCTTCATAGATTGTCATGAAGAAGATCTCTTCCCCTCTTCAAGTCACTTTACCTTTTCTCAGAGAAGAGCTTGGCTAAAGTTTTCATAGAGATTTATTTGGCTAACAACAGCATGATGGCATTTTCCTTACTTTACAATCTTTCAGTGATTTTGCTGCTGCAGCAAATTACCACAAACTTAGTGACTCAAAATTACACAAATATATTACCATACAGGTCTATGGATCAGAAGTCTGGTATATATCTCACTTTGCTAAGATCACAGTTTTGGCAGTTCATTAATTTCTAGAGGCTCTAGGCAAAAATCTATGTTCTTGCTTTTTCTACCTTTTAGAGGCCATCTTCTTTCCTCAGCTCATGGCCCCTTCCTCCATCTTCAAGCAGGCAATATCAGGCTAAGTTATCACACTGCTATCTTTCTGGTACTCTCTTCCTATTCCCTCTTTTACTTTTAGGTACCCTTGTGATTACACTGAGCCTATCTAGATAATCTCATTATTTTAAGTCAACTGATTTGCAACTTTAATTCTATCTGGAGCTTTAATTTCCCTTGACCATAACCTAATGTATTCATGGATTTCAAGAATTATGACATAAACTTCATTGGGGAATGATTATTCTCCCTAAGACAGTAGTCGATTTTCAAATTTCACTCTTAACTTCCTAACTACCAAGACAACAGAATAAAAGGAAATTTCAAAAACAGGTAGCAAGATAAACTCTATAAAATCAACATATGAGTTCAGTCCCAAAGGACAAGTAAAGTTTTTCTTAGCAATATTTGTAGAAAAAAATGCATCAGAAAGGTCTTTAATATAAGACAGTGAATATTATAGTGAACCATGGCATCACATCACTGTTTTGTTTCTAAAAATGGAAAATCATATTTTATATGCCTTTTTTGCTAAGGGACCTTGCAAAATCATATTGAGCAATATTAAAACATTTTTTCTTGCTTAAAAAAAAATTCTTCATGCTAAGTCCTTGCCCTGCAAAGAAAATACTTGTTGAATTGATTAAACCTCTAGTGATACACATCTTGAAACAATCAATGGAAAATATCATTAATAAAAATCAGCTACAGAAAATTTAAACAGATCTATTAATTCTTTCTGTTTTATATTCTAAACAAGTGGACAACTAACTCACTTTGATTTAAGAACGGCTCATATCCTGCTTGATCAGAGAATAGAATTCACAAAATAAGAACAGATGCAAATTCTATTTCCAAAATACTACATAATACAAAGACTTCATGAAAATGATGTAATTTACCGATTAGGGGCTACAAATACTATGCAAAACAAAATTCTCTTAAAATTGTAAGATTTTTTCCTCTATTTGTGCTATTTTTTTTTTTTTTTTTTTTTTTTTTTTGAGATGGAGTCTAGCTCTGTCGCCCAGGCTGGAGTGCAGTGGCCGGATCTCAGCTCACTGCAAGCTCCGCCTCCCGGGTTTACGCCATTCTCCTGCCTCAGCCTCCCGAGTAGCTGGGACTACAGGCGCCCGCCACCTCGCCCGGCTAGTTTTTTGTATTTTTTAGTAGAGACGGGGTTTCACCGTGTTAGCCAGGATGGTCTCGATCTCCTGACCTCGTGATCCGCCCGTCTCGGCCTCCCAAAGTGCTGGGATTACAGGCTTGAGCCACCGCGCCCAGCCTATTTGTGCTATTTTTTTATTAGTGTGAGCTACCAAATAAAACAAAGTAAACAAGCCATATAAAAAGAGTTAGATGAATGTGAAAACTGGAAATCGAGTAGCCGACAGGGAATGTAAATAACAAAGAGGAATTAACAAAATAAAGTTTATTATGTACTTGGATCAATCAAATTACAAATTACAAATTTCTTCTGCCATGTATCTTGTCACTCTTCTGAGAGATTGTGTCTACAGGGTTTTTTGTTTCTGTTTTTTTTTTTTTTTTTCAAAACAAAACAATATTTTTTAAAAATAAAACTTTTTATTTTAAATTTTAAAAAGGTAGCCAAACATTAAAAAAATTTTAAATTTTTGTTTGCTTTTAAAATCAAAACAACCAATGTTGAGAAGTACTTATTTTAAACCTAGCTTTGGAAGGTAAAGATGTTACCAGAAATTAGCAGTTTTATAAAACATATCATCTACTTTTATAAAAAATATTTCAAGTAAAATGCTTGTACTCCTGATTTCCAATCCAGCATATAAGGAGTTTGGAAGTCATTCTGTGAAGAAGCTAATGCTGAATAAAAAGAAAAATCAACAACTCTTCTTAGATCCCTCAAAAAGGATACAATTTTGTTCCTGATTCCAGGACAAACCACTATTCTCAACATTAGAGACAGACATAGAACACATCTATCTCTCTCAATATAGAGAATTACAATTTACCAAAGTAGAAATCTAGGAGTGGAAATCACTTTGGAAAGCAGTGCTGGATTTCTTTTTTCAATACCTCATGTCCAGTTATGAGAAAAAAAAATAAAGACATTCCAAAGGGCAAAAAATAAAATTTTAAGAGACAAAACAAGTGTCAGAATCAGACTCAGATATGGCAGGATGTTGTATTATCAGTCCAGGAATTTAAAGATACTACTGTCAATATGCTAAGAGTGCTCATGGATAACGCAGACAGTATGCAAGAACAGACTGGCAAAGTGAGCAGAGTAATGGAAATTTTAAAATAAGAACCAAAAAGAAATTCTAGAGATCAAAAATACTGTAACGGAAAAGAAAAATGTTGTGATAGGCTTATTAGCAGACTGGACACATTGAGGAAAGAATCTCTGAACCTAAGAGTATCTCAAAGGGAACAACTAAAGCTGAAAAGCAAACAGGAAAAAGACTGAAAAACACAAAACAGACTAACAACCATGGAACAATGTGATACAAACAATTAGTGGCACCCCAAAACAATTTCAATAGTAACATGGAAGATCGCAAATTGCAGATCACAATATAGGATATAATAATAATAATAAAGTTTGAAATCTTGCAGGGATTACCAACATGTCACACAGAGACAGGAAGTGAACCCATGCTGTTGTAAAATGGTCTCAAGAGACTTGATGGATGTAAGATTGCCACAAATTTTCAATTTATAAAAAATGCAATATCCTCAGAGTGCAATAAAGCTAAGCACAATAAAACAAGATATCCCTGCATTTCATTAACAAAACTGTGTTCATGAAACACGTGTCTGTTGAGTTACATTCAAACTGCCCATCATGAATACAGCATTTTTGTTTTTTTTTCTTTTTTGCGAGGGGCTGAGTCTTTCTATTTCTGATGAGTGTCAAGGAGAGGGAAGTGGAATATACTCTCTGAGGTCACAGGAATTCATTAAATATAGCTGACAATGCTATAGTAAAGAAAAAATGTATACTTCTAAGTCTATATCCACATTAAATTCACAAAGTAGTTGTTTACTCCCAAAAGAATCAGAAATAAATACCAAGGGAATATGATTCTAAAGAGTGAAAAACATTTTTTCAGTGATTGTGGTCCTTTGCATCATATGGGTGCCAGAATATAAATTGGGTAAATTCATTCCTTGGGGAACAGAGCAGAAGTCAAACCATGTGGCCAGGCCAAGCAGGATGGATTTAGTTAGGAATACTGCAGCATAATATTCACATAAACTCATAAAATTTTATTGTGCTCAGTTACGCAATAGTTATTTTCAGAGCTCACTCACCAGTGGGGAAGAGTTCCCAAAAGGCTACCAGAACTTGTCTCATTAATTCAACCCCAAGGTGGAGCTGGGACTGTATGTGTTTTGTGACTTGTGTTGACACTGAGCTGGGCTAAAACAGGCAGAGCTAGTATTGACTGAAAAAAAGAAAAATCCCCCAAATATCTGACCTTATTTAAAAATGCAGCAATACTTCCACACAGCTTTATGTGGCTCGCAGATAGTCTTTGAGTATAGGAATAATCTAAATATATTTTATTAAGTGTCAACTGCTCAGTAATGCTTACTATAAAAACTATTGAAAATTACAGTTCTGATGCCCATACCCTGGTTTGCTTCATTAACTTACTATCGCATTATATACTTTTTACCTGTTCATCATTCTTTTTATTATATTTTTTTCTCTACTGGAATTGTGACATTTTATATTTGTTTCATTCATTAGTGTATCTTAAGTGTTTAAAATGGCACCTGAGACATAAATGATTTTCAACGTGTTAAAAGAATAAAAATTTTGAATTTTCAAGAATTTCTCTTGGGCTTTCTCTTCAAAGAGGAGCTCCACAGTGAAAAGCATTCTGGAGATGTATGAAGTCCACGCTGGCATTTTCCCCAGCACATTCTGACCTCTGTGCTCTCATCACATAAGGAAACTCTAAGGTCAATAGCTGTTCACATTTTGGCACTGAGAAACGTGACAGCTGAAAGAAGCATGGCATCTTGGAAAAGAAATAAGCGTGGAAGTAGAAAAAACAAGCTTCACCACCTCATAATTGTGTAAATTTAGGCAAGTTTTGTAACATGTCTTAGTCTTGATTTTCTCAAAACAGGGATATTAGTTACTCGGTAGATTTGCTGTGATAATTAAATGAAATTATACACATTAAGCATTTATTGAGGTGCTAGGCACATTCAGAAAATGATTGTTTTCTTGACCTCAAATTCAAATCCACAAGAAATGAATTCCTGTCATTCTTCTATCACCAATAAGTCCTAGTTTGGAATTCCAATGCTCAAGATTGAAGCCCTGACTTTGTAACTGGGTGCCAGCCCCTAGCTCCCGGCTCCAGACTATCCACTACCCTGAGCCTCTTCCTGTTACCAACTACAAGGCTTTGAAATAATTGGTTGTCATCCTTCTGCTTAGACAGACAATTCTGCTCATTTCTTGGACTGTTTGAGAAATTCTAGCCTTTGCTTCTTGGGTCTCGTGTCCTTTCCCTTTCTTGGGATTCAGAAATCAATTGCCCAAAATGAAGGCCTCAGTATCAGAAACAAAACTTTTTCTCTGACTTTTTGCTGTTGCTTTCAGTCTTATTTTCCACCAAGGGAAATCTTAAAAACTGGAATCTCTTTTTCCTAAGGTGGGTCATAAAAACCAGAACCCCTTTTCCCCAAAGCCAGCCATAAATCCTAAAATTTTTACTCTGGCTTTTCTTCTGACTGTCTGTATAAAAACCGACCATTAAAAAAATTATCTGACCTACCTTGTTTGACTGTAGGTCATGAGCCTCCCATACCAAAGAGGGTCCTTCTCCATATACCCAGAAGGAAGAAACACAAGCTCAGAGAGACCAAGAAGAATATGGACAGACAAAACTTGAGTTTCCCCGCTCAGTCCGTTAATGTTAGATCATACTTTTTTGGTCTAATCATGTTTTTGCACAGCTATTCATACTTTGTTGAGCCTAAGTGTAAAAATGGACACTTTGCCCTGTATCTTTGGGTCTTTATTCTGAAGGCTCTGGAGTACATGTTAATAACTTTTGAACGCCTTTTCTCTGATTAATATGCCTTGGCTAAATAAATGACTACAATTTCACAATGATCTGTGATCCTATTTTGAGTTTTTTAAACTTTTGATATTTGACAGACTTTTCAAAATCAAAATTTCAAATTCTACATTTATGTTCTTTTAACCTTACACTAACTTTTCAGATATTAGAGCTCCTGGAAGTCCAAGAGGGACATATCAGGCATGTTTGGTATGTTAAAATCATGTGGGGAACATTGTCAAATAAGAAATAGCGTTTAACTTGCTGCTGTTTATATTTACATAAATGTGTTGTTAACTTATGTTCCAAAATTATGTGAGATTTCTAAAATTCTGATAAGTCTTAGTATATGTTATCAGTAATAATTATGATTATCATGTTAACATTATTATATACCACAAAAATAACTAAATTTTCTTGTCAATTGTCTTTCCCCTTGACTATTTATTCTAGGATTTTTGTCATCCACAAACAATCAGGTTTCTAGTAACTTTGGAGATCATACCATTAGACTAGGTAAAAACTTCCAGGACTTCAATTAAAAACTGATACATTCATGAGGAATACTAATCCAACATCAAACACAACAAAAGGTAATTACATGCGACTAAACTGATAAAAGACTAAAATAGTTTTTATATTTTTTTCATTTAAAACACTGCTGATTCTTTGTATTTATTTATTTATTTTTTCTTTTTTGAGATGGAGTCTTGCTTTGTCACCAGGCTGGAGTGCAGTGGCACGATCTCGGCTCACTGCAACTTCCACTTCCCAGGTTCAGGTGATTCTTCTGCCTCAGCCTGCCTCCCGAGTAGCTGTGACTACACGCATGTGCTACCACACCGGGCTAATTTTTGTATTTTTAGTAGAAATGGGGTTTCATCATGTTGATCAGGATAATCTCAATCTCTGGACCTCGTTCGTGATCCACTTGACTTGGCCTCCCAAAGTGCTGGGATTACATGCGTGAGTCAACGTGCTCGGCCTTTTATTTTTTTATACTCAATAATTGTTTTTTTTCTTTTGAGCAATTTATAGCTGACAACAATTTGGTACAATATACCTTTGTAAAAGGTATATTGATTTTCTTTGTCTATCTGATTTTTCCAGAGTTTAGAAATAATTTGTGAGTATTCTTAATTTATTATGATATAATTATTTACTTAAGTTCAATACAAATCTATTTTCTTATGTAACAGGACACAATGAAAGACACCAGTAATTTAATGAAGGATTTGACAGGAACAGAATATATTTCAATAAGACTGAACTGCTTTGAGGAATCCAGGTTGACCTTCTAGAGTAAGTAAAAAGCCTTTTTAAAAGGCTGCGTTGGCACCTTGTCCACACAGTTCCTTTACAAGGTCCCTGACCTGTGATAAGTTTAAAAAAAAAAAAATCACTTTCTGATAGGCCCAGAAAACGAGTTATTTGGGGATCCACCCCCTCCCCCAAAATATAGAAATTTATCCAGGTATTACAGACAGCCTGATGATAAATGCTTGGCTTGGCTTCAGAGCCTTGACAGACTTTTAAAAGTCTAATCTGAGATTCCTTGTAAAATTTTTCCAACAAAGCCAATTTAAAAAGAATCTATATGGCCAATCACTATTCATACTACATTTTATACAAATAATCAGGCTAAGTGTAGTAAAACTGTAACTTATTTTACAAATAAGCTGATCCTGCTATGACTTGTCTTTAGTAAAAATGGGGGACTAGAAAAAAATTGTTTAAAGAAAACTAAAACATACCTGTTATTAGATTCTAGCCTTAATCATGTTTTTTGAGTTTTTATTATTTTCCTACAATTCAGACTAAATCCTAAATTCTTTCCTGGCTGTAAGTCTCCCAACTAATGTTTCCAAATGTTTTCTACTTTCTGACTTAAAATTACTAAAATTAATACTGCTTTTTCCTAAAACCCTATAAGCTAAGGGTAGACAACTTGATAAAAACTTTTTTAAAAAAATCATTGTAACACTTAATAGACAAACAGCCTTTGAACTTGACAATGTGTAGACTACTCAAAAGTTCCCTTGAACACCTGATACAAACTACAAACAGAAAAAAAAATTGTCGGATTGTTACTATCTGCTCTCACTTTGTCTAAAGATGCTTCAAGCCTAACATCTAAAAATCTTAGCAATGGGCTGCCTCTTAGAGTCAAAAACTAAGTTTATAGTTTTTTTTAACCATTAACTTTTGTTTTTATGTTGTTTCCATAAAAATGCCTCTTATTCAATATCTGATTGTAAAAATCATAAAGAAACCCAACTTTGGTAAAAGCCCACCTACAACACCACTGCCTGAAATAAGATGCTAGCATTAACTGTTTCACTTGCTGCCCTGTTCTCAAGACTGAGAGACTGCTTCAATTAAACAGCTCATACAACAATCCACCAACCCAAGTCCTGGCCTGTGAAACTTCTCGGGGAAGTTTTAGACCAGACAATGTTGGAAAACAGAAAACAACATTCAAAAATGGCCTCAGAAACAGCCTCGGGGGGAAAAAAAAAAAAAGCTGTTTTCTCTGACCTTCTCCCACCTTCCTGCCTCCTGTTTTTCAGCCCCATTCTGCCCCAAGGCTGGTCTTACAAACTTGAATCCCTCTTCCACAAGCCAGGACATACAAATCAGAACCTCTTTTCCTCAAAGTCAGTCATAAAACCTAAAAATTTGACTCCAGCTTTTCTTCTGCCTTTTTGTATAAAAATTGGCAATAAAAAATGATCTGACCCCCTTTCCAGAAAGGGTCCTGTCCCACATCCAGAAGGAAGAAATACATGCTCTGAAAAACCAAGACAAATCTAGACCCGGAGGCCTTGCTAGATTGCTCTACTCAGTCTATTCACATTAGATAATACCCTATTTTTCCAAACATACTTCTATGCAGCTATCCACACTTTCTTGAACCTAAGCATAAAAATGGACAATTTTTTCTATATCTTTGGGTCTTCAATCCAAAAGATCCTGTTTACACGTTAGTACATTTTGAATGCTTTTTCTCTAGTTCATCTGACATTTATGAGTTCATTTTTCAGTAAACCTTCAGAAGGACAAAGTGAAAATTTTCCCTTGACCCCTGCACCCTCAAAGCTCATTCCTTGAACTTGGCTTTGCCCCATGTTTCCACACAAGATACTTATTTAATAGAGAAACAACACTTCACTTTCTTCCAGCCCCGCAGATCATCCTGCACTCCTTAGCCCTGCCAGTCTTCGTCCCACTTAAACTTGGGGCCTAAAAGGAGCTTCACTTCAGCAAAATATTTAATACATTTTGAAAGAAAAATATGATTTTGATTTAAGAAATACATAGATGGTAAGTTTTGAGATAGACATTTTAAAATATTAAATTTAGAGGAAAACAGAGCAAAGAATCACAAAGAGCTGTTTTAGTGGAAGTTGAAGATAAGGGAACCATCTCCATGGACCCAGGCCAGATATAGCTCTCAAGGATTTCTCAAAACCATTTACCCCTCACTTCTCATTACTACCTGTACAGCCTCAGTTTAGGCTCTAGTTATCTTTGGCAGACATTACAATCATTGATTCATAATTGGGCTCACTGTGATCAGTCATAGTCTCTAGTTCATTTTTCATAAAGAAATTAATACTTAAAATGCTAACCTGCCCATCTGAATGGATATACCCTTAATTACACCACAAGGTACAAAGTAAAAAATATAAATCAATACTACTCAAAGTGCTAGTCCAAAATTGTTTGATATAAATCAATGATTACTAAAGCGCAGAAATTGAGAGTAAGCATTTAGAATCCTTTCTAGCAATCTGAAATTGCCTTGATATCGAAGTATGTAATTTCATATTTTATAAACATATCTATCCACATCATATATGAAATTAAAGGATAATAATAAAGTATAATTATCCCCTCACTATACATAGTTGAGAAGTCTTATTCTAACCATCTTAGCATGACATACAAAGTCAGTATCTGCCACTTATCAGTCTCTGCAACTGTGCCTTCTGCCTTCTCCAAGTTAGAATTTTATCCAGTAATTTCAACTCACTTGTTCACTACACCTATCAGTAAACCATAGCAAGGGGCTATATAGTATGGTGGTTAAGGATATGGACTCTGGAGTCAGATAGCAGGGTTCCAAATCTGTCCTCTATCATTTACTGGCTATGTGACCTTAGGTAATTCACTTAAACATTCTGTGCTTCAGTTTCTTCATACCTAAAACTGGGATAGTAATAGCTGCCTCATATGTTTGTGGGAGACATGAAATGATTTCATGAATCACTTAAAATGGGGTCTAGAATAAATGTTAAGATCATTGTAGTTTTTACTATTTTAGTTTCCATGCCTTGATAGTGTGTTTTCTCTGTCTTACTTACTTGCCTTCCTCTAACTTTGCATCTGACTACTAAGCAGCTTTAAAGACAAATTATACTTCATCTTCTCCTGGAGGCCTTCCTTGATTTTCCCAGACTGATTTATGTGTTCACTTTGTGCTACCTCATCACGCTGAACTGATGCCTCTATCATGGCATCTATCACATGATATAAGGACCTCTTTATGTGTTTGTTCCTTCTACTTTGTTTATTAAGTCTTGATGAATACTTAACACTTATAAAATACTTAATACATATTAACAGACCCCATAAACATACATATTTAACAGATCCCATTTTGATCCTCAGAAGGATCCATGTTCACACCATCTTGTCATTTCAACTGAGCATTGCTTCCTGGAAGAAAATCTGGATGGGAAGAGATAGCTTTAGTGCCCAGAGTAAGATAAATGGGGATTGGAGCCTCTTGGATTGCCCTCCCTGCGCTTAGCATTGTCCTTGAGGCTTGCAACAGTGTATATACCAATCCCAAAGAAACTAGCCCAGGTAAAGACTATGTACAGCGTGACTTATGCCATAAAAATATGCCCCTTTCCTCATCGGATTCTATTATACTGTTAATAATACAAACAGTGATGAGAAAAGATTTACAGTTTTCATCATAATCTCTTTTCTACTTACTATACTTCTGACTACAAGCACGTTTATTTGATGAAGCAAAGAAAGGCTCCAAATTTTAAATTGAACTAAAAATGAGTTGTGCATTAACAATGGTTATAGTATTCTCGAATTAATTACAAAGGTGACAGTGTTTTCAGAAATCTCGTATTGTCAATATAAAATAGCTAAAACCCCAATTATCAATGACAATGTGAAAAAAAAACTGGCACTCAAATACCATTAATAGCCATAATGAAATCTCAAATAATAGTGCTACTGTAAGCCTCTTCATAATCTTTATTAAACAGAGTGCAAAAGGAAAACAAAGATTAATCTGGGCACAGGTTTCTCAGACAATGGCTAAAGAGCATGCAAATTACCTCAATAGGTCAAAAGCTATAAAGAAATCAGGCCTCTGAGGAAAAAATAAAATGCAAAATACAATCAGGTGAATTGATAGGTACTTTTAGTTATCCAGCATAAAGGAGAAAAGCAGGGAAACATGAAAAATTTTAAATTGCAAACAACTTAAAATATTGTAGCAAATCATTTCAAGTTTTCTCATATGACTAATCTACTTTTACAAAGCATGAAAAAAATAATACCTACCTGTTTGACCTTAAGCACTTTTTCATGGTCCTCTTCAGTGTATGAGTACGTACAGGAGCTGTAAGAACAAATGTGCAAAGAGAAAGGATGAAAAAAGCTGGAGACTGACTGAGCCACTGAATACTGAAGCTTATAGGCACTTTCCTGTCGAAATGCTCACAGATTCAAGGCCCCATGTAGAAGGCAAAAAAAAGCACTAGAATTTTGATAATCACATCTAAAAGAGTATTAATACGATGCATGATTTTAGAAAACAGGCTTTTTAAATTGCTACTTTATTGAGCAATTTCCATAAAAGATTTCATTATGTTAATTTAGAGATACAAACAGCAAAAGTTGAAAGTAAAATAATTTTAACTTCTCATTTTGTAACATATGGTGATAAAAAAGTGAAGCAGTCAAAAGGAAAGACATTTGAAAAATAGGAAAATCTTACAGGTGGTACTTAAGTCAGAAATGTTTCTTTTTTATCTATATTTAGGGATATTTATTAAACTCCTTCCGGGGCAGCAACGCCAAAAGAGATTTTGTCTTACACATTCTTGCAAACATCTAGTGCAAATGTTAAAAACTTGTGCTTCTGGATAATCATACCTCCAGGGTTTTAGCATCGTGTGGATCTGTGTGAATTATTTTGCAAATGCAAATAATGTATCATCTAGAGAAATAGGAATTCAGTAGTTGGCATTTGACAAGATCAAAAGGAAAAAAGGTGTTTACTTTATCAACTAAATATTGAAAAGTTTCAGGTAAAGAGACACGCTTTTTATAAAATTAGTTTAGCAACCCTAACATCAGTAAGAAACAATACAATACCAACAACATTGATGTGCAAAAGGTCATCATTTGTAAGATAAATGATATCCTACATAGTGAAAAAGGAAAGTTATGTCAACTGAAACAAGAACAAATATAAATCAGGTTATTCCTGGCTGAGGGTGTCATCAAAACCTTCGTAAAGAAAGAATGGTAAGAATAAGGCCAGCACCAGCTCATTCTCTTCTCACTGAAAAAACAAAACAAAACAAAACAAAAAACAAACAAAAAAAACCACCATGGTAACCCCCAAAATCAATAGACCTAATGTGCTATTTTTAACAGTTTAAGCATTCTGCTACTGATAGACCTTCATGGTTTCTTCTTCTTGTTTTGCCACTGTACTCAACAGGACATTTATCATTCTTGTATATTTACACTTAATTCGTTTTACTTTTGTTTGTACACATCTGATTCCCAAAAGTGGTTCACATGGTATGTGAGCTATTCTTGCCCTTTTTTATCCTGAACGTATGTGTGTGGGATGGGAGGAGTCAAAATAATTAAATTAGTAATGACTTGGTTGTGATTAGGAGAGTTCAGCAGCTTCATGAAGTACATTTCCAGAAAAGCATTTAATTCAACAATTTGGTTTACTTAGTGGACCTCTCCTTATTAAAGTGGTGAGTGTAATTTCACACACACACACAAAAAGAAATGGACAAGGTCAAGGTGCAAGGGTAACAATTATAAATATGGCACATGCATTTTAGAAGGTCACAGAGAAACTTTCATAAGCTGCCTTCTTTCTTATTCTTTTCTCATCTTTCTTCTCTTCCCCAGACTTACCCCATGTGCCAGTCATATTTTGTTTGTTTAAAGCCACTACAGTTTAATGAAATGTCACACTTTTTCACAAGCCCACTTAGGCTGTGAACAAACTATTTCCTCTGCTAGAAGATTCACCTTATACTACCCCTGCTCCATACCCACCAGATAAACTCTTCCTTCAGCCTTGAAAACTAGGTTTCATGTCACTCTGGTAGGGTAAAGTCCCCCTCCTGGATATGCAAACTTGAATAAAGCTCCATCTTTTAGATAACACATTATCACACTCTATTGTAATGCCTTGTCTGTTTCCCTCATTGCAATGTGACTTTTTGAAGGCAGAGCTGCCTTTTGTCTCTGATAACTTAGTACTTATTATAGTGCAGACTTTCAATTTTTTTTTTAACTTAACTGGATGAAAGAGTAACATAGAAAGCAAGAGGGCCAAGAACATTAGCTATTTAGGCACATACATTGAACTGATATAAAGAGAAAAAAAAAAAAAAAACCTAGTGAGTTGCCCTAAAAAGAAGTATTTAAAGAAGTAAATAGAGAAAGAGGCAATAGATCTGTGGGTATGAGAGTTTAAAAAGGAGAGTAGAAAACATTGTCAAATGCTATAGAAAAAGGTTGAAAGAAACAGAAAGGAAAAGGAGAAATACTAAAGAAAGCCTGAAGTGAGGACCCAATATATTTAATAGCTTTGGTTGGCTATGAAGGCTGAAGGAATAGGTGTTAGCAACACCTGTGTCTTGGCACTGGCGAATCAACTAAAAGAATTTTTAGAAAGGCAATTAAGGAGTAAGAATGGGGCAACTGAACTTGAGTAGATGGAGATAAACTGAAATAGAGGCTGAGAAACAATAAGAAGAGGTGCAAAATAGAGAAACTACGACAATGACAAGCTAAGTCTGTGTTCCCACCTAGCCTGTATACTCCACATCACCCCATTCCCCCACCTCCCCACCCTGCTTTACCCTTAGGTAGTGAATATTCCAACAAATTCAAGCTTCAATCTCCCTGGCAGTATGTCTAGTCACATTCCATGTAAATGGAGATCTCTATCCCAACAACAGTTTATTCATCATCATTACTATTTAGAAAGCCCAGATTCACTTGTTATAAAACAGAAAAATTAATAATAACAATAAAGCACAATCTGCCACTGTAGCTTCATTTGTTATGCTATGCTTAGAAAAACAGAGATATTTATGAAGAGCTACTTGAAAGATAAATTTATGTTAAACACTTCATTTATTTATTCATATGTCAAAAATTATACACATAGCTGCAAAAAATAGCTTATACAGGAGATAAGACCAACTAGTAGGCTTTTTTAAAAACTTGACAGAATTATAACCTCCCTGAAGGTGATAAGAAGTGGAAAAATCACAAGATAAAAGAGAAAATCATTACAGAAAATGATCCCTGATAAGAAAATCGGTTCTGTAAAGTATAAAATTGCTTTTTAATTTTTAAATTTCATATTTTATAGAGAAGGAATGTCTTACACAGAAATGCAGCTACTTAAAAGTTGGAGTACTTCTATCTATGATATAGAAAACTGTATTGATATATTTTCCTTTACTGCAAATTATAATTACCAGAGATTTCCTGCTAAAGACCAGTACATTATCATTAAAATAATCATAGCTCTGTTATAATTTATATTGTTTTGTTTAATTTATGAATGAATAATTATGTAATATGCTTCTCACTTTTTTTTAGTAAATTATAAATTTGGTTGCTGAATAAAAATATCAGCAAAAACTATTCTATTGCTCTCCAAAAGCTATAGCCTAATGCAGTTCTTGGCATGCTTTCCATATTGTCTTATGTACCACAGCTCACATTTTTTCTAATTCTTAAGACGTACAATTAGGAAGAAGAATGAAATCAAATGATAAACTAAAATAGATGTTTTCTAGTGAGGTTTTTAACGTCCTCTGACTCACACTTTTTCTACTTTAGAAAACGAAGTGCTTCTTAGAATGAGCATAAGTCAGAGAGCATCACCAAACTTCTAATAAACCTTCCACACCACCACCTATGATTTAAATTACTTACCTAATGGTGAAAGCTTTCATATACCATTCCCAGTCCCTTGAACATTTGGAGTGTCCTTCATTTACTGTAGAACAATTTGTTCTTCCTAAGTACGGAATAGCTTGGTGTGATTTGATCACTTAACATATATGGTAGAAAATGTTAAACATGAAATGTATTTTATATTTAGTACTATAAATACTATACTATTAATACAAACTAACTGGCATCTTTAGATTCAATGTCTTAATAGTATAGCAATAAAAAAATCTTGTGATTAAAGACCAAATAATAATAATAATTTCTCTGGAATTATCAAGCCATGAAAACACATTGCAAAGCAATCCAGATTCAAATATTTGTGTTTAGAGATTATTTTAAGTTTGTTTTATGCCCTCTCAATTTGCTAACTAGGAGAGAATTCAGAAAATAATTTTAAGACAACCGTTCAGTGATACATTGGGCATTTTTTAAGTTGACTAGCAATCTAATAGCTTTATTATTCTCAAAGCATATTTGCCAGGTTTATCACCACTCTTACAAGATTTTCATGACCAATATCATCTCTTTTTAGCTTGGGAGAGTTTTAGAATTGTGCTCCCTTAAAAGAGAATGAGAAAAAGATCATTTTGTGCTCCTTTTAATCTCCAGGTTTAGATGTTGCTTAAAATGGTCAATTTTCTCACTGTCAACACATTATGTATTAAAGATAGTTTCTAGGCATCAAAGAAAACAGAGAATCTCAGAGAGAATCATAATAAAGCTTCCCTACACATTTTATCTAGCAGAGAACAGGTCACAATGCATATAGAGCAATAACTCTCTTCCCTTTGAGAAATGAGCTGCTATTGAAGAGTAGCAATACCAAATTCCCATGGAGTTTTGCTATAATAATTTGTATTTGTAATAGAACTACTGGAAATAAAAATGTGCTGACCTCTCGCCATTCCTGGCCTGTTCACATAATTTAATTTAGAGAAAAGGGAACCATTCAGTGAGATCACGATTAAATGAAATAGAAGAAGTTATACTTTCCTCAATGTGATTGAGACATAGAAATTGTGATGGTTAATATTAAGTGCAAACTTAATTGTGTTGAAGGATGCAAAGTATTGTTTCTGGGTGTGTCTGTGAGGCTGTTGCCAAAGGAGACTCGCATTTGAGTCAGCTGACTGTGTGAGGCAGACCCATCCTCAATTCTGGCTGGGCACCATCTAATCCGCTGCCAGCATGGCTAGAATAAAGCAGGCCGGAGAAGATGCAAGAGCAGACTTGTTGAGTCTTCTGGCCTTCAACTTTCTCCTGTGCTGGATGTTTACTGCCCTCAAACATCAGACTCCCAGTTCCTCAGCTTTTGGACTCTTGGGCTTACACCAGTGGTTTGCAAGGGGCTTTTGGGCCTTCAGACACAGACCAAAGGCTGCACAGTAGATTTCCCGACTTTTGTGGTTTGGGGACTTGAACTGGTCCACCGCTGTCTTCCTTGCTCCTTAACTCACAGACAGCCTATTGTGGGACTTTACCTTTTTGATCATGTGAGTCAACTCTCCTTAAAAAACTCCCTTTCATATATACATCTATCCTATTAGTTCTGTCTCTCTAGAGAATGCTGACTAATGCAGAAATCAAGGACAAAAGGAGTTTGGGTGAAAGAAGAAAGTTTGGGTTGAAATAATTTTAATAAACTAGAATTAAAGTTAAAGAGATCTTGAGCTCTGTCATCATTAACTTCTGTGTGAAATAGTGAAGAAAAAGTGAGAAAGCAAGGTAAATAGGAAAGAGATGACTGAAAATGTGAAAAACTGATCATTTGTGCTTTTTTTTTTCTTTCTCTAAATAGTTTTTTAAATGGAGAAACACACAAGGGCAAATAGAACTGGAGATAAATATTCTCAGGTGAGAGTTGTCAACAAAGGTTTGGACTTTGTCAGAGGGCAGATAGATAGAAGTAAATGACTAGCAGTACAGACAAAGTTGAGACTTAAGTGCCTATTGAGGAGGATGCCCAGAGGAACCAGGCTTTCTGGGCTACAGAAATCTTTGTGAAAGGCTCAGAATTTGAGGCACAGAAGTCTTGGGAGCAGGAGGATTGGGGGCCAGCCTCAGTTTAAAATCTACGTAGAGGTTAAGTTGCCTAGATTCCATCTCTCACCTAACACAGACAACTAAATATTCCTTTCCAACCAGGCAATAGATGAGTGATTTATTTCCCCAGCAGAATAGAGCAGCAAGTTCCAAGTCTCAGAAACACTGGAAAAGAAATGCAAACCAAAGCCACAAAGTGATTTAAGTGCACATGAGTTAGAATACCTAAAATTAAAGATTGGCAATACCAAGTATTGGTAAGGAAACTGAAACTCTCATGCATTGCTGAAAATGTAAATGTACAATCACCTTGGGAAACAGTTTAATAGTTTCCTATATGTTTAAACATACATCTGTCTTTTGATCCAGTAATTCTACTCCTAAATATTTACCCAAGAGAAGTGAAAACATACATTCACTCAACTATTTCCACAAGAATATTTATAACAGCTTTACTCATAATAACCCAAACTGGAAACAACTCAAATGCCCAATAGCAATTGAATTCATAAACAAATTATGATTTAACAATATTATGCAATATTACTTAGTAATAGAAGGGAGTAGATTTAGTTATGCAACAGCATGGATAGATCTTAAAATTACTTTGCTGAAAAAATATGGCAAACACAAAACGGTGCATATTACATGATTTCATTTATATGAAAACCCAGAAAAGACAAAACATCTATAGAGACAGAAAGCAGGTATTTGGGGTTGCCTCTGGCAGGGTTTGAAATGGGGATTGACTACAGATTGGCATTAAAGAACTTTCTATGGCAATTAAATATTGATTGTGTTAGTGGTTATATAAACATATGTGTCACAAAGACTAAGCTGTGCTTAATATGAGTCCATTTTATTATCCATAAATAATACTTTTAGAATGTTGATTTTTAAAATAGATCAAAGTAAGTTGCAGTGTGTACTGTTTTACTTAACATTTAATTATTTGTTTTGTAACAGAGATGTAAATGCATTTGAAGATTGAAGGAAAGATTCTACTGGATTAAGAAAAACATGTTGATATGAGCAAAAGAGGGAAAAATTGATGAAGCATCATTCTGGAGCTGATGGGAAGGTTCAAAATAATTTGTAGAGGGGCTAGCCCTACAATGGTGACCACCATAGTAACCATTAACTTTGTTAAAGACTCTGTTAAAAAATTTTATAAATTATCTCAATTCATCATCACAATAATCTTATGATGCAGGCAGTATGATTCCCACTTTACAGATGACAAACTTAGGATTCACAAAGATTAATAGTATCCTCAAGGTAGCACAACTAATCAGTGATAAAACTGGAATTTCAGTTAATATTTGAGAGCATTTATTTTAGAAAACTTGTAATTGTAAACTCTCTGTCTCTTTGAAATGTACGTAAATCTTTTCTAAAGCTAAATAAAACTTGTCAGCTTTAGGATCCCGGAATGTCTTTCTCAAGGACCTAGGAAGCATATTTTTGAAATGCAATCATCAAGGAAGATAGGAACCCTACCTCTCACCTTCCGTGGGAGAGTAGGAGCCTAAGTTCATTGAGTATCTTGCTCTGAGCTCTAAAGGTACCTATTGTCATAAAGATATGAGAAGTTTATTTTTCCTTTGGATGCAACCAATTTGTGAACACATATGGTCCCCCTAGTTGTGAGGTGAACTTAAGATAAACTATGTGTTATAAATGGTGCTGTCCAGTCCTCTTACTTATGGACTAATTATTTTTTGTCTTGAGAAAATATATATATAATGGTCTGCATCTGCTTAGTTATATAAAAGACAGATTTTTTTTCTGTCTTCAACCTCTTTGTCAGTTGCTCATGATGTTCATCACACTCTGGTTTAATGTTTATTCAATAATAAAATTGTTTGTCTTCTACCTCTGCAGAGAGCTTTTCTGGGCTAGAAAGAGATTTTGGTTTTAATTATATCCCCCTAACAAAGATTCATAGCTAATTCCATGTTTTTCACATCTGAAGGCTAGTTTTCAAAAATTTATTTATAGTTTTTCTGAATTTCTAGTTAGCTAAAGCAAGCACTACAAGTTAAACTTACTCTCCCAGAGCAATGGAGAAAAGATGGAATGATGTTTTTAAGTGAAATATTTGACATTTCTGCTCATTTTATAGAAACCGGATGATACATAAGCCTGCAACTCACTACCTGGCATTCATCTGACATACCTTCTTCAATACCCACACTCATCATGCTATTGTATTTGTATCAAATGTTTAAACACCATTCACTTTTCCTTAATTTCTCTCTTAAATGTCAACACAATGAAGAATGAACCTGCATAATCCATTAAAGAACAAAGCTATATAAAACATTGTTAATAAGTTACTTGATGTCTGCAATCAACTGCTTCCTTGCCTCTAACTCATTTCGTATGTAAATTGTATCCACTTTCTGTTGATGAATTAGGAGCTTTTACAAGTGAGTGGGCAGACAAGAGAAGCTAAATTGGCTAATAGACACACACACAGTTAGAAAAGTCAATGTATTTTGTGCAGTGAAGGGATTTCTTTACAATTCAAAGTAACGAACTAAATTATACATATTAACGTAATACAATATTTGTTATTGGATTGTTATCCATTTAAATATGCAAGAGCTACACTTTCTCAATGTTGTGTTTCCAAAAAACTCTGTCATATTAGCTCAATTCAATTAAATAGTGGCCATTAGCAGCACCTTTAATAAACATGTTTGGTTTCTTTATTGCATAGTGACATGTACTGACATTATAAAGATTACCAGGTGCAGTGGCTCACGCCTGTAATCCCAGCACTTTGGGAGGCCAAGGCGGGCAGATCACCTGAGGTCAGGAGTTCAAAACCAACTTGACCAACATGGCAAAATCCTGTCTACTAAAAATACAAAAATTAGCCGGGCGTGGTGGTGGGTGCCTGTAATCCCAGCTACTTGGGAGCCTGAGGCAGGAGAATCACTTGAACACAGGAGGCAGAGGTTGCAAGTGAGTCAAGATTGTGCCACTGCACTCCAGTCTGGATGACAGAGCAAAACTCCATTTGGAAAAAGAAAAAAAAAAAGAGAAAAGAAAAGAAAAAAAGCTTATCAGGGAACCACAGATACATGAAGATGGCATTATCTGTAAGTACAAATTCTAACTTTTATTCAGGCCCCAAGAAATGACTCTTGGCTTTGGATTTATATCAGTAACATCTAACAAAAGGAAATAAGAAATGCCTATAAAATATTTGATCCAGTAGTAATTATACCTGGACATTAGGAGTTGCCATTCAACCTGCACAGGAAGAGCCTGCCTTACTGAATTGCGGTCACCAGTCTTTCTGGCAACATAAAATCAGTAGCCTTATGGGTCAGTTAGAACCAACTCAACATTGCACTTCCTATGGAAAAGAGGCTGAGTCAAAATATGTGACAGCTCTGTGTCAGCTTTTCACATTATTAAAATACATGATTCCTCTCCTTTCACACTCTGAAATGACAGAGATATGGAGTTGTCAGATATTTGGGACTTAGCCCTTCATTAAACAAGAAGTATTATATTAAATCAGTGATTTTGCCTGCCTGAAATGACCTAGAGTCTAAACAATCTCCCATGAATGTGACAGCTATCACTTTTCTATATATATTTAACATTAAAGTCTAATAATTATCATTATAACTATTATCTGCACTCAGGACTTTCCTGTCTCTTGAACATGCATGTGTGCGTATGTGTATGTGTGTGTGTATTTTCATGCCCTATGTTTAAAAGTTCATTTTCAAAATTTGCAAGAAAATTGTCCCACATCTCAGCAAAGATAAAGCATTGTATTTGTTTTTTAAAGCACTATACAAAACAGAAAACCATCTTTGGTGAAGAAATAACTCATCGTTGTTTTTGTTTTGTACTTGGATTTCCAAGAACAAACGAGTGGATGTCCTCTACCAAGAAAAAAAAAAAAAAGATGTTGGCAAATCTACCTGTCAGATATTCATGACGTGGACAAAGACTGACTATTAAAAATATACCTTGTAAAATTAACATATGGTCTACATATTTCCAATTGTGCCTTCTTCCAATATATCTTCAAAAAAACTGTAAAATTTAAATGTAAAAATTAAATTTAAATGTAAAAATTACATTTAAATGTAAAAGTTAAATGAACTTAAAATTCATAGTCAAACATAAACATGTTAAAACTAAGTCTTCCTTCTAGTACATAAAAAACTAATGTACTATTGGGAAAGACAAAACAATAAAGCTAACTTAATCACTACTTTTTTTCCTCCACTAATAGTGATAGAGGCAGGAGGCAGAGAACTTCAAGGCAGATAGGGGTGGGTCTCCAGCAAAACCTCGCCTTCAAGCCAAAAAGCCTGAAACCCACAGCCCGAAGTGAGAACTTCCATCCCTGTGTGCCTACCCTTTCCCAATTGGTGCTTTCTGAATAATGTCTTTTTACGAATGAAATGTTGCCTTTTCCAAAACTACCTATGGCCCACTCTACCCCCACATATCCTGTGCTATAAAGACCTCAGACTCAGTCAGTAGAGGAGAGAAGCTACTGGACATTGGGGAGAGGTGACTTGACTTCAGAGATGGCAGCTAGATGTCAAAAAGAGGCAACTTGACTTTGGAAGGGAGAGGCAGAGCGGAGGCTTGACTTCAGGGAAGCGTGACCTGCCCTTCCTATCTCCTTTCCAGCTCCCCTCTCCACTGAGAGCTGCTTTCACCACTCAATAAAATTATCCTCATTCACCATCGTTCAATTTATCTGCATGACCTTATTCCTCTTGGGCACCAGAGAAGAATTCAAGATGCACCAATTGCAACAACTCAATAAGACTGTCATAATGACCCTTTGCCCTTGCTGGCAAAGGGCAGCCTCCCCATGTGATGAGAAAAGGGCCCATGAAATGGTAACACACTGCTGTCCATGGGCAGCAGAGCCAAGGGAACACTGTAACATGTCCCCTGGGGCCTTGGGGTCACCAGACACCCCCACCTGGATGTTGCTGCAGGACCTGTACAGAGCTTGATCCTGCCAGTGCTGAAGCACCTGGCCAGTTCTTTCATTAATTCGCTCTGTTTCCCATACGGGTTCATCTGCACTCTGCCTCCCATGAGGGGTTGAGCAGGGCAGCTGAGTAAATGGAACATCACTGTCATGTGTTCCATTGTTGCGGGAAGTCAGGGACCCCAAACAGAGGGACCTGCTGAAGTCATGACAGAAGAACATAAATTGTGAAGATCTCATGGACATTTGTCACTTCTCCAATCAATACTCTTATAATTTCCTATGCCTGTCTTTACTTTAATCTCTTAATCCTGTCATCTTCGTAAGCTGAAGATGTATGTCGCCTCAGGACCCTGTGATGGTTGCATTAACTGCACACATTGTTCGTAAAGCATGTGTGTTTGAACAATATGAAATTTGGGCACCTTGAAAAAGAACAGGATAACAGCGATGTTCTGGGAACAAGGTAGATAACCATTAGGTCTGACTGCCTGGGAGCCAGGCAGGACAGAGCCATATTTCTCTTATTACTGAAAATGGGTATGAGAATAGTGCTGAATTCTTTCCCCAGTAAGGAATATTAATAATTAACAGCCCTGGGAAAAGAATGCATTCCCCGGCAGTGCGGGGTCCTCTAAAATGGATGCTCTGGAAGTGTCTCTCTTATGCAGTTGCAGATAAGGGATGAAACACTCCCTGGCCTCCTGCAGCACCCTCAGGCTTGCTAGGATTAGGAAATTCCAGCCTGGCGAATTTGAGTCAGACCGGTTCTCTGCTCTTGAGCCCTGTTAAGATGTTTATCAATGAGAATGCATGCACAGCGGGACATGGAACTTCATTAGTAATTCTAGCTTTGCCCTGACCTTGTGATCTCGCCCCGACCTTCTGCCTTATGATCTTTTGTTGCCCTTGAAGCATGTGATCTCTGTGACCCACACCCTATTGGTACAGTGCCTCCCCTTTGAAAATTGGTAATAAAAACTTGCTGGTTTTGCAGCTCAGGGGACATCACGGAATCTGCCAACATGAGATGTCTCCCACAGACACCCAGCTTTAAAATTTCTCTCTTTTGTACTCTTTCCCTTAATTTCTCAGACTGGCCAACACTTAGGGAAAATAGAAAAGAACCTACATTGAAATATTGGGGGCTGGTTCCCCCGATATTCCACAAAGGGGTCAAGAAAACATCCTGCATCAATAGGAATCATTCCTTTTCTCACCATTGCATGGAGAAAAAAATCAGGATTTCTAATGGTCTTTTTATATGTTCAACAACTTCACAGCAGGAATGAAAAACCCATTGGGGCAGCAGCTTTTGGCTGTTTTCAAAGAGGAAAGGTGGGTTGTAGTGAAAGAATTACTGCTATGGCCTTCTCAGTGACCTCCCTGTGACATTTACCTGACATGTCACCATTAGTGATTCATGTGGGGGCCACGAAAACCTTTATGCAAAAAACTATGCATGATCTTGCCAAGGAGACAAGAGTCCCAATGATTCTTTTCCTCTCCTGTGAAAGTCTGCATGCATTCAGTGTGGAGATAGGAGAATTATGTCCTATATAGCTAATTTTCATCTAACTGTCACTGAAAATCTATTACATGCAAAGACGTTCACAGTCATTTCTGGACAACTTGAAAAGAAAGGTAAAGAAACTATTATAATATGATATGATATGAGATGTGATAGACATAACACAGGTGTATGGTAATCTTCTCCAAAATCATATGATTTCTAGTCACTAGTCTCCACTCTGGAACCTGCTTTGATCCAAACAAGTAATTAGAATGTAGCAAATTTAACTCTCTTAGGTTCCATAACCAAACTGTCACCTTAAGAATGTGATGTCATAAAAGGCCATGTCCATCTTTCTGCCAAAATTCATTGCCTGCATGCAAATGTAGTCACACTCTATTTACCACAAAAATATCATCAGAAATATAATACTAAAAATATCATCCTGATGTTGCAATATTTACTTCCATTAACACTTTCCATTTCAATTTTTTTCAACCTCAACCCGGGCTAATTCAAGCTGTGATCATCTAGGTTCTTACATCAGCAACATCTGTCACCAAAAATAAATATTCTGCAATCAAAACTTAACTGGCCTAGCAATTTGTTGGTGATGCATGAGGCAGAACCGAATTCAGCTTCATTCTTCCTCAGCTAAATTGACTTTCCAGCACTAAGAGTAGGAAAGATTTATGCATTAGTAAATTAAGCAGAGCTACCCCAGAGAGAACAAAAGACACAAATACATGAGGCCTACAGTATTCTTTGATATTCAGTTTTGCTCCTACACAATGTAATATATTTTAACAAGTTGGGAAACATAGATAAAAGAAGAGACAATGCTCCTACTAAAAATGAACTTTGAATTTCAGATGTAAACTGTTTAACAGATTAACATGTGATTTGTCATCTTACTAAATCAAGAAAGAGCTGAATACTCTTACTAAATGGTAGTAAACATTAATAATTTAAAAATCTCTAGCATATTTTATTCCCTTTAAATAAATAATGCTGTCAGCTCCTGTTGCATCATTTCAGTTTACAAAGCAGTATTATAGATACTACTTTATTCAATCTTGAAAACAACACTTTCAGACTGTGGCTCTGGAATTATCATTCTTATTAAACAGCTGGAAAACTGTAGCCTAGAAGTTAAATCAAGATAACAAACTTAAGAACATGCAACAAGAGCCTGGAGAAAAATTAACACTCTCTCTTCTTACTCATACCACACACAGTTGATTCTTGTTATTCATGGTAATTATGTATGTTGTGGTTATATAAAATCACCACAAACACTGAATTAATGAATACTGAACCATTGTTTCTATGGGAAATGCAGAGTTAGGTTCAAGTGAGCGTGTGGTCACATTTTTATCAACTGATCAATATAGAATTTTGCTTTATGTATATTTCTGTTTAAAATCACATTCAGTATATATTGTTGATTCAGTAACATTGAACTTATGGCCAAGCACGATAATTAATGCCTGAATGAAATTTATCTAGCACACCTACATTCTCCATAAGGCACGTCCCAATCTTTTGCAGTCAGAAACACTAGAGAGCACTTCAGAACTATGCTTGGGGACCATTAAACAAAAAAAAAAAAAAGATGACAAAAATGCAAAAAAAAAAAAAGAAAACACACACACACACACTAAATAAACTAACAAAACACCCACGTGTTTATCATAGGGGAACAGAAACAGGAAGGCAAAGTGTCTGTTCACCTTCAGCTGGAAACACGTGCTTTGGGTGACTCAAATTTTTTGCCACTCTTTACATATACATGCATGTCTGCAGATAACCAAGCGTTGATTCTGGGGTTCCAAATAAATTTCAGTGAGTAGGTAAATTCACAATATACAGTTTATCCTCATTACCTATGGAAGATAGATAATATAGATAGATAGATAGATAGATAGATAGATAGATAGATAGATAGATAGATATCTTCTGAATATGTTTATATATTCATCTTAAATGACAACTTTAGAAAAAGAAAAGGTAAAAATACATTTACCTGTCTATACTCTTAATGCTAACAGCAATGTTACAGTGATAATTGAAAATAGGTTGGAATACAGATGAAGGGTGTGATTGCCCATGAAGATGTTGTACATCTTTAACCCTTCTCTTGACATTTGACTGTTTTATGCTGAGGGAAACCTGGAGATGAAGGGAATAATAATAGATGTAGAGAGAGCGAAGAGTTTGAATTTGGATTTACCCAAGCTGAACAGTGACTAACTGATTCTGAACAGAGTCTAAAGAAAATAATTATATATTAGTCTGGGTTCTCCAGAGAAAGAACCAACAGTTCTTTAAACTACATAACTGTGTATTTATAATAGAATATATATTTCATAAATATATTTATCTAGATAGATATACAGTAATGTATCACTGAATGAAGATACATTCTGAGAAATGCATCATTTGTCATTGTGCAAACATCATAGAGTGCACTCACACAAACCCAGTGTAGCCTACTACACACTTTGACCATATGGTATAGCTTATTTTCCGTAGGCCACAAACTTGAGCAGCATGTTACTGTACTAGATACTGCAGTCAATTCTAAAACAATGGTAAGTATTTGTATATCTAAACAAAGGAAAAGTACAATAAAATATGGTATAAAAGATTTTTTTAAGTACACCTGTATAGGGCACCTACCATGAATGTAGCTTGCAGGACTGAAAGTCAGTGAGTGAGTGGTGAGTGAATGTAAAGGCCTAGGACATTACTTTGTACTACTGTAAACTTTATAAACACTTTACACTTTACATTTAGGCTATACTAAACTTATTTTTTTAAATAAAGTAACTGCCCTATGATGACAGCTATGATATCACTAGGTAATAGGAATTTTTCAGCTCCATTATAATCTTACAAGACCACCATTGTATATGCCATCCCTCATTGCGATGTCACTATGAAGCACAAGATTTCATGTCTATTAGATATGTATTTATTGTTTCTAGATAAATAGAGATTTGTTATTAAAAAAATGGCTTACACAATTATGAAGGCTGAGAAGTCTTAGATTCTGTAGTCAGCAAGCTGGAGACCCAGGACAGCTGATAGCATAGTTCCAACCGGAGTCTGAAGGCCCGAGAACCACGAGATCTAGTGAAGTAAGTTCCAGTCCAAGTCCAAGTCTGAAAGCAGTAAAAGATCAAAGTCTCAGCTCAAAGGCAGTCAGAGGAGAGGAAATTTCTCCTACCTGGCAGTGTCAACCATTTTGCTCTATTCAGGCCTTCCATTGACTGGATGAAGCCCACCCCAGTTTCACCGGGAGGGCAGTCTGCTTTCCTTGGCCTGCTAATTCAAATGTTGGTCTCATCCTAAAACACTCTCACAGGCACACTCAGCATGATGTTTAACCCAATATCTGGGCATCTCATGGCCCAGTTAAGTTGACATACAAAATTAACCATCACTAGATTACATTCTTTTATTCAGAAACATGTGAAACACATTTAAAAACAAATCTGCAGAGAATAGTAAACAAGAACGAATGGAGCAGAAAGGAAGAATGTAACTGACATATAGCTTTTGATGTTATTAGGTCAAGACCTTCACAAGCTGGACCTTCAGTTTGAATTGGTGTGCACACTTCATGTATCAGGAATAACAATTCACAACATAACACATAATTACATTCCTTTTTCACTGGTCTTTTTTTTTTTTTTAACTATGTTATTCTTTCTCTATATTGTCATGATTTTATCTTTCAAAATAGAAAAATCTTTTGGTCATACTCATTCACAGCTTTCTTAGATTTTTATTCCATTTATGAACAGAATAATTCAAGAAAAAACTTTGCAAATCTACTATGTTCAAGCCCCCAGAACCAAATCGCATATAAAAGTTAAGGATATTACTAGCAGGTTATCCTAAAAGATAGAATAATATTTTGGCTTTATCTCTTTTCATTCATCCAATCAAAAACCTAAAAAAAAATTAATTACACATATACTTCTTTGAAAATTAAGCAAAATATATACCAACTAATTTTCCTAGAGGGTTATGGTCAGTATGGAGATGCTTCAACAACTGTGAATCAGAAAGTCAGTCATCAGCCTCTAACTTGTCTTCTGCTGACCAAGGGCTATGGCTTTGACACTGAAGTGATCTTGCTCGTCTCTGTATTATGAAGACCTGGAACTACGTATTTGCTAAATGCTTTTTTGAATCAAAATGAATTAAGAGGTGGGAACTACAAGAAAAGGCTGGCTTTCTGCTCCACTAATGTAATTTCCACTTTAAGAACAATAGTAACCTACTTAGTGACCATGCTTTAGAAATCACACTTCCTGGGAATTTGAAAAGACGTAAATAACAACGAACTAAGAAGAAACATGTCACTGTCAGTGAAACTGTTGCTTGAGAAAATACAATTACACTAACCATGAAAAGTGAGACCTCAAAGGTGGGAAATTCTCTTTATCACCCCTGTCTCCAAGGACCCACAAGGAAGCTACAGAGAAAAGTAAAATAGCTGAATATGGTACCTGTAATGTCAAGAAAATGAAGAAATCATCCAGGAAATCATCTTATAAAATCGCAAGAACTGCAGTCTAAATAGACATTTAACAGCAGAAATGAAATGGGAATGTGTTCATATGGAAAGGTGCTAGAATGGTCAAAAATCAACCAGTAAGCCTTGGGGTAATAAAGAAACAAGTCACTGTGAACAGTGTTGTCATGATTGATTTAAGACTTTGACAGCATAAAGCATTCTACTTAAAGACATTTTTTCAATAATTATCTCTATCCCAGACCTATAACTTTCATAGTAAGTATTAACTACAAGGAAAAGATAAAAATTTCATTGAGATGGTTTGCATTTTAATATGTTAATACTTTGGATAAGAAATATGAGTTAAACATTAAAAAAGTTTATTATTTTTAGGGGTCTCGAAAGGAAAACTAAATAGGTTTCCAAAAGAACAAATAAATACATAGGTTTTGTATTTAATCACATATGTGAGATTACACAGGACACAACAATAGACAGTTGAGTGTTCAGACTGATTTTTAAATAAATGTTCTCATTTCAGTACAAGTAAAATAAAGAGAACATTGATCAATGTTGGGCATTCAAGATTTTTCTTTATTAAAACATCAGCAAGTTACTATTTCTCTATCTGGAAACTGTGTAAATATAAATCCTTCCAGGAGCTTTAAATTTTTTTCTATTACCAAACTTCAGAAATTTCTGTATAAACTCTCAAATTGTTTCTCAAAATTATTATTTTGGAAACAAGGTTCCTGTGATTTACTTAGCAGTAATGACAGAGAACATTACAGATAGCAAAGTCATTGAAATTACAACTTAAAGTTTAGAACTGAAATGAAGATTCATTTTTTAAAAGCTAATGTGAAAGAAACTTACTACTAGACTGAAAAGCAAAGACTCCTAAAACAAAAAGCAGTATTTAATTTCTCGTCTAAATGACCAAGTGAAAACTATATATCAGGTTGTTGCAAAAGTAATTGCATTTTTTACATTAAAAGTAATGGCAAAAACTGCAATTACTTTTGCACCAACCTAATATATACTAAGCAAAAGGAAACCTACTTATGCAGGTCCCAGGATATATCACTCATTATTGAACACTTGACTGTCAACTGCTTTCCAGGGAATTTTATAGACTACAGGGGTAGATTATAGAGACATATTCAACCCAATGGCAGAGACATTATATTGTGCTTAAAAAAAGAAAAAAAAGAGACGTGCTTTCTCCCTTAGCTATAAGACAGCAAAGAAATTCTAACAGAGATCAGTCACCATCTTCAATGAAATTAATACAAGAATACTCAAAGGCAATCTTCACGATTACTTCATTTTTCCTTCATCCTGCAAAATGAACAACATCTACATTTTCAGGAAACGTCTTGAAATTTTGCCCAATTATCTCATTCTCTGTATTTCTCATATGATTCCTTTTGTTGTCTATACCTCTTTTTAATATCATCTACTGTTAGAAACAAACAACTTTTTTAAAAGTTTCTTTTTTGCACAACTCTATTGTTCATTAAATGTGAGTTAGCAGTTTCAGCACCTGAATGGCAACTGGAGTCTGTTCCTGTTTCACTATGTGTGCTTCAACAATCAGGGACACTATGGGCGTGTAAGAAAGTCATGTGATTAACTAACCTTGCATTCAACATACCTCAGAAGGCTCATGAAGCACCGTACTAATTAATAGTCAGGAGTTCTTTGCCTCTGAAAATACACAATATCATACAGAAACTGAAAGAGGAAAAGTTCCCTAATCCCCATCACAAGGCATGTGATGGGGTGTGGCTCACTTCTTCGGTGCCCCACTGCTAATATCCCTACGGGGAGCGTGCAAACAGGCAGCTCATAGGGGGAGCTGACCCCACAGCGGTATCTAGGGTTGAGTGCTCACAGCTCCCAAAGCCCCAGCGTGCGTGTGCTACAGTGCACTCTTTCAGTTTTGCTGTCTGCAGGTGGCATGTGTTAATCAGCTCTATTAGACCCTCTGCCTTATTAAAGGACAGAGGACTTTCTGTATCCCAGGTTCTTGCCTTAGTGTACTGGAAAAATCGGATCACATGTGGACCTAGAGAAGGAGTGCATGGTTTTATTGAATGACAGAAGAAGCTCTCAGCAGATGGATGGGAGGCCAGAAAGGGAATGGAGTGGGAAGGTGGTCTTCCCCTAGGGTGGGGCCACCCAGTGGCTGGGCTATCCTCCAACCACCCCTGGCCAAACTCCACGTCGTGTCACTGTAGATGGCCTGCCAGAGTCTGCTCATGTCTGTCGGTGCGTTCTTCTGCTGATGTGTTCCTCTCAACGTCCAGTCACTTGTGTCTGTGCCCATTAAGGTCCTGGGGTTTTTATAGGCACAGGATGGAGGCATGGCAGGCCAGGGCTGTCTTGGAAAATGCAACATGTAGGTACAAAAACAGGAGTGCCTGTCCTCACCTAGGACTGTGGGCACAGGCCCGAGGATGGGGTCCGTCACCAGGAACCCTGCCCTTCTCCCAGCACTTCCTAGTCCCTCTCCCGTATCATTTCCCTCTTGTGAAGAGGTACATCTAACTGCCGTTAAAATGTGGATGGCAGTTGGTCTTAGCTGCTTCCTGCTGACAGAGGCATTGTTTTGGATAAAATGGCATTCAGATTCCTCCCAGAGGTTAATCTCAGGGTTCCTCACAAAGGGGAGCCATCATCTGAGGCTCTGATTGCCCGACCATTTGAAGTTTGATGGCTTCTACGCATGAGAGAAGAAAAAATTTTTATAAGGTTAAGTATGCATGGTTTAAACATGGGTATTATACAAGGAAATAATTTAATGCCAAAGATTACAGAGATAAGAAGTGAAATACACTAACAAGAACATTATTGTTGCAAAACCCAGAGCTGTTTCACCCTAGTGAAAGAAATTAAACCTTGTGGCCGGGCACAGTGGCTCATGCCTATAATCCCAGCATTTTGGGAGGCTGAGGCGGGTGGATCATGAGGTCAGGGGATTGAGACCATCCTGGCTAACACAGTGAAACCCCATCTCTACTAAAAATACAAAAAATTAGCCAGTCATGGTGGCCGGAGCCTGTAGTCCCAGCTACTCGGGAGGCTGAGGCAGGAGAATGGCGTGAAACTGGGAGGCGGAGCTTGCAGCGAGCGGAGATCACACCACTGCACTCCAGCATGGGTGACAGAGAAAGACTCCGTCTCAATAATAATAATAATAATAATAATAATAATAATAATAATAATAAAATAAAAAATAAATAAATTAAACCTTGTATGGGAGCAGTTAAACTTTGGAAGAAAGATAACTGTTCTTGCCACATCTGTAGCAGTTAACAGGTGTACACTGGGAATTCTAGGATTTGTGGCCTTGCACAGTGGTCATTCAAGCTTTTGCCTCTTTCTTGTGCTTCCCTTTCTCTATTGTAAAAGATTGAGGTGGCCACTTTCAGGAGGTCTTCTAATGTGCTATCTGGTTCCAGGTCCCGGTTTTGTAGCTTCCTCCTTATGTCAGGAGCTGCCTGAGTAATACATTTATCCTATAGGATTAGTTTTCCTTGGACTGAATCAGGAGATAGAGAGGTGTGCATTACCAAAGCCTCTTTTAGCCTCTCCAGGAAGGCAGTGTGATTTTCATCAAATCCCTGGTCAATCATAGACAACTTAGTATAATTGAGAGCTTGGTCTTAGTCCTATGTAAGCCTTCCATTATGCACACTTCAAAGTGTCTCCTCTTCCAGTCACCTGTTAACTGCTACATCACTGGGTTCCCATTTAGGGTCATTCACTGGTACTGCTTCTCTTCCAGTTGGATACTATTTGCTCCCTTCTCTGATGCTATATGTGGTGCAAAGCTGATCACCAAATCTCTCTGCTGCTTGCAGAGTGGCCTGTTTCTCAGTGTCTGTTAGGTTCTAATTCAAAAGTAACATAACGTCTCTCCAGGACAGTTCAAATACTTGGGTGAAATTCTGGAAAGCCTCTATATAGCTATCAGGGTCATCCAAAAACTTGCCAACATCCCCCTTAATTTGCTTTAACTCCTGTAGGAAGAAGGGGACCTGTACCTTACTGGGTCCAAATTCACTGAGCATTTGTTGAAGGGGCAAGAGTGCGACTGGGGCTTATTCAGGGTGAGGATTTTTAGGAGGGGATGAGTGAGACACTGAAGCTGAATAGGGAGATTGAGGTGGACCCAGAAGAGCAGGGCTTGAGGGAGCTCCTTCCTCTGCTAGGAATGCCTCCAGAACTCTTTAATTCCCCAGGCTTACCCCTTGCAGTCTTTCCTGAGATGGCAAACAGGAGGGCTGGATCAATTCCACACTATCAGCAAAGGTCTGGATTGCCTTGCAAAGTATAGAAAGCCTGCACCTTTGGGGCCTCAGACCATCTGTCCTCACATCTACAGAAAAGTTCCAACTGCTGGATAATATTGAAATGAATGGTTCCTTCCTGAGGCCAATTCTGTCCTTGCTGTAAACCATAATTTGGTCAAACCTTTGTTCAGAGGGCTATGAATCATTTTTCCTACAGATTCCAAGGGTCAAAGCAGTCCCAGTAGTTCAGGATACACTCGAGAGGAATATTAGTGAGGGCTGGTGAGGAGGGCCAGTTGCCCATTCTGAAAGACAGGGAATAGAGGTGCCCCTCATTCCCTTCCTTCTTTTAGTGAAAACACAGGGTGTGAGAGAAAGCAAAGTAGGCGTTGTCCCTTCCCTTCCACCTCTTATCCCTGAGTCCTGGTGACCTTGACAGGTGCCGGTCATAGGTACCCATGACGTATGTGCCCACAAAGCAGGGAAAACCTAGATAATAGGAATTAACCACCATCACCTATGCCTCCATTTTTTCCTGCTGCTGACAACTTTTGGTTCCCTGGGCCTGTTTATGCCATGGGGTTTTTCTTTCCTGGGTCACAGCCTGAAGCTTCGAATCGAGTTTGGGACTGAAAAGGTATTTCAGAGGCTGTTTGTATCTGTTTAGAGTGTTTCAAATGAGCCTGGCCAAATGTGCAGTTATCAGCCAGAAGGGCTGTTCCTCCAACTTCCCTATGAGAAACAGAGTGCTGGGAGGGGTCAGTCCTCTCACACAAAAGGGAAAATGAGAAAAACAGTATAATGGGCAAAAAGGAAGGTCCTGGGAGAAGAATCCCTTGTTCAGTGCAAGTGGGCCACTTTACTCCTGCATCCTTCCCCAGTTCAGACCAGGTTGAATTCCTCCGCCAGGGTAGAAATGCTCTGTTGGCACAGTGGGCGAGAAGTGCCCTGTGGGTTCCTGGTCACCACCATGGTTTTCTCCTGCCCCCCAATCCCTTGTGGCTGTGCTCAGGCACCCGAGCTCGGAGGGGAGAGGGTAAGGGGAGCTGCCTTGAGCTGCGTGGGTCTGCAGCTGTTGGGGTGGAAGTGAAGATGGCACCTCTAGGAACAATTGGTCTGATTTGCACCTTTGATGGCTGAGCCAAACACTCATTTTACTTAGTAACATGGCGGCAGCCTGTAGCAAAACTTTAACATTATAAAAGAAGAGATAAGAGTTATTTCAAACCATGAGAGAGAGAAAATAGACGAAGTCTAGGTGTTTTGACCAGCTCCATTAGGGCAGTTTAAAACTCCATGAAGGTAAATAGAGCCTACCACTTGCACGAAAGAGAAAGAGATGGTAGGGTTTTGGAAAACAGACACATCTGACAGTTTTGCATTATGTAACAAGAATTGGAGAAAAGTATTTAGACATTTTATGGACTCACTAGTAAGTCTGTAGGGAATCTGAATCCCAAAGGAGTGTCAAAGAGTTTTAAACATGTGATCCTACTTGTTTGTGCTAAAGATGATGAGAAAAGTCAATCTGCAAGGTACTTGAAAAACAAAGATAACTAAGACTCTGAGTGGGAAAGCATCAGCATAATTTATTAAATACACATTCACCACTTTGGAAGACTGAAGTAGGAGGATCACTTCAGCCCAGGAGTTCAATACCAGCCTGGTCCCCATGGTGAAACCCTGCCTCTACAAAAAAATATACAAAAAAATTAGCCATGTGTGGTGGCAGGTGCTTATAGTCTCAGCTTCTTAGGGCAACAGAAGAGACCCTGTCTAAAAAGAAAGAAAAAAAAAACACACATTAACTTCTTATTTGCCTCATGCTTAATGTTATTTGCTTCATGCTTAATCAATAAAAATCTATAAAGCATGAGACATAGAATCTGGAACATGGTAGATATGTAAAAATGCTCATTGCCAGCCTATTCACCCAGGTGAGAGGCAGAAGATACCTCTCTCTTCTGTTTTCTTTATCTCCCTCTGTTCCTGTTTTCTGTGTATTTATGTGTACATAATAACATCCTTTCCAGAACTAGCACCACACTCACCTCTGCAAAGCCTTCCCTTGATCTTCAAGCCACCTTGTACTATTTAATACCGCAAGCATTTACATGGTTTGTACCTGATTGTATAGTTTGTACCAAGTAATTCTTCATGTCTAGGTATCTTATTGTGTCCAGAATTGGTTCCTTCCGGTGGGTTCTTGGTCTTGTTGACTTCAAGATTGAAGGTGCGGACTCTCATGGTGAGTGTTACAGTTCTTAAAGATGGTGTGTCCAGAGTTTGTTCTTTCAGATGTTCAGATGTGCCCGGAATTTCTTCCTTCTGGTGGGTTCATAGTCTTGCTGACTTCAGGAGTGAAGCCACAGACCTTCGCAGTGACTGTTAGGGCTCTTAAAGGTGGTGCATCCAGAATTGTTCATTCCTCCCAGTGGGTTTGTGGCCTCGCTGACTTTAGGAGTCAAGCGGCAGACCTTCACAGTGAGTGTTACAGCTCATAAAGGTGACACGGCTGGAGTTGTTTGTTCTTCCCAGTAGGTTCATGGTCTCACTGACTTCAGGAGTGAAGCCACAGACCTTTGTGGTCAATGTTACAGCTCATAGAGATAGTGAAGACCCAAAGAGTGAGCAGCAGCAAGATTTACTGCGAAGGGCAAAACAACAAAGCTTCCACAGTGTTGAACGGGACCCAAACGGGTTGCCTCTGCTGGCTTGGGTGACCAGTTTTTATTCCCTCATTTGGACCCACCCACGTCCTGCTGCTTGGTCCATTTTACAGAGCGCTGATTGGTCCATTTTACAGAGTGCTGACTGGTGCATTTACAAACCTTTAGCTAGACACAGAGCACTGATTGGTGTGTTTTTACAAAGTGCTAATTGGTGCATTTACAAAGCTTTAGTTAGACAGAAAAGTTCTCTAAGTCCCCACCGGACCCAGAAGCCCAGCCAGCTTCACCTTTCATTATCACCAAATGAACTTCTAAGTCTTTTGAATACAGAAACTATAGATTCATTGCATTCTATAATACCTACATTTAAACGGTTTATGTACTCATAAAGACACACATGCATACACACACAATGCTTACTCAAAGAATAGCATACTACCTGATTATACTGCCTCTGTAACTAAAGGACAGAGGTGATGGACTGAAGACAAGTTGTAGATGTGATCTCTGC
Source organism: Chlorocebus sabaeus (assembly GCF_047675955.1). Taxonomy (NCBI): domain Eukaryota; kingdom Metazoa; phylum Chordata; class Mammalia; order Primates; family Cercopithecidae; genus Chlorocebus; species Chlorocebus sabaeus. The sequence goes on from NC_132910.1 coordinate 69,330,261, forward strand.
TTTACTAGAGTAAATGTGGTAGTTTATTTACATAAAATACACATCAATAAACTGGGAAAATTACTTCCTGAAGATAGAAAAAGAGGAAATGGGTTCTAGCTATAAGAAAGAAGATTTTTTCAGTTTCCTGAGGGTAAAGTGCAGCTGATCTTTGAATAACATAGGTTTGAACTGCATGGGTCCACTTTTACATGGATTTTTTTTTTTCAACCAAAGTGGATCAAAAATGTATGTACTGGATCTATGTATGGGAAACCCACCTATAGGGAGGGCTGACTTTATATGTACATGGGTTCTACAGGACTGACTTTGGGACTTGAATATGTGTTGGTTTTGGCATATGTGGAGGTCCTGGACCAATCCCCAAGTATACAGAGAGATGACTATAATTATTATGTGATCTGAAATGACTACATCTTATATGAGTAGTTTGATGATTTACTCCATCAGTGTGGTCAATTTGATATACTAATCAAAATGATTACAAGCTAAAAATTTTGATGCAAAAATATTATATACTTTTATCAATGTCTTGAATGGAGATTTGTCAATACTTCAGTGGAGACACTCTCCTCTGTTGATTTCCATTGGTACTAGATTCTCAAATGACTCATTTGTAAGTCAGAAAAATTGAACGGCTTTAAAAGTTCTACCACAGTTTTAAGAATCTACAAAATTTTGTTTCTAGGCACACTATTTGATGTCCATCTCAAAATCAGACAGCATAAGGAACACTAACATGATGTAATTTTCTACATGTGCAAAAACATGTTAGATGAGAAAACATCTTTAAATGTGTTAAAATTTCTTTTTGAGATGCATCTTGTTTTTGAACAAAATTTCAGTATATGATTATAAAGTTCTAAATGCAGTATTTTAATCAAGTATAGGAGTAAATCATGGACTTCAGGGTAAAATGTTATTTCATCCAGTGCAAATAGAAAATAAACAACTCCCAACAGAGAAAACAAATACTGTAAATGTGAGGTAAAAACCAAGTCTCAATGCATTCAAAGAAAATAAGGAAAATTCATATTTCCCTTCTGCAGTCCCTCTTGACTGATGGTCCTTCACTCTTCTATGTTGAAAATCACCTCAAGAACCAAAAGAAATTGTGGTATCTTTTGAGATGAAGTATCACACATCCATTAAAATAATAACTATAATGACTATCAAAACATAAAATATCAATAAAAAATACAAAATCAAACACGTTAATAAATATGTAAATTTGTAAGTGAATTTTGTATTAGTTTAACAAAATTGTTTATGAAAAAATGTATATTTAAATAAAAGAACAATGAAAGTAAAAATTTATGTTAGAATGACATGCCTCTGGCTTTAGTTTTTACTTACATTTTTAAAAATACTTAAATATTGTCTCCTAATTGAAGTTGACATCTAAAAATATTAACTTTAAAATAAAACTGGTTTTCTAGAAATATGTCTCATTCAAGTCTACATTTAATATAATTTTTTTTCTTTTCAGAAAATTAAGTCAGTACCATCTTTAGACTTTTGACATATCTATTCTCTAAGATTTACAAAAGATGGTAGCTTTTTAATCACCCCAAAGAAGCTAGCTTTTAATTGCTAGTCCAATAGACTTCTCAGTTTTTGTTCATAAGTTTCCCTGTAAACATTGATATTACTGAACACACTAGAGTTTATTAAAGATTTATCTTCTCGGCCGGGCAAGGTGGCTCACGCCTGTAATCTCAACACTTTGGGCGGCCGAGGCGGGCGGATCACAAGGTCAGAAGTTGGAGACCAGCTTGACCAATATGGTGAACCTTGTCTCTACTAAAAATCCAAAAATTAGCCAGGCGTGGTGGCACATGCCTGTAATCCCAGCTACTAAGGAGGCTAAGGCAGGAGAATTGCTTGAACTGCTTGAACCCGGGAGGCAGAGGTTGCAGTGAGATGAGATCATGTCAGTGCACTCCAGCCTGGGCAACAGAGTGAGACTCTGTCTCAAAAAAAAAAAAAAAAAATTGATCTTACCTTGGTATCTTTCTCCATTGTTTCTTTACACCATTCCTTTTCTGCTTACCTAGTACACTAAACCTAAACCCGCTTCATGAATGGAAACAGACTTCAGAGATTCGTCCTCTTTCCTCAGATATTTTTTCTTTATTTAAACTCTTTACTTCAGCTATATATATTATATCGAATGTGAGGATATACAGCTTGAATTTCCAACCACACAATGTCACTCCTAGGTTCCAATGCTGAAATTCCAATTTTCTGCCAGATTGTTCTGCCTTACCATTCACTAGAAATCTGAATTAATATTGCCAAAAACCGGTTTACTATACTCCCCTCAAAACAATATTCTTACACCAACAACACATTTCTGTTACTTAAAGTACTATTCTATTTTTTTAACAAGTCTGAAATGTGGGAGTCATTATTCCACCTCTCTCTCCCTTATGCCCAAATCGTCGGTCAAATGTGACAACCTTTACAGTTGTCGCCAATCCTGACTATTTTTACCTCCACAATTGTAGTAAGATCGTTGTCACCTTCTCTCTAGGTAGGCAGTTTTCAAAATGGTCAGAATATCCTAAAAAGGGTAATATTTCAATAAATTAGGGCATTCATATTTCTATTTTTTTGTTTTGTTATATGGAATCTTGCTCTGTTGCCCAGGCTGGAGTGCAGTAGTGCAATCTCGGCTCACTGCAGCCTCTGCCTCTGGGGTCCAGTGATTCTGCTGCCTCAGCCTCCTGGGTAACTGGGATTACAGACACACGCCACCATGCTTGGCTAATTTTTGTTTGTTAGGTTTTTTTTTTAGTAGAAATGGGATTTTGCCATGTTGGCCCAGCTGGTCTCGAACTCTTGACCTGAAGTGATCTGCCCACCTTGGCCTCCCAAAGTGTTGGGATTACAGGCGTGAGCCACTGCTCCTGGCCAAATGTTTTATAATGTCCATAAGATAGATAGATGATAGATAGATAGATAGATAGATAGAGAGATAGACAGATAATTATAAATAATCCAATATGGCAGTGTGGTAGTGTGGGCTCCAAATTGGTGTCTTTTTTCTTTTTCTTTTTCTTTTTCTTTTTCTTTTTCTAGAAAAAAAATAAATAAATAAAACATCCTGCTGTCTCATTAAGACTGGAATGCAGTGGGGTGACCGTAGCTCATTGTAGCCTCAAACTCCTGGGCTCAAGTGATTCTCCTGCCTCAGCCTCTCAACTCACTGGGACTGCAGGCATGTGCCACTACACCCACCTAATCATTTAAATTTTTGTAGAGACAGAGTCTGACTATGTTACCCAGACTGTTCTTAAACTTCCGGCCTCAAGTGATCCTCCTGCCTCATCCTCCCAAAGTGCTGGGATTACAGGCATGAGCTACCGTGCCTGGTGTGCTTCAAATTTCTCTCATGAGAGATGCACAATCAAAAAGTTTTGGACACTCCTTCACTAGAATATTTCAACAGCCTCCTAAAGTAATTAGCTTTCTTATCTTCAGTTTCTCTCCCCTCCTTCATGTACACATAACTGCCAGCTAAAAGGTTCCCAGGAATAACAATGGTCACCTCACTGTCTGAACAAAGCTCTCTAAGGTCTTTTACTTGCCACTGCAGTGAAACTCACCTCAATAACATGACTCTGAAGGCAATCACAAGCCGACCAGCCCCTCCTCCAAACATGCGCACATGAAACGCACTATTTTTCCAGGCATGATTTTCACTTTTCATTTTCATAATCCCATCATCCCAACGAAATGTAACCATCTATCCTCATCTAAAACATACCAAGTGCCTCTATATAGTATATTTTGCCATAATAGTATATTTGTTTGACTTCTCTGTAGATCTTTGAGATAAGATCTGTGATAATAAACCCAATAAAAATCAGGTCCTCATGCAAAAGCCTCTCAAGTCATATCTATGGAAACTCGCTCCAGCAGCCACATGGTCATGGAAATCCACTCTGCTTTCCTCTCTTTAGGAACATTAAAGGAAATCCCATTTCTAACCCATAGAAACTCATCTCAGCTTCTCCCACTAATACCCAGTTCTCTTGTGCTCACCAGTGCTCTGGAGTTCCCTACATACCAAATCCCCAACAACCCTCTCTGCTTTAACTCCTGAAGCATGCCTTTTTCTCTCCCCATTCCTCATTGTTTCTCAGCTTCTTACCATGTAGCTTCTTTATGTAAACAAAGCTACATAATGGTAAGAACTTTTTCTTGTCTGATGTCCTTCAGCGCTTAGTCTGTAAAAAAATAGAACTTCTCTTAGAGGATGAGAGTCAGAAATGGAGGAAGATGTACCTAGTCTGGGTGGTGATTTGGAGATAATGGAGACAAGAACCCTTATACATTAGCATAAGTGATTTCCCTTCTCTACTGTCCCTCCTGATATACTTTCAGTTATGCAAACTTGTTCATTTCCTAATGTTGAAATCCTCTTCATTTTTAAGATATGATCATATTTCATTGGCTCTGTGATTTTCTATAACCAGAATTGATTTATTTCCTCCCAATGCCCATTGTCCTTGATCGCTAATACATTTATAACACACATAGTTTTTCATTACAGTTACCATCCTATCCAAATTTTCCTAAAGCATTGGTAACTCTTTAAGTCAGAGATTAAACCCTTATCTTTAAAACCACCATGGTATCTGTCCGAGAACATTGCAAACAACAGGTAAATGTTATCATACGAAAGAAACACCAAATGTTGTCATGACATTGTCTTCAGCAAAGAGTCTCTTGAACATAAACTGTTATATTTTCTTATTTGTCTTTTTCTTTTGGATGGGGTATTACTCAATGCTATGAGTAGTAGTATTTCGTAGTATTGGGCATAGTTTGCCGATTTAGAGGATATTCATCTAAATAAACATACACATTGCAATAATTATTGCAACAATACCTATGATTACTTCAAGTCTAGATAAAGAATGTTGTATCCTCAAATATACCACTTTAGTGAGGGGTGTTGATAATGGAAGAAGTTATGCATGTATGGGAGCAAGGGGTATATGGAAAATTTCTGTTCCTCACAATTTTACTATGAACACAATAGTGCATGGAAAAATGCCATCTAAACATGTTATGTTCTGACTTTAAAGATATTATTTGAAAGAGGTACAAACTTAAAAAGGCAGGGAATAGGTTCAGATTTTGTCATTATAATAGCATATTTGTTTGAGGTCCATATTTAACATTCAAAAGAAACAGTAATGAAACCAGTAAAACTGAGTTTTGCAAAAATTGCGTAAGATTCTTAAAAGTTATGATACAATGAGATAGTTATAAAAAAGAAATCTAACAGACTTTCCTTGCAGGGTTTCAGAACTGCATCAATCAAATCATTCATTTATTACAAAAATATTTATTGATTATTTAGTGCTTACCATGTCTTATATTGTAAGAACCTATAGTAAATTATAGGTGACTGACAAGTCAATTTTTCAAAAAAAATTAGAGTCAGTGAAACAGTTTAGTAATTTAAAGTAGACTAGGCCGGGCATGGTGGTTCACACGTGTAATCCCAGCTCTTTGGGAGGCCAAGGTGGGCGGATCACGAGGTCAGGAGTTCGAGACCAGCCTGGTCAACATGCTGAAACCCCATCTCTACTAAAAATACAAAAAATAACCGGGCATGGTGGCTCATGCCTATAATTCCAGCTACTCAGGAGACTGAGGCAGGAGAATTGCTTGAACCTGAGAGATAGAGGTTGCAGTGAGTCGAGATTGTGCCACTGCACTCCAGCCTGGGTGACAGAGCGAGACTCAATCTAAAAAAATAACACTACTAATAAAGTAGACTATAAACATATAATTATTCACTCACTCAAAAGTCACAATTTATTGAGTGTTGTGTGATAAGCAATTGGCTAGGCTAGATGCTGGTAATAAAAGATAAAGAGAACACAGACTAGATCCTAAAGGAACTCATAATCCTGTGCTACAAGAGATGTATTCACAATGTGCTAAGAAAACATAAAGAAACCCCTAACTAAGCCCAGAGATGACAGAGAATGCACTCAGGAGTTAACCTTTAAATGGTGCCATGATTGATAAGCAGTGCCTCTCTTGGTGTAGAAATAAAAGAAAGAAATTGCAGCCAGCCAGACGTAACTCAATGAGCTAAAGTCGAGACGAATGAGAAAGCATGACAGTTCTCCTGAACAAAAAGGCTGTTAACCTGGAACAGAGCAGAAACATAGGCGAATGGCAGAGAAAGAACTGTGAAGGGTCTTATAGCCACACAAGGAGTCTGGTCTTTAATAAATCCTGAATGAATGGAGTCCTTCATGCGTCTTAAGAAAATCAGTGGCATATTCACATTTATATTTTAGACAAATAAATAAAGATCAGGGAAATGTTTAGATATTAGAATCAGCTGAACTTAGTGACAAATAATATGGTATAAGGTAAAGATGACAGAGAAAGGGAAGATAAAGTGAAAATTCATTTCCAAGTGTCATACTTGGGTGACCAAGTGGTATATGGAGACAAAGAATGTGTCACAGTGAGATCGATAACATTTCTAATTTGTACTTGAATATTGTTTCCAAGTCTAAATCATACATATAGTCTTATCCTGAAGATTTACATATTGGCAAGTAAAGGAAAATTAAGGCCAACTCAAGACCATAGATATTTAAAGTGTATTCCCTGATTCATTATTTATATTGCATACTTGTATAAATTAATAAAAGGTTTCCTTTCTTAAACAAACCTGATACAATAAAATTGGGATTTATGTAAAGGACTAATGTTACTATTTCCTCTTTTAAAAAATGACATATTTGCCTCAACAAGAAATTTTCTTTTTATTTATTTTTTAATTAGACTTTAAGTTCTAGGGTATATGTGCATAATGTGCAGATTTGTTACATATGTATACATGTGCCATGTTGGTGTGCTGCACCCATTAACTTGTCATTTACATTAGGTATATTTCCTAATGCTATCCCTCCCCCTACCTCCACCCCACGACAGGCCCCGGTGCATGGTGTTCCCCACCCTGCGTCCAAATGTTCTCATTGTTCAATTCCCACCTATGACTGAGAACATGTGGTGTTTGGTTTTCTGTCCTTGTGATAGTTTGCTCAGAATGGTGGTTTCCAGCTTCATCCATGTCCCTACAAGGGACATGAACCCATCCTTTTTTATGGCTGCATAATATTCCATGGTGTATATGTGCCACATTTTCTTAATCCAGTCTATCATTGATGGACATTTGGGTTTGTTCTAAGTCTTTGCTATTGTGAATAGTGCTGCAATAAACATACGTGTGCATGTGTCTTTATAGCAGCATGATTTATAATCCTTTGGATATATATCCAGTAATGTGATGGCTGGGTCAAATGGTATTTCTGGTTCTCAATCCTTGAGGAATTGCCACACTGTCTTCCACAATGGTTGAACTAGTTTACAGTCCCACCAATAGTATAAAAGTGTTCCTGTTTCTCCACATCTTCAGCACCTGTTGTTTCCTGACTTTTTAGTGACTGCCATTCTAACTGGTGTGAGATGATATCTCATGGTGGTTTTGATTTGCATTTCTTTGATAGCCAGTGATGATGAGCATTTTTTCATGTGTCTGTTGGCTGTATAAATGTCTTCTTTTGAGAAGTGTCTGTCCATATACTTTGCCCACTTTTTGATGGGGTTGTTTGATTTTTTCTTGTAAATTTGTTTAAGTTATTTGTAGATTCTGGATGTTAGTCCTTTGTCAGATGGGTAGGTTACAAAAATTTTCTCCCATTCTGTAGGTTGCCTGTTCACTCTGATGGTAGTTTCTTTTGCTGTGCAGAAGTTGTTTAGTTTAATTAGATCCCATTTCTCAATTTTGGCTTTTGCTGCCATTGCTTTTGGTGTTTTAGACATGAAGTCCTTGCCCATGCCTATGTCCTGAATGGTATTGCCTAGGTTTTCTTCTAGGGTTTTTATGGTTTTAAGTCTGACATTTAAATCTTTAATCCATCGTGAATTAATTTTTGTATAAGGTGTAAGGAAAGGATCCAGTTTCAGCTTTCTACATATAGCTAGTCAGTTTTTCCAGCACCATTTATTAAATAGGGAATCCTGTCCCCATTTCCTCAACAAGAAATTTTCTTTAATGTTACCTTAGAGTGTTTTCTAATGATTTTAAAGTAAGACTACAAGTTAGTGAAAAAATAGATTAATATATATATATGTATTAATAAATAAGACAGTTGGTTTTCAGTTGGTTTTCAGCAGAATGGGGTACTGGCTGTTCATTACTCATGGCTGTTGTGATGAGTCAGTGGTCACACTGCATAATTGTAGATACCATGAATGTCACCACTACCTATTGCACAAACTAGGAAAGAGCTGAGGACAATTAATGTCACACTCGAATTTAACAGAAATCTCTAAAAGGATAAAATAGCACTCTGAAAATGAGTTAATAAATCGGAAAAAAAATACATAACCGTGTCTAAATATTTTTTCTATTTTTTTTTTTTTGAGACGGAGTCTCACTCTGTCGCCCAGGCTGGAGTGCAGTGGCCGGATCTCAGCTCACTGCAAGCTCCGCCTCCCGGGTTCATGCCATTCTCCTGCCTCAGCCTCCCGAGTAGCTGGGACTACAGGCGCCCACCACCTCACCCGGCTAGTTTTTTTTTTGTATTTTTTTAGTAGAGATGGGGTTTCACCATGTTAGCCAGGATGGTCTCGATCTCCTGACCTCGTGATCCGCCCGTCTCAGCCTCCCAAAGTGCTGGGATTACAGGCTTGAGCCACCGCGCCCGGCCTATTTTTTCTATTTAAAAAGAAAAAAATTGGGTTGTTTAAAAAATGCTCATCATCACTGGCCATCAGAGAAATGCAAATCAAAACCACAATGAGATACCATCTCACACCAGTTAGAATGGCGATCATTCAAAAGTCAGGAAACAACAGGTGCTGGAGAGGATGTGGAGAAATAGGAACACTTTTACACTGTTGGTGGGATTGTAAACTAGTTCAACCATTATGGAAAACAGTATGGCGATTCCTCAAGGATCTAGAACTAGATGTACCATATGACCCAGCCATCCCATTACTGGGTATATATCCAAAGGATTATAAATCATGCTGCTATAAAGACACATGCACATGTATGTTTATTGCGGCACTATTCACAATAGCAAAGACTTGGAATCAACCCAAATGTCCATCAGTGACAGACTGGATTAAGAAAATGTGGCACATATACACCATGGAATACTATGCAGCCATAAAAAAGGATGAGTTTGTGTCCTTTGTAGGGACATGGATGTAGCTGGAAACCATCATTCTTAGCAAACTATCACAAGAACAGAAAACCAAACACCGCATGTTCTCACTCATAGGTGGGAACTGAACAATGAGATCACTTGGACTTGGGAAGGGGAACATCACACACCGGGACCTATCATGGGGAGCAGGGAGGGGGGGAGGGATTGCACTGAGAGTTATACCTGATGTGAATGACGAGTTGATGGGTGCTGACGAGTTGATGGCTGCAGCACACCAACATGGCACAAGTATACATATGTAACAAACCTGCACGTTATGCACATGTACCCTAGAACTCAAAGTATAATAATAAAAAAGAAAGAATTATTATGCATTAGTTTATTAAAATGCCAGTAAATAGAATTGCACTGTCTTTCTTTTAAGTATTTGTCTGTATTTTGTACGCTTTGATAATTAATTTTATTCGGTTGTCAAGGTAATTATATAACTTGTCTTAATTTAAACTGCAACAACAAGCTAAGAAACAGTTATGGGGTTTCTGTAGAGAGTCTCTTTCTAAGTATCCAAAAGCCAGACTTTCATGCCTGCCTACGTAGCAGTAGTAAAAACTCAACAAGGCTTCTAGCTGCATGACAAATATAATTCCTGGAATTTTCCTTCTTAAGTATTCACATCATCACCATTTCATGTAACAAACATTTTGAATTCCTGTAAAGTCAAAGAGAATTCTTAAAGGAATAGCTACTACTCAAACAATTTTGACATGTAAACACCTACAGACTTTCATATCTAAAGATAAAAATCTAAAAGAGTGTGTCAAGAAGGGTTGCCTAAAAGCAAACCCTAAGACAAGGATTCTCATGAAAGTGATTTATAGTATTTAGGAAGTGGAGTGTGTGAAGTTGGATAGGGCAGGAAAGGATAAACAAGGATGTGGTCTTGGCTGGAGCTTCACTTCAGCCTGACCTCACTGGGCACTCAGGAGTATATATTAAACCTAGTTGGTTGTGCTTTGACACAAGGGACCAGTTCTTTGTACTGTCATATTATCGAATCACTGCTACTGCCCACTAAAGTGAGTGGAGGTAGAGGTGGGTGTTATATCCAGGCACACCCGCTCTCACTGGGCCAAAGGGATGAGTGCATTGGCCTAGTGAAAGCCAACTGGATGAGACAACAACAATATCTACTGCAGAGGTATGTTTTTTAAATATCTTGGAGAAAGAAATATCTTGCACAAGGTTCAAGTGAGCAGTGAATAAACACACGGATGACAGCAACACAGTGCAGAGAAGAGAAAGTAAATAGAGGCATGCCTTCTCCTTCAATTGCACATTGCTTTACTATGCTTCACCAACACTGCGTTTTTTACAAATTGAAGGTTTTTGGCTTCCTGAAGCTAGCAGGTCTATTGGGACATTTTTACAACACCATGAGCTAGCTTCATGTCTCTGTGTTACATTTTGGTAATTCTTACACTATTTAGCGTTTTCATTGTTATTATATACGTTAGGGTTATCTGTGATCAGTCATCATTGCTGTTACTATTGTAATTGTTTTGGGGCACCATGAACTGCAGTGCTACAAGACAGTGAAATTAATCATTAAATGTTGTGTGTGTTCCAACTGCTTCACTAGCTGGCTGCTCCCTCATCACACTCCCTCTCCCAGAGACTCCCTATTCCTTAAGAAAAAACAATGTCGAAATTAGGTCAATTAATAATCCCACAATGACCTCTAAATGTTTAAGTGAAAAGAAGTTACACATCTCTCACATTAAATTAAAAGCTGGAAATGATTAAACTTAGTGAGGAAGGTATATTGAAAGCCGAGATAGGCCAAATGATAGGCCTCTTGTGCCAAATAGTTAGCCAAGTTGTAAATGCAAAGGAAAAGTTCTTGAAGAAAATTAGAAGTGCTACTCCAGTGAACACACTAATGATAAGAAAGCGAAACAGCCATATTGTTAATATGGAGAAAATGTGAGTAACCTGGACAGAAGATTAAACCAACCACAACATTCCCTTAAGCCAAAGCCTAATCTAAAACAAGGACCTAACTTCAATTCTGTGATGGATGCCTAGGAGAGGTGAGAAGGCTTCAGAAGAAAAGTTGGAAGCCAGCACAGGTCAGTTAATGAGATTTAGGGAAAGAATCTCTGTAACATGGAAGTGCAAGGTGAAGCAAGTGCTGATGGAGAAGCTGAAGCAAGTTATCAAAAAAAAAAAAAAATCTAGGTAAGATTATTGAAGAAGGTGGCTACACTAAACAATAGATGTTCAGTATAGGTAAAACAGCCTTGTAAGGAAGACGATCCCATCTAGGACTTTTATAACTAGAGAACAGATGCCAATGACTAACTGAAAAGCATCAAAGGACAGACTAACTTTCTTGTTACAAGCTAATACAGCTGGTGACTTTAACTGAAGTCAGTGCTCATTTACCATTTAGAAAACCCGGGAGTCCTTATGAATGATGTTAAATCTATCTTTGCCTGTGCTCTATAAAACACGGTTTACTGAGTAAGTTAAGCCTGCTGTTGAGAACTACTGCTCAGAAAATAAAAGATTATTTCAAAACATTACTGTTCACTGACAATGCACCTTGTCACCCAGGAGTTCTGATGGAGATGTACAAGGGATTAATGTTATTTTCATACCCTCTAACACAGCATCCATTCTGCAGCCCATGATCTAGAAACAATTTCAATTTTTGAGTCTTATTTTTTAACAAGTATATTTCATAAGGCAATAACCAGCATATATAGTGATTCCTCTGATGGATCTTGGCAAAGTAACTTTAAAAAACCATCTGGAAAGGATTCACCATCCTAGACGCTTAAGAACATTCATTAAGAACTTTCATAATTCATGGGAAGAAGTATCAATATTAACAGGGATTTGGAAGAAGTTAATGCCAGCCTTTACGGATGACTTTGAGAGGTTCAAGACTTCAGTGGAGAAAGTCACTGCAGATGTGGTGGAAATAGCAAGAGAGCTAGAATGAGAAGTGAAGCCTGAAGATGTGACTGAATTGTGGCAATCTCATGATAGAAGTTGAACAGATGAGGAATTGCTTCTTATGCAGGAGGGAAAAAACTGATTTCTCCAGATGGAAACTACTGTTGAAGATACTGTGAACATTCTTGAAATGACAGTGAAGGATTTAGGATATTCCATAAACTTAATTGACAAAGCAGCAGCTGGTTTTCAGAGGATTAACTACAAATATTAAGGAAGTTCTATTGAAGATAAAATGCTTTCAAATAGCATTGCATGCTACAGAGAAATCTTTCATTAAAGAAAGAATCAATTGATGCAGCAAACTTCACTGTTGTCTTATTCTATGAAATTGCCACACCACCTCGATCTTCAGCAACCACCACCCTGACAGCAGCCATCAACAGGTAGGCAAGACCTCCCACCAATGAAAAGATTAAAGCTTTCTGAAGGCTCAGATGAATGTTAGCAATTTTTAGGAATAAAGTATTTTTTAATTAAGTTATATACATTTTTTAGCCATAATACCATGGCACACTTAATAGAATACAGCATAGTACAAACATAACTTTTATATACATGGGAAACCAAAAATTTCATCTGACTTGCTTTATTGCAATATTTGCTGTATTGCTATAGTCTGAAACTGAACCTGCAATATCTCTGAGGTATGCTTGTACTAAACCCAGATGTACACAAACCGCTAAAACTTGTTACACACAGAAGTATAATTTAATCATAAACTCCACTAAGGTTAATATAGTACTTATGCTTTAGGAAGCTGTGATCAGTAGAATTCTAGGATAGTCCCATGATCCCCACTCCCTAGTATTAAGCACTGTATAATCTGAGTCTGGGTGGGACTTGTGATTTGCTTCTAGCCAAACAAATATGGCAGAGCTGATAAGATGTCACTCCCAAGATTATGTTTTATTATGTAAGATTCCATCTTAGCCAACTGAAGATAGAGACTCTCCTGCTTGACATGAGGAAGCAAACACCCGTGCACGAACTGCCAAATGAGAGGCCACATGGATATGGCAAGTAACTGATTTGCCTTTGGGACTTGAGGACAGCTTTCAGCCAACACGCAGCAGAAGACCAGTGCCCTCAGTCATACGGCACAGGAAAATGAATTCTGCTCACAATTTGAATGTGCTTGAAAGCAGACTCTCCCTGATCAAGCCTATAAATAAGAACACAGCCCAGCTGAAACGCTTATTGCAGATCCTGAAACAGAGAACCCAGTGAAGCCATGCCTGCACTGACTCCTGATGTACAGAAACTGTGGATAATGAAGATATATTGTGTTTGCTGCTTAATTTTTGATAATGTGTTATGTAGCGATGGAGAACTAACACAGGTGGGTATTTAAAACCAAATATTCTATGCTCTCACTTAGAAATGGGAGCTAAGATGTGAGGACGTAAAGGCATAAGAATGATATAATGGACTCTGAGGACTTGGGAGGAAAGGTGGGAGGGGTGAGGCATAAAAAACTACACATTGGGTTCAGTGTATGCTACTCAGTTGAGGAGTCCACCAAAATCTCAGAAATCACTACTAAAGAACTCATCCATGTAATCAAACACCACCTGTTGTAGTTCTGTAAATGTTTGGTAGTTTTAAGCAGCGAAGTCATTGGTTCCCAGGGTTTTATTTTCTAGGATAATTTTGATTATGGCTTCAATCTTGTTACTTCTTATTGGCCAGTTTAAGTTCTGGATTTATTCATGCTTCAATCTTTGTAGGTGGTATGTGTCTAGAAATTTATCCATTTCTTCAAGATAGTTGACTAAAGATACTTTATACTATCTTCCTCCACTTAAAAGAACTAAAATGGCAAGTAGATAATCACACTTTGAAGATATCATCCAAGAGAAAACACTGGAGTTCAACAGAATATGAATAGCCAATACCTAAGCAAGGAAATAAAAAGAATCAAGGCAGTCTGCTCAGCCTGGTTCAGTTGGGAGCCAAGAAAGACTCCTCAACACAAGGAAAAGGTAAATGAAAGATTCTCAGTGGTCCACATTTTCACCATAGACTCCTGCAATTCTAGCCACAAGAGAGCCCTCTACCCTAACAGATTATGAAACTAATAGAGGGTGTGGCTGGGAGATTTTATTATGTCATTGCCCCAAGAAGGATGCTCACACTGAATCTCTCATATTTCTTGAGACCTAAGCTGCTCCAGCAAAATGCCATTTTATAACTCCACTTCCAACAGATGGTGCACTGTCCTGGAGCGCCACAATGCTGTTGCTGAGATGCAACAGAAGCACAGGCTGCTGCTCCTGGGGCTTAGGCAAAAGTGACCCCAGGTTATCCTATGCAGGGCAGAGACACGTCTGAAACACAGACTGCTGTTTTTAGAACTGAGATGTCAGTGAGACACTATTCTAAAGCCCTTTCCCCCAACAGACTATGCACTGTCTTGAATTCCAGCAATGCTGCAACTGAGGTGCAAGAGAAGAGCTGGCTATTAACTCCAGGGCTTAGGCATGAGAGACTGTGACTACCACACCCTCAGATGAGGTATAAGTGGTATGCATACTCCTCACCTGCCAGCCTACACTGCTGTCACTAAAGTAGGCACTGCTCTTTCCCAGGGAAGGGCACTGCACAGCTGCTATTTCCATCAACCTGAGAATTTCACTGGTGGCCCAGGGATTACCCCACTTCTGCCTACCACAGTGCACCTAGACACACCATAACATGCCTGAAGACAAGCCAACAAAGCCCAACTTTGCCCCTTCCCCCCTTATGCCAGTGTGCACAGTCCAGAAGCCAGGTGATTGCCCAGCCAAGTCAATCACTTTTGGTATCTGAACACTCCTCCTGAGAAACTGAGGTTGGGCCTACCCACCCAGCCACTACTACCGCAACAGTCATCTACCTGCACATGCTACCTGCAGGCCTGGAGACTGGCCACCCAAAACCCACTGTAGCCACTGCCAACAGCAGCACTGCTCAGAACCAAAAGGGTCATCCTGAAACTGCCACTTTGATCACCCACACCACACCATATGAACAGGGGCCCAACAATCCACTGACCTGTAAAGGTTATGGCTGCCACTACCAAGCATCAGAGTAAGCAACTTGGAGATTCAAGAATCAACCAACTTGGGTACAATAACACCAGTGTCTGTGTAAACCACCCTGAGCCCAAAAGACAGCTCACTGCTGCAACTACTGAAACCTGAAGACTGGCCTACCTAGCATCCTAATTCCCAACAAAACTTCAGCACAGCCTCCACTAATAACTGCACCCTAAGCAACTGAGGAAATCTCAGATACCACTGACACTTTTTACAGCCAAAGAAATCGAACAGAGACTACATTCGTGCACACAACAAAAATCAAAGGCAAAGTGACCTACCCAACCAACATCGCAGATAGATCTTCTGGAAAAAGTCCTCTCCTATGAAAGCAAATTCAAAATGTTGAAAGACGTGACTGATGTACCAGATACAATGGTAATCAGAAAAACAATTCAGGATATGATGAGAAATTTAACAAAGAGATAGATATCATAAAATAAAAACAAATGTAAATTCTGGAACTGAAGAATTCACTGAAGGAAATGTAAAATGCATTCAAAAGTTTCAACAATAGAATGGATCAAACAGAGAAAGAATCTCAAAACTTGAAGACAAATCTTTTGAAATAATCCAGTTAGACAACAGTAAGGAGGACAGGCATGGTGACTCATGCCTGTAATCCTAGCACTGTCGGAGTCTGAAGAGAAAGGATTGATTGAGCTCAGGGGTTGGAGGATAGCCTGGGAAAAATAGTAAGACTCTGTCTCTACAAAAAAAATTAAATTAGACAGGCATGGTGGCACATGACTGTAGTCCCAGATACTCAGAACGTTAAGGCAGGAGGATCACTTGAACCCAGTAAGTCAAGGCTACGGTGAGCAATGATCATGCCACTACACTTCAGCCTGGGTGACAGAGTGAGATTCTGTATCAGCAAAAAATAAAATAAAATTAATAAACAAATAAGAAATAAATAAGAAAAAAGAATGAATAAAACTTTTGTGATATATGAGACATCACAAAGTGACCAAATGTATGAATTATTGGTATCTCAGAAGGAAAAGAGAGCACAAAAGAATTAGAAAATCTATTTAATAAATTAATAGATGAAACTTCCCAAGTCTAGCAAGAGATTAAGACACCCAGATACAGAAGGTACGACAATCCCCAAACAGATACAATGTAAAAAGCCGCCACTTAACATTACAGTCAAAATATTTAAAGTTAGTAACAAAGAAAGAATTGTAAAAACAGAAAGAGAAAAATGTCATCTATAAAGGAACCTCCATTAGACTAACAGTAGATTTCTCAGCAGAAATCTTACAGGACAGGAGAAAACAGAATGACATATATACCGTGCTGAAAGAAAAAAAAAAAAAAACTGCTGATCAATTATACTACATCCAGCAAAGTTATCTTTCATAAGTGAAAGATAAAGTCTTTCCAGAAAAACAAATGCTCAGAAAATTCATCACCACTAGACCAGTTCTACAAGAAATGCACAAGAAGGACTTAAATCTGAAAGCTAAAGGATAACATTTGCCAGCATAAAAACACACACAAGTATAAAACTCAACAGTAAAGGAAACACAAAAATGAGAAAAAGAAAGAGACATAAATGATACAACTACAGGTCATTGTCAATACGCAATGACAAGTAATAAGAGAAAAAAACAAAAATATACAAAACAACCAAAACTAATTAACAGTATGACTGGGACAAAACCTCACATATTAATAATTACCTTAAATGTAAATGGATTATATTCTCCACTTAAAAGATATACTGGTTGAAAGGATAAGAAAACATAATCCAACAAATTCCACTATATGGTGCCTATAAGAAATGCACTTTCTCTGTAAACACATATATAAACTCAAAGTAAAAGGATGAAAAAGGGTATTTTATGCAAAAGAAAACCAAAGTGAGCAAGAGAAGCTATACTTATATGGAGCAAACTTTAAGCCAAAAACAGAAAAGAAAATTTAAAAAAAGTAAGGAAGGTCATTATATGATGATGAAGTGACAAATCCAGCAAAATAAAATAACAATTATAAATATATATGCAACAAACCCTGGAGCACTCAGATTCATAAGAAAATATTACTAGATCTAAATAGAGAGACAGACTCCAATACCCCCGCTCTCTGCATTACATAGAACATTTAGATACAAAATCAACAAGAAACATCGGATTAAAACTGGACTTCAGACCAAATGGACCTAATAGACATTTACAAAACATTTTATCCTACTGCAGAATATACATTATTCTCATCAGTATATGTAACATTATTCAAGATACATAATATGTTAGGCCACAAAACAAGTCTAAACAGGTATTTTTAAAAAATAGAAATCATATTAAATATCTTCTCAGATCACAATGCAATAAAACCAGAAATCAATACTAAGAGGGACACTGGAAACTATATGACTACATGGAAATTAAACAACATGATCCTGAGTGACCACTGGGTCATGAGGAATTTAAAATGGAAATCAAAAAAAATATTGAAACAAGTCAAAATAGAAACAAAACATATCAACACCTGTGAGATACAGTAAAAGCAGTAATACAAGAAGTTTTATGCAAGAATAAACACCTACATCCAAAGAACAGACAGATGTAAAATAAACAGTCTAACTTTGTCACTCAAAGAACTAAAAAAGCAAGAACATACCAAACCAAAAATTAGCAGAATAAAGAAATAATAAAAATCAGATTAAAATTATAAAAAATAAGGAATAAAATATCAATGAAACACTGTCAATACTATGTTGAATAGAAATGGTGAGGGAAGGCATCCTTGTCTTGTGTTGGTTTTCAAGGGAGAATGCCCTCCAGTGCAATGCTTTCAAGGAGCTTTTGCCCATTCAGTATAATGTTGGCTGTGGGTTTGTCATAGATGGCTCTTATTATTGTGAGTTATGTTCCTTCAATATCTATTTTATTGAGAGTTTCTAACATGAAAGGGTGTTGAATTTTATCAAAAGCCTTTTCTGTGTTTATTGAGATAATCATGTGGTTTTTTTCTTTAGTTCTGCTTATGTGATGAATCACATTTATTGATTTGCATGTATTGAACCAACCTTGCATCCCGAGGATGAAGACTACTTGATGATGGTGGATT
The DNA here is from genome assembly GCF_047675955.1 of Chlorocebus sabaeus. NCBI lineage: Eukaryota > Metazoa > Chordata > Mammalia > Primates > Cercopithecidae > Chlorocebus > Chlorocebus sabaeus. Next base: position 69,348,664 of record NC_132910.1, read on the forward strand.
AGATTTTTGATGTGCTGCTGGATTCAGTTTGCCAATATTTTGTTGAAGATTTTTTCATTGATGTTCATCAAGGATAATGGCCTGAAGTTTTCTTTTTTTGTTGTGTCTTTGTCAGATTTTGGTATATAGTAGATGTTGGCCTCATAGAATGAGTTGAGGAGTCCCTCCTTCTCAATGTTTTGGAATAGTTTCTGTAGGAATGCTACCATCCCTTCTTTGTATATCTTGTATAATTTGGCTGTGAATCCATTAGGTCCCAGGCTTTTTTTGATTGGTAGGCTATTTATTACTGATTCAATTTTGGAGCTTGTTATTGGTCTGTTCAGGGAGTCAATTTCTTCCTTGCTCAGTCTTGGGAGGGTGTATGTGTCCAGGAATTTAACCATCTCATCTAGGTTTTCTAGTTTATGTGTGTAGAGATGTTCAGAGTAGTTTCTGATAGTTGTTTTTATTTCTGTGTGGTTGGTAGTAACATTGTCTTTTTCATTTCTAATTGTGTTTATTTGACTCTTCTCTCTTTTCTTCTTTATTATCTAGCTACTGGCCTATCTGCTGTATTATTTTTTTCAAAAAACCAAGTCCTGTTTTGTTGATCTTTTGAATGGTTTTTCATGTCTCTATATCCTTCAGTTCTGCTAGCTTTGGGGTTAATTTGTTCATGCTTCTCTAATTATTTCAGTTGTGAAGTTAGGTTGTTAATTTAAGATCTTCCTAACATTTGATATGGGCATTTAGTGCTATAAATTTCCCTCTTCACAGAGAAGACACAAACAAATGGAAAAACATCCCAAGCTCATGGATAGGAAGAATCACTATGACTAAAATGACTATACTTCCCAAAGTTATTACAGATTCAATGCTATTCCTACCAAACGGCCAATGGCATCCTTCAAAGAACTAGAAAAAACTGTTTTAATATTCACACGGAACTATAAAAGAGCCCAAATAGCTGAAGCAATCCTAAGCAAAAAGAGAAAAGCTGAAAGCATCTTGTTACCTGACTTCAAACTATACTACAAGACTACTGTAACCAAAACCACAAGGTATTGGTGCAAAACAGGCACATAGACCAATGGAAAAGAATAGAGAGCCCAGAAATAAGGCCACACATCTACCATCTGATCTTTGACAAAGCTGACAAAAACAAGCAATGGGTAAAAGACTCCCTGTTCAATAAATGGTGCTGAGATAACTGGCTAACCGTATGTGGAAGACTGAAACTGAATCCCTTCCTTTCACCATGTACAAAAATCAACTCAAGATGGATTAAAGACATAAATGTAAAACCCAAAACTATAAAAACCCTGGAAGATAACCTAGGCATTACCATCCTGGACATAGAAACAGGCAAAGATTTTATGACAAAGACACCAAAATTAATCACAATAAAAACAAAAATCGACAAATGGGATCTAATTAAGCTTAAGAGCTTCTGCATAGCAAAAGAAACTATCAACAGAGTAAAGAGCCAACCCATAGAATGGGTGAAAATATTTGCAAACTACGCATCTGACAAAGGTCTAATATTCAACATCTATAAGGAACTTAAACAAATTTACGAGAGAAAAATAACCCCATTAAAATGTGGTCAAAGGACATGAACAGACAATTCTCAAAAGAAGACACACATGAGGACAACAAGCATATGAAAAAAAAGCTCTATATCACTGATCATTAGGGAAATGCAAATCAAAACCACAATGAGACACCATCTCACACCAGTAAGAATGAATATTAATAAAAAGCCAAAAAAATAACAGATGCCAGCAAGGTTGTGGAGAAAAGGGAACACTTATACATTGTTAGTAGGAGTGTAAATTAGTTGAACTATTGTGGAAAGCAGTATGGTGATTCTTCAAATACCTAAAAGCAGAACTACCATTTGACCCAGCAATCCTACTACTGGGTAAATATCGAGAGGAATATAAATCATTCTACCATAAAGATACATGCATGTGAATGTTCATTGCAGCACTTTCACAACAGCAAAGACATAGAATCACCTAAATGCCCATCAATGACAGATTAGATAAAGAAAATGTGGCATATATACACCATGGAATACTATGCAACCATAAAAAATGAGATCATGTCTTTTGTGGGAACGTGGATGGAGCTATCATCCTTAGCAAACTAACACAGGAACAGAAATCCAGATACCAACTGTTCTCACTTATAAATGGGACCTAAATTATAAGAGCTTATGAACACAAAGGAAACAACAGACACCAGGGTCTACTTGATCAGGGAGGGTGGGAGGAGGGACAGGAGCAGAGAAGATAATTGTTGGTACTGAGCTTAATACCTGGGTCATGAAATAATATGTACAACAAATCCCAAAACACATGTTCCCTATGTAACAAACCTTCACATGTTCCCCCAAACCTATTTTTTTTTTGAGATGGAGTTTCACTCTCGTCTTCCAGGCTGGAGTGCAATGGCACGTCCTCAGCTCACTGCAACCTCCACCTGTCAAGTTCAAGTGATTCTCCTGCTTCAGCTTCCCAAGTAGCAGGGATTACAGGCGTGTGCCACCATGCCTGGGCATTTTTTTTGTATTTTTGGTAGTGACAGGGTTTCACCATGTTGATAATTCTGTCTGGATATGACCTAATGAGGTGAGCCTTTTGAAAAAGATCTAGAAGTAAGAGCAGAAACTCTCTCCATTGATGTTTTGAAAAAGTAAGCTTTCAAGAATTAGACAACTACAAAGAAATTAATTCTGTCAAAAATGTGAAGAGCTTGTCAAAGAATCCACTCCTCGTCAAGTCCCTAGATGAGAACACAGCCTGTCCAACACCTTAATTTCAGCCTGTGAGTCCCTAAACAAAGAATATAATTAAGCCATGCTCTAACTTCTGACCTACAGAAACTGTAAAATAACAAACATATATTGTTTTAAATCACTAAATTTGCATTAATTTGTTATACAACAACTGAAAATGAATACATCAAGTAATCTGAAAGATGTGGAGAAACTGGGTCTCTCATCAGGGATGTAAACTGATACCACCATTTTGGAAAACAATTCATCAGTAACTACTATGCCAAACGTACACACGAATGCTTTGACTCCACAGCTTAATTCCAAAGTATATGTAAAGCTCAAACACATGTATATCCTTACCACAGAACATATACAACAATGTTCCTAAGAGTTTTGCTCACAAAGCCAATACTGAGACCTACCAATTATCTCTAATCTGCATAGGAGATATACAAATGTGTTATAGTAATCTACAGGAATGCTTTATAGCAATAAAAATAAAAGAATTTTAACTGCACATAACAATCAGTGAACAAGATGGATCTCATACATATAGCATAGAATGAAAAATACCTGACACGAAAGATTACACACTTTATTATTTAACTTATGTGAAGCTAAAGGGAAATCAGTTTCTGACATTATAAGCCCGATAGTGATGAGTCCTTATGGAAGTAGTCACTGGAAAAAACACAAAAGGGGCTTTTAAGGTTCCAAAAAATGTGAAATGTACTTTTTCTTAACCTGGATGATAGTTTACTTTTGAAAAATTTATGAATTTGTGCACTAGTGACTTGTGCACAATATATGTATATTATTCTTCAATAAAGGCTTACTTAAACATTAGTGTAATGATTCTCTTTACTTCTGTGTATCTCATAAACAGATGTCTGAATGTTTCATGAGGAATCTGTAGAGATATCAATTTCTGTGACTTATTTGTAAGGATTTTTCAGATTCTGAAGGAGAACATGAAGACAAATTTGGGGGTGGGTGTCAAGATCTCTAAATAGTATACAGTTTTAGTAACACCATCAAATTAAAAAGCAATCAAAAATTGTGTGTGTGGCTGGGTGCAGTGACTCACACCTGTAATCCCAGAACTTCGGGAGGCCAAGGCAGGCTGATCGCTTGAGGTCTGGAGTTTGAGGCCAGTCTGACCAACATGGCAAAACACCATCTCTACTAAAAATAAATTAGCCAGGCATGATGGCGCATGCCTGTAATCCCAGCTACGTGGGAAGCTAAGGCAGGATAATCTGTTGAACCCAGGAGGCAGAGGTTGCAGTGAGTTGATATTGCACCACTGCACTCTAGCCTGGATGACAGAGCAAGACTCCATCTCAAAAAAAAAAAATAAATTTTGTGTGTGTGTGTGTATATAAATTCCAAGTCAATAAGTAATAGATGTTCAAGAGAAAAAAAATAGAAAAATACCATAGAGGAGCAATTTATTAATGTAAATAAGCTCAAAACATAATTTCTGAAATAAGTAAATACCATTTCTAATCTGCCAATTGCAAAATTGGCTTAAATGAATATTAACCAGTGTTAATCAGACTGTGGGCAAACAGGCATGCTCCACCTTTACTGCTGGCAATGTAAATTATTCGACTTGTTTGAAGAACAGCTTGCGTGTCATTAACCTAGCAATTCAAATTCTGAAAATGTATAATATACTCAGAGACATATTTTAAGAAGCATATAATATATGCATATTACTGACATTAATAGTTGAAAATACTAGAAAATATCATGTTACCTTTTCAGTAGCTGATACAAACTTTCCTTTGTAGGGAGAGAGTCAACTTTGTTGAAAAGATGCAACTGAAATGAAAGAGTAGAGACATTTTTGTCATGTGAATATTCATTTGACCACACACAAGTTATTGAAAATATTATTTTTAAGCTTAATATCCAGAATATGTGTACTCCATTTAAATACTGGTAGAGAATTTATAAGCTACTAATATGCGTTATACAGAAAAGAAAAACATTTTCCTGAAAATCTCTTGGAAAGTTAAGAAGAGCGGACTTGAAACAAAATGATACAATAAAAATACTTTATTAATATCTTCAAAGAATTTTTCAGTTTCATTAATCTTGCTTTGTTTAGCTTAAGTTAATAATTGACCTAGTTTTAAACAATAACATTAAAAGCTTTGAAATTTTAAGACCCTCCTTTCTACCTACATCCCTACTCAGCAGGGAACAGAAAGTCTATGAAAATCTCTCCCATTGTTGTCACATTTGCAAATACATTTAAAAGCATTTTTACTATGCTGCAATAAAGTTGATATATAAAGGGTCTGCGAAAAGTTCGTGGAAAATGTGTGTTATTAAAAAAACAGGCTGGGTGCAGTGGCTCACACCTGTAAACCCAGCACTTTGGGAGGCCGAGGTGAGCAGATCGCGAGGTCAGGAGACGAGATCATCCTGGCTAATACGGTGAAACCCTATCTCTACTAAAAATACAAAAAATTAGCAGGGCATGGTGGCATGCTTCTGTAGTCCCAGCTACTCGGAGGGCTGAGGCAGGAGAATTGCTTGAACCTGGGAGGCGGAGGTTGTAGTGAGCCGAGATTGCACCACTGCACTCTAACCTGGGCAACAGAGTGAGATTCCATCTCAAAAACAAACAAACAAACAAACAAACAAAAACAAAAAAACAAAACAGGGACCAGGGGCCGTGGCTCATGCCTGCAATCCCAGCATTTTGGGAAACTGAGGTGGCCAGATCACCTGAGGTCGGGAGTTCGAGACCAGTCTGACCTACATGGACAAACCCCATCTCTACTAAAAATACAAAATTAGCCAGGCAAGGTGGTGCATGCCTATAATCCCAGCTATTCAGGAGGCAGGAGAATAGCTTGAACCTGGGAGGCAGAGGTTGTGGTGATCCGAGATCGTGCCATTGCACTCCAGCCTGGGCAACAATAGTGAAACTCCGTCTCAAAAAAAAAAAAAAAAAAAAAAATTAAAATCAAAAATTAAAAAGAAATCAGTGCATGAATTTCAATTTTCTGCACCAAAATAACTTGTTATAACAATCAAAAGCGATTGTTATCACATTTCTGAACAGGATCGAGTTTGAAGCACTAAGAAGGGAAAGACATCAGTGTGAAAACAGCCTCTATCAGGGCAACAGGAATTCTGCTAAAATTGAAGCAAGAACAAACAGCATATTGATGGTGAAGCTTAAGTGGAAGAATGGTGAAATCCCCAACACTTTACAAGAAGATTATTGGGACAATGCCTCCAAAGAAATCAGCAGTTTACAAATGAATAACTCATTTTTAGGAAGCAATGAGATAGTGTTGAAGAGGAAGACTGCAGCTACAGACCACCCACATCAATTTGTGAAGGGAAAAAAAAAAGAATTTTGGCTGTGCCCTAATTGAAGAGGACCAATGTTAACAGCAGGAACAATAGCCAGCACCACAGACATCTCAATTGGATCAGCTTACACAATTCTGACTAAAAAAAATTAAAGTTGCGTGAACTCCACTTGATGGGTGCCAAAATCTTTGCACCCAGACCAGCTGCAGACAAGACCAGAGTTTTCAATGGAAATTTTAAAGAAGTGAACACCCAATAGTGGGATTGCTGGGTCAAATGGTACTTCTATTTTTAGTTCTTTGAGATATCTCCAGACTGTTTTCCATAAGCGTTGAACTAATTTACATTCCCACCAATAGCATATAAGCATTCCCTTTTCTCTGCATCCACACCATCATGTGTTGTTTTTTTGGCTTTTAACAATAGCTGTTCTGAATGGTATAAAATGATATCTCAGTGAAGTTTTAATTTACATTGCTCTGATGATTAGTGATGGTGAGCATTTTTTCATGTGTTTGTTGGCTACTTATATCTCTTCTTTTAAGATGCCTATTCAATTCCTTGCCTAGTTTTTAATAGTGTTGTTTGTTTCTTGTTGAGTTGTTTGAGTTCCTCATAGATTCTGGATATTAATCCTTCATCAGAAGCATAATTTGCAAATATTTTCTCCCATTATGCTTGTTGTTTATTTACTCTGTTGATTATTTCTCTTGTTGTGAAGAAGCATTTTAGTTTAAATCCAATTTTCCATTTTTATATCGACTCAAAGGAAATCATTATATTAAAAAGACACTTACACTTATATGTTTATCACAGCACTATTCGCAATAGCAAAGTCATGGAACCAACCTAAGTGTCAATCAACAGATAAGTGAATAAAGAAAATGTGGTATATAAACACTATGGAATACTATGCAGCCATTAAAAAGGAGTGAAATCATGTTCTTTGCAGCAATAAGGATAGAGCTAGACTCCATTACCCTAAGTAAATTAACTCAGAAACAGAAAATCAAATTCCACTTGTCCTCAATTATAAGTGGGAGCTAAATAATGGATACACATGGACCTGAAGATGGAAGTAATAGACACTAGGACTCCAAAATAGGTGAGAGTATGGGGAGTGAAGACTGAAAAATTACACACTGAGTAAACTATTCAATATTTGGGTGATGGGTACAGTAGAAGCCCAATCTCCATTATAAAACAATATGTACCTGTAAAACATATACGCATGTACCCCCACTGAATTTAAATTAAAAAAAAATTAAACAAATGGGATCAAGATCCTGAAGTAGTTCTTTGAAGAACTGTAACAGTCGATGAAACACGGCTTTACCAATATGATCCTGAAGACAAAGGCACAATCAAGGCAATGACTAACAAGAGATGGAAGTGGTGCAGTCAAAGCAAAAGCAGACCAGTCAAAAACAAAGGTCATGGCAATAGTTTTCTGTGATGCTCAAGGCATTTTGTTTGTTGACTTTATGGGCGACCAAAGAACAGTAACATCTACTTGTTATAAGGGTTTGGAATTAGTCAAAGCTTTAGCAGAAAAATGCCCTAGAAAGCTTTGCCAGAGAGTCCCTCTCCATCACCACAATGCACATGCTCATTTGTCTCATCAAACAGGGGCAATTTTGAGAGAGTTTTAAGCGGAAATCATTAAGCATTCACCTTACAGTCCTGAGTTGGATCCTTCTGAGTTATTTTTGTTTTCTAATATGAAAACAATTTTTAATGGGCACCCATTTTCCTCTGTTAATAATGTAAAAAGGACTCCATTGACATGTAGAATTCCTAGGACCCTTGGCTCTTTAGGAATGGGGTAAATGACTGATATCATCACTACAAAAAGCATCTTGAACTTCATGGAGCTTATGTTGAGAAGTAAAGTTTTTTTTTTTATTTTTATCTTTTAATTTCAGTTTCCATGAATTTTTGAAGTCCTCTTGTATTTAAACACACACACACACAAACACACACATACACACACACACACATTGAGGCAGCTTCTGAAATACCTTTTATTTATTTATTTTTTTTTTTATTTTTTTTTTTTTTAAATTTATTTATTATTATTAAACTTCAAGTTGTAGGGTACATGTGCACAACGTGCAGGTTTGCTACATATGTATACTTGTGCCATGTTGGTGTGCTGCACCCATCAACTCGTCATTTACATCAGGTATAACTCCCAATGCAATCCCTCCCCCCTCCCCCCTCCCCATGATAGGCCCCGGTGTGTGATGTTCCCCTTCCCGAGTCCAAGTGATCTCATTGTTCAGTTCCCACCTACGAGTGAGAATATGCGGTGTTTGGTTTTCTGTTCTTGTGATAGTTTGCTAAGAATGATGGTTTCCAGCTACATCCATGTCCCTACAAAGGATACAAACTCATCCTTTTTTATGGCTGCATAGTATTCCATGGTGTATATGTGCCACATTTTCTTAATCCAATCTGTCACTGATGGACATTTGGGTTGATTCCAAGTCTTTGCTATTGTGAATAGTGCTGCAATAAACATACGTGTGCATGTGTCCTTATAGCAGCATAATTTATAATCCTTTGGGTATATACCCAGTAATGGGATGGCTGGGTCATATGGTACATCTAGTTCTAGATCCTTGAGGAATCGCCATACTGTTTTCCATAATGGTTGAACTAGTTTACACTCCCACCAACAGTGTAAAAGTGTTCCTATTTCTCCACATCCTCTCCAGCACCTGTTGTTTCCTGACTTTTGAATGATCGCCATTCTAACTGGTGTGAGATGGTATCTCATTGTGGTTTTGATTTGCATTTCTCTGATGGCCAGTGATGATGAGCATTTTTTCATGTGTCTGTTGGCTGTATGAATGTCTTCTTTTGAGAAATGTCTGTTCATATCCTTTGCCCACTTTTGGATGGGGTTGTTTGTTTTTTTCTTGTAAATTTGTTTGAGTTCTTTGTAGGTTCTGGATATTAGCCCTTTGTCAGATGAGTAGATTGCAAAAATTTTCTCCCATTCTGTAGGTTGCCTGCTCACTCTGATGGTAGTTTCTTTTGCTGTGCAGAAGCTCTTTAGTTTGATGAGATCCCATTTGTCAATTTTGGCTTTTGCTGCCGTTGCTTTTGGTGTTTTAGACATGAAGTCTTTGCCCATGCCTATGTCCTGAATGGTACTACCTAGGTTTTCCTCTAGGATTTTTATGGTATTAGGTCTAACATTTAAGTCTCTAATCCATCTTGAATTAATTTTCGTATAAGGAGTAAGGAAAGGATCCAGTTTCAGCTTTCTACTTATGGCTAGCCAGTTTTCCCAGCACCATTTATTAAATAGGGAATCCTTTCCCCATTTCTTGTTTCTCTCAGGTTTGTCAAAGATCAGATGGCTGTAGATGTGTGGTATTATTTCTGAGGACTCTGTTCTGTTCCATTGGTCTATATCTCTGTTTTGGTACCAGTACCATGCTGTTTTGGTTACTGTAGCCTTGTAGTATAGTTTGAAGTCAGGTAGCGTGATGCCTCCAGCTTTGTTCTTTTGACTTAGGATTGTCTTGGAGATGCGGGCTCTTTTTTGGTTCCATATGAACTTTAAAGCAGTTTTTTCCAATTCTGTGAAGAAGCTCATTGGTAGCTTGATGGGGATGGCATTGAATCTATAAATTACCTTGGGCAGTATGGCCATTTTCACGATATTGATTCTTCCTATCCATGAGCATGGTATATTCTTCCATTTGTTTGTGTCCTCTTTGATTTCACTGAGCAGTGGTTTGAAGTTCTCCTTGAAGAGGTCCTTTACATCCCTTGTAAGTTGGATTCCTAGGTATTTTATTCTCTTTGAAGCAATTGTGAATGGAAGTTCATTCCTGATTTGGCTCTCTGTTTGAATGTCACTGGTGTATAAGAATGCTTGCGATTTTTGCACATTGATTTTGTACCCTGAGACTTTGCTGAAGTTGCTGATCAGCTTAAGGAGATTTTGGGCTGAGACAATGGGGTTTTCTAAATATACAATCATGTTGTCTGCAAACAGGGACAATTTGACTTCTTCTTTTCCTAACTGAATCCCCTTGATTTCTTTCTGTTGCCTGATTGCCCTAGCCAGAACTTCCAACACTATGTTGAATAGGAGTGGTGAGAGAGGGCATCCCTGTCTTGTGCCAGTTTTCAAAGGGAATTTTTCCAGTTTTTGCCCATTCAGTATGATATTGGCTGTGGGTTTGTCATAAATGGCTCTTATTATTTTGAGGTACGTTCCATCAATACCGAATTTATTGAGCGTTTTTAGCATGAAGGGCTGTTGAATTTTGTCAAAAGCCTTTTCTGCATCTATTGAGATAATGATGTGGTTCTTGTCTTTGGTTCTGTTTATATGCTGGATTATGTTTATTGATTTGCGAATGTTGAACCAGCCTTGCATCCCAGGGATGAAGCCCACTTGATCATGGTGGATAAGCTTTTTGATGTGCTGCTGAATCCGGTTTGCCAGTATTTTATTGAGGATTTTTGCATCGATGTTCATCAGGGATATTGGTCTAAAATTCTCTTTTTTTGTTGTGTCTCTGCCAGGCTTTGGTATCAGGATGATGTTGGCCTCATAAAATGAGTTAGGGAGGATTCCCTCTTTTTCTATTGATTGGAATAGTTTCAGAAGGAATGGTACCAGCTCCTCCTTGTACCTCTGGTAGAATTCAGCTGTGAATCCATCTGGTCCTGGACTTTTTTTGGTTGGTAGGCTATTAATTATTGCCTCAATTTCAGAGCCTACTATTGGTCTATTCAGGGATTCAACTTCTTCCTGGTTTAGTCTTGGAAGAGTGTAAGTGTCCAGGAAATTATCCATTTCTTCTAGATTTTCCAGTTTATTTGCGTAGAGGTGTTTATAGTATTCTCTGATGGTAGTTTGTATTTCTGTGGGGTCGGTGGTGATATCCCCTTTATCATTTTTAATTGCGTCGATTTGATTCTTCTCTCTTTTCTTCTTTATTAGTCTTGCTAGTGGTCTGTCAATTTTGTTGATCTTTTCAAAAAACCAACTCCTGGATTCATTGATTTTTTGGAGGGTTTTTTGTGTCTCTATGTCCTTCAGTTCTGCTCTGATCTTAGTTATTTCTTGCCTTCTGCTAGCTTTCGAATGTGTTTGCTCTTGCTTCTCTAGTTCTTTTAATTGCGATGTTAGAGTGTCAATTTTAGATCTTTCCTGCTTTCTCTTGTGGACATTTAGTGCTATAAATTTCCCTCTACACACTGCTTTAAATGTGTCCCAGAGATTCTGGTATGTTGTATCTTTGTTCTCATTGGTTTCAAAGAACATCTTTATTTCTGCCTTCATTTCGTTATGTACCCAGTAGTCATTCAGGAGCAGGTTGTTCAGTTTCCATGTAGTTGAGCGGTTTTGATTGAGTTTCTTAGTCCTGAGTTCTAATTTGATTGCACTGTGGTCTGAGAGACAGTTTGTTATAATTTCTGTTCTTGTACATTTGCTGAGGAGTGCTTTACTTCCGATTACGTGGTCAATTTTGGAGTAAGTACGATGTGGTGCTGAGAAGAATGTATATTCTGTTGATTTGGGGTGGAGAGTTCTATAGATGTCTATTAGGTCTGCTTGCTGCAGAGATGAGTTCAATTCCTGGATATCCTTGTTAACTTTCTGTCTCGTTGATCTGTCTAATGTTGACAGTGGAGTGTTGAAGTCTCCCATTATTATTGTATGGGAGTCTAAGTCTCTTTGTAAGTCTCTAAGGACTTGCTTTATGAATCTGGGTGCTCCTGTATTGGGTACATATATATTTAGGATAGTTAGCTCTTCCTGTTGAATTGATCCCTTTACCATTATGTAATGGCCTTCTTTGTCTCTTTTGATCTTTGATGGTTTAAAGTCTGTTTTATCAGAGACTAGTATTGCAACCCCCGCTTTTTTGTGTTCTCCATTTGCTTGGTAAATCTTCCTCCATCCCTTTATTTTGAGCCTATGTATGTCTCTGCGTGTGAGATGGGTCTCCTGAATACAGCAGACTGATGGATCTTGACTCTTTATCCAGTTTGCCAGTCTGTGTCTTTTAATTGGAGCATTTAGTCCATTTACATTTAAGGTTAAGATTGTTATGTGTGAACTTGATCCTGCCATTATGATATTAACTGGTTATTTTGCTCGTTAGTTGATGCAGTTTCTTCCTAGCCTTGATGGTTTTTACATTTTGGCATGTTTTTGCAATGGCTGGTACCGGTTGTTCCTTTCCATGTTTAGTGCTTCCTTCAGGGTCTCTTGTAAGGCAGGCCTAGTGGTGACAAAATCTCTAAGCATTTGCTTATCTGTAAAGGATTTTATTTCTCCTTCACTTATGAAACTTAGTTTGGCTGGATATAAAATTCTGGGTTTAAAATTCTTTTCTTTAAGAATGTTGAATATTGGCCCCCACTCTCTTCTGGCTTGAAGAGTTTCTGCCGAGAGATCTGCTGTTAGTCTGATGGGCTTCCCTTTGTGAGTAACCCGACCTTTCTCTCTGGCTGCCCTTAAGATTTTTTCCTTCATTTCAACTTTGGTGAATCTGGCAATTATGTGTCTTGGAGTTGCTCTTCTCGAGGAGTATCTTTGTGGCGTTCTCTGTATTTCCTGGATTTGAATGTTGGCCTGCCCTACTAGGTTGGGGAAGTTCTCCTGGATGATATCCTGAAGAGTGTTTTCCAACTTGGTTCCATTTTCCCCCTCACTTTCAGGCACCCCAATCAGACGTAGATTTGGTCTTTTTACATAATCCCATACTTCTTGCAGGCTTTGTTCATTTCTTTTTCTTCTTTTTTCTTTTGGTTTCTCTTCTCGCTTCATTTCATTCATTTGATCCTCCATCGCTGACATTCTTTCTTCCAGTTGATCGAGACGGTTACTGAAGCTTGTGCATTTGTCACGTATTTCTCGTGCCATGGTTTTCGTCTCTTTCATTTCGTTTGTGAGCTTCTCTGCATTAATTACTCTAGCCATCAATTCTTCCACTTTTTTTTCAAGATTTTTAGTTTCTTTGCGCTGGGTACGTAATTCCTCCTTTAGCTCTGAGAAATTTGATGGACTGAAGCCTTCTTCTCTCATCTCGTCGAAGTCATTCTCCGTCCAGCTTTGATCCGTTGCTGGCGATGAGCTGCGCTCCTTTGCCGGGGGAGATGCACTCTTATTTTTTGAATTTCCAGCTTTTCTGCCCTGCTTTTTCCCCATCTTTGTGGTTTTATCTGCCTCTGGTCTTTGATGATGGTGATGTACTGATGGGGTTTTGGTGTTGGTGTCCTTCCTGTTTGATAGCTTTCCTTCTAACAGTCAGGATCCTCAGCTGTAGGTTGTAGCTGTAGGAGATTGCTTGAGGTCCACTCCAGACCCTGTTTGCCTGGGTATCAGCAGCAGAGGCTGCAGAAGATAGAATATTTCTGAACAGCGAGTGTACCTGTCTGATTCTTGCTTTGGAATCTTCCTCTCAGGGGTGTACTCCACCCTGTGAGGTGTGGGGTGTCAGACTGCCCCTAGTGGGGGATGTCTCCCAGTTAGGCTACTCAGGGGTCAGGGACCCACTTGAGCAGGGAGTCTGTCCCTTCTCAGATCTCAACCTCCGTGTTGGGAGATCCACTGCTCTCTTCAAAGCTGTCAGACAGAGTCGTTTGCGTCTGCAGAGCTGCTGCGTTTGTTATTATTTACTGTGCCCTGTCCCCAGAGGTGGAGTCTACAGAGACAGGCAGGTTTCCTTGAGCTGCTGTGAGCTCCACCCAGTTCGAGCTTCCCAGCAGCTTTGTTTACCTACTTAAGCCTCAGCAATGGCGGGCGCCCCTCCCCCAGCCTCGCTGCTGCCTTGCCGGTAGATCACAGACTGCTGTGCTAGCAATGAGGGAGGCTCCGTGGTGGGTGTGGGACACTCCCGGCCAGGTGTGGGATATGATCTCCTGGTGTGCCTGTCTGCTTAAAGCGCAGTATTGGGGTGGGAGTTACCCGATTTTCCAGGTGTTGTGTGTCTCAGTTCCCCTGGCTAGGAAAAGGGATTCCCTTCCCCCTTGCGCTTTCCAGGTGAGGCAATGCCTCGCCCTGCTTCAGCTCTCGCTGGTCGGGCTGCAGCAGCTGACCAGCACCGATCGTCTGGCACTCCCCAGTGAGATGAACCCAGTACCTCAGTTGAAAATGCAGAAATCGCCGGTCTTCTGTGTCGCTCGCGCTGGGAGTTGGAGACTGGAGCTGTTCCTATTCGGCCATCTTGCTCCGCCCCCGAAAATGTGGAATCTGAAATACCTTTTAAAAAACTGGTATAGGAAGATTATCCCTAGATGTAAAAGTAGAATATTTTCTGCGATTGTTAGAGGTTATATGTTAGATATGGTATCATTAATTTAAATTTTCCAAGTTGTGTATGACTTGAAACTATAAAATAAAGTTTAAAAAATGCATTCTCCTTAGTATTTCCTTGAAGATATATGTGTGAGGGAGTAATACGTGAATCACTATTGCTAAGGAGTAATGTTTTGATCTACTGAAAAATTCAACAAATTATTCATAGCTCCAGTTTGTCAGAAAGTAACTTAAGAGGACTATTGTTAAATAGAACTGTTCAATCTCTTCTTGTCTTCACTGCAGAAGACACACTTGTAGTGGCTGAGAAATAACTGAACAGATTGTCAGACACCATAAGTGATTTCTTCAAAGGATGAACTCTAAGGATAAATGCTTTCACCTTTCTCCTTCTAGGCCCCAGTTTCTTTATATACCAAATATACGTATAAAGTACTTTCATCACTTATTTACCAAAGATATTTTATTATTTATTCTATGAAATATTATTAAACACTCTATACTGTATGGTGTAATGAAAAGGCATAGGCTCCCTTAGAATAAAAGAATTTTCATGACAAACACAGTCAAGTTGAAAAAGAGAAATAGTCACTAAATCTATCTTATGCTAGTTTATAACTCTGACCAGAGACAAAGTAAAGATAGACAAATGGTCATGAAATCTTGTTAACAAATTAATCACTCTGACCCAGTATGAATTACCTTTCCTCCTAGGTTTTACCTTAACAGAGGATAGAGTGTTGAGTTCATAAATTTGATAAATGTTGTCTTGAAAGCAAATATCTGCCAAGATTTCAAGAAAATGTTATAAATGAAGTATATAAATAAGCAATACAAGTGTGCAAAAGTAGATGAAGATTAAAGATATGCATTTGTATTATGGATAATTTACACTAAAAATAGCTTGCTGGCAAGTGAAAAAGAACACAAACATAACTTCACTGTGTTTTAATTTTTCTCAAGAAAGGTAATGAGCTACAAAA
Source organism: Chlorocebus sabaeus (assembly GCF_047675955.1). NCBI lineage: Eukaryota > Metazoa > Chordata > Mammalia > Primates > Cercopithecidae > Chlorocebus > Chlorocebus sabaeus. The sequence goes on from NC_132910.1 coordinate 69,364,052, forward strand.
TGTCACCACAGTTCCACAGTGCCAATGTACTGAATTAATGAAAGCTGCTAGTTTGAAAGGGTAGTTATTTTACTAAGCAATTTGGAGAGCTCTATTTTTCATTCTCTTCCTCATTTTGAAATAAAACAAAATGAATTGATTGTTGTTCAGTACATTCTAGTTACAGCCTGTTATATTATTAATGACAGGAACACATTAAATCATTTCCTGATTGCATCAGAAGCTAGAAAGAAAAGGATAGATTGAGCTAACGTTATTTTTCAATATTGTAATGTTCTTGGCCCCTTGAGCCACATATTGGTATTAAGATGTGATTTAAGCTTTCCTCTTTAGTTACAAAAAAAAAGAAGAAAACAGAAGAGTCTAGACTTTATTAAACTTCTCTACATTCAACCTCTTTCAAAACAGTTTGAAATTGAAAAACATTTCTGTTGGTTAAAGATTTAGAACTCTTGACACTTTTTCCATTAAGTCTAGCTTTCTCCCTTGAAAATAAACATAGATATTTCTGAAATTAAGAATAAACATGTAATGCAGTCATGATTTGCTAAATATGACCGTTTTTGTTTTTGTCGTTGCTGGACAATGAACAATCACTAACCATTTACAAAACAGCATTAAATACCAATGTTTCAATCCCTATACAAGATATCATGAGAAAATATAAAGACAAAGATACAAAATATTAAAAATGTTTTAAATCGCAGAAGCTAGAAAGAAAATAAATAGCAGATGTGTGTTTTGTATACAGTACAACTCTTTTTATCTTTAGAAAATAATCGTAACAAAGCCAGCATTCTAATTTTTTTCACTTCTTCATATTTTAAATCTACTTTTAAGTTTCAACTTTCCAAAGACATTTATTTTGTACGTGAATATTTATATTGGTGAATCTAACTTCATTTATGAATACATTCAGTTAGCATTATGGAGATGCTTAGAAGGATGAAACTTAAGCTTTCTCTCTTTCTTTTTTTCCCCTCTGTTCTGTTTTAGTTACCTTTTTACTTTATTAATGTATAAAAATTTTAATTTTACTTAATCTGTCGGACAAGAGAGTAGCTTTGCACAAAAAGATCCTTTTCAGTAATTAAACTTAGTAGGAGTTGTAACCTGTATTACACGTCCCTGAGTTAACAAAGGGATGTTTGAAATGTCTACCAATATCTAAAGGGTTATCCTAAGGGAAAAAAAAAATGAATGGGTATAAGCTAGAGAGGCAGTTTTATACAACAAAAAACAAAAACAAAAACAAACAAACAAAAAAAACTTTCGAATAAATTAAGCCTTTCCATAATGAAATAGACTATTTTGAAAAACTTCTCATTGTTGAGTTTATTAAGCAAAGGCACATTTGAAATATTTTAGCAAAAGAGTCAAGGACATCAGAGGTATCCTTAGGGAAAGGCGAAGAGAGTTGAATGTCTTCTTTATCAACTCTAATTCTAATTCTAATCTTAACAGATTTATGGAAAAGGCTATTGAGTAGAATTTGGAACGAATAAAATAATCAAGGAAATGTATCTTCTATAAAAGCTTATAAGCAGCTAAACAAATGAGCAAAAGGCAATAGAAAAGTAGAGTCACAGGATAAACACCTTCCATCCTTTGAAGAGATATGTAGTGAAGAGAAACTTGATATAAAGAATTTATTAAGAAGTAGCCAGTAAAAAATATGCATCCAGCAGGGACTCAAGATTAGATGAATGTACCAAAAAGAGATAAAATCCTTGCCCTCAAAGAAATGAACATGATCCTGAACAGGCACAGAAATGCCAGCATTGTTGCAGTTATGGTTGAGATTAACATGTGTTAGCCAAGAGGTTACACGTGCTATAACTTTTTCTTTAGAGTGAGTGCAGTGGTCAGGGGTCAGTTTACTGACCTACCAACTCATGCTATCAATAACTCAGAAAGAAAACAGAGATCAAAACCTCATCTGTGTTTTCTTATGTGCAGTTGGTCATTATATCTACAATAGCTGGGAATTAGTTGTACTAACTGTGGCTGGAGAAAGCATGACAGTGACATCTTTCCCGGGACTAGTGTTCAGTCTTCCCTCCTCCAAGACAGTCTTCTCCCTTCTACGTTTAGAATTAAAACATGAACCCTTTACATAGCCCACCAAATAGGATGCTGTGTCTCTGAACACATCATTTGTCCGGGTTTTTGTTTGTTTGTTTGTTTTTTGTCTCACCTCTTGAGGTTCAACTCTTTGGAAGGATTTTTTAAAACATCTTATTAATGACATTAGGACTTAAAAAAGAGTTAACATGCTACTGCATGCTGCATTTCACACTGTATTATTGCATTTGCTAAGACCCCAAATTATAATAGTTATAACTACAAAACAAGAAAACCATATCTATACTATAGGGAGTTTATCAATATAGAATTTCAGGTCTTCTAAATGGTTTCTCATCAAATAGTAAACACAGCTAGCATGATAAGTAGTAGGAAAATCTTACTGTTGTTTGAGAACAAAGCAAGGTTTTTTTCACAACTATATGCAATATATTTAGTGTGAAAGGTTATCATAGAATATGGAAGAAAATTGTACTGACTGTTTTCCACTTTTCAGAGTAAAATCATCGACAGAAGCAAAATTCTTTATCTGCTGAAATCTTTATTGACGTACTTAATGGTGAAATAATATGTCAGGGTTTTACTTTAAAATACTTCAGGATCAAAAATAGATGGAAAATAGAGAAAGGTAAATGAAACAAAAATTATTCATGTTGGTGATTGTTTAAGCTGCATAATGACAACACATAAATTCATGATACTATTCTCTCCACTCTGTATGTCTGAATGATTCCATAATCAACAAATAAAAACAAAAAATAAATAAATAAAATATTAATATTAACCTCTTTTCTCTTTAATTCCCTCTCTTTTAGCTTACTCCTTGGAATTCTAAGGACAACTCCAGTTAACGCGAAAGTGAAAATAAAAACCCAGAAAACCTTTCGGACAGATTACAACAAAGAAAAAGTCTGATACTTCTTGTAGATTCATTTTCCAACCCAAAGATTAGGTAGCAAAGGAGATGTGGGAGAGAAAGAAACAAAATGGGGAAGAAATTGAGATGAGAGAGGACCATATGAAGGAGGTGAAGTCTTTAAAGTGGGAAGGAGGAAAATAACCTGAACTCGTAACTCCTCTTGAAAGTTCACTCTCTCTTCACTCCAGCTCTATTGACTCATTACCTGTAGCCCACTTGCTATTCAATAGTCTTTATCAAAGAGAGATCACATGGATACTTTTGTATGAGTGGTGTCACAAAAGGACATCTTGAGTCCCCAAATAAGGTGCAATATAGAAACCAGAAGTCCCATTCAGCCCAGTATTTATTCTCAAATGTCATAAATGCTGTGCACAAGAAACTTTGCACAACCGGAATGTTTTATTTCTTTCTTATGTAACCGAAAAGTAATTTGCTTTGAGAAAACATTGAAGCTTAACTGCAAATTTTAATGCAATGAGAAAAAGACACAGTTAAAGGACATTAGAAATTCAAGCGAGAGGCAATCATATTTCTCATTACATTCATTTTAAACAAGAGATTACTAAGTATTTTAAATTCCACAATTAGTATAAATACTAAAAGAAATTGCACATGTCATATTTTGAGAGCTGAAGAATCCCAGATACCATCTTATCTTCAGCCTGGTTTTTAGGTAGAACCACTTGTAGATTTGGCCATGTACTTATTTACCTTATTTTACTAAAATGGTTGAAATGTGCCTTTAATTAAAGAAAATCATGTTATAGGAATATACACTTATAAATAAGAATAAAAAGCAAAACTTCAGTGAAAATCCAGAGCTTGAATAAATAACATAGCAAACTCATATTTTTATGGTTACTTAATTTCCTAATTTATAGGAGAGGTGTTTTCATTTTAGCTTACTTTGAGGAAAAAAATCTGGATTAGGAAAAGTCAAGTATTTATTTTTGGGCACACTGAACTACAACATATAATAATAATAACTGACATTTATCAAAGATTTCCTATGTGTAAGATTTACTTACTTTATGTACATCATAATGCAATCATTATAACAACTCTGTGAATAGATGCTATTATAAACAGATATTTGCAGATGGCTAAGACTTAAAGTGATTTATAAACTTCTGAAGTCACAATACTAATAAGCAGTAGAGTTAGAATTACCAGGTTGTATAACTTTAGAGACATTACTCTATAGCATCTATCAGCTGTCAGTATAACTGTTATACATTTACAGCTACAGAACTGAACATACTTGCTTCCCTGGACTGATGAACAACTTAGTCAACCAATTCCTCATGATGGGAAAATTTATGCCTTCCTAGCCCAGTCCTTCAGGAGAAAAAGATAGTGGTTGAGGAATCAGCTAGGTTCAGAGGTAGTGACACTACGTAAGTGATTAGTATAAAGAAAGATCAATAGATTCGAAGTTAAAATTTAAAAGAAATTCAGTAGTAGAATTGTACTGGGGACTAACAGGCTAGCATTAAGAATAATTAACTGGATCAGGTAGAAATATGGTTTCCAATAAAGAAGGCACTCAGATGGTGCTTAGGTAAAAGGGATAGTGACACTGAAGTTCAAATGAGAAAAATCTCAGTGTATTGTTTATATAATTCTAGAGCTAAACCCTTGTTTAGTGGTAAGTTTGATTATCGAATTATTTGTTCCGCTCATCATGGTCATATATGCTTACATATAGTCTATGGAGAATTTAGTAAACACTGTGGTGTATTCCTTTAAGAAACCTTAATCCTTTCATCCAAAATTTGATTTTATACAAATAGACAGTTATTCAAATGCACTTATGTTGATGAAGACCAGGATTTAAATTCGTTGATATACTTTTAGTTACAAAAGATCTATGGTTCTTTAGATCGTTAGGATAACAGTGACAACACCTAGAAACAGTATTATCATGAGATAACACATATTCAGTGTGTGTGATCTCCAAGCTCAAATACTTTGACGCATATGTCAGTTCGAGTTCTCCAAGAAGCAGATGCCAAGATAGGATTCTATGTTGAAAAGATTTCTCATCTTCATAGTTGTGACTAGTTAATTTTTAGCTCTCTGCTAGGAAATGTCAGGTGCAATTGATATCAGCGATGAAGAGGCAAATCGGTCATTGACATTTTTAGGAAGAAAACTGCCATTTCCACACCCTATGATTGGTTAGGCTTTTCCAGTCATGAACTTAACAATAACTACAACAAAATTGTAGAGGAAAAGAAAACAAAAAGCAACATCCTTTTTAATCTATTTTGTAATGCGCTTTAATTTATCTGCTCAAGAAGAGAGATGGGACTTATGGTGCTGATTCTGAACAGGTGAGATACAAAAAGGGGTGTGAGCATTTGGATTTAGATAGGCTTGGGTTTGAATGCCAGCTCAACTGCCTTTGAATTATGTGACTGGAAAACTTCCTTTTTATTTTTCTTCACCAGAAGATGAGCATAAAATATTATCATATGGATCTGTCAAGAGGATAAAAATTAATTTATGTAAAATGGCCCTGGCACAGAATCCATGCTCAATAAACATCCTTACTGCTAAAGGATTATTAATCTTTTCAGAAAATAATCTCAATATTTTGGGAAATTATGAACAGGAAGATCCTTTAGAGACATTAAATCTTGGAAATTTCTCTCCAAAACACAAAAGGGGTAATCTGTATTATTAAACTGTACTAATTTTGTTCAGTATGAGCATTTTTATCTTAAAAGCAAAAACAACAAGTTTAAGGGTAAACTGGCATTCCTAAAATTCAGACTTGTGCTTTGCAAACAAGATGGTGAAAATGTGACCATCCTTTCCATTTTCTACTTAAAAAAAAAAAAAAAAAAAAAAAAAACGAAAAAAGAAAGGAAAACCATGTAGAGCAAGTTATGTGCAAAATAGCAGTAAGGCCGTTGGGCAGTAGTAACACTATCTTCCTGCAAATACTTGTTCCCACGCCAGTGTTTAGCCTCACATGGGGTCAGCTCTAAATGGAAAGCAATTCTGATGCTGCAACAGAATTCTTGAAAAATGAGTCTCAACTTGGAAATTATATTTGAAATGAGAAGGTAAATGTCATACTTTCAGTGTACACCTATTATTTTTATCTAATCCTGGGCAATGATACAACCAGAGATACCTGAATGCCAGAAGAATAGATAAGAATTTTATCTTTAAAAAAAAAAATGAGAGAGAATGATTACCTCCACTTGTTGGATTCAAAAGAAAAATTTAAGTTTATTACTCATCTTCATGCTGTATTATTCAACCTGATAATAGTAAAGTAGCATAAATCCCAAATACAAAACAACTAACTTATGCTTCTCAGCACACAGATCACATAATTCTGTGCTTGTACACCAGTGTAAAAACGTGTTCTGGGAAGATCAAATTTCCCAGCTAGTTGTCTAAAGGACATTAACCCTCCATTATTTATTAGGTCGATTATAAAAGAAAGTTCTGCATGGTCCCAAAAGAGAAAAAAAAAATTGTCATGGTTCCCAGGAAGAAAAAATAAAAAGCAAGGATTATCCTTGAAAGCAAAGAAGAGAATAGATTTTTTGTCTTTTTTTTTTTTTTTAAACCCAGTTGTCAGAAGAGTTGCCATGGGCACCATTAGGGGCCTAGGTTTAAATGTCAGATTTCTCTTCAACTACTCTCCTTTAAACATTCTTTTTTGTTGTTCTTGTCCTGATTTCTCCTCCAGATTTTTTTTTAATTCAACTAAATATCCTATTTGGCTCTACTATTCTTGAAGTATCCCTTTTTTCCTAAAAGTCCCCCAGACTTTTCCATTTAAGTAAACTATTACATTTTATGTTCTCTTATTGTTTCATTGCATCTCTATTCATATGGTATAACAGAAGTGAAAGCATTTAAATCATTCAGAGGACCCCATATACCATAGAGTAGTATTAGTCATTTTAAATAAAACAGAATTTAGCCAAGTCACGTCACTTTGTCGTTATGCGGAACACTGATGTATGGCATATAGTGTATTACATTATTTACTTGATAGAGGGTTTACATGTATGTGTGCGAAGGGATAATAAGAAAGTGCTCATGAGGAAGCAAATGAAAAAGATAAAACTCTGAGTCTTAGGAACAAACTCTGATATGTGCGAACCACAGTAAGTATTTGAATTGATATGCCTTATAAAACAAGTTTGAAAGAGTTTAAATCCAAGTGTAAGAAAACACTGGGAGAAAGTTAAGTTGCCTAATCTGGAAGGGGTAAAATGGCTTGACTCCTTTCTATGTTTCAGAAAAGGTGAGTTGGCAAGTTGATTTTGTTCCTAGGCTTTCATTGTCAAGAAAGCAAAACCAAACTCAATTGTCTGTCCTAGGCTTCTCCTCCTCCCTTCTCCTCTTCCTGGCTGCCTGCCCTCCTCCCATTTGAAAAGTTGGACATTTATGTTTGGAATACTTTTTGCTAGTGTTAACATGCAAATGAACATTACTGAATGTGGAAGCAGCTTCATGAATAGGAAAGGCAGGCTTGTGGGGGGATTTATATCTCTGTTGAAGCAATTGTGTCAGGGTCTCTGGTGAGCCCCCAGCATGTGTGCCATCATTTGCATAAATGAAGGCCAGCTTCCCATTGGAGGGAAAAGGAGAATGCTACATTTCTTTCAACTGAATGCTTGTGGGCTAATCACTACAGAAAAATGCATGTATTATGTGAGTAGATTTGAATAACCCTTCAGAAGAGGGGTGGTAGTAGAATGACTGAATAATCCATTTAACTTCACTCCAGACCAGCAATATGCCCCTTTACTTCCCACTTAAAAAGCTGAATGTCTTCAAATTAAAAGACTTTTAGGTTTAATTGCTAGAGTACAATTTAGTCTAGTAACGTAAGATCAAATAGTTCCACAACTTTCAGGGAAATGTTACACATTTGAGTAACTCTAGAGGAAAAGTAACAATGTACTTTTAAAATCCCACAGAACAGTGGTAAAAACACTATTGTCTTAATAGTAATAAAGTATTATTGCACTGTATATCAGAAAATAGTCTTTGCAATGCAAATAACATCAATGATATCTTAATTTATCCAAGCAGGAATAAATGTGGGAGCAACCCAAAAGAGAGAAAAGAATTCAAGAAAAAGAGGCCATTTTGAATTTCCGTTCCTGCTAAAAGGTTGGCCTGGCAGAATGCTTCTGTTTTTGATATCTGATTTTTTATTTTGCTTCAATAGGAGACAAGCTTCCCCTTAGATAAAAATGACTCAAATCTCAGTAAGCATATACCAAAGGTTATGCTATGAGTTCTATGTTGTAAGTAAAAGAGAAAAAGGGAGAAATAAGGCAAATGTAAATGCATGAAAGTAAGAAAATACTGAAATAAATACAAAATTGTTCTGCATAGATTACGAAAGCTGCCGGACTTCTGAGAAGAAGGGTGGCTACAAAAGGCTAAGTGGTTAAGTGGTCCAGAAAGACTTTAGGAAACAGTAGGATAAGGTGTGGATCCTAAAGGTGTGCTGTCCATGCAGTAGCTGCTAGCCACACTGGGCTGCTTACATTTAAATTTAAATTTAAATTTAATTAAAATAAAATAACATTTAAACATAACTTCTTCACTTGCCACATTTCAAATACTTGATAGTTACATATGACTATGCAGATATAGAATATTTACATCATTACATAAAGTCCTAAAGGATGAATGTAATTTGACATAGTAAAAACGTCAAGTTTGTGAGTTCCAGCAAGGAGATCATGAGTGAACACAGAACAGAAAAGAAAATGATACGACATTAAATTCTAAGGAAAAGACTAGATTGACAGAACTAGAAATGTTTATATTGGAAAATAGGGGGAAAAAATATAAGGAAGACCTAATCTAAAGACCTTTGAAACTTGGGTAGATGTAGTGAACAAGGAAACAACATGACAAAAGCTGTACTTAGAATGATTATTCTGACAGAGTGATTAGATCAGGGAAGGAAGAGTCTGAATATGAGATTTCTGCTAAAGCTGCCACAATAATCCCCCTGTGGCCATGATGACAGCCTGTACCAGGGGAGTGAGAGTGGGATGGGAGACCAAAAAATGGATACTAAAAAAGAAAAAAATCCTAAGGAATATCATTTTTAGAAATTAGGAGTGACAAAAATAAAAAACCAAAGAGAGAATAAATAATCACTTCAAGTTTGCTAACGTGAGTTTCTAGGCGAATTTCAGTTCTCCTAAACAAAAATAGAAATATGATAGTGGTTCTCAGTTGTTCACTCATTCTGTGTATCCCCCACATTTCACTTTCACACTCTCCAAGATGATGACTTGACACCTCCTCCTCTTGCCTCTTCATTCCTCTGCCTCTCTGCCTCCTCCACCATCAACTGATAATCTTGTCTCACGCTTTCTTGAGAAAATAAAAGCCGTCATGTAGGAACTCCATCTTCCCACACGCAGCCAGCTACTCTCTTCCCCAGCCAGCCTTTCTCCCTTTCTCCTAACTCAGTGAATAATGAAAGCCTTGTCCTATTCCATGCCAGCCCCTGCCCCTGTGCTATGGAGCACCCTTCTTAGATTTTGAAGGTCTTACACCCAAATGACCTCTACTGTCTGGTCAATCATTAATTTCTTTCTGTAGCTTCTTTTCCACCACACACAACCAATGTACTGGGTTGTGAAACTTAATCATTCTTTCCACCTCCATTGTCCATCAGTCAAATGTTGGATGAGATTGAACCCTACCTACACCTTCAGAGTGTAAGCAATTAAGGGCACATTATTTGCCTATATACGGCTATTGTTTGAGGGTGTGACAAGGACCAAAACCTCAGCCATTTTAGTTCATGAAATTCCTCTGGAAATTATGTTCAATATATGTGGCTCCGATCAGAGTAAATGTTGGGACTTTTGTTTTCCTCTCACTGTGAAATGTATGCTCTGAAGATTTAAAAGATCAGATACTATTGTTTTGTTATTATGATAAAAGTTGAAACTGAGTGCAAAAAAAAATATCAAAAACTGCAGAACTTAGAGCTGAAGAAAAATATAGTTGGAGCCCCCAATTCTGGACTTTTTCAGATACATGAACCATTCAATGTTCTTTATTGCTTAAGCCAACTTCAATTGTATGTTATAGCCAACAGTAAAATAACTGACACATTAAGTATCTTCACCCAAAGAATGTCCTCCTTTAGACCCTTGCTCCTGTCTAGCTACTCTAACCTTTCTCTGTTCCCTGTCACAACAAAACTACTTAAAAGGTTTAATTTGTCTAGTTTTTCTTGGACTTCTTATTCCTCCTTAACATCATCCTCTTGGGCTTCTCTTTCCAGTCTTCTATTGGACTATAGTTACCATCAACACCAGTTTCCTTCATGTTATACAACCAAAGATCACATATTTTATTTATTTCACTTGGTCTCTCAACAGCATTTAACAGTCAACAGTTTGAAAACACTATTTTATCTTGTCTTCAGTGGAGTTATACTCTTGTCTTTCCTCAAGTTCACATTATCAGAGTTCAGGTGCAAGAAATAGGAATCACTGTAGCACCTGAAAGATAAGGAGATGTAACACAAGGAATTATGTGCTGTCCGAATGATTAAAGAAGCTGGAGGAGTAGGCTCCCCATGAGTCCTGAGATTACTCCCAGAATATTTTAGATCTGCAAAAATCAGAATCTTGGATCATTAGAAAGTCATCCTGAATCCTTGTCTCTAGGAATACATGTGTTATCTGTAATCCAAAGATATCACCATCATTTACTTGGTTTCTAGAGCCAAAATTCCAGGAATCAATCTTGAGTTGTCTCTTTCCTTCATTCTCTCTAAATAATCAATTAACAAAGCAGTCAAATCCAACTCTAAAATAAATTTTGTGTCTACCACTGTCTGTTATTTGCATTACCACCTTCCTAGTACAAGTCTCCATAATTTGATCACATAGACTATAGACAGAGTCTCTAAACTTGTCTATCTGCATCAGCTGTTTCCTGCATTCTGCACATGGCATCCGGAATAATCATTTTGCAATCAAATTTAGATCATACAATTTTCTTGCTCAAAATTTGACGGTGGTTCTTAGTGGCACCTGGAATAGAATTCCAGGTTCTCATATACACTGAGAACTGGCCTCTGCTCACCTGCCCAACCTTCTCATAACTTTCTCCTCTTCCGCATTCCTCCACCCACACCAATCACTTCCTGCTTTTGGAATATACAAACTTGATCCCACATTAGGGCATTTGCACTCACCTTTCCTTCTTCTCACAAGATTCTTCTCTCAGACATTCACAGGACTGACTCGTTCTAATCATTTAGGTTTCAACAACTTCATAGAATGGTTTTCTCAGATTTCCAAATCTAACATAGCTTCTCCCACTCACTCTATCCCATTACCCTGTTTATTGTCTTCATAGCATACCAATCATTTAAAATTCTCTGGCCCATTTTCTATTAAGTTCCAAGAAAGTCATGATTTGTCTGTCATGCTTCTCACCTAGACTAGTACCTCATCTCTTCACCTAGTTGCTCCTTAGTCTTGAGATCTAGCAGGAACTACATAAATGTCTGTTGCATGACTAATTGTATTCTTAGTGAATAGCCACAAACCAACTGCTTAAAATCTCACATGTACATTTATTGATAGACAGCATAGAATAGTGAACAACAACAAAAAAAATATCATTTCTCTATAGGGATGGGATCCCTTTCTTGGATAGGCATGGAGGATAGCCACAATACAGAAAATTAAATTAGGCCTAGGAAAAGCTACCACTCAGCACTAAGATCAGGGAAGAAGTGAGGCAGTATCCTCCTTCTACATTTGCACAAAATGTTAGCAAACATTATACTGACTTCCAAATTTCACTGAAGATTGTAATTGTCTCACTTATAAGCCAACTCAATGACATATTGTAGGCCTACATAAAATAAACCCAGAGTTGATCTAGTCTCTAGTATCTAGTTTAATTCAGCCTTTCTAGTATCTTGGAAACAGTCATGAATTGGGCTGTGAAATTAACACTTAAATTCTTAATTTCTGAAAGGTCCCCTCTCTATACACTATATAAAGGGATAAAAATTATTCTAAGTAATTCTTTAAAAAAGTAATGTAAATTTGAAATGATATGTTTAGAAGAACAGGAAACCAAATGACTTTGCAAAGAGTTCTATATGTGGGATGTGTTAGAAAGAAAGAAGGTGATGTCTGTTTTTCTAAAATACCACCTTATTTGATAAGGAAGGACTGATTCCTAGTCTGAATTGATGACGTTTTAGAAAGTCCCCAAGTTTAAAAACTGGGTGGCAAGAAGAGGAATACTTCCAGGAACTTCACCATATTTGGAGAACATAAATATCTACTGCTGTGAGGAAACTTGAACTCTCCTGAATAATCGACCTTCAATCTTGGATTGATTATGCATCAGAGAAAATCCTGACTTAGGGTTAGCTGGCAGAAAACAGAATGCTTTCATGGGGAGGGTCCAACAGAATAATCCTTTTATTACCTAATTACATGTGTGCGCTTTGGTATTGTTCTACACAAATCCATGGTGTTAACGCACTTTGTTTTAATCACTAATATAATTGTTACCTATGTCATTTTATTTATAACATGACTATTATGATCATTAAAATCACTACTGCAAATTATTGTCTTCACTTTTCTCCAAACTAAATATAACTGATCATTCTTTTTTAAATTTTTAACTATCAATTTCCTTACTCTACAAGGAGGTTGGTGCTCTTAAACAGTTAAACTTTTCCCTCTTTTTCTCACCTTTACATATCTCCGTAGCTTAGTCTTTATCTCATTTGCTCTTGATTTCCATGCCATGCTTTTTCTGATTCAAAGTTTATTTTCTAAGGCTAAGCCCTACTTTTCCTAGTTTCTAAGTACTATATCTTCCCATATTTTCTTGAACCTCTTCCTTCTCTGAAATGCCCTATTTTTTAACCATATGTTTACAAATGGTCCAGGGATGACTGAAGGAAACTTTCAACCAAACTGATCTGTAAGGGCAACAAAGCACAGTCTGAATAGTCAGAAATCTGTAGAAGTTAGCTCAGGTTTCTGTATGCAACTCCTCAGATGATTGGCAAAATGTAAAGTGGCAACCTTCCACAAAGTAGACAGCACCCTCGAGTGAATATAAAAACACTTCTCATCATTGCCAATCTTTTTCTACAATTTAAGTATCACTTTTTTCATGTTTAAGCACAAATTTCTCAACACAACCACAGATCTCAACACTTTTTCTCTTACCAGTGAGCTAACAGCCCTCACATTATCACTTTTAGATACTCCAGGCTTCAAGATTTTTTCAATACCATTAAACAGAAAAGGTTTTTATACCCATAATAACTATTCTAGTTTATTATTAACCCTCTAATATATAATTTTTAATCCCTCACTTTACTAAAATTGCATACGTGCACCAATGAATTAAAAGTCAACAAATACCAAGACCTTTTGTCAGGCTTTAACTCGATTGACTCTCTGTAGCCACTGACATTGTTGCTGTTTTTATAAACTCTCCTGTATGAGTTTAATGATTCTACCTTCTTCCTCTACTTCTTCTCCTTCTCCTTCTACTTCTTCTTACAGTTTCTTACTCTGTTGTCCAGGCTACAGTGCAGTGGTGTGATCATAGCTCACTGTAGCCTTGAACTCCTGGGCTCAAGGGATTCTCAACCTTGGCTTCATTACCTCTGTACCTTTTTCACCCTTATATAAAAGTGGAAATGTCCCAAGAAAACATCCTTCAAACATTCGTGCTTACTGATTACACATTTCCAAGTCAAATGTGTTCCAGGGTTTCTTAAATCACATAAGTTTCTGAAATGACCTCTAAGCTCTAGATCTGATTTGGTATTGTTCTACACAAATCCATGGTGTCAATGGATTACTGTATTTAGAAGAACAGGAAACCAAATGAATTTGCAAAGAGTTCTGTATGTGAAATGTGTTAGAAAGAAAGAAGGTGATGTCCGTTTTTGTGTTTTCTGTACCCGTTGACTCTCTTCCCCATCACCTCAAATCTAAGTGCTCTCTTTTACTCAGGTGTGTGATGCTCTTTAAAAGCAAAGCCTTAGTAAGAAGATGATAATCACCTCTAAGTACCGAAGAATGGGTACATAGAGAAAAAAACTAGATGTCTCATGAAGTATCACAGAAAAGAGCCAGCACCAATAGGTTAGAAGGCTCAGAAAGGTAGATTTTTGAATTATTATATATAAAAATTTCTAAAACTTTTTTAGACTAATTTTTAGTTCAATCTAAAAATAAAATATTTTATATGAATTTTCAGAGTGTTCTGTGCGTATTAGCTACTTAAGTGTGTGTTGCTGTCAGAAAAATAATAAAATTCATGACTTCTTACATTGATAATTTGTTTCTAATAAAATGGGAATTACATGGTGCCAACAAGATTGATTAAATGATAGTACTTTTGCCTATATGTCATATATCAGACAAAATTATGCTTCAGATGAATTCATATTGGCATTCTCTTCCTTTGCCTTGAGGAAGCAACAATTTCTTAAACAGCACACTAAACAGCACTCATCATAAAGAAAAGAATGATAAATTGAACATCATTGAAACTGCAAACTTTTTAAAGAGAAATTCTGCTCATCAAAAACCCCATTAAGGGAATACAAAGATAAGTACATACTAAAAGAAGAAATTTGCAATACATAAATCTGACAAAGGACTCATATCCCAAATACACAGGTCAAAATTAAAAGGTTGATGTTTCTCTAAGACCTACCTGAGACCTTAAGGCCCTAAGAATATCCACAGGACATTTTCTTCAGGTGCTGAATTTAGGTCTCAGGTGGAGATTTTTCTGTTTAATGAAAGCTGGATAAGGACAAAGACCATTTTACTTCCAGGAATAAAGAGTATTATATGTTTAGTTTTAAATTCTAGTGAAATATTGTGTTACATTTGGTATATGTGTTTACTATTTTAGATGAGAAGATACTTAACAAGTGGAATATTTCCTTCATTTTTACTCTTTCTGTGACATAGTAGAACTTCAATGTAGTTTATTCAAAACATTTATTATCATTTCCCTTAGTAAGTGTTCTTTAACACAATTCAAGTATAAGATGCTCAGATGGAATACAGATAACCAGAACTATTAGTTTTGCCTGAATTGTTTTTTGATCTTCTTTCTTGGAATAGTACTTTTTATGATGGTTATTACTACTCTCTAACTCATGAATTGTCAGACTATTAGTGAAGCAGATATCCACTGCTTTGATAGTCTCCCTTTGACAGTCTCCCTATAAACTCCAAACTTTCTCTAATTGAAAAGAGGACTTTTAGATTAGTCTGTGGTTGATGGTCTGGTGCTGCAAACCTCAAACATTAAATGAACATCCATACAATTGTTGCTTACAACTTTGTCTTGGGAGGCCCGTGGTCGAACTCCTCTTTGTAAAACTAAAGCTCTCCTAATATTCACAGCACAATTAATGGTTTTCCTTACTTTTTCACAGAACAAGTAAGCTTTGTAAGTTAAGACTGTTCACTGTTACATGTAATAAGCCACAACAAGATAGCTACTATTGTTATCACTGTTTGATAGAGGAGGGATTGCACAGATCCCTAACAGCACACTAAGAATTGCACTTAACCAGGCACAGATTGGTTAAGTAAGTGCCCCACGTGGTAGGTGGTAAAGCCAGAATTTGAGCCTCCTCAGCCTATTGTCCTAGTTTTAATTGTTGCTGTTGTTGTTGTTGTTGTTGTTTTTTTCTATTGAGCTTTTCAGGGGTCTCACAAATATCACTTCTTTTTTGCTAAAGTTTTGAACTAATAAAGAATGAAGATAAAATAGTAAAGATAAATGGGAAATAAATTGCTGTAAAACCCTGTAATACTGAGTCCCACAATAATGTAAATTTCAACATATCGTGATAGGTGCTTGACTCCTTCCTTTGCCCAAACCTTGTTTTCAAACTGCAATGGTCTAATATTTGTACCTTTCCTAAGAATGCTGTTAGATGGCAACTATTATCACAAAATCAAAAATAAAGAGACTGTCAAGTAACTTGACCAAGGTCACATTCCCTATAGGAAGTGAAGCAGGATGAGGAAATTTGAGCACAGATAAATCTGTATTTGAAGCCCATGTTCCTTCCAGTTTGTATATTGCTTCTTTTAGCTCTGTACATAATGGATTATTGCTACTATAGAACAACGTATTCATATTTTGATAGGTATCATGGCTATATTTTGTGATTTACTTCTCATCTAGATGAAATTATTAATAAATTCTAACTATTATTTCCTTACATTGTAATTTTTACTTCAATTCAGCAAGCAGTGTTTAAAGTCAAGTTGTCAATATGTAATTGGGCTATTGGGGGATTCTTTGCAAAGTAATTTCTATGAATTATGTAATACGTGTAGAATTCTATGGTTACATTTACCAACTAATTCCTGATAAGTACTTTTATCAAATGTATTTCATTTTACTTTTTAAAAGTATTTTCCACCAGTTAGCAGATTTTACGTGCTTAATAAGATTAGCTTTATCAAAAGAGCAGAAATTAAGGCAAAATTTATCCTTGCCTTATTAAATGTGCCTAGAAATTCAGTCTAGAACTTAGAATAGTTTAGATTCAACTTTGAATAAAATGGTTGATATGCCTCAACAAAGGACTCCCTTAATTTTAATTTGCTTTTGAAATTAATATTCTAATGTACTAATTTAGAGACGCCAATAAAGGTAATAATGGCACAATTAATCTGATAACTTCAGAATAATTCCTGATAATATGTTTTCTCAGCCTGGAGAACTGAACTTATGAAACATTGGCAATTGCATTAAATTATTGTTTGAGAGTAACTTGTATAGCCACTATTTCTGATTTTTGTTTAACTGAAAGAACCATCACTTTTTCTTCTTATTTGAACAGCTCTGAATGAGTTTAATACTACAAATTACAGTATATAACATCACAAAATTATAAAACTATTGTAACTAAATAAATTGCATACATATACACACAATATCAAAATTCTAGTTTAATCCTGGAATGAAAACAACATAGTATACACTCCTTACTTCTCCTTGTTACACATTCTTTCTCCTACGTCCAACTCGGTGCCTCCAAGTTGTCCTGCAACTGTTCACCTAAAGTATGCCTTTACATTTATCAAGGTTTAAACATATCTGGTCCTGAAAAGTTGATTATAGCCAAGATTGAGAAACTAAAGAAATAAGTTAAATTGGATTTAGTAGATATTATGAAGTAGTAAGTCCTTAGAAAAATTGAATTTCCAAAATAGTATAGGTATTTTTATTTTTATTGTTTTATTTCAGAATTGGATTTTACATTGATTTATTTATTTACTTATTTATTGATTTTTATTATACCTTAAGTTTTAGGATACATGTGCGGAACATGCAGGTTTGTTACATAGGTATACACGTGCCATGTGGTTTGCTGCACCCATCAAACCATCATCTACATTAGGTATATCTCCTAATGCTATCCCTCCTCTAGCCCCTCACCCCTGACAGGCCCTGGTGTGTGATGTTCCCCTCCCTGTGTCTGTGTGTTCACACTGTTCAACTCCCACTTATGAGTGAGAACATGTGGTGTTTGATTTTCTGTTCCTGTGTTAGTTTGCTGAGAATGATGGTTTCCAGCTTCATCCATGTCCCTGCAAAGGACATGAACGCATCCTTTTCATCCTTTTTATGGCTGCATAGAATTCCATGGTGTATATGTGCCATATTTTCCTTATCCAGTCTATCATTGATGGGCATTTGGGTTGGTTTCAAGTCTTTGTTGTTGTGAATAATGCTGCAACAAACATACGTGTGCATGTGTCTTTATAGTAGAATGATTTATAAATCTTTGGGTATATACCCAGTAATGGGATTCATGGGTCAAACGGTATTTCTGGTTCTAGATCCTTGAGGTATCGCCACACTGTCTTCCATAATGGTTGAACTAATTTACATTCCTACCAATAGTGTAAAAGCATTCCTATTTCTCCACATCCTCTCCAGAGTCTGTAGTTTCCTGACTTTTTCATGATTGCCATTCATTCTAATTGGTGTGAGATGGTATCTCATTGTGGTTTTGATTTGCATTTCTCTAATGACTAGTTATGATGATTTTTTTTTCATGTTTGTTGGTCACATAAATGTCTTCTTTTGAGAAGTGTCTGTTCATATCTTTTGCTCACTTTTTGATGGAGCTGTTTGCTTTTTCCTTGTAAATTCAGTTAAGTTCCTTGTAGATTCTGGATATTTTTAGTTTATAACAACACATTAATAAGATAATTTCTCCCCCCTCCATTCTGTTTTAGAAATCATCCAAAATAATGAAAAAGATAAACAAAAATGCAAACTCCAATTTCAATGACACTAGAAGATTTCCACAAACTAAAACTACAAAATTTGATGAAGGGTTGTTGAAACCAGTAAAGTTCAACTAGGATACAGAAAAACTTGAGAGAGAATGCTAGAAAGCAGCTGAGACAAAGTTGCAGAACGTAACTCTCTAAACAAGGGAAACACTTGATATTCAAGATCAATAACATTTTGTTTGGAACAACAGGGACACAAGGAGGTGGAGGGAGACTACCTGTATCTAGTCTGTTATCTGATTTTAAGAAGCAGAGAAAATGGCACTGAACAAGGATCCAAATAATATAACCAATTTGCAGAACACCATCTGTCAGTTGGACAGGGAAGGAGAAAGACTGCATTAGGAGGTGTCTAAAGTGCCAATATCAGTGAGCTGGGGAAAAATACAAGTGAAAAGAACTCACCTGTGGATAACCATAGGTTATGGAGAAAATTCCTGCTACAGGGAATACAGCCCTGTTCCCATCTCCACATGCACATGTTGCAAGTAACTGATACGGAAAAACTTCACCTCATTCACAAGAATATATTAACTAGAAACAAACCAGAGAAGATACTGGAAAGATTTTTAAAACAGAGAACAGAAGAAACAGGGAGAAAATGCCAAAAAAAATGTACTTACTAACAAAATGTTACCATGTTACCAGTGAAAACTGGTGGTCTATGTTAGAGTCATACTTTAAATAAGCTTTAACGTTTGTTAAATTTAAATCTAATACCTAAAGACCTCAATGAAATAAGGACGCCTATCTTTTATGAAGAAAATTATTATTTTCTCTAAAAATTATTTCTGGCTGGGCACGCAGACTCATGCCTGTAATCCCAGCACTTTAGGAGGCTGAGGCGGGCAGATCACGAGGTCAGGAAATTGAGACAAACCTGGCTAACACGGTGAAACCCCGCCTCTACCAAAAACACAAAAAATTAGCCAGGTGTGGTGACGGGCGCCTATAGTCCCAGCTACTAGGGATGCTGAGGCAGGAGGATGGCTTGAACTCGGGAGGGGGAACTTGTAGTGAGCCGAGGTCGCGCCACTGCAAAAACTCCAGCCTGGGTGACAGAGCGAGATTCCATCTCAAAAAAAGAAAAAAACAAATCTGAATTATTTACAAAAATAATAGAGTATAAAATTTGAAAAAAGAAGTGAAAGAAAAAAAATACTCAACCTGAAAAAGGATATGCTTTTCACCTCTATTTTTAAGCTTCATTCTACAACTACCAGTCAGCAAATTCAGGGAAAGAAGCACACGAGACGTAAAAATTGAACAACAATAAGTAAACTTATTACTATTTGTAGATAATATTATTATTTGCTAGGAAAGGTTAATGAAATCAACTGAAAAACTGTTACAAATTTTTTGAGGAATTATTATGACACCTGAGTATGAAATTAATATCGAGAAATCAATAGTCTTCATAGAGTCAAACAACGAAATAGAAGCTAAAGGAAGAAAATGCCAAATATAACTACTATCAAAATGATAAAACACCTAGAAATGTACTTAAGAAATATGTGAGATCTGAATAAAATGGTAACTTTACAATATTACCAAGGGACACAGAAGATGAAAAACAATACCATTCTTGAATTAGAACCCTTGATATCATAAGGATATCCCTTATCTAAATTAACAAATAATCATAATATGACCCCAGTAATACCACTTTTAAAAAATAAAACCAGGCACTTCTAAAATTGTGTGTGTGTATGTGTGTGTGTGTTGCAAGAATAACCAAGATAAGGCTGGTTATAAGGGTTGGGGAGAGACTGGTTGTCCAGATATTAAAACCTTTTATAAAACTATAGTAATTAAAAATGTATATTTATGCACAATGAACAAAATTGGTCAATAAAAGAGAAATGACAAAATCTATAATTAGATCTAATGCATGCAGGAATTTAGTATAATAAAAATAGTGTTTCAAATACATATGGGTAATATGGATTATTTAATAAAGGAGTTCATATCACTTGCCAAATACATAGAAAAAATTAGGATGTTTTTCTAACTCATACTCTACACAAAGTCAATTCCAAATAGCTCAAAGACTTAAACATAAGCATACTCTAAAAGTACTAAAAGAAAGCATAAAAATATAATCTTAGAAAAGAGAAGTCTTTCTGGAGGATGTCGTAAAACTCAGAAACATAAAAGAAAAGATACTTTTAACTGCATAAAAATTTA
This sequence comes from Chlorocebus sabaeus, assembly GCF_047675955.1. Lineage (NCBI taxonomy): Eukaryota > Metazoa > Chordata > Mammalia > Primates > Cercopithecidae > Chlorocebus > Chlorocebus sabaeus. Next base: position 69,384,617 of record NC_132910.1, read on the forward strand.
CATTTTCTGGAAATAATAATAATTTAAAAAAAGACAAATGGGAAACAGGAAAAAATTACAACTTATATCACCAACTTAAAGCTAATTTCTTTATATATAAGAACCTTACTAATCAATTAATGAAACTCAAACATAACTTATAAGAGTTGAAATTAATAACACTCTAAGAATAAGAATGTCATAATTTTTATCAAAATTATAAATTTCCAAACTCTTTCTTTCAGCAGTTCTACTAGGACTTTATAGCAGATTTGGTAACATATGAGGAAAATTGGATACAGAGAAGGATAGTTGTTATAACATTGTTTCCATTAGAAAAAGATTGACAAAAAATGCAAAGATCCATACTGAACTCCTATACTGAAGGTTGGTAAAACATTTAATGGCATATTCCTAAACTAGGCACTATGAAGACATTAAAAATAATGATTGTGTTACATATTTTTACCATGGAAAATCTCTAAGATACCCTAAGTGGAAAAAACAAGAAACAGAGCAGGTAGAACAATATGCATATATGTTACTATTACTGATTATATATTGGATATTCATTTATATATAACATCATATAATACCACTAGATATTACATATATTAAAGACATATTATGATACATAGCAATATATATGTACATATACATATACAATACGTCTAGAGTATTTACAAAACAACTGTTATTAGTGGTTGTCTTTGAAAGAAATACGTTGTACTATTTATATTACCTATTCTATAAATAACTAAAATACATTTGAAATAAAATTTAAATTTTTAATTAAACAAGCATCATTGAAAAAAAGAAAACAAGGTCTCTTCCCTTTAGCCTGTCTTTCTCAGTGTTCCTCTGCTCTTTTCTCTGTGTGAGAGTGAGTAGAGCAATGTGAAGCTGGTTGGGATGATGAATAGGCTCTCTTAGGCAGGAAGAGATCAGCTCCAGAAAAAAATAGAGCCATAAAATTTGAAATATTTTGTTTAGGGGTCTGCCAATCTGTACATTAAAGGAAAAAAAATGAAAGGTGTTCCAGACTCCAAGGCCAGGAGAAGATGCAGAAAAATGAAAAAAAAAAAAAAAAAAAAAAAAAAAAAGCTGGGAAATTTATGTTTGTCAGAGACTCTCTTTTAATTCCTCTGGTTCCTTAGGTTAACATTCTGTGCACATCAGCAAAGTTCCAAACCCAACTGCCATCATTTCTGAAAAGAGCAAAGAACGAGGCAGGCCTTTCATTCTGGACTCTCCAAATGCTGCAGGCATCTCTGTGGGGGTGACCACATATCTAACCATTCTCCTTTGCTACTGTAGGCCCACTTTACAATGTATTAAAATTACCAGCATTTAAATTAATACAAAGTGCTAGCTTCTAAAATTCCTGTCTTATTATGAATCAGTAATTAAAAATACAAAAGGTTTTATCTCTTATAAATGCTAGTAATCATGTTACCCTTACCACTCCTAAGCCAGGTAAGTCCAATAAAAATCTAAACATGTATTTGCAGAATTCTAATCACCTGTTTCCCTCCGCTCCATAGGGGAGTGGAACTGGGACAACAAACAGAGTTTTCATTACGACATAACAAATGTTTTGATGGGAATTGTTTAAGTTTGATTTTTCTCCAAAGCAGAGCCTAAGACAAGAATCTCAGTGCAGGTGTCATATATAGGAAGTGGTCTCAGGAAGCAGAAGTGAAGGACCATGAAACGTGACACAGGGATAGGAAGAAAGCTAATTAAGGCTGCGGTAACTAAGCTCGTTACCACTTAAAGCATCTGGATGTCAATCCCAAGTGAAATCCTCCGAGAAACTGTGTAGACCACATCTCTGATTTGTTCCTCTGACAGATGAGTGATTGAGAGATTTATCTGTCCATTCTGCTCCTTTATTGGTTAAGGTTGCCCAAAGGGCATTAACTCCTTGCACCTCCAAGCTGCCCAATTTTTGGGCTAAGTGAACTGTCCAGGGTTTCAGAAAATGCTAAGAAACACAGCAAGTGCTTGAGGTGCAAAGCCACCATTGTGCACAGGAACATCCCACCACAACTGCTTCTAAAGTCACAGGTGAGCCAAGCAGATGTGGTGCGTGGTACAAAACATGTCTGTTCCAGAGTTACAGAAATAGTTAAAGACTGCAGCTCAAATGAAACTAACTACATAAACACATTTACATCATACCATATGCTAGATCCCTGAAAGACTTAAGGGATTTCTAAAGTTTCTCATATTGCAGTTTGTCACAGATAACTAGCAAGATTTTAGTGCACAGGGCCTAGTGGTCATGCAGAATAAAGAAATAACCCCTTGTATTTTGGGACATATTTGCAAATTCAGATATTCATTATGAGGTTGATGGGGTCACCAGTCAAAATGCCTAAACTAAAATAACTTGATTTGGGAGTTTCCACTGAATAAAGTGAAACCAAAAATCAGTATTATTCTACAGCAAGTAACTTGTCCTATTCACGAAGTTCCTTAAGGTTAGTGTTTATCATAATGAGGCATTGATGGTGCGTAGTCCAAAATTCGTACTCACTTCCGACAATGGAGCTATCACTCCCAGCCAGCAGGAATTACGTTTCCCAATCCCCCTTTGCATCCACTTATCAGCATGGAATGTGTGTTTCTGAATTCATTGTCCCTAAGGTTCTTTGTCCCTCCAGAGTCTCTGCAGGCCTGGGGTAGGTGCATTCACCCGGTTTTCAGAGTGACAACTGTGATATTGTTGGGGGCCCGGGGGGGTGGTCAACTGCTGGAACTGCTTTATATAGAGACTTTCAAACAGTTCTTCTTTTTATTATGTATATATTTTTATTTCAATAGCTTTTGGGGTGCAAGTGGTTTTGGTTACATGGATGAATTACATAGTGGTGGTGAATTCTGAAATTGTAGTATATCCGTCACCCAAGTAGTACACATTGTACCCAGTATGTAGTTTTTAATCCTATACCCTCCTCTCTCTCTCCTCCTTCTAAGCCTCCAAAGGGCGTATATCAACTCTGCATGCTTTTGCCTACTCATAGCTTAGCTCCCACTTATAAGTGAGAATGTATGGTTTTTGTTTTTCCGTTCCTGAGTTAGTTCACTTTGCAGCTTCATTCAACTTGCTGCAAAAGACATTATTTCATTCTTTTTTATGACTGAATAGCATCCCATGGTGTGTGTGTGTGTGTGTTTATAGTGTGTATATATATACACACACGGTGTGTGTGTGTGTGTATATACACATATATATACACGGTGTGTGTGTGTGTATATATATACATGGTGTGTGTGTATATATATACATGGTGTGTATATATAGTGTGTATATATGCACACACACATATATGTATATATGTGTGTGTGTGTATATATATATATAACCATTTCAATCCAATAAGCAACAATGTTGGATAAATGTTAGAAAATCTCATTAACTACTGCGTGTGTGTGTGTGTGTGTGTGTGTGTGTGTGTGTGTGTATCATTTTCTTTATCCACTTGTCAGTAGACAGGCACTTAGGTTTGTTCCATGTTTTTGCAGTTGTGAACTGGGCTGTAATGAACATATATGTGCATGTGTCTTTTTCATATAATAACTTCTTTTCCTTTGGTAGATACCCAGGAGTGGGGTTGCTGGATCAAATGGTATATCTGCTGTTGGTTCTTTAGGGAATCTCCATACTGTTTTCCACAGAGGTTGCATTAATTTACATTCCCACCAGCAGTGTATGTGTCCCCATTCACCACATTCACACCAACATCTATTGCTTTTTTGATTTCTTGGTAATGGCCATTCTTGCAGGAATAAAGTGGTGTCTCACTGTGGTTTTAATTTGCATCTCCCTCATGATTAGTGAGGTTGAGCACTTTTTCATATATTTGTTGGACATTTGCATATCTTCTTTTGTGAAATGTCTATGTCCTTTGCCCACTTTTTGATGTGATTACTGTTTTTTTGTCTTTTTGTTTTTTACCTTGCTGATATGTTTCAGTTCCTTCCATAATAGATTCTGGATACCTGTCCTTTGTCAGATGCATAGTTTGCAAATATTTTCTCCTGTTCTGTGGGTTGTCTGTTTACTCTGATGATTATTTCTTTTGTCGTGCAGAAGCTTTTTAATGTTTTCAGTCCCATTGCCCCTCCTCCACCACCACCATCCCCTTTTGTAAAGGTTATTGCTGTTGTCAATTCCTGAGGATTTCTGGCATTGCCTAGTGGGAAACAAACACTTCTGACTATTTTTTTTAAGTAGGCTTGAACATATGCATTTATTTTCATCCCTTCAGATAAAGGGCAAGGTGACAGAGTAGATAAGGCAAAATCCAGAGGGTCCTGAGCACAGGAGCTTCTGTCCATGGAGTTAGGATGTTCACCCTTCCAGCACATGGACACATTCACCAACTCAGAAGCTCATCAAATCCCAATGTTTGAGAGTTTTTATAGAGCTAATTGCCAGCCCCCTAACTGCTCCCCTTCCCAAGGCCAGTGGTTGGGGCTGAAAGTTTCTCTACAAGCCAGTTTAGGTTTTAATTTTTCTGTCAGCTAAATTAACTACTGCTTAAGCATCTATTTTTGCTGCTTAAAATCTCTCCTCTTCTGTTCTTTTTTTTTTATGGTAGCTTCAACTAATCTAAAATTATTTTAATGTCATTTTACTGCAGAGTGAGTGGATGCAAATGCAGGCATTCCGTCATGTTTAACCCTTATTATCCAAAAAAAAATTACATGCCAACCATGTGCTGGGAATTTTAAAAAGTGAATATAACCTGCCCTGTTTCTTCCAGAGCTTCCTCACAGAAAACTAAATTTAAACTTACCTATATACTAGGTAAGACAGTCTTCCAAAAACTAGCTTACTCTTTCAAGCAAATAAGCAACAATGTTGGATAAATGTTAGAAAATCTCTCATGCCGTTTTGGGTTATTCCTGGGTAGCTCTGTTAACAGAAAACTAAAGCTGTATCTTGCCTATTAGTCTATTTTTTTGTATTTGCAAAGTTACTCAAGGTAGAACAACCAAGCCTTGGATGATTCATTGAGATGTCATTCCCGAAACTAATCACTTTCCAAAGTTATATTTCAACCACTTGAAAGAAAAGTCATTCATCGCCAAGACGGGGAGTCTTGGATGGAATTCCAGACATCTTTGAGGAGCCAAGTATCCAGAATGATCTAGTCTTCTCTCAGGAAGGAAAGGCTGTTAGAAAGAACTGACAAACAGCTGTGACAGCTTATATAGGTTATACAACACAGACAGAAACCAAAAAAATGAGGGCACAGGAAGGAAACCAATACAAGAAAATAGAGTGAATCATTTGTCAGTGGCATTCATTCATTTGATTGTTGTTCACATATAAATACATAAATATACATAAAGACGTTAGAAAGCAGCAAGGGCTGTAAGAATCAATTATATCACATTTTATGGCCTAAACACTGTGTGCTGGTAGCACCTCCAAAGAATATATCAATGCGCTACTATTGATTTGTGTAGCTTTGCCGCAATTTCCAAAAAGAAAAAAAAAAAATTCCCCAGGAAAAGGACTGCATGCAGACTATGTTTCTGTAGGTTGTGCTTTAGGTTCCCTCACCACTCAGACTGCTCTAAAGCAGCGTTAAACTCATAAGTGAGATTCAGTATGTGTCTGTCAACACAGTTTATATACACATTCTAGTGTGACAATGCAAACCGTATCCACTTTATAGAAAAATCATGGCAAAAATAATAAGTTGTAAAATATTGTTGATACTACCACATCCTGATTGTTGTCTTGTCTACTTCCACAAAAGCTTTCACTTTGATTGGGTGAGGAAAAAAAAAAAAAAAAAAAAAAAAAAAAAACCTAAACTGTTAAATATGGTAGTCTGTCATTTTATTGGAAAACTCCCTTCTCAGTCCTTGCCATAACTATATACACATTTCAGTTAGTGCAAGGGAGAGGAAGAAAGAGAAAAAGAAGGGATTCTGACAATAAAAGTGCCATTTATCCCAGCCAAAAGGATGCTGCCATTGTCCAGCCCATAGGGACAGTCTCTTTGTTTCAGTCGAAGATTTATTTGAAGTCACTGAACTTAGTGGGTGAGAGACCAGGGCCAAAACCAGGTAAAGTGAGAGAAAATTACTTGATCTTTTTTTCCTTTAAGCATCATTCATTTGCCAGGTAACCCAACCAGTAAGAAACAGAGCTAAGGAACTAGCCATGACATTGGACCAGGAAGAGGCAACATAGGAGCTTCAGATATCAACTAGGTTTTTTAACAAAACGTTTGGCCACCTATACTCTCACATCACTGAGAGTCATCCCTTACCTTAATATTACTGAATTAGAAAGTACTGTAAGCATTTCAACAATTTATTTTAACTTTTTGAAAAACAGATGAATTGCTTTACTTAATGTTCTCAACTTCACAGTAGGAAAAAAATTTCATTTCATCACAAGAATCATTCTGAGTGGGCAGGGAGAGGAAGATGCAAAAGGTCAAGAATACATCATTTCACTTCTCTGTGGCTGTCGCCATTGAGTCTCTGAGCCAAGTCATGAAAATTATGTGTAATTCCCAAAGTTTTTGGAAAGAGGATTTCTTTCCTTTCATTTTCTTCCTTATTTCCTTACTTTGAAGAATTGGATGGCAACATCTATGTTACTCTAAATTTGTTTTCCTGTCTTCTTTATCTCTCCCTTTCCTTTCTCTAAGTTCTAGTTCTCTGACTACAAACCTGCATAGATTTCTCCCTATTATGTAACCTGATAAAAAGAAAATTTTCACCTCTCAGGGTTTCTTTTCTCTCCTTATTCACACAAAGGTGTTGACAGCAGAGGTTGAGTGAGAAGGTAGAACGCCAGATTTTTTGTTTGTCCCTTGAATTGGGAGAGGAGAATGGTCAGTTCTAAAGTAGGTATTCATGTCCACTTCCAAGTAGATGTGAATGCAATAAAGAGGAGTAAGCAAAGTCAGCCTCAGAGGGGTGGAGGACCTCAAGGAGAAGACCAGCATTCACCATGGCACAGTATTAGCATGCCCATAGGGCAGCAATAGTTGAGAGAGGTGGCTACATAATTTTTCTAAAGAAATAATAATAACTCCCAATAGGTTGCAAGCAGTATGCAGAGATTTCATAAGTTGTCAAATGTCTCAGTATGGAGATTTAAAAGTATTGATGGAGTAGGAGGCCTTAGCAAAAGTTATTAAAGATAAAACTCTCAGAATAACCCAAACTTTACTTCTTGTACTCCCAAAAGAATAAAACTAACAGAAGCTCAAAGTATAAAAACACTCTTATCTTCCTACTTGGCATTATGGAAAGATGAATAGCCTCCCAAGCTGAGGAGCATTAGCAACTTCTCTTTGAAACTTTCTACTGTAACTATATTGAAAAATGTGTCTTCTGCAGCTATTGCAATATCTGACACATAAAGGTGCATCACCAGTGTTGGAGGGGAAAATAAAGAACAAAAGAAGATAAAAAGAAAAGAAGGAGAGACAAAGAAATGAAAGGAGGAAGGAAGGTATAAAAGTGGTAAGAAAAGATGGAAAGAGGGAATGAAGGAAACAGGGAAAGGGGGGTGGGAGAAAGAAAGGCAAGAATAAACAAACATATTCTTTTCTTGATATTTAGCAGCTGAATCACAGTGATATTGATTGACTTTTTCACTCCTATACAGTTAACAAGAAACTCTGAGGACTGTTAGAGAAATACACAAATATACAGTAGATTATCACCATTATAAATTCATATTTTCTGCCATCATTTGAGCCCTCATCACTATCATCCTTTTAATAGCTGTGGTCAATGTCACCTCTCACTTTCCCAATAGCTAGTTCGTACTTTGCCTTCTTTGCAGCTCACTTTTCACTCACAACAGAATTTAACAAGAAAATTGAAACCATAAACTTTTAATGTTCTGCCCTTCTACCTATAAATTAATTTGCATCCACATCATTGCTTGACTTAGAGGTCCAGAGGTTGAGGAGGTTCTCCCTCTACTCAAGTTCAACTGTTCTTCATATTCTCTTGATTTTGTCTCTTGCCATTTTCTGGAGCATTTCTTCTTTTGTCTTCCATCTCTCTTATGTATCTTTATTTTATTCCCTTGTTATTGTATTTTTCTCAATACTGAAACACGCTGACATACTCCTTATCCTAAAAAGGAGAATATCTTCCAAAATTCCATGTCATTTTACTGTGTCTGGTCATTTTTCTTCCTTTCTTAACAACCTTCTAAACAAATATCTTTTTTGAAGGTAGCTCCACTTTTTTACAACCCATTCCTCAAACATTTCAATGTGTTTTCTGTCCCCTACAATGTTATTGGGTTTCTAATGACTTTGCAAGCACCTCTATGACTTTGAATTTGAAGTTGCAATATACAACAAAGTTGTGTTTTAAAAGTATGATCTTACTAGCTCTACTGCATCTTGACATTGACTGTACACACTTTATAGAAAAATCATGGGAAAAATAATGAGTTGTAAAATATTGCTGATACCACCACATCCTGATTGTTGTCTTGTTTACCTCCACAAAAGCTTTCACTTTGATCAGGTGAAGGGAAAAAAATTAAATTGTTAAATACGGTAGTCTGTCATTTTATTGGAAAAATACCTTCTCAGTCCTTGCTGTAACTATATACACATTTCAGTTAGTGCAAGGGAGAGGAAGAAAGAGAAAAAGATGGGATTCTGACAATGAAAGTGACATTTATCCCAGCCAAAAGGATGCTACCGTTGTCCAGCCCACAGGGACAGTATGGTTGTCCCTTTTTGTAAGTCCTCCACCCTGTTTCTTCTCATTATGCTTCACATTCCAAGTTCTTTGAATGATTTGATGTCTGTGCCATTTTTTCCTCTTTTGTGAGATCTTCATCCTCTGCCTGTCATCTCATCATCTGTGTCTCTAGTTATTCCACCATCAGCCTGGTGCTCCTCATGAGTGACCTCATCCTCTACTTACATGCTAATGACCTCCAAATGTATGTCATTAATCTAGACTTTTCCCCATCTCTTCAGACTCTTCTATCCAACTTCTATTTAGAAATGTTCTCGATATTAATCTCCAAAACCCTCAGATTCGACACATCCAAAACCACACTCACCATCTTTATTAGTCAGGATCCCAACAGGTAATTGCTGAATAGAATTGAAATAGGATAATTCAAGGAGATTTACTTATAAGGACACTGTTTAAGAAGATATCAGGGTAGGGAAAGCACAAAAGACAGTTGAGTAACATAGGGTGCTCCATCACAGGCCAACAGAATGAGGAAAGAAAACGTTAATGAAATCTTGAAGGAGAAAACCTGTACAATTATGACAAAACATTGATGTCTATTTGGATTCATGCAAGTCAGTCTTATGGGATGAAAAAATGAATGAAGAGTACCTCTGGTGAGGCAAACAGTAGATATCGAGTGCAATGCATCCCTTGGCTTCTCAGCATTCACTTTCACCCTTTGTTGGGTGAAAGTGTAAAACATCAACTCAAGGAATTCAAAAAGCCCAACCTGCAGGGAATATCCATTCAGTTATTATTCCATGTGAATGCTACAATATTAGTCCAACTGATATTCTTCATATAGGGTAGTATGGAAAGAAAGATGAAAGAAACAGTTAAATAAGCAGAAACATAGCTGTTACAGTTCACAACTCTGTCGCTTGCCATGAGGACAAATCTGGTAATCCTAACCCTTTTTTCCAACACATATCCCATATTCCTCTTATCCTTTGCCAACACTGCACAAAATTGTTTGCCTCATAGAGTCACCCAAACCTTATCTCTGCAGTATCTGTGTCCATGGTGTTATAGATAGATAGATAGATAGATAGATAGATAGATAGATAGATAGATATAGATATACAGATTTTTTTTAGTTAACACAATTTTACAGTGACTGTAATATTTGGGCAAGGGAATATTAAGAGACTCTCTAGGGAATCCCCTGGATTCTAAAAGGAGTCTTTGTCTTGTTGTTTAGCAGTAAGCCAATTTGTCTTTAGTTATTAGGATTAATCACCCCAGCAGTTAGATAATTGGCATAGAGTCCAGAAAGGCCAGGGGACTCATCTTTCAGTTTGTTGGCATCATGACTGTTTTTTCTAGTGGAAGAAGCCCTACTCTGGGGACCAGGATCACCAAATCCACAAACTGAAGATGATGGGAAAAGGAGGCAAGAATTCTAGCAGAAATAAAGGATATGGGGAGAGAAAACCTACTCTCATCTCTCCACCGTGTTTGACACACCTGTATACACACTCTGAGAGAGACAGCACCATCTATTAGTTATTTGTTTAAGGCATATATCACATGCTGCACAACAGCTCCTCCAAACATCAGAAAGCATGTGTCTCAGATTTCTCCAAAATTGGATAAATTCTAACAGTTTATTTTATAATTCTTCCAAGCCAACTGTTTCTGCATGACAAGGGATGCGGTAAGACCAGTGAAATCCTTGGTAATGAGCCCATTGCCACATTTCCTCTGTAACCATGAATCACCTCTACTTAAAAGCATTGTAGTACAGGACATTATGGCATGAGTAAGGCATTCTGAAAGTATTGAATGGTGGTGCTAGGAGAAGCACTGTAGGCAGGAAAGACAAATCCATGTGTACAACTTTGTGTCTCATGTCAAAACCCAACAGCGAGCATCTACCACGTAGTAAGAACACAGCATGATTTGCCTCCTGGATGTCTACCAGCCTCTGACCTATTCCACCCTTTTGCTTTCACAATGGGCCTATGAATGGGATTGACACATTGGCAGGCATGGAGGCTAAACACGGACTCCTTCTCATCGAGGTTTATCGGGTTAGTGTCAGCGTTGGAAGTCTAACCTATCAAATTTCAACAGTCAGAGACTGGTGATAAAACTCAATATGGTTCTACAACTTGTGGAGATGAACCACACACTTGGAGGCTATGGATTATTTTTCACTCCTTCAGCTCTGAAGGCAGGCAGTGATTTGTCCTTACTGAGACTATGTGTGTTCTTGGTGTGGATTTACCTTTCTTTCTGCACTGAGTTGTTAAATAACACCATTATTCAAAGCCGCACTAAGGTCTGATTTACCAAACAGGATCCTGTAGCATATTGACCTGGATGAGAGGACCTACTTTATCATACAAGAGGTGTGACAATATGTACACGACTATGGAATCTACCAATCCTACTACATATTGCTTCACCTGGAAGTGTGTAGACTAATTGGACAATGGAATTGTGTCGTACACAATTTAAGGCATCAGTTTGGGGATGGCACTTTGTATATATTTGGGATACTCTCTTTGACATGCAGCATATACTTTGAAGCAATAACTGTTATACGATACTGTGCTGCTAATAGTGATAATATATGAGTCTGGAAATGAAGAGCTGGAAGTAGAATTGGCCTCTCTCAACATAATTCTACAGGACCCACTTAGGAACTTTGTGCTTTCTATGTGAAGGAATGCGTCTATCTGTTGATATAGTATGTACTTCACAAGACATAAAGCTACAGATATTCCTTTATTCTATATACCCACAAATTATTAAGAAGAAAAATGAGTTACTATATTGTTAGGGGTAATATCTGATTGTCATTATGAGATAAAGTGGCTGCTACATAATGAAGCTAGGGAAGAAAACGTTAAAACTAAGGGGACACCTTCGATCTTCTCTTAGCACTTCCATGCTCAATAAAAGCCAAGAATAGGCCATTGCAGCACCCACAGCCTTACACGGGCAGAGTAAACAAGGTTTACATAACTTAGGGGTGAAGATCTTAGTTACCTTACTGAACAAGAAAACCTAAATCCACAGAATTGCTAGCTGAGAGTAGTGAGATCTAAAATGAGTAATAGAAAAGGCATATAATAAAAGTCAAATATGGTTTTGGAACCCACTAGAGGAGCAGAGATAGTTTATTTCACTGTACTCTCTGTTTTGAGGCTTTAAAAAAAAAAGAAATTCAACTTGCTTGAAAAGTCAGTGAAAGAACAGAGAGAACTTACCATGGATATGAGTAGATCCGAGCTCTAAGGGTGGACATTGTCAGTGCTCTTGACCTCAAACATTTCCACACATTGTAATGGTTTCTTATTTCATGCTTATACCATTTTCTGCCAGAGTGCTTTCTCTGGCTTTAGACACATTTGGTTAGCACCCTAGAGGAAGGTGCCAAATGTTCCAGGCAGCTAATAGCCCTGTAATCCACCCTCAATAAATCATAAATGGGTGTCGGTTGATAATTTCCCAGCCTTCTTGCCACTGGGTTTGGAAAACTCTGAGGAGTGTTTTTCACTCACCATCTACCACAGATCACCGATAACACTGAACCCTAGCATTCCATAACCTGCTTTTTAATGTGTCCTTCTGTGTCTGCTTCTGTATTTCTTTCCTATTGCTGCTGTAACAAATTGTACCATGGCTTAAAACAACACAAATTTCCTATCTTACATTTCTGCAGGTCAGAAGTCCGGAGCAGGCTTCACCAGGCCAAAAGCAGGTGTTGGCAGAGCCATACTTCCTCTGGAGGCTATGGAGGAGAATCTATTTTTTGCCTTTTCAGCTTCTAGTGACCACTTCCTCTGTCTCCCAAGAGCATTATTTCAATCTCTGCTTCTGTAGTCATGTGGCCTTCTCCTCTTCTGTAATCAAACCTCCACCTACTTCCCTCTTAGAAGGACACTTGTAACAACATTTAGGGTTCGGCCTAATAATCCAGGATACTCTCTTCACCTCAAGATCCCTAATTTGATCACATCTGTAAAAACATTTTTACAAGATGAGGCAACATTCACAGGTTCTGAGGATTAGAATGGGCTATCTTTGGCAGCAATTATTCAGCCTGTGACAGCTTTCTTCCCTCATCTGACTCACTTCATTTGCTTTCCTACCATGCTTCCTAGAATCAGCTCTCCAACAAACTACTCGTATTTAAATTCTAATCTTACAGACTGCATCTGACATTAGGATAGCTGCAGTTACTTATTGGTGATTCCTGTTAACAAAGCCACTCTCCCTTGATTCTAGCAATAAAACATCTGTAAATAATAATAATATTCCTGTAAATAACATTGTATTGTCTTTATATACAATTTTCTGACAGTATTTTTAAAATTTCACATACCAGTGATGATAGTTTAGGTACCAATGAATTTCCAAATCTTAAGGACCACAATGACATACAGGAATTGTCCCCTACTGTCTTCCTCAGCGAGCAAGTTTCTCCCCCAAACATCTTGGACTGGTTTCATTTCCACAACTGCATCAAGTCTTTTCTTTCTGCTTTAGGTATTTTGTTCCTTCTATCCCAAAGTTAAATTCTTCCATTCATTGCTTAGTTAAGCCCTATTCATTCCTCAGGTCTTATTGTAAACATGCCCCAGAGAATGACCTTTGATACCCCATCAAAATTAAGTCTCCCATTTATAGTAGAGCCCATAACATCTTATAATTTCCCCCTTTTTTATCTCTTGTCACCATTTGCCATTATATATGTATCTGATTAGTCCTGAGCATCTGCTACCATAGTAGCCTCTAATTTCACAAATCAAAGATTATATCTGATAAGTTCATAAACACAGTGCCTATTACTATGTCTGCCACGTGGGAAGTAATCAATGCATATTTTGTGAATAAATGAATAAAGGAAAAACATGAATAAAGGAAACTCTAAAAGCCACCTTAATCTTGCAATGCATTGTCTGGGCTGGATATCTCATATAAAAGGAGCGAGCATGCTTTTTATTTTATTTTATCTGTTTTTGTCAGGAGTGTGGTACAGAATATCCTTTTAAATGCAATGCATAAAATATTCAAATTCCACAAATAAACTTTTCTTTTCAATTTTATTCTGAAGGCTATAAATATTTACTATTTTGTTCACTTTTATATTTTATAGCATAAGCTAATTTCTCTTCTCTGCAAAACAGATAAGCAGTGTTACAATCTATGTAAATAGGTAGCATTAGCATTTGTGGTTCCTAATCTTAGCTAAGCACTGGCATTCATTAAGACCATTTATCATTTTTTTACTTTTCTCCAATTTTCTTCTCTTTCTTTGTGCTTATTTCTCAAAGCTAATTTTCTTTGGACTGTTTTTCTTTTCTAGGCAGAAGCAAGAAAAACAGTAACTATCATTATCAATTTAAGCATTGCACAATGAAGATGAAAAGTAGTTCTTTGTTTTTAATGGTTTTCTTCTATTTCTTTCTTCTACGATTTACAACTATTTTCATACATCTATGTTTTCATAATTTCCTCTTCCTATCTACAACTTCCCTACCATGTTTTCATGCCATTCCAAAGACTCACTCAATCATCACCAAAAATTTTTCAACCAAATTGGAAACTCAATTCATTTAAAGCTCATTCATTCAACAAATTCATTCAACAAATACTCACTCATTCATTTACTCATCCACTCAACAAATATTCACTAAGTACCTATTCTAAGCCACTCTTAGAAGTTAAGGATTCAGCAGAGGACAGAATAAAGTGCCTACTTTTATAAAGTTTAGAATTTCTGGCACAAGCTAAGAAAATGATGGTATAAATAACCATATCAACATAGGATACATGGGCTCTAGGAAAAAAATAAAATCAGTTAAGTGGAATAGGAATTGTCTTGGGGCATTTGTATGAGGATGATTCCTATTTTGAACAAAGCAAAAACTTTAATGAAAAGGTGAATGTTTTATTCAGGGTTCAGCAGAGAAACAGAATAATAGGATGGAGTGAGAGAGGAAGAGAGGTTTATTTTAAGAAACTGGCTCACACAGATGTACTAGTAAGTCTGAAATATGAAGAGCTGGCCAGCAGGCTGGAAATTCCAGCAGGTGTTAATGTTGCAGTCTTGAGTCCCAAAGCAGTCGGAAGGCAGAGTTCCTTCTTCCTCAGGGGACATCAGTCTCTTAAGACTCTCAACTCAATGGACAAAGTCCATCCACATTATAGAGAGTAAACTGCCTTACTCAAAACCTACTGATTTAAATGTTAATTACATCATTAAAACTACCTTCACAGCAACATCTAGACTGGTATTTGACCTAACAACTGAGCATCACAGCCTAGCCAAGTTGACACACAAAATTAACTATCACAGTGACATTTCAGAAAAACTTGGAAATTTGAGAAACAAAAAGCCATGTGCCTGTCGGAGGGAGGGGAGGAAAAGTTTTTAGGCAGGGGACACAGCAGTGGAAAGCTGAAGTAGAGTGTTTATGAGCAGGGAGGAAACCAGTGGAGATGAAGCAAAAGGTATGTGTGTGTGTGGTCAGAGGGGAGTGTTACTAGGCTCTGATGTCTCAGAGGTAGTGAGGGGTCATACTACAAAGGCTTTGGCAAGAATAAAACCAACTTTGGATTTTACTGGGTTATAATCAGATGGGTAACATGATTTGGCTTTTTTTAAGGATTGTTCTGAATGCTAAGTTAAAGATGGACTACAAAGGCACAAGGGTGGAAGAGGGAGATAAATCAAGCCACAATAAATGAGGGAGGAAGTGAGTGGTTTTGATAGAGATGATGAGAAATATCAGATCCTGAATATACATATAGGCCTCATTGTGCTTTTCTGTTCAGTTCCTATGTTCAAAGCACAGCATTGACTGCAGGCTTAGGTAACAAAAGGTACCACTTACTGAAATTAATTATACCGCCGAGTTTTAGACACAGATAATTTAGATAACAAGGGTTACCTGCATTGTGAGGGTTGGATCTAACAGAATCTTCTAATGGATCATATATGGGTAGGAGTGGGGAGACCAGAGTAATTCCAGCTGCATAAAAAACTGGAAAGATGAAGTTAGATTTACTCAGATGCAAATACCTGCAGCCAAACAAGGTAAGTCTAAGATGTTTACTAGATATCTGAATGGAAAATAAGTGGGCATATAGACAAATCTAGTGTTCATGGGAAAGTTTCAGCTACAGATACAAAATTAACAATTGTCAGTATATAAGGGATGTGATCATTTTGAAGGATATCAGATTCGCTACTGAAATGTTTCCCCAAATTTTCTTTCCTATATGGTTCTATGGTAGGGTGGGCCACACAAGACATTTGTGTAAGATTTGAAAAGTGGAAGTTAGCCAGAAGGCACAAAGTTCTGAACCAGGCATTGCCGTAAATGTGCTTATGTTGTCACTGATTGACTTGTGCACCTTAATGGCATGTGACAGTATGCAGGCTACAATTCCTCTAGCTCCCACCAAATTTCTTTCTTCATCTCCTCCGAGGTCTGGACCCAACTAGGTATAGTTCCATGAGGAGGTGTACTAGCTTCTTCCACTTTGTCCACGTTGGAGGCAGGTTCCAGTTTCTCCTTGTGAAATCCAGTTTCTGCTCATTTATTGGATCTGGGTCGTTCCCACTCTCCCAAGCTTCACATCCAGATTTTCTTCCAACTGCCAGGCATTGAGGATTTCAATGACCCTAAGTTCATACCATATGCAGAGCCAACAGCCCTCCACAGATTTCTTCACCAGCAATCAGAGCAGTTATAACACCTTTAATGAATGTCTTATTCCATATCATTTATGGGGGTTTTGCTTCCCTGATCAAACTCTAACTGATGTAAATGGCACTTAAAGCTGTAAAACTAGAGAAAATTACTTAAGGATTTTAACATAACTATGGAAAATAAGAGGTAAGGATTGGGCCTTGGCTCAGTCCTATCTTTAAAGGTCAATTTTATGAGAAAAAAAGAAGCAAGCAAGACTGAAAAGTAGCAACCAATATGTTATAAAAAAGAAAAGCAGAAAGTTTTACAAAAGAGTGTGACCAATTACACCATATAATATCAACATGTTAGGAAAGATAAGCAATGAGAGTTGGCCATTAGACCAGATGGAGTTACAAAAGCAAAGAAGATTCACATTAGGAAAGAAAGATTGAACTCAACTCCACTGAGACAAAGGTAAGAGGGATTTTAAAAGGAATTGTGAGCTAACAGAAAAGTCCCAGAGGACACTGGGAGAGGTTGGTCAACATGATTAGGCCATCTGTGTTTGCTAATTTGGTGCTTATCCAAGTTAGACTCCTACACTCCCACAGACCGGGATATAGGAGCGCTATCTTTCTTGATGACTATATCTCAAAGGGACAGCTCTCAGGTCCTTGAGAAAGACAGTCCTGAGTTGTAAACCTGACAAGAGTCTGAGAGATGTATATCAAAGGGACAAAGATAGAACTTGCAATTGCAAGTGTTCTGAAGTAAATCATCTAAGAAAAGGGAGGTCAGAGGCCTGTAGTCAAGAAGAAAACTGTCTAAAGTTTAGTCAAGCTACAGGGAATGTTAAAGCCTGTCTTGGCCAATTTATCAATGGAGAAATCATTAGTGATCTCGGAAAGAGCAGTTTTGGAACTCAAGGCAAGAGACTGAAGTGAGTAGGTTCAAGAGAAAAGGAAAGAAGAGGAAGAAGAGGCAGAATATAGACAGCTCTTAAGGAATTTTGCTGTATAGGAAGTAGAGAGATGACCTGATAGCTGGAGGCTGAAGTGGCAACCCAGAGAGGGTATTTTTGATGAGAGAAATAACTGCATGTGTATATGCAAATAAAACTGATCCAGGTGAGAGTGAAATATTAATCATGCTTACAAAAAAGAGGAGAAATGCTGGAGGGTATTCTTAAGTAGTCAAGAGAAATAAGTTCTAATATACAATTTAAAGGGTTGGCCTTAGCAGCACAAACTGATAATTATATTAACAGGAGGAAGGGTACAGTCTTTTAGATTCAGGGGCAGGAAGGAGGGAAGATGTATTGGTGGTAACGTGTGAAGGTCTCTTCCGTTTGCTAAAAGAGAAAGTTTGGTTTTCAGCTATGCGTAAAAATGTAGGATAAACTGATAAAAGATTAAGATGTGAGGAGAAGGTATGATACTGTTAGCTGCCCAAGAATAATAAAAACATGAATGGAGTGGAAAACATGAATTGCCGAAGCCACACTAAGGGTTAACTAAAAATTAGTGACCATAAATTTAAACTGAGACCCGTCAGCATCATTCTATGCTTTCTCCAAATTAGGTTTTACTGTTACAGGTGCAATCGAACTGTTTGTGGAGAATTAGGTTTGACCAGGATGGGATGTTTGCCATGTGAGCATGTTAAATGTGGAAACTTTGAAGATTATATGTTCATGACTACAGTTGTCCCTCAGTATCCACAGGGGATTGGTTTCAGGACCCTCAAGGATACGAAAATCCATGGATGCTCAAGTCCTTTATATAAAACAGCACAGTATTTACATGTAACCTATGCATAGCCTCCTATATACTTTAATTATTTTTAAATTACTTATAATACCTAATACAATGTAAATGCTATATAAATACAGTCATGAGTAGCAGTAACAACTCTCTCAATGGCAGATCACATATATGAAAATGATCTATACTTTTATAAATGATTATAATGGAGCTGAAAAATTCCTATTTCCTAGTGACTTCATGACCCTCATAACATCATACCACAATGCATTACTTACATGTTTGTGGTGATGCTGGTATAAACAAACCTACAGTCTCCCAGTGACATAAAAATATAACAATATAATTGTTTACAGTACATAGCACTTGATAATGATAATAATCAACTGGGTTACTGTTTTATGTATTTACCGTATTATACTTTTAATTGCAATTTTAAAGTGTATTTCTTCCTTATATAAAAAGAAGCTAACTGCAAAACAGCCTCAGGCAGGTCTTTCAGGAGATATTCCAGAAGAAGACATCATTATCATAGGAGATGACAGCTCCATGCACGTGAGTGCCTCGGAGACCTTATAGTAGGGCAATGTGATATTGATAATCCTGCCCTTTTGTAAGTCTAGGCTAGTGTTTATGTTTGTGTCTTTACTTTCAACAATGAAGAAAAAAGTTTTAAAAGTTTTAAAAAGCAAAAAAATTTTAAAGTAGGAAAATGCTTGTATAATAAGAATTTAAAGAAAAGAATATTTTTGTACTACTCTACAATGTGTTTGTATTTAAGGTAAGCGTTATTACAAATGAGCCCATGATAAAGCAGCAAATAACTTATATATAAATCCAGTATGGGGTTTCAGAAGCTGGGCTCCTAATCACTTCATTGTAGATGTCTATGAATTAAATGGCCTGCCTGCAGCTTTTCAGCACAAAATGTGGATAGATTTTAATTAACAAATTAGTTAGAAAAAACATACACCCATGAAACAAAGACTGAGAAAAACAGGTTGGTATCATTATATTATTATTCAGTGTTTACAGATTAGAAATTCACATATAGAATATAGACTAAGAGTTGTCAGAACTGATTTTAAAGCATGGGTAGTATATGAAGACAAGGAAGGAAAGCACCCCAAATGGTGGGATAGCAGTAAGTCTGGGAAATGGCCTTATTGCATTGAAGAAGAGAGTAACAGATGAGGCAGGGATAAGGTAAGATTGAGTTTGGATGGGGGCAGTGGGAAGTAAGTCTTGGAAGAGTTAGCACTGGGAATAAATTCGTGGAGCAGGGGTTTTACAGGGGATTCCTTAAGATGTAACCAACACAGTTTACTAAGCTTGATTGGTTGGTATTGTGAATCCCTTCTGATGAGTCTCTTAAGAGCAAACCACACTTGATCCCATGGGGCGTGAGGGAGCCAGCAGCCATGGGAATGTATGGAGAGGAGGGACTGTGGCCACATTATATTCATCTTTTCCCTCCCACTTCCTTAGCTCATTTTCTTCACCAACACCTAGTAGATATTTAATAAATGTTAAACAGAAGAATGAAAAAGTATTAATGGGATTTAATTATTAACTGAATAAGGTAATAAAGAACATTTTTGCCTGTTTCTTAAGTACTTATTTCCTCCTTTTATTAAATTTTTAATTTTATAATTGATATATGATAATTATATATGGTTATGGGGTACAAAGTGATGTTTCAACACATGAATACATAGCATAATGATCAAATCAGGGTAATTACCATATCCATCATTCAATGGGTAATTTAGTCTGTTTTAAAATTTTTCATAGATGCAGAAAATATTAATGTTAATGATAAAATATTGACAAGGGAAAGCAGTTAAGAAAGAATAAAAGTTTCGGCGCACCAGGATAAGTATAAAAACTGTGCTTATCAGCAATTCACTTGCATATGTCAGAATTGCTCATTAGTTGAGTAACAGAAGTCACACCTAGCAACTAAACCTGTTAAAAATAAATGATTTCTAGTCACAAATTTATTGTGCAGTGCCAGAAGAATAATGAACAGAGGTGTATCTTTCTCCTCTCTTTTTTTCCTTGTCCCTGGGTGGGAAGCATGAGAGCAACACAATAATAGCAGCAGCTGTGCTTATAAATATCTACCTCCTACTGAAATAGGGTTGTTCAGTGAGATGCAAACCTGGTGTGTAATTATATATTTACAAGGCATACATAGTAATAGCTGGATGATAAACACCAAGGAAGTAAAATGAAAAATTAAAAAAAATACTGAGTAGCGAATGTAAAGAAGCTAGAAATACTCTGCTGCTCAGTGTACCATGCACAGTCCTTTATGAATAAATTTCATGTGTGCAAATGAAGTAAGAGAAGTTAATTTGACAGCTAACAATATCAAGTGGATAAATTACCCTTTAGAAAACTGTTATGAATTTAGATAGTGTTTCTCCCAATTTTCTCAAGCTTTGGTGGGTGAAATTGTCAGACTTGGGTTTTTCTCGCTTCTAAAAATAGAATTGTAGTGATTCGTGGTTACTGAGGTGGTTTCAACTGTGTCAACTTGCTTAATCTGAAATCTGTTGTCCCAGAATTCCTTGCAGGGTTCTGCATCAGAGCAATGCGTATACAATTTGGAAAACAGAGGTAAGGTAACAGCCATTGATTGAAGTAGTTATATTTACATAAAATGACAGAAACAAGCAAAGATGCCACAGGTTCTAACTTGTCCTCCTTCTCCCTGGCTCCACGTCTAGCTTTTTTCCCTCCTGCCAGACTCACCAGCAGTGGCCTCAGGTCCATCTACAGATTATGAGTTGTGGACCTTCAGAAGCGGTTGAAGCAAAGAAATTCCCACCGATTACTTTACTTTATTAAAATAAATTTTTTAAAAAAATTGTTATTTCAATAGCTTTTGGAGTACATGTGATTTTTGGTTACATGGATAAATTAGATAGTGGTGAATCCTGAAATTTTCAGGTGCCTGTCACCCAAGTAGTGTACATTGAACATAATATGTAGTTTTTTATACCCACCCCCTACTTTCTAACCTTTCCCTTCGGAATCTCTGAAGTTCATTATATCACTCTATATACCCATAGCTTAGCTCTCACTTATAAGTGAGAATATATAGTTTTTGGTTTTCCACTCCTGAATTACTTCACTTAGAATAATAGCCTCCAGCTCCATCCAAGTTGCTGCCAAAGACATTATTTTGTTTCTTTTTATGGCTGAGTAGTATTCCATGGTGTATATATACCTATATATGAGATATTTTCTTTATCCTCTTGTTGGTCTACAAACACAGGTAGGTTCCATATCTTTGCAATTGTGAATGGTGCTACTATAAACATACGTTTGTAAGTTTCCTTTTCATATAATGACTTTTTTCCTTTGAGTAGATACTCAGTAGTGGGGTTACTGGATCAAACGACAGTTCTACTTTTAGCTATTTAAGGAATCTCCATACTGTTTTCCATAGAGGTTGTACTAATTTACATTCCCACTAGTGATGTAAAAGTGTTCCCTTTTCACTACTTCCGCATTAACATCTATTGGTTTTTGATTTTTTAATAATGGTCATTCTTGCAGGAGTAATGTGGTATCTTATTGTGGTTTTAATTTGCATCTCTCTGATTATTAGTGATGTTGAGCATTTTTCATACTTTTTATACTTTTTTTGGTCATTTGTATATCTTTTTTTGAGAAATGTCTATTCATGACCTGTGCCCACTTTTGATGGGATTATTTCTTTTTTCTTGCTGGTTTGTTTGAGTTCCCTGTAGATTATGAATGCTAGTTCTTATTGGATGTGTAGTTTGCAAATATTTTCTCCTATTCTGTGGGTTATGTGTTTACTCTGCTGATTATTTTGCTGTGCAGAAGCTTTTTAGTTTAATTGGGTCCCATTTATTGATTTTGGTTTTGTTGCATTTGTTTTTGGGGTCTTAGTCATGAATTCTTTGCCTAGGTCAATGCCTAGAAGAGTTTTTTCAATATTATCTTCTATAATTTTTGTGGTTTCAGGTTTTATAGTTAAGTCTTTGATCCATATTAAGTTGACTTTTGTATAAGGTAAGCGATAAGGATCCGGCTTCATTCTTCTGTATGTGGCTTGCCAGTTTTCCCAGCACCATTTATTAGATAGGGTGTCCATTTCCCAAGTTATGTTTTGGTATTCTTTGTCGATGATCTGTTGGCTGTACAAATTTGGCTTTATTTCTGGGTTCTCTTTCTGTTCCATTGACGTATGTGCCTACTTTTATGCCAGTACGATGCTGTTTGGCAACTATAGCCTTGTAGTATAATTTGAAGTTCAGCAATGTGATGCCTGCAGATTTGTTCTTTTTGCTTAGGATTCCTTTGACTATTCAGGCTCTTTTTTGGTTCCATATGAATTTTAGGATTTCTTATTTCTAATTCTGTGAAAAATGATGTTGATATTTTACTAGCAATTGCATTTAAATCTGCAGATTACTTTGGGCAGTATAGTCATTTTCGCAATATTAATTATTCCAATCCAAGAGCATGGGATGTGTTCTCACTTGTTTGTGTCATCAATGATTTCTTTCAGTAGTGTTTTGTAGTTCTCCTTGTAGAGATCTTTCACCTCCTTGGTTAAGTATATTCCTAGGTATTGCTGTTATTATTATTATTATTTGCAGATGTTGTACAAGAGATTGAGTTCTTGATTTGATTCTCAGCTTGGTCACTGTCAATATATGGCAGTGCTACTGATTTGGGCACATTGTTTTTGTAACCTGAGACTTTATTGAATTCATTTATCAAATCTAGGAGCCTTTTGGAGGAGTCCTTAGGATTTTCTAGTTATACGATCATATCATCTGCAAACAGTGATAGTTTGGCTTTCTCTTTTCCAATTTGGATGCCCTTTATTTCTTTCTCTTGTCTAATTTCTCTGGCTAGGACTTCCAGAACTATGTTGAATAGGAGTGGTGAAATTGGGCATCCTTGTCTTGTTCCTGCTTTCAAGGGGAATGCTTTCAACTTTTCCACATTCAGTATGATGTTGGCTGTGGGTTTGTCATATATGGCTTTTATTATTTTGAGATAAGTCTCTTCTATGCCTGGTTCATTGAGAGTTTTTAATCATAGAGGGATGCTGGATTCTGTTGAATGCTTTTTCTACATCTATTGAGATGATTATATGGTTTTTGTTCTTAATTATGTTATTTGATGTATCACATCTATTGACTTGTGTACATATGTTAAACCATCCGTGAATCCCTGCGATGAAACCCACTTGATCATGGTGTATCATCTTTTTGATGTGCTGTTGGATTCGATTTGTTAGTGTGTGTTGCTAATGTTTTGTTGAGGACATCTGCATCTATATTCATCACGGATATTGGTCTGTAGTTGTTTATGTTATGTCCTTTCCTGGTTGTGATATCAGGATGATACTGGCTTCATAGAATGATTTAGGGAGGATTCTCTCTCAATCTTTTGGAATAGTTTGAATAGGATTGGTATCAATTCTTCTTTGAACACCTGGTAGAATTCATCTGTGAATCCATCTGGTCCTGGGTTTTTTGTTGGCAATTTTTTTGTTACTGATTCAATCTTGCTGCTTGTTATCTGTCTGTTGGGGTTTCTACTGAATCCTGATTTAATCTAGGAGGGTTGTAAGTTTCCAGGAATTAATTCATTTCCACTAGGTTTTCCAGTTTGTGTGCCTAAAGGTATTTGCAGTAGTCTTGAATGATCTTTTGTATTTCTGTGGTGTCAGTTGTAACGCCTATAGTTTCATTTTCATTTTTAATTGAGCTTATTTGGATCTCCTCTCTTCTTTTCTTCATTAATATCACTAATGGTCTATCAATTTTATTTATCTTTTCAAAGAACTAGCTTTTGTTTCATTGATCTTTTGTTGTTTTTTGTTATTCTCTGCCAATCTTTGCTATTTCTTTTATTCTACCAGCTTTGGGTTTAGTTTGTTCTTGTTTCTCTAGTTCCCTGAGGTGTGACATTATGTGTCGATTTGTGCTTTTTCAGACTTTTCAATGTTGGCATTTAGCACTATAAAATTTCCTCTTAGCAATGCTTTTGCCGTATCCCAGAGGTTTCAATAAACTGTGTCATTATTATCATTCAATTCAAAGAATTTTTAAGTTCCCTCTGGATTTATTTGTTAACTCAGAAATCTTTTGGGGCAGATTATTCAATTTCCATGTATTTGTACGATTTTGAGTTTGGAATTGATTTCTAGTTTTATTCCACTGTGGTCTGAAAAGATAATTGATATGATTTTGATTTTTTAAAGTTTATTAAGACTTGTTTTGTGGCCTATCATATGGTCTATCTTGGAGAATATTCCATGTGCTAATGAAAAAAAAAAATGTATATTCTGCGGTTCTTGCTTACTTACTGCCCCAAGGTAAGCATCTAGTACTTTCCCAAAACCCTCTTATTGCTCCTCCATCCTTCAGGAGGAAACACCACCCTCCTGGATTCTTTCTCGACGTGTAACCTGGGGCCCTGGAGCTGGCCCTGTAAATGATAGGGGATCAAAACCAGGTCCCGTTGCTACCAGGGGGAGCTGAAGTGGTAAGACCACATGCTTAGGTATAAAGTTCTGTAAATACCTGTTAAGTCCATTTGTTCTGGAATCTGGTTTAAGTCCATTATTTCTTTCTGCCTTGATGATCTCTCTAGTGCTGTCAGTGGTATGTTAAAATCTCCCACTATTATTGTGTTGCTGTCTATCTCATTTATTTGGTCTAGTAGTAATTGTTTTAGAAATCTGGAGCTCTGTTGAGTGCCCATAAATTTAGGATTGTAATATCTTCTTGCTGCATTGATCCTTTTATCATTATATAATAACCTCCTTTGTTTTTTGGTTTTTTTTTTTTAACTGCTGTTGCTTTGAAGTCTGTTTTGTCTGATAAAAGAATAGCTATTCCTGCTCACTTTTGGTTTCCATTTGTGTGGAATATCTTTTTCCACCCCTTTACCTTGAGTTTATATGAATCCTTCCATGTTACCCGAGTCTCTTGAAGACCACAAATATTTGATTTGTGATTGTTTTATATCCTTTCTGCCATTCTACATCTTTAAAGTGGAGCATTTAGGCCTTTTACATTTAATGCTAATATTGAGATGTGAGGTACTGCTCTTTCATCATGTTAATTGTTACCCAGATAGTTTGTTGTTGTTGTTGCTATGTTATTGTTTTATAGGCCCTGTGAGTTTCAGGCTTTCAAGAGGTCCTATTTTGCTGCATATCAAGTTTTTGTTTCAAGATTTAAAACTCTTTTTAACAGGTCTTGTAGTACATACTTAGTTGTGACAAATTCCCTCAGCATGTATTTGTATGAAAATGACTTTATTTCCCCTTTATTTATGAAACTTAATTTTGCTGCTGTATACAAAGTTCTTGGCTGACAGTTATTCTGTTTAAGGAGACTGAAGATAGGACCACAATCCCTTTTGGCTTGTAAGATTTCTGCTGAGAAGTACGCTGTCAGTCTGATCGGTTTTCTTTATAGATTACCTGATGCTTGTTTCTTTCTGCTTTTAGAATTATTTCTTTCACATTGACATTAGATAGCCTTGTGACTATATGACGTGGTAAAGATCTTTTTGCAATGAATTTCCCATGAGTTATTTGAGCTTCCTAGATTTGGATATCTAGATCTCAAGCCAGGCACAGGAAGCTTTTCTCAATTCTTTCCTCATATAACTTTTCCAGATTTATTGTTTTCTTTTCTCTTTCAGGAACACCAGTGATTCATAGGGTTTTCTGTCAGGCTTCTGAGCCCAAGCCTGCACATATACATCCAGATGGTCTGAGGCAACCGAAAAGTACAAAAGAAGTGAAAAAGTCAGCTCCTTTCTTAACTGATTGACAAAGCTTACAACATTCCATTATAATTTGTTCCTGCCCTGTCCCAGCTGATTGATCAATCAACCTTGTGACATTCTTCTTCTGGAAAATGAGTCTTATGATCTCCCCACCGTGCACCTCATGATGCCCACTCCATCCACAACAGAGAAACTCCCTTTAACTGTAACTTTCCACTGCTTACCCCAGTCCTATAAAGCTGTCCCATCCCTAACTCCCTTCATTGACTCATTTCTCGGACTCAGCCCACTGGCACCCAAATGAATAAACAGCCTTGTTGCTCACACAAAGCCTGTTGGTGGTCTCTTCACACGGACATGCATATTTTCCATTTTACATAATCCTACTTTTCTTGGAGACTTTGCTCATTTCTTTTGATTCATTTTTCTTCATTTTCATCTGACTGGGTTAATTCAAAAGCTTGTTTTCCACTTCTGAAATTCTTTCTTCTACTTGTTCTATTGTTAATACCTTCCACTGCATTTTATAAATCCCTAAGTGTGTCTTCCATTTCAAGAAATTCTGATTGATTTTTCTTTATGATAGCTATCTCTCTAGAAAATTTTTCATTCATATCCTGAACTGCTTTTTAATTTCATTATAATGGTTTTCACCTTTCTCTCATATTTCATTGAGTAGCTTGATAACCAACTTTCTGAATTCTTTAGTATTTCAAAGTTTTCATCTTGGTTCGCATACATTGTGATCTTTTGGAGGTGTTACAGAATCCTTTTTTGTCATATTACGAAAGTTACTTTTCTGACTCCTTCTCAATTGAGTAGACTATTTCTTCTAATTATTCTTGAATTTATATTTGATTTGACTGTTTTTTAAAATTTCTTTTTTCCCCTAATCATGTAATTTTAATGCTGATGGTCTATTACAGCCTAAATCTGTTCTTGGTGATTTCAACGATAAAGACTCTGTTGAGTTCCTTGGCTACAGACAGTCTTTTTATAAATGGTTTTCTCATATGCTGCTTATAGTAGCAATGTGCTCAGTGTGTGAGCAAGTTTACTGTTGCCTATGAGGTTGGAATGTTAGTAGTCTCTTAGAGCTTATTTAATTCCCCCATGGCATGTACTCCTTTATTTATTAATTTTTCCCCAGTATTTTATTTAGTGGTTTTATGGTCCAGGCTTCAGGACAGTAGGGGAGATGTCCCTGGGTAGGAACCAACTGGAGCTAAAGCAGGTGGGTAAATGCAATACCCAGTGATGAACAGATGTCACAGCCTTGACAGAAGTGACTGGAGGAGCTCTCCATGAGTCACACTGAGGTCGTGTCAGGAGAAAGGGTGGAAGCCACCTAAGTTCCCCTAACAGTTCGATAGGAAAGCTATCCACCCCTCAGACACACTCCTGCCTCAGCTCTCTGGCTATTCAGATTAGACAAGCACCTCTTTTCATCTGTAGGAATGTGGATGTTCCAAGTAGTGGGGAATTGTGACTTTGTCTCTCGTGCAATCCTGAACCTGGAGAGTGTTCCTCCAATGGGGATGCAGTACCCCGACATGTTCCAGAAAGACTATAGTTGCATTGCACCTACGCAGAGTTCCTGTGATAGAAGCCCCAACTGTGTCTGCTGTGGTGGGTAAGTGGGGAAAGATGTCCCCTACTCTAAGACCCTTCATGTGCACTAGGCATATCAGACTGTTGAGTTAGAGCTGCAGACTTGCCCTGCTGAGCCAAGCACTGCAACTGTACCTCTGCTGAAAGAAACTTCCCACCAGTGCAAAGATCTGGTGCTCACATTCTACTGTCCAGATTCCTTTGTCCCACAGGGTGTTCTTTTGATGTGGTACACTGCCCCTTCCCCTAGGAGTGGGAGTCCGTGGGATCCAGACTACTGTCAGTGTCATTGCTCCTCTGGGTCTAGCTGCCCAGCAAAGTTACTACATTCAAGGCTGGTGCTGGCGAATGTCTCCAACGGATCCAGTGAAGTGACCTTTCCTCAAGTCTCCCAGCAGTGGGTAGCAGCATCAGTTCTAATGAGGGTGGCAATGGAGTGACATAGACTCTCTGAGATACTTTAGTAATAGATAACCTTAGTTTGTTGGCTTTCTTGTATGCTGGTTGTAGTAGTAATGAACTGGTCATGTGGAAAGACTCAGGACCTTCTGGTTAGCCAGAGTGATGCAGACAGTGGTGATAGCTGAGGTCTCACAGCCATTTTCTCCTTCCTGGAAGCAGTGTTATTCTACCAGGAGATGCTGTAATGGACTGTGTTGGTTGGCCTCCAGCCAGAAGGTAGTGCTTGCAAAACAGCACCACCTGAGGTGGTACCAGTGAGATTTTTGCTTGCCTTATGTCACCCAGGAGGGTAACGGTTTTTCAGGCAAATGGGTGGGGCCATAAATCTCCCAAAAGTTTTTGTCCTTTGTGTTAAGCTACAAGGGTGGGTGTCAAGGCAAAGTCAGGGGCTGGGTCAAGCAGGTTTGTGCTCTGACTCTCAGCACGCAGGGCAGCAGCCCCTGTGGGTGTCAGTGGATGGGGGTGATTCTCAGGTCACTGGGTTGATGATTCAGAGGGAAGTGCTGCTGGCTGTGCTGCACAGAAGACTTCACATGGGGAGTAGGGTGTAGCAGTCAGCAATAAGCTCTACACAGATTCCATGCACTTGGTGAGGCATACCCTGTTCCTGCAGTGTTCTACTAGCGGCAGCAAGCTAAGTTCCTGGCAGCCTGCACTCAGAACTCCCAACTGACCCAGGTCATAAGCTTTCCATCAGAGATAGCAACCTTGGCTTTTAGTGAGGCCACACCCCTCCCCATTCACCTACAAAGCTGGAAGCTGGCTTCTGCACCTGCATTCCTGGATGCAGCGCTCCCCCAACCCACCTTCCCACCCCTCTCTTCTCCCCACCCTCACCGCAGTCGCCACCCCAACTACCCAGTCCTGGCCAAGGGAGTTCATTCCCACCTGAGGTTTTATCGTGAAACCCAGTTGGGGGCTTCTTTCAACCTGTGATCACTGCTTGAATTATTTTTTGGCTGACCTCCACAGGGTTCCCTGTGAGGAACAATAAAGAATGGTTTCCCTTCGTCTGCACTGTTGATTGGGAGCACACACAAGGGTCTTCCCAACACTGCTCCTACTTTTATGTTCCATGACCCTCCCCAAGCTGGTGCCTGCTCTGGATAGAGTTAAGGCCTTCCCCTGTGGTCAGGACTTTGAAGCTCCCAGTTGGGGTGTGTATCCTGGAGGCAGTCTCTCCCCGTCTCTCACGCAGGACTCAGAGCCCTTCATCTAACTCATGGTGTAGGCTGTAGCCTGATACTTCCTTCAAAGGGCCTGTGGATTTCTTCAGTTTTCCTGTTCAATTCCTGTGTCGCTTCTGGAAAAAAAGCTCACAGCGTGAATCTCCACACACTATTTTGTCCTTCCAAGTGGGGGAGAAATGCTAGAAATGCCCCTAATCCATGTTGCAAAAAAGAAAGAAAAAATCTAAAATATAATTTAATAAATTAATATGCATACATTTTAAGTGTAGTTCAATGAGTTTTGACAAATATATGCACCCATTTGTATACATGCATATGCCTACCTTTACAAATGAGATATTAATTTGATATTTCTACCACCCAGAAAGCTCCCTTCTCCATTTGTAATCAATGCCTCACGTCCCCATCCGCAGAAAACCACTGATCAGACTTCTATTACTCTAAATTCATTTTTCCTATTCTAGAACTTTGTTTTATATATTATCATCATATATTAAGTACTATTTTGCAGTTGGCTTCTTTTGCTCAGTATGTGTTTGAGGTGTGTCCATGTTGTATTCATCAGTAGTTCATTCCTTTTTTTTTTTTTTTTTTTTTGCTTTGAGTAGTATTCCATCATATGAATATGCCACAATTTGTTTATTCATTCATCTATATTTGGCTTGTTTCTGGTTTTCGGATTTACAAACAAACAATTCTAAACATTTCTCTGTTTGTCTTTATGTGACGTGTTTTCACACATTTACGCACATACAGAAGAGTGGAACTACTAGGTCATATATAGAGAGCGTATATTTAAATATCCACTCACATGTAGAGAGTGTATATTTAAATTAACCATGGCCAATTTTTTTCTAAAGTGGTTGTACTGTTTTATACTCCCACCAGCAATGTGTGAGAGTGCCAATTATTTCACATTCACTCCAACACGACACTAAATCTTTTTAGTATTAGCCATAACAGATGGTCTCAAATCATACTTCATGTTGGCTTTAATTTATATCTCCTAATGACTAATAGTATTTTCATATACTTGTTAACCATTAGTATCTTCTTTTTTGAAAAGTCTATTCTAATTTGTTGGGTTTTTTAATTTTTTAAATTAAATTATTGAGTTATAGGAATTCATTTTACATTTTGGATATTTATTCAGACTTATGTACTACAAATATTTACCTCTAGTCTGTGGCTTACCCTTTTATTTTCTTAATGATATCTTTTGAAAAGTTTTAAATTTAGGCAAAATTCAATTTACCTTGTTTTATTGTTTTATAGCTAGTGTTTTTTATATCCTGTCTGAAAAGATCTTTGCCTAATGTAAAATTGCAAGGTTTCTTCCCATGTTTTGTTTCTAGAAGTTTCATCTTTTTTAACTTTTATATTTGGGCCTATGATCAGTTTCAAATTTTATATATATATATATATATATATAATATATATATATATGATATGATATGATTGAGATATGCTGGAGGTTTACTTTTTCTGGGTGAATAATCTGTTTTTCCAGTACTATTTGTTGAAGAGTATTTTTACAAAAAATATGTTAGAATTTTGACTGAGATTATGATGCATCTATAGATCTATTCAGGGAAAAGTGACATCTTAAAAATACTAAGTCTTGCAATCCATAAATATATGATATAGCTCTCCATTTATTTAAAAAATTTTCCAATTTCCCTCAGCAACATTTTGTATTTTTCAGTGTAGAAATCTGAATATCTTTTGGTAAGTTTATTTCTCTGAGAATTTTGTTTTTCAATGCTAGATTTTCAGACAGTTTCTAGAAGGATTTTTGTTTCTTTTTATGTTCTTTGTCTTTCAGGTTCCTTAGAACTGCAAATAAAGTCAATTTTACTTCTTCCTTTCAATCTGTATGTCTATTCTCTCACTTTCTTGCTTTATTAGACTGGCTAGGAATTCTACTATGATGTTGAATAAAAGTGGCAAAAGCAGACATCCTTGCCAGGAAAATCCTGGTCTTAAGGAAAAACGCGCACTATTTCACAATTAATATGTGTTGCTATAAGAATTTTTATAGATTTTCTCTATAACATTTCCTTAGATATAGAAGAAGTTTCCTTCTATTCCTAGTTTTGGGAGTCTTTATCATGTATGTTTATTGAATTTTGTCAAATTCTTCTGCATCTATTGATATGATCAATTTTTTTTCTCCTTTATCTGCTAGTGTAGTGAATCATTGCATCAATAGTTTTCAAATTTTCAAGCAATCTTGTGTTCCTTGGATAAACTTCACTTGATCATAGTGTATTGACATTTTTATATAATTCTAGATTTTGTTTGCTAATGTATTGTTGAGGACTTTGTGTCTGTGGTCAGGAGGGATATTGATCTGTAATCGTCTTTTTCATACTTTTTGTGAGGCTTGTTGTCAGGGTTGTGTCAGTTTCATAAAACAAGTTTAGTTGGTTTCCTCTGTGTTTTCTGAAAGATACTGTGCCAGTTGGTAATATCTCCTTGAATGTTTTAGAGCATTATCAGAGAAGTCATTTACAACTGAAGTATTTTCATAAAGCTTATTTATTGAAAATTAAGTTTCTTTAAGCAATATGGAGCTCTTCCCATTTTTATATTTCTTCCTGAGGCACTTTTAGTAAATTGTATTTTTTAATACAATCAAACATCCCTTCATGATAAAAATCCTCAACAGATGAGGCATGGAAAGAACATATTTCAAAATAATAAACACCATCTATGACAAACCCACAGCCAATAGCATACTGAGTGGTCAAAAGCTGGAACCATTCCCCTTGAGGACTGGAACAAGACAAGGATGCCCAATCTCATCATTCCTACTAAAAGTCCTAGCCAAAGCAATTAGGCAAGAGAGAGAAATAAAAAGTGACCAAAATTGGAAAAGAGGAAGTCAAACTCTTCCCTGGCAATATGACTGTATACCTTGAAAACCCTAAAGACTCCACCAAAAGGCTTCCAGTACTGATAAATGGCTTACGTAAAGCTTCAAGATACAAAACAAATGCACAAAAACAAGTAGCATTTCTATAAACCAATAATGTCCAGGCTGAGAGTCAAATCAACAATGCAATCCCATTTACAACAGCCACACTGAAAATGAAATATTTAGAAATACAGCTAACCAAGGAGGTGAAAGATTTCTACAAGGAGAATTACAAAATACTGTTAAAGAAATCAAAGACTACACGAATAAATGGAAAAACATTCCATGCTAAAATGAGCATACTGCCCAAAGAACTTTGCAGATTCAATGCTATCCTTATTGAACTACCAGTGTCATTTTTCATGGAATTAGAAAGAGCTATTCTAAAATTCATATGGAACCAAAAAATATCCCCAAGAGTCAAAGCAATCTTAAACAAAAAGAACAAAGCTAGAGGCATCACACCTGACTTCAAACTATATTACAAGGCCATAGCAACCAAAACAGTATGTATACAAAAACAGACACAAAGGCCAAAGGAACAGAATAGAACATCCAGAAATAAAGCTGTACACCTCCAACCATCTAATCGTCAACACACTTGACAAAAATAAGCAATGGGAAAGAAGAATTTCTGTTCAATAAATGGTGCTGGGATAACTGGCTAACCATATGCAGAGGAATGAAACTGGGCTCCAACCATATACAAAAAATAACTCAAGATGGATTAAAGACCTAAATGTAAAACGTAAAACTATAAAAAGCCTAGAAGTAAATCTAGGAAATGCACGTCTCAATATTGACCTTGGCAAGGAATTTATAACTAAGTCTTCAAAAGCAATTGCAACAAAAACAAAAAATTGATTAGTAACACCTAATTAAACTAAAGAGCTTCTGCACAGCAAGAGTGCTATCAACAGAGTAAACAGACAGCCTACATAATGGTAGAAAATACTTGCAAACTGCATCCAACAAGGGTCTAATACCCAGAATCTATAAGGAACTTAAATCAAAAAGTAAAAACCAAATATCCCCACTAAAAGTGGGCAAAGGACAGGGATAGGCACTTCTCAAAAGAAGACATACAAGTGGCCAACAAACATATGAAAAAAGGCTCCACATCACTAATCATCAGAGAAATGCAAATCAAAACCACAATGAGATACCATCTTACACCAGTCAGAATGGTTTTTGCAAAACAGTCAAAAAATAACAGATGTTGGCAAAGCTGAGGAGAAAAGGAGACACTTATACACTGTTGATGGGAATGAAAATTATTCCAGCCACTGTGGAGAGCAGTTTGGAAACTCCTCAAAGAACTAAGAATTGAACTACCATTCAACCCAGCAATCCCATTACTGGATATATTCCCCCCCACCAAAAAAAAAATCATTCTATCAAAAAGACACATGCACTCATGTGTTCATCGCAGCCCTATTCACAATAGCAAAAATATGGACTCAACCCCGGTGCCCATCGACAGTGGACTAGATAAGGAAAATTTGGTACCTATATGTCACGAAATACTATGCAGCCATAAAAAAAGGATGAAATAATGCCTTTTGCAGCAACATGGGTGGAACTGGAAGCCACTGTCCTAAGCAAACTAACACAGAAACAGAAAACCAAATACCACATGTTCTCACTTATAAGTGGGAGCTAAACATTGAATACATATGATATAAAGATAGCAACAATAGATGAGGAAGAGACAAACTACCTACTGTGTGGTATTTGGAAAAAATGCCTACTATGTGGGTGATCAGTTCACTCATACCCCAAACTTCAGCATCACACAATTTACCTTTGTTACAAATATACATATGTACACCCTGATTCTAAAATAAAAGTTGAAGAAAAGGAATGAAAATAACAATACAGCAATAAAAATACAAACAAAAAATACAGTAGAACAATGTTTTACATAGTATTCACATTGTATGTGGTATTATAAGTAATCTTGAGATTAAAGTATATAGGAGGATGTGCATAGGTTCTTTGCAAATACTACACCATTTTATATAAGGGACTTGAGTACCTGTGGATTTTGGTATCCCCAAGCATCCTAGAACCAACCCCCATGGACACCAAGAGATGAGTGTATGCCTTTAATGGCAATTTGAAAACTTTGAAATTTGTCATCATTACATAAGTCTTTGTTCATAATTAAGTTCTAAGTTTACAGGGTTGATTTGGTCCCAGTTTAGTCTGTTTTTAAATATAAGATTCTATTTTTAAACATAAGATCCTAAGTGAAAGAGTAACAGGTAAAATTGGAGCCTTTTTCTGGAAAGCTTTCTTGGTATAGTTCAATGAAATCGAGAAAATGAATGACTCTAATCGCTGGATTGCAAATTATTTTGTAAAACCAGTGATTTCCAGTTCTTTGTTTTAACAAAATTGAAGAAGGACCTAATCAATTCTGATGGGAGCACAAGAAGACCCATCCTAAAAATGTCAAGTCTTCTTCACTGGCCACCTCCTGTCCTTCCTTATTCAATGGGCCGATGTACGAACTGACAAAGGCATTAGGGATGGTGGCCATGTGTGAGATCAGCACTATGATCTGACCTAGCTACCATCAATGCTAACTGCCCAACCTGCCAACTTACAGGCCAGGTCAATGCTAAGACCCTGAAATGTCACTATGTCTGGCAGGAACATCCAGATACCTTGCTGTAGATTTATTACATTAAAACTTCCCATCATGTAGGATACAGTGTTTCATCCTTATAGGATTACATACATTTTCTTGGCAAAGATTGCCCTCTCTGGCTGCAGCACTTCTTCCAGCACCACTATTTCTGGACTTTTAGTAGTAAAGAAGCTGAGATTTTTTTTCCCACTCTTACCCATGACAGGTTGAGGGCTGTTCCCAGGGACATTTACTGTTTAGCATTTCTGGTTTGCTTTGCTCAGAAGACCAAGAATATTCTTGCAAACAGAGAAAGTCCTCTGGATAAGAGTGGCAGTTATTTGAAATAGGAAGTCATTAATAAACCTAGAAATGGTGAATGCCTAAGAGATGTGGGCAAGACACAAATAGTGTCTACTAGAAATAAGTTTCAGTTTTCTAACACATTATTTTTGTGGTAACATGGATCATAAGAATTTGTAAGAATTGTTTTTAGAAAATGGAATGAAAAAAATTAGAGCCATT
This sequence comes from Chlorocebus sabaeus, assembly GCF_047675955.1. Classification (NCBI taxonomy): domain Eukaryota; kingdom Metazoa; phylum Chordata; class Mammalia; order Primates; family Cercopithecidae; genus Chlorocebus; species Chlorocebus sabaeus. The sequence continues at coordinate 69,419,923 of NC_132910.1, forward strand.
CATAGTATTGCAAAAGAGGTATAATCAAACACTTTAAAACTTATAATTTCTTGAAACTATTCTATATCTGGGATAACCCAAATACCAACAAATAAAACTGAAATTAAAGAGTTGGATTTTCAGGTTAGTTCATGCTGTTATAAATGGCAGTATCTTCTTTCAAAGGCTGAAAAATACTCCATTGAATACATATACTACAATTTCTTTTTCACTTAAATAAAGCATACTGAATATTTACTATTTTGTTATACTAACAGCTTATTTTTTATTTAATATTGGGTTTTTTGTTTGCTTTTTACGTGCTTTGTTGTTTTATCCTCTTTATTTTTGTTTTTCCTTTTTTCTGTTTGGAAGGAATTAGAAATCTGAATACTATCTTCAATTATAAAATGGAGATTTGGGTGATAAACTATTTTATCTCTAAGATCTTTTACAGATGTTATATTTTATAATTTTACAAATAGTGAAATATACATAGTATTAAAAATTATGAATAAACAAAAAGGCAATCAGTAGCCACATAATTAAAAGAGTTGTATTGTGACATGCTCAAGTTAGTTTAAAACTATTAACAAAATATTCAGGAAAACACTATATTATAACATGATAGCCTAAAAGTATTCTCCCAAGACTTTTATTTATTTATTTATTTTAAATTACTGTGAGAAAAATGAGGAATAAAAGGAGTATCTGTTTAGGCCAGGCACGGTGGCTCACGCCTGTAATCCCAGCACTTTGGGAGGCCCAGGCGGGCAGATCACGAGGTCAGGAAAAGGAGACCATCCTGGCTAACATGGTGAAACTCAAGTCTCTACTGAAAGCACAAAAAATTAGCCGGGCGAGGTGGCGGGCGCCTGTAGTCCCAGCTACTCTGGCGGCTGAGGCAGGAGAATGGCGTGAACCTGGGAGGCGGAGCTTTCAGTAGCCAAGATGGAGCCACTGCTCTCCAGCCTGGGCGACAGAGCGAGACTCCATCCCCCGCCCCCCAAAAGAAACAAGAGTATCTGTTTAAAAACAAGCCCAGTTACTATTAGTAAAGAAGCAAGGGCAGTGATGAAAAGTGAAATGTTTTTTCTTATAAATTAATTTTTCCATAATGGAAACTGAGATAAAAGAGAATGATGAGCACCTCATTTTGTCTTCAGTTCTTAGCTCCAAAGACATTATTTCCAGCATTCAGCATTTGTTTTTCAGCTAATACAGGGAGTTGACTCCATTCTGCTCTTATCAATAAATCATTAAATGGAAAAGCTATTGTCAGAATGAGAGAAAACTGCAAGTGTAGTGATACAGTACAGCCAATGGTATTAGGAGATGTAAGTTCTAGTTCTGGTTGTACCATATAATAATCTTGGTCCTCCTGGGCTTCTTTTCATTATTAATTCAACAGAGATAATAATACCACTTACGGCACAGCATTCTTTTAAGTCAAAAGAGACAATATATGTGAAAAGACCTTGAAAGCTGTAATATGAGTTAGTTGCTGCAATTGTTCATAAGCCTGTGAGTCAGGATTCTCTTGTTTAATCCTAGAGGCTATGCAGTCAGTAGGAGAAAAATGAAAATTGCAGAATGGCTTTGGTTTGGTTAGTAATGATTTTCCCATTACTAACCAAAATATACAGCAAAGGAATAGTACAATAAGAAAAGAATTTTTCGGTCTTCAGAGTCAAGAAGTCAAGATAAGGTTACTAGACATTGCAGTTTTTCTAGTGTTTTGGTGTATAAATGCTCCTCAACTTACAATGAAGTTACTTCCCAAGAAACTCATCATAGATTAAAAATATTTTAAGTAGAAAATGTATCTAATATGCCTAACCTAATGAGCATCATAACTTAGCCTAATCTACCTTAAACATGCTCAGAATACTTACGTTAGCCTGTAGTTGAGCAACAGCATCTAACGCAAAGCCTATTTCCCAATAAAGTGTTAAATATCTCATGTAACTTATTGAATACAGTACTGAAAGTGAAAAACAGAATGCTTGTAGAGGTACCATTCTAAAGTTGAAACCATTATAAGTCATGGGCAATCTATAATTATTAACAACACCCCATTTTTTTTTGCTAAAGGTGTCCCGCTTATTCAGTAAATTACATACCCACCATAGGGTGCTAATAGGTGCTAATAATGTGCTGTCTCAGCAGCGGGTTCATGTAGCAACAGTGTGAAACTCTCCAATGTTCTAGGTATATAAGGTGCAACCAAATTTTACTCCCAACTCCCTTCTGGAGAGAATGATGAAACCAGCTAAAAGAACAAGCTGATTATTGGACTCATCGATATGTATTCTAAAAAGCATGAATACTGTGGTTGAAGTTTCTAACTGTCCACCAAAATCCATTTTCCTCTTCTGCCATAGAATAGTTGTATCTATGACAGGGCTGCCAACTAGGGAATATATTTCTTTGCATCCCTTATGCCAGGTGTTGTCATTTGCCTAAGTTTCTACTAATGAAATGTTAGTAGGGGTGATGTGTGTCTATTCTAGGCCTGCCTGAAAAACATGTACATGCCTCATGGTCTTCCCCTTCCCACAGGTATAATCCATGACACCTCAGCTTTCATGGTACTGATGACCATCACATGACAGAAAGAAGCATCTGTGCAGAGCAGAGCTGACTGTTGCTCTAGGTCACTCACCTCAGACAGTCCATTAAGAGAGAAACTAGTGTTTAAGTCATTATGTTTTTAGGCCTTTTTGTTACAATAGCCCCACTTCACCTGAGCTAACATAGAGAGCTCTGAATACATCTTTGGAAATAAAGTGCAAGGGCAAAGGCAGACGAAGGAGGAAACTAGGAATATGAGGCTTTTGAAGAGACTTGCCTGTTGAGGAAATAAGGGACAAATGTGACCTAGGGAGCCAGCTGACTGGCCTGAGTGAATTCCTCACTGTCTCCATCCATTCGCTGTGTCCACAGTGAGGAGAAACTGGCTTCTCCCTCACACTGGCGCACGGTCAGGAAATGACAGTTGTGCCTAAGAGCTCACTTTTACTTGCAGAGTTCTCAAAATAATTCAAAAGAAGTGTCCTAGATTTCCAACTGATCATTCACACACACACACATACACACACCACCACCACCACCAAAAACAACAACAACAATTCAACTCCATCTTTCACTGCTTTCTGTTGTCCACTGCCAAAGGGACTGACCTTACATAGCCTGGAGTTCTGACTCACTGACTCACATGGATAGAGGGATCACACTAAATCCTGGTTGACATAAGCACATACATAAAATCCACAAGCCATTTAAGGGAACACACTGGGAGGAGGTATAATAAACTGAACAAACAGAACTGGTGTTCTGATGATACTGAGCTACTGAAAAATGCACAAGGGAATTGCAATATAAATATCATAAGAATGGCTAAATAGTTACAATTAGTAAACATAATGCTTTTTCAAAATAAAAAACATGGTTTCTGTATTTAAGATTCACTCACGCAATTAAAAAAGAGAATAATCAGCCAGGCGCAGTGGCTCACGCCTGTAATCCCAGCACTTTGAGACGCCAAGGCGGGCAGATCACGAGGTCAGAAGATCTAGACCATCCTGGCTAACACAGTGAAGCCCCATTTCTACTAAAAATAAAAAATAAAAAAAATTAGCCAGGCATGGTGACGGGCGTCTGTAGTCTCAGCTACTCGGGAGGCTGAGGCAGGAGAATGGCGTGAACCAGGGAGGCAGAGCTTGCAATGAGCCGAGATCGTGCCACTGCACTCCAACCTGGGTGACAGTGCGAGACTCTGTCTCAAAAAAAGAGAAAAAGAATAATCACTCCTAAACATTAAATTAGTGTGCATAAAATTCAAGCAGAATACATATGCCATAACTCAAAGGGGAAAACAAATTTTAAAAATGAATGAAATATTAAGCCTGGAAGAAAGGAGATTTATTGTATAAATCATCAAGTAATAGAAAGACAAAACAGTAACACAAACAATGTAGAATTAAAAGTAACTATAAACTAGATATACAAAGAACATAATTAAGGGTAGATATAAACCAGGAGCTATGGAACAAAAAACCATGAATAGGCTGAATACTGCTATCATAATTCAATGACCCTCAGACTGAGTTAGAATCAAAGTTCCAGTCAGAGAACAGGAAGATAAATAGAGGAAGTCCTACATAATACACTGTATATTTTTAATAGAAATCATCAGTGGAAAAAACAAGAGGCTTTTGTTGGAAAAAAAAAAAAAAAAGGCTGTCAAAAAGAAAAATATCTAAAACAAAATGATTTTTTTAAGTATACAAATAAAGACATTGATAAAAAATAAATGGTAACAACAGGAAAACAGAACTGTGGCATTGTCAATACAGTGTAAAACAGAACTCAGGTACAAACAACTAACTTATATAAAGGATTTTTAGTAACAATAAAACATAAATTCCCAAAATTGATATAAAGATACAAACACATATATACCTAATAACAAAGAAATAAAATCAGACTAAATATTTGACAAAATTGATAAACTTGTGAAATATTGCTGGAGTAATGAGAATAAAAGCAATGATCATGGTTTTCTAACAGCAAAAATTTGCAAACACGGTTTTGCTTTCCTTTGCTTATGAGACTATTTAACTCAATTTAGCTATTTATTATGCACAGACTACATGCAAGACATTGGTCTAGGAATGATGTTCAGGTAGTTAAACATTGATGTAAATTATGAGAACGTTGCTCCTGTTTAACTTTCACAAACAAAAAAATCTATAAATTGAATTTGATGTGATATACTTAAAATAGTAATGAGTTCAAAAATTATATCAATTGACTTATTAATAAGAAGAAATAGTGAAGCATTTAAAAGCTGAAAGAATATCCAATTGCTTCTCATAACTTCCTTTTTACTTGGCTAATAGAGATCAATGCAATAGAAAATGTTGGGACCGTTTATATAGTTAATAAAAGGAATTCCTGCATTTAGTATAGGATAACTCATTGTGCTTCACTTTACTATATACTTATCAGATACCACAATTTGTACAAAATGAAAATTTGCAGCAACTTGTGTCAGGCAAGTCTATTGAAGTCATTTTTCTTTTTTTATTCTTTTTCACTCTTTTTCTTTTTTATTTCTCTTAACATAAAATAAAATAAGATACATGTGCAAAACGTGCAGGTTTGTTACATAGGTATACGTGTGCCATGGTGGTTTGCTGCACCTATTAACCCATCGTCTAAGTTCCCTCCCCTCACCCCCAACCCCCAACAGGCCCTGGTGTGTGTTGTTCCCCTCTCTGTGTCCATGTGTTCTCAATTTTCAACTCCCACTTATGAGTGCGAACAGGCAGTATTCAGTTTTCCGTTCCTGTGTTAGTTTGCTGAGGATAATGGCTTCCAACTTTATCCATGTCCCTACAAAGGACGTGATCTCATTCCTTTTTATGGCTATACAGTATTCCATGGTGTATATGTACCAAGTTCTCTTTATCCAGTCTATCATTGATGTGCATTTGGGTTAGTTCCATGATTTTCCTATTGTGAACAGTGTTGCAATAAACATATGTGTGCATGTGTCTTTATAGTAGAAGGATTAATATTCCTTTGGGTATATACCCAGTAATGGGATTGCTGTGTCAAATGGTATTTCTTGTTCTAGATCCTTGAGGAATCGCCATACTATCTTCTACAATGGTTGAACTAATTTACATTCCCACCAACTGTGTAAAAGAGTTTCTATTTCTCCACAGCCTTGCCAGCATCTATTGTTTCCTAACTTTTTAATAATCGCCATTCTAACTGGCATGAGATGGTATCTCTTTGTGGTTTTGATTTGCATTTCTCTAAAGATTAGTGATGTTGAGCTTTTTCTCATATGCTTATTGGCCACGTAAATGTCTTCTTTTGCAAAGCGTCTATTCGTATACTCAGCCCACTTTTTGATGGGGTTGTTTGTCTTTTTCTCTTAAAGTTTCCTGTAAATTCTGGATATTAGATGCTTGTCAGAAGGGTAGATGCAAAAATTTTCTCCTATTCTGTAGGTTGCCTGTTCCCTCTGATGAGAGTTTCTTTTGCTGTACAGAAGCTCTTTAGTTTAATTAGATCTCATTTGTCAATTTTGGCTTTTGTTGCAATTGCTTTTGGCATTTTCATTATGAAGTCTTTTCCATGCCTATGTCCTGAATGGTATTGCTTAGGTTTTCTTCTAGGGTTTTTATGGTTTGGGGTTTTACATTTATGTCTTTAATTCATCGTGAGTTTATTTTTGTGTAAGGTGTAAGGAAGGGGTCCAGTTTCAGTTTTCTGCATATGGTTAGCCAGTTTTCCCAGCACTATTTACTGAATAGGAGATCCTTTCTCCATTGCTTGTTTTTGTCAGGTTTGTTGATGATCAGAAGGTTGTAGATGTGTGGTGTTATTTCTGAGGTCTCTGTTCTGCTGCATTGGTCTAGATGTCTGTTTTGGTACCAGTACCATGCTGTTTTGGTTACTGTAGCCTTGTCGTACAGTTTGAAGACAGGTAATGTGATGCCTCCAGCATTGTTCTTTTTTCTTAGGATTGTCTTGGCTATATGAAGTCTTCTTTGGTTCCACATGAAATTTAAAATAGTTTTTTCTAATTCTGTGAAGAATGTCAGTTATAGTTTGATGAGAATAGCATTGAATCTATAAATTACTTTGGGTACTATGGTCATTGTCATGATTCTTTCTATCCATAAGTATGGAATATTTTTCCATTTGTGTCCTCTCTGATTTCCTTGAGCAGTGGTTTGTACTTCTCCTTGAAGAGGCCCTTCACATCCTTTGTTAGCTGTATTCCTTGGTATTTTATTCTCTTTGTAGTGATTGTGAAGGGGAATTCATTCATGATTTCACTCTCTGGTTGCCTATTGTTGGTGTAAAGGAATGCATGTGATGTTTTTGCACATTGATTTTGTATCCTGAGACTTTGCTGAAGTTGCTTATCAGTTCAAGAAATTTGGGGGCTGAGATGATGGGGTTTTCTAAATATAAAATCATGTTAGCTGCAAATAGAGACAACTTGACTTCCTCTCTTCCTATTTGAAAACCCTCAATTCCTTTATCTTGCCTGACTGCCTTGGCCAGAACTTCCAACACTATGTTAAATAGCGGTGGTGAGAGAGGGCCTCTTTGTCTTATACTGGTTTGTAAAGGAAATGCTTCCAGCTTTTTTCCATTCAATATGATATTAACTGTGGGTTTGTCATAAATAGCACTTATTATATTGAGATATGTTCCATAAATACCTAATTTATTGAGAGTTTTTAACATGAAGTGATGTTGAATTTTATCAAAGGCCTTTTCTGCATGTATTGAGATAATTATGTGATTTTTGTCTTTGGTTCTGTTTATCTGATTTGCACATGTTGAACGAGCCTTGCATCCCAGGGATGAAGCTGACTTGATTGTGGTGGCTAAGTATTTTGATGTGCTGCTGGATTCGGTTTGCCAGTATTTTATTGAGGATTTTCACATCAATGTTCATCAGGGATATTGGCCTGAAGTTTTCTTTTTTTGTGTATGTCTCTGCCAGGTTTTGGTATCAGGATGATGCTGGCTTCATAAAATGAGTTCAAGAGGAGTCCCTTCTTTTCAGTTGTTTCGAATACTTTCAGAAAGAATGGTACCAACTTCTCTTTGTATTTATGGTAGAATTCAGCTGTGAATCTGTCTGGTTCTGGGCTTTTTTTTTTTTTTTTTTTTTTTTTTTTTTGGTTGGCAGGCTATTGATTACTGCCTTAATTTCAGAACTTGTTATTGGTCTATTCAGGGATTCACCTTCTTCCTGGTTTAGCCTTGGTAGGATGTTTGCATCCAGGAATTTATCCATTTTTTCTAGATTTTCTAGTTTATTTGCATATAAATGTTTATAGTATTCTCTGATGGTAGTTTGTATTTTTGTAGGGTCGGTTGTGATATCCTCTTTATCATTTCTTATTGTGTCTATTTAATTAGTCTCTCTCTTCTTCTTTATTAGTCTAGCAAGTGCTGTATTTTGTTAATTTTTTGCAAAACCAGTTCCTGGATTTGTTGATTTTTTGGAGGGTTTTTAGTGTTTCTATCCTTCAATTCTTCTCTGATCTCAGTTATTTCTTGTCTTTTGCTAGCTTTGGTAACTTTGCTGTTGCTTCTCTAGCTCTTTTAATTATGACATTAGGGTTCTGACTTGACATATTTCTAGCTTTCTGATGTGGGCATTTAGTGCTACAATTTTTCCTCTTAACACTACTTTAACACTGTTCCAGAGATTCTGGTATGTTGTCACCTTGTTCTCATTGGTTTCAAAGAACTTCTTGATTTCTGCCTTAATTTCATTATGTACCCAGGAGTCATTTGGGAGCAGGCTGTTCAAATTTCATGAAATTGTGTGGTTTTGAATGAGTTTCTTAATCCTGAGTTGTAATTTGATCACACTGTGATCTGAGAGACTATCATGATTTCAGGTTTCACATTTGCTAGGGAGTGTTTTATTTCCAATTATGTGGTCAATATTAGAATAAGTGTCATGTGGCACTGAGAAGAATGTATCCACTTGATCCAGATCTGAGTTCAGGTCCTGAATATCCTTGTTAATTTTCTGTCTCATTGACCTGTCTAATACTGACAGTGTGGTGCTAAAGTCTCCCACTCTTATTGTGTAGGAGTCTAAGTCTCTTTGTAGGTCTCTAAGAACTTGTTCTGTGAATCTGGGTGCTCTTTATTGGGTGGATATATCATCAGAATAGTTAGCTCTTCTTGTTGAATTGTTCCCTTTACCATTATGTAATGCCCCTCTTCGTCTTTTTTTATCTTTGTTGGCTTAAAGTCTATTTTTTCAGAGACAGAGATTGAAACCCTGCTTTTTTTTTCCTTTCAATTTGCTTGGTAAATTTTCCTCCATCCCTTTATTTTGAGCCTATGTGTGTCTTTGCACGTAAGATGGGTCTCCTGAGTACAGCACACTGATGGGTATTGACTCTTTATCCTATTTGTCAGTCTGTGTCTTTCAATTGGGGCATTTAGCCCATTTATATTAGAGGTTAGTATTGTTATGTGTGAATTTGATCCTGTCATCATGATGCTACTTGGTTATTTTGTGCACTAGTTGATGCAGTTTCTTCACAGTGTCATTGGTCTTTATATTTTGGTGTGTTTTTGCAGTGGCTTGTACCAGTTTTTCTGTTCCATATTTAGTGTTTCTTTCAGAAGCTCTTGCAGGGCAGGCCTGGTGGTAATGAAATCCCTCAGCATTCACTTATCTGGATTTCCCCTTTGCTTATGAAGCTTAGTTTGGCTTGATATGAAATTCTGGGTTGAAAATTCTTTTCTTTAAGAATGTTGAATATTGGCCCCCACTCTCTTCTGCCTTGTAGGGTTTCTGCAGAGAGATCTGCTGTTAGTCTGATGGACTTCCCTTTGTAGGCAATCTGATCTTTCTCTCTGGCTACCCTTAACATTTTTTCCTTCATTTCAACCTTGGAGAATCTGAGGATTATGTGTCTTGGGGTTGAACTTCACATGGAGTATCTCAACAGTGTTCTCTGCATTTCCTGAATTTGCATGTTGGCCTGTCTTGCTAGGTTGGGGAAGTTCTTCTGGATGACATCCTGATGTGTGTTTTACAGCTTGTTCCCATTCTCCCCAAATCCTTCTGATACTCCAATCAATCGTAGGTTCAGTGTTTTTATGAAGTCCCATATTTCTTAGAGGCTTTGTTCATTCCTTTTCATTCTTTTTTCTCTATTCTTCTCTGCATGTCTTATTTCAGTAAGGTGGACTTCAAACTCTGATATTCTTTCTTCCACTTGGTTGGTTTGGCTGTTGATATTTTACAAAGTTCTCCTGCTGCATTTTTCAGCTCCATCAGGTCCTTCATGTTCCTCTCTAAACTGGTAATTATAGTTAGCAATTCCTCTAACCTTTTATCAAAGTTCCTAGCTCCTTTGCATTGGGTGAGAACACACTCCTTTAGCTCATCGTAATTTTTTATTACCCATTTTCTAAAGCCTACTTCTGTCAATTCGTCCATCTGATCCTCCACCCAGTTCTGCCTCCTCAATGGAGAGACATTGTAATCATTTGGAGGAGAAGAGGAGCTCTGGCCTTTTGGGTTTTCAGCATTTTTTTCGTTGATTCTTTCTCATCTTCATGAGTTTGTCTGGTTTCGGTCTTTGAGGCTGCTGACTCTTGGATGAGGTTTTTGCAGGGGCCTTTTTGTTGTTGTTGTTGTTGTTGCTGCTGTTGTTGCTGTTGATGTTGTTGCTTTCTGCTTGTTTGTTTTTCTTTCAATAGTCAGGTCCCTCTTCTGTAGGGCTACTGCAGTTTGCTGGGGGTTCGCTTCAGGCTTTATTCATCTGATTTGCTCCCATGCCTGGAGATGTGACTCAAGGAGGTTGGAGAGCAACAAAGGTGGGTGCCTCCTCCTTCTTCTGGAACCTCTGACCTGGAGGGGCACCAACCTGATGCCAGTAGGATTGTTCCTGTATAAGGTGTCTGACAACCCCTGTTGAAGAGTCTCACCCAGTTGGGTGTCACAGGGAACAGGATTCATTTAACAAAGCACTTTGTCCCTTGGTGGAGAGGTTGTGCTTTTCTTGGGGGAAACCCACTCCTCTTGGCTGCCCAGATTCCTCAGAACTGCCAGGAGGAGAGACTATGTCTGCTGGTCGGCAGAGACTGCAGCCACCCCTCCCCATAGGGGCTCAGGTCCAGGGAGTTCCGAATTCTGTCCCTGAGCCTCTGGCTGGAGTTATTGGAGATCCTTCAGGGAAGCCTTGTCCACTGAGCAAGGATGGGTCAAGGTTAGACCTGAAGAGGCGCTCTGGCTGCACACTGCCACAGCCAGTGTGTTGGGCCATGGGGACAACTCTTGGGGCCAAGTCGCCCAGCATCCCTGGCTCCAGCAGGGGCAAAGCACAGCCTGTAGCTCTGGAAATGGGTACCACCCTTCTCCTGCCCAGGAAGCTTAGCATGTTAGGCAGTTGTGAGTCTCAGTGCTGGTTGCTGGCCCTCCCCCAAGGAGCTCAAATGAGTTAGACAGGAGGCGGCACTGCCTGTGCTGGTTGCCCCTCTCCCTGGGAGTTCAGTATGCTTAAGCAGACTCCAGCTGAGAGGCTTTAAAAATCTATGCATTCTGGGGTTGGGACGCTAGGCCCCAGTAGCATGGATCTCCCAATCCATGGGTTGCACAGTTCCATGGAAAAAGCACAGTTTCCCCGGCTAGGCTGGGTAGCATGCTCACTCACTGCCTCCCTTGGCTGGTGGGAGGGGGTTCTCCTTCCCTGTGTGGCTCTCAAGTGGGCCTGCACACCACACTGCTCTTCTTCTCTCCGTGGGTCATGCCAGCGTTCTAGTCAGTTTTGATGAGAGAACCTGGATACCTTGGTTGCTGGTGAAGGATTCACACGTTTATTATGGTTTTTTCTGAAGAGAGCCTCTGAACCTCGCTGCTTCTAGTCAGCCATCTTGGCCCCACCACCTAAAGTCAGCATGAGTTTTTCAACAGCCCCCTTTTCAACAGCACGTGCTTATTTCATGACTCTGTGTCACATTTTGGTAATTCTCAAAATATTTCAAACGTTATTTTTATTATATATAGTACAGTGATCTGCAATGAGTGATCTTTGATGTTACTATTGTAAATATTTTGGGGTGCCATAATTCATGCCCATATAAGATGGCAAACTAGGCTGGGCGCGGTGGCTCAGGCCTGTAATCCCAGTACTTTGGGAGGACGAGGAGCGTAGATTACGAGGTCAGGAGATCGAGACCATGGCTAACATGGTGAAACCCCGTCTCTACTAAAAATACAAAAAATTAGCCAGGCATGGTGGCGGGCACCTGCAGTCCCAGCTACTCGGAAGGCTGAGGCAGAAGAATAGTGTGAACCTGGGAGGCAGAGTTTGCAGTGAGCCCAGATCGTGCCACTGCACTCCAGCCTGGGCAACAGAGCAAGACTCCGTCTCAAAAAATAAATAAATACATACCTAATAAAAGATGGCAAACTAAATACATATGTGTTCTTACTGCTCCACCACCAGCCTTTCTCTTATCTCTGTCGTCTCCTCAGGCCCTTCTGTTCACTGAGACACAACAATATTGAAATTAGTCAAATTGATAACCCTATAATGGCCTCTAGTTGTTCAAGGAAAAGAGTCAGACGTTTCTCACTTTACATCAAAAGTTAGAAATGATTAAGCTTAGTGAGGAAGGCATGTCAAAAACAGATCAGTTGAAAGCAAGGCCTCCTGTGCCAAACAAACAGTCAAGTTGTGCATGCAAACGCCAAAGTTCTTGAAAGAAATTAAAAGTGCTACTCCAGTGAACACAGGCACAATAAGAAAGGGAAACAGCCTTATTGCTGAAATGGATAGAGTTTTAGTGGTCTGTATAGATCAAACCAGCCATAATATTTCCTTAAACTTAGGCCAAAGCCTCACCCAGAGCAAGGCCCTACCTCTCTTCAATTATCTGAAGGCTGAGAAAGCTTCAGAAGAAAAGCTGGAGGCTAGCAGAGGCTAGTTCATGAGATTTAAGGAAAATGGCTATCTTCAAAACATAAAAGTACAAGATGAAGCAGTAAGTGCTGGTGGAGAAGCTGCAACAAGTTATCCAGATGATTTAATCTAAGATCATTGGTGAATGTGGCTACACTAAACAACAGACTTTCAATATGAGTGAAACAGCCTTATATGAAAAAAAAAAAAAAAAATGCCATCTGGGACTTTCATTGTTAGAAAGGAGAAGTCGATGCCTGGCTTCAAAGCATCAAAGGATGCACTGACTCTTGTTACAGGTTAATGCAGCTGATGACTTTAAGTGGAAGTCCATGTTATTTAAAATTTAGAAAATTCCAGGCCCCTTAAGAATGGTGCTAAATCTAGTCTGCTTCTCTACAACTGCACCAAAGCCTGGATGACAGTATACCTGTTTACAGCAAGATTTACTGAATATTTTAATCCCACTACTGAGACCCACTGCTAAGAAAAAAAAAGATTTCATTCAAAATATTACTGTTCATTGATAATACACCTGAACACCCAAAAGCTCTGATGCAGATATATAAAGAAATGAATATCCTTTTCATGCCTTCTATATTAGTTCTTTCTCACACTGCTATACAGAAATGCCTGAGACTGGGTAATTTATAGAGAAAAGAATTGTAATTGGCTTACAGTTCTGCAGCTGTACAGGAAGCATGGCAGCATCTGCTTGGCTTCTGGAGAGGCCTCAAGAAACTTACAGTCATGATGGAAGACAAAGCGGGAGGTATCACTTCATAGGGCTGAAGCAGGAGGAAGAGAGAGGGCAGAGAGTTGCTGTACACTTTTAAACACCAGATCTCGTGAGAACTCACTCACTCTCATGAGAACAGCATCAAAGTGACAGTGCTAAACTATTCATTAAGGATCTACCCCCACGATCCAATCACCTCCCACAAGACCCCACCTTCGACACTGGGGATTATAATGCAACATGAGATTTGATGGAGACACAGATCCAAACTATGTCACTTGCTAACACATTTGCAACCCATGGATCAAGCAGCAATTTTAATTTTCAAGCCTTATTGTTTAAGAAATATGTTTTGTTAGGCTATAACTGCCATTGATAGTGATTCTTCTGATCTGAGCAAAGTCAATTGAAAATCTTCTAAAAAGCATTCACCATTCTTGATGCCATGAAGAACATTCAGATTTACGGGAGGATTTCAAAGTATCAACATTAACAGGAGTTTGGAAAAAGTTGATTCCAACCCTTATGGACGGCATTGAGGAATCTGAGACTTCAGTAGAGGAAGAAACTGCTGATGTGGTAGAAATAGCAAGGGAACTATAAAGATGTGACTGAATTGCTGCAATCTCACGATAAAACTAAAATAGATGAAAAGTTGATTCTTATGGATAAGCAGAGAAAGTGGTTCCTTGAAATGGAAACTACTCCTGATGAAGATGCTATGAACATTGTTGAAAAGACAAAAAAGTTTAAAATATTATGTAAACTCAGTCAAAAAAGCTGCCACAGAGTTTGAGAAGATTGAGTCCACTTTTGAAGGTTCTACTGCTGGTAAAATGCTATCAAACAGCATCTCGTGCTATAGAGAAATCTTTCATTAAAAGTTAATAAAAAGATTCAATTACTGTGGGAAGCGTCATTATTGTCTTATTTTAAGAAAGACACAATGCCACAGCCACCTTAAACTTCAGTATCTAGAACCATAATCATCAATACCAAGGCAAAACCCTTCACCAGCAGAAAAAACTACAACTTGCTGAAGGCTTATAAGATCATTAGCATTTTCTAGCAATAAAATATTTCTGAAGGTATGTACATTTTTTAAGCATAATGCTACTGCACACATGATAGACTCCAGGATAGTGTCAACATAATTTTTATATGCACTGGGAGACCAACAAGTTTGTGTGACTTGCCTTATTGACACATTCACTTTATTGCAGTGGTCTGGAATCAAATCCACAATATCTCTGACGTATGCCTGTATTAAGCATTTATCATCAGCAAACCAGTGAATAGACCTAGAACTACACACTGAAATATAATACACTGAATTAATGAAATAAGAGCCATATTTATGAATAGAATAAGAAATTGCTTAAGTATGGGTCATATTTATACAGTAAGATTTATAACTGTTAATGAGCTGCTTAGTATGGTACAATCAAAAAGCTATTTTATCTTTCTCCCTTTGCTCCTTCAATACCTCTCTAAAATCTAATTCTTTCCTTAATCCCTTTAATTAAGTCATTTGGCCCTTATAGTACATCTAAGTCACATGGGTAATCTCATTTCAATAATTAAAATTTCCAGTCCAATCTAATATAATATGATGACTTCAATATGAATTCAATATAAAAACATCTCTTGACCTAACTCAGGTCAGCTTCAGACTTAGAAGTCTGAAGAATGAGAAGGAAGTATATGAAAAATAATAATAATAATACTAAATAAGTAAACAAAAAAACCTTCTGACAATGCCTAAAAGGGTATCCAAATTTTATTACAATCCTGCTGCAAGAAAGAAGGCCTTTAGCAGAGTAATTCAGCAATTTTCTCTTGGCATGAACATTTTATAAGCAAAGAATATGACCTGAAAATTATTAGACTATTAGAATAAACCTAGATTGAAAAGAATGAAAAAGATCCACTAGATGAATAGTAGTCAGTAGAGTAGGTGGGTGAAGGGTAAATGATTTCTCAAAACAAGTCTTAATCCCATTAAATGTCAGAAAATGGCCTAAACACTTTATTGGGAATACTGATTATTTACCACAGGAAATTACAAATGTCATTACACAAAAATATTGCTTTTTAGACAAGTTTGGGTATTTTTTTCATTCAGAGAAGTTAACATCTTTTCACTCTTACTTTCTGTACGCTACTATTATTGACAGAGGGAAAAGAGATTAAATGAAGAAGGTACAAATATGAGGCTGGAAAGGTGGTGATCTATCCATGGCGTCCTCTGGGCTTGGTAAATGTTTGCAGCTCACACTTTCTCCTATGAGTCACACTGATGCATACACGTGATAGTCCTTCACTGCGAACTTCCATCTGCAAGCATTGACCAGAGTGACATACTCCAGCTGGCTGCTTTTGACTCCCCCTCATCATCTGGGCTTCTGAAGTTCTGTTCTTTTTTAATGGGTCACTTTACCCATCTTGATAGCCATTTGGAAGAAAGCTCCAGAAAGGATCTCACCCACATAGTCCATATCTGGTCCATGGGTAATAACAACTTTGGCCCCACCACTGATGGTGAAAGTACAGTTGACTTCCAATTTAATCCTGTATTTTCTCTTCTCTGCTGCCTCAGGCCAATCTAAGCACAACATTTCATCTTAGCCTTGATAATCTCTTAAATTCTGAAGGCACCTGTCCTGAGTAGTTCTTTTGAAGCCTTTCTTACATAAAGTGGAGGAATCCTGCACATGCACTCGTCTCTCATACTTAGGAGTGGGAGGTCAGTGCAGGATATGTCATTACACTCCAACAATTCTCCCTAATGGAATCCTCTCCTTATACTCATTAACTCATTAATCCCCACTCTTTTATGGACTGATGTAGAGGACTTCTTATATTGGCAGAATCCGTTTTACAGACATTTATTTCATCTGATATAACTCACTTTAAGTTATATAAATACTTACACTTATTGTATGTTTCTTGGACTTTGATATTTCAACTGAAACTCAGAAGAAGAAAGAGTCCGCACTTTGGGAGGCCGAGGCAGGGGGATCACGAGGTCAGGAGATCGAGACCATCCTGGCTAACATGGTGAAACCCCATCTCTACTAAAAAATAGAAAAAATTAGCAGGGCGTGGTGGTGGGCGCCTGTAGTCCCAGCTACTCGGGAGGCTGAGGCAGGAGAATGGCGTGAACCCAGGAGGTGGAGCTTGCTGTGAGCTGAGATCACACCACTGCACTCCAGCCTGGGCAACAGAGCGAGACTCTGTCTCAAAAAAAAAAAAAAAAAAAAAAAAAGAAGAAGAAAGAGTCCTATTTTAACATCACAGAGTAAAAGTGAAGGAGAAGAAAAACAGCTAAGTTGGATAGGCAATGGAAGATGTTCTGCAAAAGTGAGACTTTTAAAGGAAATGAGAAAGTAAGCAGAGGACGTTCAGCAGAACTGCTTCCAATCTATTCGCTAGAATTTCTACTCAAACCTGAAAACCCAGAGGAAAACAATGCAAGATATTTACAGACAAGAAACAAGTTATAGGAGAAATTGTGCCCTCAGCAGTCTCATTTATTCATGTATTCATTCCCTCAATGAACATTTATTGAGTGCCTACTACTTTTGGCAGAGGAAATGCAGAGGTGAATATGGCATAACACTTGCTTCACATAAAGAGGTGATAATTTCATGACAGAGACAGAATGCAATGAGGTGTGCCTACAAGGAAAATGGAATAAGACAAAGAAGTTGAAGCTCAATGACTGGCTTGCAAGAGATTATCAGTAATCAAAACTGACATGAAATAAACTAAGAGCAAACAACATCTTAAAGAGACAACTGAGAAAAAAATCACGTGAAATTTTGGTAAGTTCTAAGAAAGGAAAAGGCAAGTTGAAGACTTAATTTATCTTTCAATTCTCTGTCAGCCTACCAAATTTGATTGGTTTTCATTTTTATGAATGAAGAGCTGCACAAATGCTATATAGCTTTAAATAAATAAAGAAGAGAACGTGATAAATCTAAGAACTTTCTAGCCCATTTGTTTATAGATAACTCAACTGGGAAAAAATACTGAGAGTTTCCTTTTAGAAAACAAAATACTCTATTTAAAGCAAACAAACCTGAGATTACTAAAAGAAAACCAGGGTCAAAAAGAATTATACCTAACAAGACATTAAATTCAATGGAAAAAAGATTCAAATGGTCAACGCAGATCATCATTTTTCAAAACAGCAAAAGCCATTTGGCAACATGTAACTAAGGGCAAGGTAGACATAATTACGACAACAAGCCTCTAAGATAGAATAGCACCCATGAGTCCTGACCTTCAGGGCTCCATAGATGTGTTATACTCCAGAGTGTTCCTATGGGCAAGATGGGTACTCAGGCAACAGAAGCAATACAAGTGTATTGCTCATGCTATAGAACCAAAACAGATCAAGAGTGGGTAAGAAAAAGGCATAAACAGTCATGGTGGCAGACATAGAGATCATGAATGGCTCAACAGCAAGACATATAGCTCACCATGGCTTATCTAGTTACTGCAAGTGTTTAATATCCAACCAAGAAAAATGGATCAACACTGAGTCCCCTCCTCTATGAAACTACCACTCAAGGAAACCAACCAGCAACCTGGTAACAAAGAACAGCAATTCATTTTGACAAGAATCAACATTTCTTCAAGATTTGGGTTTGGCTTTCCTGCCTACAGTAACTTGCTTGTAACATTTTAAGGGCTCACATAGTATCTGATTTGCATCATGAGATCCTGCATATATTTTCTGTAGCCAAAGAATCAACTTTTCATTTCAAGAGGTGCCACCATGGGTCTATGATTAAATTCCTTTTTTTTTTTTTTTTTTTTTTTTTTTTACAGTTTATCAAATTACCCAGAAACAGCTGCTACCTACAACCATAAAAGAGCCTCCGAAAGGCTCAACTAGTAAGGCATTAGTTTGGAGATATTATCATGCAATGTTGGGACATTGACATTCAATATGCTTTATATACTTTAAATGAATAGCTATTATATGCATCCTTGAAAAGTAGAGTATACAGATCTGGAACTTCACTCATGGAATTAGAAGTAGCCGCCTCACCATTACTCACCCTTGGGAAATTTGTGCTCTCATCCAACTCTGCTGAACTGGAGGTCCTGGTTCCAGGGAAGAGACGTCTCTAACAGAAGACATGCTAAGGCATCCACTAAACTTAAAGTTAGGGCTAGGCTACCGTCTGGTGCTTTTAATACCAGTAGACAAACAGGTTAAAAAAAAAAACAGATTTAATATAAAGGAAAGCAGAATAAATTGATCCTGATTATTATGAGCAGACAATGCTACCGCTTTACAGCAGAGAAGGGATGAATATTTCTGAAATTCAAATGGTTGACTGGTTTTCTTGGTGCTTCTAAACGCTAAATGTGAATTTGCCTAACAAGGCATGGTAACCACGAGTTCCAATCACTTAAGGTGAAGCTCCAGAAATAGACCTTACCACAAGGATTCTTGTGAAAAATTGCTTATTAGGGGGATTTTCCTTGGAAAAACTAGTAATTAGAGTATATTAAATGGGACTGGGAATGGATGAAGGCCAATCAAGGGTATGATGCTAGGCAAAGGTCCATGAAGAGAAACTTTTTCATTCCACAAGAGAGCCCCAGGAACAGTGTATGTTACATTTCAGAGTGGTACTGAATGAAGGTAAGAGAATTGGAATGTTTATGTCATTTCACCTGCCAGTCATTGGTTAAGAGATGCCCCCCATGTGGACGTAAACTCCCATCCACTTCCGAGTCTCCTTTTCTATAGACAAAGTGGGTTCAGCAGCCTGACGATTAAGCAGTGACAACATAATGCAGGTACTGACTATTGGACATGAAAGAACGTTCCGAGGCATCATGCACAAAAAAACAGTGAAAGGACAGAAGGGGATGTTGGCCAAGCAACTGCTACAGTCTGTCTAGGTTATACCACTGGGCAAGCAACAGAGAAGTGTTAGGTGATGGTGTGAGGTAATTTAGCATCCATGGTAGAGAAGGGAAATAACAAATATCATTCATAACCTTGGGATAATTGGAAGTAGCAGAGACTAAAACTTGCCATTCAATCTCCCAATCTCTGTAGTGTAAGTAAGGCCTTTTTCTTTTTTAAGAAATTGTGACCAGCCACCACCTTGACAAATGGAATCTGAGCATGCAAGGAATAGGCTGTAGCAAATAAAGTGAGTGTCCTACCCATATTCTTTGAGCCTTTCAATTACAGTGCTACTTGGAAATCTTCCAACTGCCAAGATCTGCATCTGTGTGTCTGAAAGCTTATTCTAGATCTCTACAAAACAGTTCTATTCACAGGTGCAGCAGGCTGGAAATGTCAGGAAATTAACACTTTTTCTCCTCCTCTTTCTTGCTAGGAAGAACTATCCTTCAACCAACTCTGATTTATAAATATCACTCTCTCTCTTGCTCCTCCGATGGGATAATTCTGAAGCATGCATTTTACACAGTTTCCCAGTTTCACTGTAGAATTTAGCTTCAATCCTTCATCGTGATAGTCATTTTAGATTTGTGTGTTTTTTCTAGAAGCTTTTCTTCGTTTTCTCACTTCCTTAGTCCTCTGCTGATGTTTCCTACCCCTTCTAAATAAACTACTTACACTCTAAACCTGTCTTAGGGTCTGGTTCTGGGAGAATTCAAACTATAATAACAAGTTATATAATTCTTGGGCCCTTTAAGCTAAAGTTTTTATCTAGACCAATTATACAAACACATGGAGTCTCAAGAGAATGATGTGGGAAGAATCTTTGGAGACAGATATTACAGTACTGTGAGTGTTACCTGTTGAAAAGAGAGAGAGCATAAAGGTACCTCCTTCTTCACCTGAAGTATATTAAGAAGGGCTACAGGGATGGACAAGTTAATTTGTGTTTTCTGAAGTTTAGAGACACTAGGGACTGAACCATCTGAAAAAACTGAGAAGAGATGGGCTACTAGTTCCCTCATCCAAAGAGATATAGCTACCCTTTTCAGAGCGAAAACTACTTTAGTATGTGAACAAGACATGGGCCATGAAGTAGTAAAGCTAGCTCAAAGTAAGCTTCTTTCCAGTAGAACTGCTAATGGGGAAGGGCAAACGATCTCCAACAGAGAGTGTCTGCTTGGAGAGCACTACTGGAAAGCCAGGAGCTGAGGAGTGAGCCAACAGCTGGAGGAATAGTGTACATATAGGATATACCATAAGATTTATAATCAGAGGGATATAAGAGAAGTTTCCAAAGAATCCATGATAAGCATAATCTAGGCCTAGAGGTAATGATGGCAGTTTATAACCCATACCAGCAAAATAATAACTTTCTTCTCTTCTTTTTCTTTTCTTCCTTCCTCCAAACTCCAGAAGGTCAGAAACAGCAGCTGGCACGTGGTAGAGTAGCCTAGCAAAAAAGATAAAAGAAACCCATTTCGTGCTTTTCTATTGTGGACAGGAAGTCTACAGGCCTTACCTTTGACCTGCACTGCACATTCTGTTTTCTTTTTTTTTTTTTTTTAATAAAAACTGGGTTTTAAAATTTGAAGATGGCATCGAACTTTTTATTGCCTAAGATAACCCTGAAACCTCACAGGGCTTATTACTGGTTGAATTGCAGCCCTCCAAAAGTTATGTTGAAGTCTTAACCCCTGGAACCTGTTAATGTGATCTGATTTGGAAATAGTGTCTGTTCAGATGTAATCAAGTCAAGAAGAAGTCATTAGGGTGGGTCCTAATTCAGTCAACTAGTGCCCTTTTCTTATAAGAAGAGGAAAACACCATGCGAAGACAGACATAGGACCAATGATGATGGAAGCAAAAATTGGAGTGATACACCTATAAGCTAAGGAGCTCCAAGAATTACTGAAAAACCACCAGAAACTAGGAAGAGTCAAGGAAAAATTTCCCTACAGGGAAGGATTCCTCTTCAAGAGAACACCTTGATTCTGGACTTCTAGCCTCCAGAAGAGTGAGATAATAATACACTTTGCTGTTCTAAGCCACCTAGTTTCTGGTATTTAGTTATGGCAGCCCTACAAAGCTAATTCAGGGCCTGCCAGAGTTTTCAAATCTTTGCAGGAGAAAAACATTTCTTGCTAAATAAATGTTAAAAAGACAAGGAGAACAATCTAAAAATGAAACTAAGAAAACAGTTGCATTTACAATAGCATCAGGAATAATAAAATATTTAGTAATACATTTATAAAAGAGGTTCAAGACATGTACGCTGAAAACTATAAAACATCATTAAAAGAATAAGATATACATACATAAAAAGAAATTTCATATTCAGTGTTTGAGAGCACAAAAAATATTCAGATGGTAACATTCCCCAAATTGGTCTACACAGGCAATGTAGTCTCTGTCAAAATCTTAGCTGAATTTTCTTTTTTTTTTTTTTTTTTGCAGAAATTGAAAACCTTATTTTAAAATTTATGTGGAAATTCAAGGTACCCAGAATGTTCAAAACAATCTTGAAAAGAAGAAAGTTAGAAGATTCACACTTTCTGATTCCAAAACTTACTACAAAGCTGCAGAAGTCAAGACAGTGTGGTACTGACATAGGATAGACATAAAGATCAATGGAATAGAATTGAAAATCCAGAAATAAACTCTTACATTTAAAGTGAATTAATTTTAGACAAAGGTACCTAGACAATCAAATTTAGGAAGAATAGTCTTTTCCACCAATTGTGCTGAGACAGCTGGATATCCATATACAAAAGAATAAAGCTGGATTCCTATCTTTCACCATATGGTAAAAATCAGTATTGCAATAGGTAGAACACTCAACCAGGAGATTTGCAGGCATCTCAAAAGGTAAGCAGAAAAGGATTTTTGTTTGTTTGTTTGTTTGTTTGTTTGTTTGTTTGTTTTATAGGGAGGAGTGAACAAGGCTAGAAAGAATCAGTGTAGGTGGGATAAACAACAGGAGTGGGATGGAATGGTAAATCAGGGCATGTTCTACTCTGAGGTCAGACTAATCTCAGGAGGGACTGATAAGGAGGACTGGCCCAGGCTGGGAATGGATCAACATTCAGGCATCCGGGGAAGATGATAAACTTAACCAAAATTTTTCATTAACAAGCATTTTGTTTTAATTCATCGCTGGAAACAAAACAGTTCAGCTAACATGTATGATGCGAAGGATGGACATTTGGAGGGTGTGTTTCCGGCATTCACAGGTAACTAAGGGGACATGTGTGATACTTTTCTAGTTATGTGGTGAAAGATGGCTGTTCTTTGCAGTCAGTCATTTCCCAGAACACAAAAGGGTAAGAGTATTTACATTATTACTATATATTTTCCAGGAGGACAAGGCTTAGTAAAATTCAACACTGTGATTACTTAAATGCAAAGATTGCTGAGACCCAGAACCCCCAAGCAAAGGTGTACACAGGAGCAAAGAATGAATGAGCTCCAAGAGCCAAGCCGGCTGGAGGAGGACCTAGTCATGTGTCATCCCTAACTCTCTAAGCAAGTCACAGAACCCCCAAATCAGTAAAAGGAGACAATCCAGTTAAAATACAGTAGACTCAGAGTAGAAAAAATACCTACTAGCCATTGCAAACTAAACAGGGGAGAAACTATGAGCCTGATTTTCAGAATTAGATCAGAAAAGTGAGGCTGCTCATAACCAAGTTATTATTTGAAGGACTAAGGACATATCATCGGCCTTGCCAAGGCTGTTCATTATGGTAAGTCTAGGTAGCACTCACTCCTAGAATGTGTAACAAGAAGGAAAAATAAGGAATGTGGAAAATTCCAGACCAAGACTCACTGCACTCCAGCCTGGCAGCAGAGCAGAAACCCCATCACAAAAAAAAAAAAAAAAAAAAAAAAAAAAAAAAAAAGAAGAAGAAGAAAAGAAAGAAAAGCAAAGCAAAGAAAAGAAAAATCATGGCAATGAAAATGACTTTCTTCAAGAAATGCATGAAAATTAAGAAAGAAAACAACTGGTTGGCATACTTGACATTTTTAAAAATCATAGTACCATTTTAATAAAATTCAAGAACCTTAGCCTTCAGGATAATAAAAGAAAAATCCAGTCGGGCACAGTGGCTATAATCCCAGCACTTTGGGAGGCCAAAGCGGGCAGATCACCTGAGGTCAGGAGTTCGAGACCAGTCTGGCCGACATGGTGAAACCCCGTCTCTACTAAAAATACAAAAATTACCTAGGCGTGGTGGTGCATGCCTGTAATCCCAGCTACTTGGGAGGCTGAGGCAGAAGAATTGCTTGAAGCTGGGAGGCAGAGGTTGTAGTGAGCTGAGATTGTGCCACTGCACTCCAACATTGTACTCCAAACTATGTCTCAATTTAAAAAAAAATTTTTTAAAGAAAAGAAAAATTACAGATAAAAGTAGAATTGTGTGAAAAAAGACAAACGGGGGACTTTAAAATTCAATTACAATTTAAGTGTTCACTGAAGGCTATAAAAACAAAACATAGCCTAAAAGTTGAATTTCTAGTGTGAAAGACAAAAATGCAGCACTCATTAAGAATACAGAGAGAAAAGACAAACACAACCTAAGAAATAATTTTAAGCTAGAAATCATAGATGTTAAAATGGAAGAATAATATTCAGAGATACAATAGGATAAAAATTTTCTCTGTTCTTGCTGCACATGTACCCTAAAACATAAAGTAAAATAAAAATAAAAAATAATTTTAAAAAATTTTCTTAACAAAAAGGGAGATTCTTCAATCCAAAGGAGTCGGGTTACAAGTAATTTCAGTGAAATAAAAAGTCAAACTTGGACCTAACCTAATAATTTTTTACTTAAATGTTAATTTTGTTTTAACCTTCAAATCATCCATGCAGATTTTTTCAAATAAATGTTTCTAAAAAATTACAAAAGAGTTAGAGAAAAAGGGAAAGAAAGAATAATCACAATCAAGAATTAGAAAGAAGATGGAAGATAAAAGTCAAAGTTTGGGTTTTGTTGAAGATTTGCTATCACTCCTTTTTTTGTAAACAAGAATATAAAATAGTTGCACAATAATATTTTGGAAAAAAAAGGAAAAAGTTCAAAAGTTGATCTAAGTTTGAACCCCAAAAACAGATTATGGACCAAAACTTAAATACAATAATATGTATCATAGCATTTACCTTCAAATAACATACCTAATATAGATAGCAATTTAAACCAGCTCCTTTAAATTTTTGAGTAGCAGAAAATTCAAAAAGATGTAATCACCTCTGAGTTATGCAAAATTATGGAAAAGTGTTTAAGTCATTTTATCTGTGAGCTTAATATCACACATACACATATGCATACACACACACACACACACACACAATAGTTTCCAATTTCACTAGTAATAATAGGAACTAATTTCACCAAAAACACTGATAATATTTGGGTATGTGTCTTTGTGCTGCAATTTTTTTTTCTAGAAACTACTGAAACAACAAAAGAAAAAATGAAAAATAATAGCTCCGCCCTTTGTCAAAGAGGATACAATTATCAGAAATAAACGGGAAAGGTGTATCTATAAGCATGTTCATTGCATTATTATTTAACAAGAGTAATTAAAAATTAGAAACAACCTTAATCAAACAATTAACATATATTACTTTTTATCTTTAAAGCTCTTTTTATTTCGTTTTATTAAGTTCTGGGGTACATGTGCCGGACATGCAGGTTTGTTACATAGGTAAATGTGTGCCATGGTGACTTACTGCACCTATCAACCCATCACTTACGTATTAAGCCCAAGGTGCATTAGCTATTTTTTCCTGATGCTCTTACTCCCCCTTCCTCCCCCACCCCAATAAGCTCCAGTATGTGCTGTTCCCTTCCCTGTGTCCATGTGTTCTCATCCTTCAGCTCCCATTTATAAGTGAGAACATGCAGTATTTGTTTTTCTGTTCCTGCGCTAGTTTGCTAAGGATAATGGCTTCCAGCTCCATCCAATGTCCCTGAAAATGACATGATCTCATTCCTTTTTATGGCTTCATAGTATTCTATGGTGTATATGCAATCTACCGTTGCATATATCCAATCTACCATTGATAGGCATTTTGGTTGATTCAATGTCTTTGCTATTGTGAATAGTGCTGCAATGAACATGTACATGCATGTATCTTTATAATATTAATAGAATGATTTATATTCCTTTGGGTATGTACCCATTAATGGGATTGCTGGATCCAATGATATTTCTGGTTCTAGGTCTTTGAGGAATCGCCACACTGGATGGCGCTAGAAGCCATTATCCTCAGCAAACTAACTCAGGAACAGAAAACCAAATACCACATGGTCTCAATTGTAAGTGGGAGCTGAAAGATGAGAACACATGGACACAGGCAAGGGAAAAACACACACTGGAGCCTGTTGATTGGGGAAGGAGTGGGAGAGACAGCATCAGGAAAAATAGCTAAGGCATGCTGGCCTTAATACCTAGGCGATGGGTTGACAGGTGCAGCAAATCACCATGGCACACATTTACCTCTGTAACAAAACTGCATGTCCTCTACATGTACCCCGGAACTTACAATAAAAAAATAAATAAATGAATCCCATTCCTGAGTCATACAGATGATACTCCAGGCCTGGAATAGCTTTCCCCTATGCCAACACCCAGCTCAATATTTTTCATAATTTTCATGTCTTTTTTCACAAATCACATTCATCCAAAAGCCTGTTCAGGCTATTAGACCAAATACATACATGATTTTTTACAATATTTATCTGTGCCTATAAATCTATTCTTTGGCTAGAAGACTTACCTAAATTAGTTTTTTAAATTAATGTTTTATATATTTATATAAACTTCACAAATCCACTACATCATAAGCACTAAGATACTGAAAAGAAATATTTGCTTAAAAAATATCAGTGAAAACAGAGCAACCATGTGTATTTATAATCTATTGGGGAAAGAAATCAAGCATTTATATTTATACTAGAAATGCATGTGCAAGCTTCAATATTTTCAGAAATATTTTCCTGTGTTTTCAGCTTCTTTGGTAATGAGCAAATAAAGCATCCTGTCACCTAAAATATAAAGGTAAGGGATTTGGAAACAAGATATGCCACGTGAGCATTTTTTCTATGCAATGCCAGAGTCAAATCTATAGAGAAGAAAGGAGGCTTATAATGAGACATAAGTAGTCGTGAGAAAAGACATCACCAGCAGTTTCCTGACAGAAAGACTGAGGTTTAATCACCCGAAGCTGCTTTTGCAGCCACTGCTGAGGCATGTTAGCTTCACTGTCAGGGAGCAGGATGCCTGTCAAGACCACACTAAAGCAAACGGAATCGCTGCCAACGTGCTGCCTACAGACAGCAGATGAGCCTCATACGCCATTTATTTTACTTCTGCACATTTTGATCTTGTGTTGTGTTATCTATAGAAAACACCAAGCCTGTATATCACTACAAAGGAACATCAAGAGAGAAAAGATTGTTATTAAGCCTATGAAAAGGGAGAGAAAAAAAGTTTCTTTGGAGTTACTTAAGATACTCAACAGAATCCTGCTGGGCAAAGCAGAGATTATTTTAATCATAACTTCAAAAGCTATTGCATTTTAAAGGCATATAATTAAAATTTTTGACTTGGAAGGAGGGATGAGATAATGAGCTTTATATATTGTGTGTACTATAGTAATAGTTCCATATGTAGAGAGGTTCCTTAACTCAGCTAAGTCAGTCATAGTTCCATATGTAAGGATGTCCCTTAAATCACACGGCTTATGTGACCTTGAGCAAGTAATGTCACCTCTGTTTTAGTCTGTGTGGAAAGTAGTACTAACAGATTAACTTTCTTCCATTCTATACAGCTAAATTTCCAGATTATCACATTTTATACTTTGTATTACCCTTTTGATTCATTGTTATCATTATAAATGTTTAATAGATATTTGTTATTAAAATATTATGTAAAATAAAAATGATGATGTGGTCTCATGCTCACCCTTACTGGATAAATGTTAGGCTACATAGATGATTGGAAGAAGACAAAAGAGGACTATTATCACAGCATTGGAAAAAGGACTAACTAAATGTAGAATTTTCATTAGTTTTAGAATTGATTCATCTTGACAGATTATTGTGCCTACGAGAGTAGACTTACACGTAATTTGAGGCATCTAAATGATTATTACAGAAGTTTTTTTTTAGCCCTCATGAAATTTATAAAATAAAATCATGACCATAGTAATTGCCACTAAGTACTGAGCTGACACTATGTGCTCCCTATAAGTAGTACCCGTAGTGGGTTGAATAATGTCACACCCGCCCCCCACCCTGAAAAGATATATCTGCCCTGAACCTATGAATGTGAACTAGTTTGAAAGAAGGGTAAAAATATAATGAAGGATCCTGAGACAAGATCATCTGGATTAGGGAGGGCACTAAATCCAGTAACAGGTGTTCTTGTAAGAAAGAAGAAGGAAATTGAACAGAGACACACAGACGGCTGTGTGAAAATAGCAACAGAGATTGAAATGGTGCAGTCCCGTCTCGACAGTCACCAGAAGCTGGATGAGGCAAGGAAGGATTGTCCTCTAGCGTCTGCATATAGAGTGTGGCCCTGCCAACACCTTGATTTTGGATTTCTGGCCTCCAGAACTTGAGAGAATAATTTTTTTGTTTTTTAAGACTCCAAGTTTGTGACAGTTTATTACAGGAGCCATCAGAAACTCATACAGCATTTTCATTTTATTCTCATAACAACTATAAGAAGCAGATGTTACTGTCCCATTTTCTATATGAAGAAATTCTGTCTCAGAAAAGAAGGTAATTGACTTAAGTTCACTGAGCAAGAGCGTGACTGAGCCAGGATGGGCACCAGGTCTATCGAGTTATAAAGCCTTTTTCTTTAAAGCCAATTTTAAACTTTAAAAAACAACAAACAAAACCTTTCTTCTTCTAATTCTCTGGCTTCTGTCTTATAATTCTATGCCTCTTTCCTTACCATTTTCTAGAAAAAGTGAAAAAGTTTATGCTAAGAATGCATTAAGATCATTCTACTCACATTCTTTCAAGTCAAGAAGCTCCTTTGGGAGGCCAAGGCGGGCAGATCACGAGGTCAGGAGATCGAGACCATCCTGGCTAAAATGGTGAAACCCCGTCTCTACTAAAAATACAAAAGAGTAGCCGGGCGAGGTGCCGGGCGCCTGTAGTCCCAGCTACTTGGGAGGCTGAGGCAGGAGAATGGAGTGAACCCTGGAGGTGGAGCTTGCAGTGAGCTGAGATCGTGCCACTGCACTCCAGCCTGGGCGACAGACAGAGAGACTCTGTCAAAAGAAAAGCCCCTAAAGTGGGTTGCGGAGGAAGGAAACATTGAAAATTTGCTTAATGAACCCCATACGGTCATTTCTAAAGTTTGCTTGGCATCTCAGAGTCTAAAGAGACACTACTGTGTGACTTTTTATTGAGGGAGCTGAACCTCAGTATTAACCTCCTATCTCTTATTTATTCATAGTTTCTCGAAGAGGCCTCTGGGAGTTCTCAGATCATCTTTGAGAAAATTCTGACTGGCCCCACTAGAAGCAGGCCACTGTGTAAAATAGCAACTGCTGAGGGATATCCCCCCGCCCCCCCCCCCAAAAAAAAATCAAACCTGCCAATCAATTCCAGCCCTGAGCATCGTCTCCACTTCCAGGAGGTCAATTGTCACAGACTATTTACAAAGATGAGTCTGGAAATTCCTCACCACCCCCATCCTGTCCAGTATATTGTACTTATTTATCTACATTCTCACATTTACTTGTTTAACAGTTTTCTTGAGGTGTAATTTAAATAAAATAAAGTTAAACTACTATAGGTATGCACTTTATTCATATTGGCAATGTACACAGTCATGCAGCCACAACAATCAAAATAAAGAATATTTTTGTCACCACAAAAATCTTCCAGATGCCCTTCTGAGGTCAATCGCATTTTCCTACCCCTAGCCTCTGGCATCCATTGTCTACTTTCTGTCACTGTAGTTCTATTTTTCCTAGAACTTCATATAAATAGAATCATCACGTATACAGTCTTTTGTGTCAAATTTCTTTCACTGAGCATGGTGTTTTAACCATTTAAAATGCAATCTGTTTTGCATTGTTCAGTAGTTCATTCCTATATGTTGCTGAATTTCCACTGTATGGCTGTACCACAATTTGTTATCCATTTATTAGCTGATGAACATTTGGATTGCTTTCAGTTTGAGTATATTATTAATAATCCTGCTCACATCTAATTTTATTTACCTTACTTTTCTTTCTTATCTTCTTTTCTTCTCTATCTTTGATACTATATTCTTCTTTCTTATTCCAAATTGACCAGAAATAAAGTTCTATGGACCCAGGGTGGTGATTCTCAACTAGGGATAATTTCAGTTCCTGGGAGATAGGTGACAATACTTAAAAATAGTTTTGATTGTCATGACTTAGAAGAGGAGATGCTACTGGCATCTAGTGGATAGAACACAGGGATGCTGTTAAATATCCTGAAAAGGGCAGCCACCCACAGCAAAGAAGTATCCAACCCAAATGTCAGTAGTGCAGAAGTTGAGAAACCAATGTGTATGGGATGATCTTATACAGAAGCACATTCCATGAAACCTGTTGCAATGATCTGAATGTTGGTGTCTCCTCAAAATTCATATGCTAGGAACTAACACCCAATGTTATAGTATTAAGAGGTGGGGTATTTTGTGAGGTGATTAAGTCATGAGGGTCTTGCCCTCATAAAATTTTATTTTACTTTATTTCATTTTCTTCAGAGACAGATCTCACGTTGTTGTCCAGGCTAGAGTGCAGTGGAGTGATCACAGCTCACTGCAGCCCAAACTCCTGCGCTTAAGGAATATTCCCACCTCAGTCTCCCAAGTAGCCCTGACTACAAGTGTACACCACTAGCCCAGCTAATTTGTCTGTGTGTGTGTAGAGACGGGGTCTCGCTATGTTGCCCAAATTTCCCTCTTAAAACTTTATAAAAGAAGTCAAAGGGAGCTGCCTCTCCTATTTCTGCCAATGGAGACACAGCAAAAAGGTGTTATCTTTGAAGCCGAGAACAAGCTCACACCAGACACTAACTCTGTGTCTTGATCTTGGGTACCCCAGCCTTCAGAATTGTGAACAATCAATTTCTACCCTAAGATATTTTGTTACAGCAGCCCAAATAAACTGAGACACCTATTATAAGGTGGGAATATTAGTATTTAAAAAAAAAAAACTTTCATATTTCTGAGAAAAAATCTTGGAATTCAAGGAATTACTTTTCATTTTTACATACATAGTCTTTGGTACATGCACTAACTTCCAATAAAAATACACAAGTTAATACCTGAATCACGGAATGAGTTAATAATTCTGTTCAGGAAAACCATAACCAAAATCACTCATCTCTCAGCTAAAATCTTTAGTGAATGTGTATCTGATAAGACAGAAGTTTATAACGGAAAGAGCAAGTGTATCAGGACTTGCCAGGGGAGAAAGGGCTATTCTGTCACTATCCTCCACCAGTGATAAAGAGTAACAGTGTTACACTGTTCATTTTCTTTCTCCAGAACCTACTAGGATATCCTTAAACCCTTCAGAAGCTTCTAGATATCTGACAAGTTTGCAACTTTGGCAAGGTGAAGACTAGCAAATGAAACAATTTTTACCTTGAAGAAATGGCCACTTCAGACAATGAAGGAATCGTACTTTAGGATGATTTTATTTTTGAAACAAATTCAAGGAGCACATGTGTTAAAAATTATCTGAATTTAGCACAAAACACATAATTTACTCAATAGTGTCATTAGTCTTCAAACCTTTTATATAATATTCTGAAAAGAGCATGGATTTGAAGCCAGACAGATCTGAATTTTATTCCAAGCTCCAATACTTAGATTTTGTACAAATAGGGCCAGACCTCTTAACTTCTCTCAGACTGAGCATCTTCATCTATAAAATGGAGAAAACAACAGCAAACTTAGAGTTTGTGTAAGGTTTTAATAAGATATTGTGTATACCAGGTCTGGCACATAGCGTGCATTTGATAACGGTTGATTTCCTTATTGTTTCCTACTGTCAGCTTCGAGCTAAATGACTTTTTAAAAAATGAACATTATCTTTAAAAACAATGATCAACATTTGCTTATATAAATGCTTACGTATTATATATGCAACATGCTTAATGGGGGTGTATTTCTTTACCAATATTCATGAATCCTAAGATTTAGGCTACTATATAGTACTAAGATAAATTGCATAAGGCCCACCGATAGAGCTACATAATCTGCAAAAGTCACAAGATGATATATTTTAACCTAGCTGAAGTGATGCATGTTTTTAAAAATAAAAATATGTGATTTGTGATGTGGAACTAATTTCTCAGTCCTTTATTACTGAACATGTTCATAATTCATGAAATAGACTTCACCCAAAATAGATGACCAAAATATGTGAATTAACTATGCTGTTTGAGAGACAAATACAGCGTCTCTCTTTTCTCATAGATTATTCTCTCATTTATTCCTATATAGTGTATTTTACTTAAAATTAATACTTCTCTTTTGAGCTGTAAAACCATTTGAGACACATTATACTTCTAAGATGTTGCAGAAAACAAAATCATATTATCATTTTCTAATTTAGAATGTAAATGGAAATTTACATGCTCAGTGAAAGTAAAATACCTCTATTTCTTTACTAACTTTGCACATAAAAACTGGAAGGCCAGCACAGTGGCTCAAGCCTGTAATACCGGCATTTTGGGAGGCTGAGGTGGGCGGATCACCTGAGGTCAGGAGTTCGAGACCAGCCTGGCCAATATGTAGAAACCCCATCTCCAGTAAAAAGACAAAAAATTAGCTGGGCATGGTGGCGGGCCCCTGTAATCCCAGATACTCGGGAGGCTGAGGCAGGAGAATTGCTTGAATCCAGGAGGCAGAGGTTGCAGTGAGCTGAGATTGTGCCATTGCACTCCAGCGTGGACAACAAGAGTGAAACTCTGCCTCCAAAAAAAAAAAAAAAAAAAACGGGAAGGAAGTAAAAAGGGAAGAGAGGAAGAAGAGAGGGAAGAAGGAAAAAAAGAAAAACATATCACCCTTTACATTAAACAGCAGCAGCAGCAGCAGCAGTAAAGCACCCTGTGGTGTGGGGGAAACACTTTCCATTCTCTCCTCTGGGGATCTCAATTTTTCTTGGACTTTGGGATTGTGCTTCACGGAAAGTGCTAACACTCATGACACTAATCTATTCAATGATGTATAGAGATACTGTTCCTCTAAGAAGAAAATGGAAACAGATGTCTTTCTTTATGTGGAGATTCCTGAGGGAATTACATCACTAATGAGAAGAGGAGCTAGAAGAAAAAAAAAGGCTATGCCCAGCCACAAAAATGTAGAGTAAAACTTATTTGACAATCTTCTAGAAATTAAGTGCACTGTTGGAGCAGTACAGATAGCCATTCTTCTGTGAAGAATGACTTTTCCAAATAAGTTTCTCAAGTAGCCAGTTTCAGATATATTTTTAGAATAATTAGCTAAAATAGGACTGCTACTTCTTGATTGGAAAGATGACACTGGCTGTCATATGGGGGGCATCTTTACATACCCTCCTAAAATCAGTTTTAAGAATTTTCTTATCTTACCTCGAAATAGTTATGAGATAGTTTCATATGAAATTGAACTGGGTATTAAAGAAAAATACAAGAAAGGTAGGGAGGTAGTTTATAAAATATAGAGAAATTGATTAGATAAGGATGTAGATATATATTATACAATTACGTATATTTATTATATTGAAAAACGTTATTAATGTGATTTACATTCATGAAAATCTAATCCTATTACTCTTTGTTTAACCTTTTTTAATTGCTTGCCATAATAAACTCTGTACTAGGGCATTAAGTACTATTTCATTATGTGTATCCTTAACATCCATTCAATTTCATCCTTTACCATTCTACTTCTATTCTAAATGCTCAAGTAATTTAACATCCTCTGTTGTTCCCTGACAAATCTCTCATGCATTTGCACGTAACTGCCTGGGGTACTCCTCCTCACTGTCACCACTTGGAAACCAACTAATCTTCCTTTATGACTCAGAATTCATTTTATGGGAGGCTTTCTCTGACTCTACCCAGCTGATTTAAGACCCTATTTTTCTGTACAACTTTTTTTACTCTGTGTATAACTCCATTATACATATCAAAATATTATAATTATCATTGTGATTTTTAGCTACTAAGCCACAAACACTATGAGTGTAGAAACTGTCTTTTCATTATTGTGTCCAACTAATAAATGTTTGTTGTTCAAATGCCTGAATGGAGTATATAACCAGATGAATGAATGAATAAATTGACTATGTCTAGAAACACAAAGAGATAAGTGCTTATGAGTCTTGAAGAACAAAAAGTAACGTCAGAACAGGATCAACATTGGGTTTTAATCAGAATTAAATAAATGTAAACTGAACATCCTTAATTCTCAGTTCTATTGATACAGATGGGTGTCACTTTAACAGTTAAACAAAGTCATGTAATAATCATATAAATAATCTGCTTTTGTCTCCATTTACCCACAAAATCTCCAGTCTCCTAGAAAATAGGCCCCCTAATATTTCTTAGGCCTCCCTACGTGAAAGCTTATATAGACTCTCAAACCTACCTTGGGAAAACTTGCCCTGACCTTGCTCTCCTGCCCTAGTTTCTCCTTAGCAATAACTTCTGTTCCCCAACCTGGCTGAAGGTGCCCAACTGCTGTGATTTCTGAAGCTGCCTCCCATGAGAACTTGACAAAGATGCTGTCTCCCAAACATCCCAAAGCCAACAATCCACAAGAGTCAGAAAGGCACTAGTGAAACTGCCTGTCCCCATATTTATCAGTTGTTACCACCCAGGTGATCTAACTTGAACTGTTGTGCACTTTCTCATTGTATCTGAAAAAAGTTTTTATGAAAATAGTACTTCCTTTCATGCCTCTTTCCATAGGTGCTCAAGAAAATGTGTAGGCAGCTTGAAAGAGGACCAGACACTTAATGACTCTTTCATTGTCTTTTCTCAAAGATCCTGTGAACCAACCTCTCCTTTCCTCTCTCAGTCAAAATTATTGGGCTGTCATGTAAATAGACCACTGATTGCCTGTAATCACAAATCTCTCAAATAGATCCAAAGAAATCTGAATTCTTTCTGGGTTTAGCAAGGATTCTGGCTACAAAAAGATTAGACTGACGTCAGAATTTCAGAATATTACTCCCCAAAGTGTCAATGCTTCTTTCATACATTATGTGGGAGAAGAAAATGAGCAAGGGTGAACTCTAAGAACAAGTCATTAATGTCTGCATACTAGGTAACCCAGAGGACATACTTGCATGGCACTGAAGAGCAGAAGTTGTTGCACAAAATGGGAAACACCTACAATCTACATGGAGAAAAATATTTTAAAAGTTCCCATACACCTAGGAAAATTCTGATTATGTTGTAATCATGACAACAAATAACCACAAAAATTCATTTTAAATCAATCAGTGATAGAGTACCTCAGTGAACACACTTTTGCAAACCAATCAGTGACAGTCCTTTGCTTTTGAAAATCAGCTAAATAAGGATAGGTTTACCCCCATGAACAAGCTTTTAAAACTCAATCTATCAACTACACTCTTGCCCAAGTAACTGTGTTTCTAAAGGTGACATCAATCCATCCCTAAAACTCCACCAACTCCCTGACTCACTATTTGCCAAAAGTCTTTTATACAATCAGTTCCTTATTATGCTCAGAGAGGATGTACCTAACCAGAATAGCTCTCCCTTAGTTAAGTAAGCAATACATTCAGCACTGTGTGTGTGTGTGTTTCCAAAAACTAAATGGTGGCCTCATTCTTTGATATCACCAAAGTTAAACATGTGCCATTGGTTGGGAAAGCTATCCCAAGAAATTTAAAGAGGGGTGGCAATATCCAAAAGGCCAAATTTGACTTAAGCTTGGACCTCGCCATGAAGGACATCTGTGCCTATTCCCAGCAAATGCATTTTGGAGCCACTTCCCGATTCTTGCCTTAATAAACTTCTTTAATTTGCATACTTAAATTTTCTTAGCCTTCCATTCCTCCTCTGTAAAATAGGCATGATACTATCTCATTGTGTTAATATGATTGTTAAATTACATGATAAAGGTGTCCTAAATAATAAAGCCTTCAAATATTTATAAGTACTATTTACCAGTTTGCATAGCCCCATTCACTCCAGGAGCAGGAAAAAAAAAAAAAAAAAAAAAAAAAACTATAAAGAGAAAAATTCCTCCTCCCTGCCTGTGTTCTCTTCTTGTCTTCCACGCTTCAGATGCAATAAATGTGATTAATTTCTGGTGAATTCTTCTAGATATGTTCCTATACTAACATAGCATTGTGTGCATTATTTTTAAAAATACTACACAATTTGTACACAAATTATACATTTTTATCTGTCTATTTTTTATTTTACCATTGATCCTAAGGCTTATTCTATAATACTATAGAGTATCCACCCTTGTCCTCTGGATATATGTTCCAAGACCCCAGTGGATGCCCCAGTGGATAGTACTAAACCCATATGTACTCTACTTTTTCAACCTGAAAACCAGTCTGGCTACTAAGTGATGGCAAATAGCATATACAATGTGGATATGCTGTACAAAAGGATGATTCGCATCCCAGGTTAGATGAAGCACGATGGTACAAGATTTCATCACGCTACTCAGAATGGCTCACAATTCCAACTTATGAATTGTTTATTTCTGGTCTATTTTTGTCCCCCCCGCCCCCAGATGGAGTCTTGATCTGTCGCCCAAGCTGTAGTGCAACGGTGCGATCTCAGCTCACTGAAAGCTCCGCCTCCTGAGTTCAAGTAATTCTCCCGCTTCAGCTTTCCCAGTAGCTGGTATTACAGATGCCCGCCACCATGCCTGGATAATTTTTGTATTTTTAGTAGAAATGGGGATTCATCATGTTAGCCAGGCTGGTCATTTACAGTAATGTATTTTTGATCTAAGTTCTATTCCAATACTTTTACAGTTTCAAATAATTTTGTTATAAGAAATGAGACAGAAATCTAAGTTTATTTATCCAAGTACTCTCAATTGTGACTTACTCATTGTTTTTCACTTACGTAAAATCTTAACACTACACTTTTGTAAATATGGATGCCTTTTTCTATTAGGTTCCACAAAATTATATCAGTACCATGCCATTTTGATTATAACAGTTTCATAATGTGCTATAATATCAGATAGAGTTAGTTCATTCAATTACTATCCTTTTTTCCTTAATTTTTTGGCTGCTCTTGCACATTTTTATATACACTGTACACTTTTTAATCAATTCATCTAGCTATATGCTTTTAAAATCCTTGTAGATTACATATATGGCACTAACAGTTTTAAAAACTGATCTTCTCTATCGAAGCACCGGCTGTTTTTTTTCTTATTTTTTGGTTTTCTTTTGCATCTCATTGTAGCAATGATTTTCTTCATGACTATCTTTTAAAATATATATTGTAATGGCACAGATTTCTATATATTGATTTCCTGAACTTTGTTATTGATTATAAGAGCGATTCAGATGAAGTTATTGGTTTTTCCAGAAATACAGCCAGCTCTTCTTCAAATAATGATACTTGTATACCACTTTTACATTTAGAGAATGCTTGGTAAGGAAATAGATTTCAAACAGGATTATGTGATAATTTAGAGTCATTACTCATTTGCCTTGGGAAGTGGTGGTAGAAGAGTGAGTCTGTGTGTTTGCAAGCACCCCCTCTTTCCGAACAGATTCTATTCTTATATTAAGAAGTCTTTTATTTTACCTACAAATAAACTAGAGAATGAACCTGTCTCATAAGATTTATACAACTCTTCTTTGAGTAAAATTCTTTATAATATGGTCAATACAACACCTATTTGAGGGAAAAGAAAAGATGGTTGACTAGACACAGCCAGGAAGTGCTTCTCCCACCAAGAGACCAGACCTTCATGAAGACTGGCACACTCAAAGTAGATCTTTGGAAGGAAGCCATTGAGAGTGGATGGAGAGATGATACAGAAACTGGGATGAAGGAGAAGGAAGCTAGGAACTCTGCATGGGGCTACTGAGCACCAGGACTTATTCCTGGCCCAAGTAGTTCCTGGGGAAGGAGTGAGTTAAATAGGCATGGAATGGCCCAACTCTCACCATAGACCTCTGGAATCCTAGCTGCAGGAGACCCAGTGACCTCCATGGACATTCAAAGAGAGCTGGTTGGAGAGTTGACAGGGACAGGACTCTAGCTTGTGTGGAGTCCAGCTGGTTTGGCAAAGAACAGTTACAGTGGAGCACAGCCAGGGACCAAGGCTCGTCTCACTCTTTATGTTGGCTTTGGCCTTTGTTGACAGTGGATTCTAGAAAGAACAGAGCTATCTTGCCTGTGGGATGGGGCCAGGCTGATCTGAGTGCCCCTCTGTCTGCCAGTCTCTCCTAGGGTCTCTTCCTGGCTGCACCTACTTGCAACTCAGCCTCAGATGATCTTGTAAATGATACAAGAGCTGAAAGATGAAATAGCCATCTTTAAAAAGAATGAAACTGATCTAATAGAGCTGAAAAACTCACTACAAGAAATTCATAATATAATTGGAAATATGAAGAGCAGAATAGACCAAGCTGAGGAAAACATCTCAGAGCCCGAAAACCAATTCAAATCAACTCTGTCAGACATAAATAAAAAAATCAAAAAGAATGAACAAGAACTCTAAGAAATATGTGTTATGCAAACAGACCAAATGTATGACTCACTGCCATCCTTGAAAGACGGGGAGAGAGCAAGCAATTTGAAAAACATATTTGAGAATATTGTCCCTCAAAATTGCCCAACCTCACTAGAGAGTTTGAGATTCAAATTCAGGAAATTCAGAGAACCCCTGCAAGATACTATGTAAGATGACCATCTCCAAGACACATAGTAATCAGATTCTCCAAGGTCACTGTGAAAGAAAGCAGCTAGAGAGAAGGGGCATGTCACCTATAAAGGGAACCCATCAACTAAGCACAGAGTGCTTTGAGCAGAAACCCTTACAAGCCAGAAGGGATTGGGGGCCTATATTCAGCATCCTTAAAGAAAAATAATTTCCACAAAGAATTTCATATCCAGCCAAACTAAGCTTCCTAAGCAAAGATGAAATAAAATTCTTTTCAGACAAGTAAATGTTAAGAGAATTCTTTATCACCAGACATGTCTTACAAGATGCCCTTAACGTAATGTGAAACATGGAAACAAAAGACCATTACTGGACACCAAAAAAAAAAAAAAAAAAGAAAGGAAAAGAAAAATTAAAATTAAAAAAAAAACCACTTGAGTACATAGATCATTGACACCATAAAGAACTATACACACAATCAAGTCTACATAAGAGTTAGCTAATTTCACAGTGACAGGATAAAATGTGTACATATCAATATTCCTTGAATGTAAATGGGCTACATGCCTCACTTAAAAGGCACAGAAGTGGCAAGTTGGATAAAGAAGCAAGACTCAATTGTATGGGGTTTTCAAGAGACGCATCTCATATGCAATGACACCCAAAAGCTCAAAGTAAATGGGTGGAGAAAACTCTATGATGCAAATGGAAAACAAAAAAGAGCAGGGTTTATTATTCTTATTCCAAATAAAAGAGACTTTAAATCACCAACTATCAAAAAGGTCCAGGAAGGAAATTACATAATGATAAAGGGTTCAATACAGCAAGAAGACTTAACTATCCTAAATATATATGCACTCAACACAACAGTACCCAGAAAAAACAACTTCAGAGAAACTTAGATAACCACACAGTGATAGTGGGAGACTTCAACACCCTATTGACAGTATTAAACAGATTATCAAGGCAGAAAACTAACAAAGATATTTGAAACCTAAACTCAACACTTGACCAAATGGACCCAACAGACATCTAGAGAAGACTCCATGTAAAAACAATAGAATTGACATTCTTCTCATCTGCACATGGCCTATACTCTAAAATTAACCACATGCTTGAATGTAAAGCAATTCTCCACAAATTTTAAAAAACCAAAATCATGCCAACCACACAATCAGATCTTAGTGCAATAAAAACAGAAATCAATACCAAGATCTCTCAAAATCATTCTTCAACTATGTAGAAATTAAATAATCTGCTCCTGAATGACTTTTGGGTAAACAATGAAATTAAGGCAGAAATCAAGAAAGTCTTTAAGACTAATGAAAACAAAGATACAACATACCAGAATCTCTGGGATACAGTTAAATAGTGTTAAGAGGAAAGTTTATAGCTCAATATGCCCACATCAGAAAGAAATACTTCTAAAATCCTAACATCACATCTACAGGAACCAGAGAAGCAAGAGCAAACCAACTCCAAAACTAGCAGGAGGAAAGCAACAATCAAAATAGAGCTGAACTGAAAGAAACTGAGATGTGAAAATCTATGCAAAAGAGCAACAAAACTGAAAGTTGATTCTTGGAAAGAAGAAACAAGATTAATAGACAACTACTTAGATGAATAAAGAAAAAAGAGAGAAGATCCAAATAAACACAATCAAAAATGGCAAAGGGGACATTATCACCAACCCCACAGAAATACAAAACAAAAAAGAAAACCTCAGAGACTATTACAAACGCCTCTATGCACACAAACTAGAAAACCTACAAGAAATGGATGAATTACTAGAACTATACAATCTCCCAGTATCAAACCAGGAAGAAATTGAAACCCTAAACAGGCTAAAATGAGTTTTGAACATTAATCAGTATTAAAAAAATCCTACCCAACCAGGGACCAGACAAATTCACAGCTGAATTCTGACAGCTGTATAAAGAACTGGTAACAATTTATAAAAATTATTCCAAAAAATGGAGGAGGAAAGGACTCCTGCACAACTCACTGTAGGAGGCTAGCATCATTCTGATATCAAAATCTGGCAGAGACATGCACAGAAAAACAGAAAACTTCAGGCCAATATCTCTGATGAACATCGATGCAAAAATCCTCAACAAAATACAAGCAAATTCAATCCAGCAGCACATCAAATAGCTAATCGACCGCAATCAAGTCAGCTTTATTCCTGGGATCTAAGGTCAGTTCAACATATGCAAATCATTAACTGTGATTCATCACATAAAGAAAACAAAAACAAACAAACAAACAAAAACCATATAATCACCTCAATACACTCAGAAAAGGCTTTTGATAAAATTCAATACTCCTTCATGTTAAAAAAAAAAAGCTTCAATAAACTACACATCAAAGGAACATACATCAAAATAATAAGAGCCACCTATCACAAACCACAGCCAATACTGAACAGGCAAAAACTGGAAACATTACTCTTGAGAACCAGAACAAGACAAGGATACCCACTCTCACTACTCCTATTCAACATAGTACTAGTTGTCTTAGCCAGAGCAATCAGGCAAGAGAAAGAAAGAAAAGGCATTGAAATATGAAGACACAAAGTCAAATCATATCTCCTCACTGAAAATGTGATAGGATTCTATACCTAGAAAACCTCCTGTCTGTGCCCAAAATACCCTACATTTAATAAACAGCTTCAGCAAAGTTTGTAGGATACAGAAATTATTGTACAAAAATAAGTAGCATTTCTATACGCCAATAACATCCAAGCTGAGAGCCAAATCAAGAATGTAATCCCATTCACAATAGGCACAAAAAGAAGAAAACATCTAAAAATGCAGCTAACAAGGAAAGTGAAAGATCTCTATAACAATAGCTATAGAACGTCACTGAAAGAAATCAGAAATGACACAAACAAATGTAAAAACATTCCATGACATGGATAGGAAGAATCAATATTGTACAAATGGCCATACTGCCCAAAGCAATTTACAGATTCAGCACCATTTCTATCAAGCTACCAATGGCATTTTTCACAGATTTCTAAAACTCATATAGAGCCAAAAAAAAAGCCCAAATAGCCAAAGTAAGAATAACAAAGCTGGAGGCATCACACTACCCAACTTCAAACTCTACTGCAAGTCTACAGTAACCACAACAGCATGGTACTGGTACGAAAACAGATACACAAACAAATGGAAAAGAATGGAGAACCCAGAAATAATGCCACACACCCACAGCCATCTGATCTTCAACAAAGTCAACAAAAACAGGCAATGGGAAAACTATTTCCTATTCAATAAATGGTGCTGGGATAACTGGCTAGCCATATGCAGAAGATTCAAACTAGTCCCTTACATTTTATCATATACAAAAACAAACTCAAGATGGATTAAAGACTTAAATGCAAACCTAAAACTATAAAAATTCTAGAAGAAAACCTACAAAATACCAATCAAAACCAGGCCCTGGCAAAGATTTCATGACAAAGATGCTAAAACAAAAACAAAAATTGACAAGCAAGGACCTAATTAAACTAAAGATCTTCTGCACAGCAAAAAAAACTATCAACAGTAAACAAACAACCTACAGAGTGAGAGAAAATATTTGCATACTTCGCATCCAGCAAAAGTCTAATATCAAGAATCTACAAGGAACTTAAACAAACTTATAAGCAAAAACCAAACAACTGCTTTAAAAAATGGGCAAAAGACATGAACAAACACTTCTCAAAAGAAGACATATACATGGCCAACAAATATATAAAAGAATATTCAATATCACTAATCATTACAGAAATGCAAATCAAAACCACAATGACATGCCATTTCATACCAGTTAGAATTTCTATTTTTAAAAAATTCAATA
This sequence comes from Chlorocebus sabaeus, assembly GCF_047675955.1. Lineage (NCBI taxonomy): Eukaryota > Metazoa > Chordata > Mammalia > Primates > Cercopithecidae > Chlorocebus > Chlorocebus sabaeus. Next base: position 69,461,807 of record NC_132910.1, read on the forward strand.
AAGAACAGATGTTGGTGAGGCTGAGGAGAAAGGAAACACTTAATTACTGCTGGTGGGAATATAAATTAGTTCAGCCACTGTGAAAAGCAGTTTGGAAATTCCTCAAAGAACTAAGAGTTGAACTACCATTCAACCCAGTTATCCTATTACTAGATATATACCTAAAGGAATATTAATTGTTCTACCATAAAGACACATGCACACATATGTTCATTGCAGCATAATTCACAATAACAAAGACATGGAATCAATTTAGATGCCTATCAACAGTAGACTGGATAAAGAAAATGTGGTACATACACACTGTGGAATACATATATCCATTAAAAAAAAAAGAACAAAATCATGTCCTCTGCAGCAATATGGATGCAACTGGAGGCTATCATCCTAAGCAAATTAATAGAGGAACAGAAAACCAAATACTGAATGTTCTCACTTGTAAGTCAGAGCTAATTACTGAGTACACATGGACAAAGAGAAGGGAACAAGATACACTGGGATCTACTTGAGAGTGGAGGGTGTGAGGAGAGTGAGAACAAAAAAACTTTTGGGTTACTATTCTCATTACTTGGGTATGAAATAATTTGTACACCAAACCCCAGTGAAATGCAGTTTATCCATGTAACAAACCTGTGAATGCACCCTGTGATCCTAAAATAAAAATGTAAATAAATAAACTTATCACTTGTAAATAATACCTATTATAGGTAATATAGGTATTATATTTTAAATAATACCTACTATTTATAAGTGATAGAGAACTTACCACTTCTCTAGACATGGAAAAATTTATAATTCTGAGACTAAAGAGCTTTAATAAAGAAAATGTTAAGAAAATTATAAGAAAGGAAATATATTTACTAATCATTAAGTAGAATTGATCATTATATAGGTGTTTATCCTCATCATCTTTACATTAAACAGGCTACAGAGAATAAGGAAGATGAAAGGTTAATCTTGCAATCTCAGGAGTTGCAAAGGTAGAAGAAAATCTGCCTATATTTGGACCCACATAGTTCAAACTTCTGTTGTTCAAGAGTGAATCGCACGTATATTGGAGTTAAGGGGCAGGATACAGAGCCATGAAAAATATTATTTCACTCCACATAAATCTTTTGTGATCATAAATAAAGCCTAATTGATTTGGCTAACAAGGTTAGTGACAGCATGAAAATTAGAATCTCTGCACCATTCATCCAATCTCTATTGTCAAATCATTATAATTTCGTTTTTAAAAAGGAATTTTTTAAATGTATAACTTATTTTAAGGAATTATATTTCTAACGTTTCTAAGGTACTAATTTAAGTTTCCTTCACTAAGTTTATACATAAGGAGAGTTAACGTTTCATGACCAGAACTTGTATATGTCAATATATTAAGCTATTCTTTAACATCTTCTACAAGTATTTGCAGAACCAAGCGTCATAATTTTTAAGATATAGTGTACTTATAACTTATGTTATTTTGAATTGATTACTTGACAACAAATATAAAGCTGGCCAACAACATTATAAAATTGAAAGTTCACAGAAAATTAAAGCAACATAAATATATTAGGAATATCTGCATTTAAAATAACTAAAGAAAGGAATTGGTCTCCTCTCCTTGTGTGATTTGAAAATCAGTTACAAATATACATATCTCTTCCTTTATCCTCATAACCACAAGGCAAAACTCAACAGGATATGGTTTTTCTGATTGTTTTCTACTCCTGTGAGGCCCACTGCTTCCATTCAAACACAAGCCGTGGGGCCCTGATAAACACCAGCATCAAGAATAGGCAGATGTTCTGTGGAAATATTCTATAACTTTCCCACAAAAGTGCAAGAATATCTGTGATGCATGAAGAAAACATTTTGCCTCCATGGCTGACTGATTTAGTTGGGCATTTAGGTGGCCTTGGGTTAAAAGAAAATAGACTGAGGTAAAGAGAACATGCTGTAGATTTTAATTATTCCTTTCCCAACCACACCATGAACAGCAACTATAAAAGTTTATCATCTGATAAATCTTCCCCTTTCATTGAAGTGTAAACCCAGCTTTAACAGCCACTGTGTTCTAAGCTATTGGTTCCAAATTGTTAAAAAGCAAAGAAAGTCCAGGCAAAGGGGCAACACTTTACACACAATGTGCAACTTCTATGTTCCAACAACTTTGGATTAGTGAAGAGCCATCCTCAAGTGGCTGGTAATGCTTAATAAATACAGGCTGAAAACATCTGTAACCCTCCTTTTGATGTTTCCTGTAACAACGTTGAAGTCCCTCTGTAAGCACAGAGCCTAAAAATGAAAACTGCCATTAAAACTTGGGGCATAAGCGAAATCCAAAATTCAGTTAAAATGACGCTATAAGGACACATGCACACGTATGTTTATTGCAGCACTATTCACAATAGCAAAGACTTGGAATCAACCCAAATGTCCATCAGTGACAGATTGGATTAAGAAAATGTGGCACATATACACCATGGAATACTATGCAGCCATAAAAAAGGATGAGTTTGTGTCCTTTGTAGGGACATGGATGCAGCTGGAAACCATCATTCTTAGCAAACTATCACAAGAACAGAAAACCAAACACCGCATGTTCTCACTCATAGGTGGGAACTGAACAATGAGATCACTTGGACTCGGGAAGGGGAACATCACACACCGGGGCCTATCATGGGGAGGGGGGAGGGGGGAGGGATTGCATTGGGAGTTATACCTGATGTAAATGACGAGTTGATGGGTGCAGCACACCAACATGGCACAAGTATACATATGTAGCAAACCTGCACGTTGTGCACATGTACCCTACAACTTGAAGTTTAATAATAATAAATAAATTTAAAAAAAAATAAAAAAAAATAAATAAAAAAATAAAAAAAAATGACGCTAGCTAGAGTAAGCTGTTCTGTTTTGCTTTTCCATTCATGATGATAGATGTACATGATTCACTGATGTGTCAGCATACACAGCTGGAAAACAATATGCCGAGGTCAGGAACTCATTCAGTCATTCCACAATTTTTGGAAAACTTGTAATGATACAAGGCTGAACAATATGAACCAGAAACACTATGCCAGTGGTGCACTCTTAGAAAGACAAAATTAACTAGTCCTCATGAGAATTTAATTTCACATTGTTAGGTCCAGTGCAGTGGCTCACATCTGTAATCCCAGCACTTTGGCCACGGTGGTTGGATGACTTGAGGTCAGGAGTTTGAGACCAGCCTGGCCAACATGGTAAAACCCCATCTTTACTAAAAGTACAAAAGTTAGCTGGGCATGGTGGTGGACACCTGTAGCCCCAGCTACCCGGTTGGCTGAGGCAGGAGAATCGCTTGAACTCAGGAGGTGGAGGCTGCCTTGAGCTGAGATTGAGCCATTGCACTCCAGCAAAAAAAAAAAAAAAAATTACATTGTTAATTTATAGTCAACCCAGTCAGACACAGGTTGATATTAAACTAAAAAAAATTAATGATAATCACAATTACCACCATTTATTGAGGGATCACCATAAACCAACTGTTTTGCTAAATTATATATATATATATGTATGTTTATATACATATATGTACATATTCTAATTGAATCCTTATGCAACTTTATTCTGCTTCCATGTAACTCCACAATATCACCCAAAGTCTCCTTTTTGACAAGATGAATATTCCCTATATCAGGGGTCCCAAACCCCCAGGCCACAGATGTTCAAATCAGTGGCCGCATTAGATTCTCATAGGAGCATGAAACCTATTGTGAATTGCTCACGAGAGGGATCCAGGCTTCACGCTCCTTATTAGAATCTAACTAATGCCTGATGATCTCAGGTGGAACAGTTTCAGCCTGAAACCATCCCCTCCCCCACCCCACAGCCCCATTCGTGGAAAAACTGTCTTCCATGACACCAGTCCCTGGTGTCGTGAAGGTTGGAGGCCACTGCCCTATATAACCTTATCGTGTGATATGTCCCCTAATAACTCTGGACATTCAAGCTGTCACACAGATAATTCCTGTTTTTTCTCCTGAGTCACCCATGAAGGGAAAACTCACACACTGAGGCTCATAGTCAGAGAACTGTCCACCAACTTCCCCAGGTAACTGGCATTGCTACTGCCCCCTCCCATGAATACAGAGCAGGTGATGACTGGGAAGTAAAAGTTGTAATGGGAACTTAAAGTTGTACACTGGTACAGAGCTCTACATGTCACTGAATTACATTGATTAAGAGATATTTCTATTATGCTTAAATTTTTTTTTTTTTTTTTTAAAAAAGGAGGGGAAAGGCTATGTGAGCTGTAAAGGAAAGGAGGGCATCATACCAAGAAAGATAAGATCCCAAAGTGTTGCAGTGCTGTGATGAGGAAGCACTTGATCTGGCCAATAGAGCTTGCCCAGCTAAATACTATGGCAATTCCTCAGACATGGGGGCTGCCAGAGCATCTCCCAACTGCACTAATCCAGGTGCCTTTTTTCATGTAAGTCAGAGATTCAGAGACTGCTTACTGAAATCTAAAGGATCTGCAGAGGTTAGACACCAAACAAGACTCCTCCTCTCACTGTCTTTGGTCCCCCACCTCTTGTGTCTGACATCACAGAAACCAGGAACTTGGCATCACTGCTCATGGAGCACATATCCCAGCTCTGATGGCACTGGGGTGTGGGAGAGATTGAACAAATAGGGAAAGGCACAGATAAGCTTCAGAACAAGTTACTGCACTCCCTCAAGAAACAAATGAAAGGTCAGTTGGGACCATCCATAAAGCTGTCAGAATGGTCTTCTCAGATATACAAAATAATGGAGTCTTATAGATACAAAAAATTATAGAAAGTAGAAGGTGGGTAAGAGGGAGTCCTTCCCTCTTTGAGACTGCAAGAGTATCACTCAGTGCCTCTCAAGGCTATGAAAACATTTGATCCTGGATAGCTGTCAACTCTTCACTTCTATCACTCAAGCTTTGTCTCAAAATTCAGAGAAGTGGTTTTCAAACTGTACTCCAATGAGCTGTGAGGTTACAAGAAGGTGCCTCAAGTTTCCAGCAGCAGGGATTTGGCTGGATAAGGTGCTGAGACAGACAGGCTTTGAGCTTTCCATTTCTGTTCCCAACAAAGCAGCTACACTCTGTGTTGGGATTCCACATTTGGAAAAAAATGATTCAACTGTTTAAGAATTTTTGAAAACCATTGGCTTGCGGACAATGTCATCAGTAAGATTTAAAAAAATGAAAATGTAAATCCCTTGACACACATTTTGTTAATGTGTTCTGCATATCATTTAGTACAATGAATCACACCAGCAATTCCCAAGTTCCCAAATTCCAAGTTCTTATTTATAAATCTCATGACAGCTGTAGCTTTGTAGAAGTTATATAAACGTATTGGTTTATAAGAAAAAGAAAGAGAGAGAGGGAAAGAAAGAGAGAGAGAGAGAACCATTCCCCCTCCTCAGGAGACATGAAGTATGGAGAATACTCTCCACTCTAGGTAGTATGTCTCACAACAAAAACTATGAGGCAGAGTGGGTGAGGGAAAGTGAGGAATGGTTAAATGTTTAATGGCAGCCAGTGAGGGTTTGCTTCAGCACATAAACATAAATTTGTGAGTCCCTGTGGAGATATACTGTAAAAAGAGTAAAAGAGTTCATGTCAGTGCTGAGAGTAAAGGGAACTCTCCCAAGAATAGAATTGTGAAGAACTATAGTATGTGAGAATTAAATTGTGACTCACTAAAGGAAGAGAGGATTAAAGTTCAGAATTAGGAACAGCTAGTTGTTTGTGGGCAAAGGAGAGAGAATTAATCTAAAGTAGCAAAGCTGATTGCAGCTGTATGAGTTGGGTTCACGCAGGATTACCTGAAGTAATGAGAGGTTTATTGTTAAGATCAATTTTCACATGAGGACCAGAGAAATCTCAAGGGAATCCCAGAGCATAAAATGTCACAGAAACCAAAACACAATTTGGAGAGTGGAGGCTCAGGCAGAACTCTGGAGATTCAATAGATTTTCTTATTACCTGCTGTGAGGCAAGAGGCTGTTGCTTCTCTGCCTGCATGGTATTGAGCTCTTATCTTTCTCTGTTTGTTCTGCTTTCACAAACTGAAAACAACAGTACCCATTACTGTTAGCTTATTTCCTCATGGCTTCCTGTCCCACCACTATTCTCCATGTCTTTTTCAACTTCTGCTTCTACTACCTAATCTCGTGGCCCTTATTTTCAGTTGAAATTCACAAGAGAAAGAGTCTAAAATTTCCCAGCTAATCCTTTCAGGGGGCAGAGTTTTCACTTGTCAAGTCACCTCATGGGTAAGCCTACACATTGCTCAGGTGCCTACCCTGGTACAGGTAGCTGCCAGTGAGGAACAGGGGAGTCATGTGGTATAGACCATAGTCACCCCATCTCTGGAGTGATTTAAACCTCCTCCCTTTGCAGGGGCTGTAAGTGAGGTAATTTCCCTTAGACAGCTCAATATCTTGGCCATGCTGTCTAGTAGAGCAGTGATGAGAAACAGAGGGAAACAGGGAAATAGATGGAAAGAGACGAGGGGAAAGAGAATGTATCCAGAGTGCTAAATAGAGAGCACAAAGACTAGGCACCACAAGACGTACATCAAGGTCAGGGAAAGAGTCTATGTGCTCTGAGGAACATTTTTAAAAACAATCCTGAATCGGTGAGGAATGTAGCCATAAAGTCAGCTCATTAATTAATAGACAGAAAAATAAATGATTGATTGATTAATAGAGAGATGATAAATAGATAGATGATGAGCACAAAACTAAGATTTTATTTTTGTCCTACAGAACAGCTAAATTCCTGGCAAATACTTCATCTTCATCAAGTAAAGTTACCTCCATTAGCAGTGCCTCATTAATTTAGTACTGAGGCCTTGGTAAAGCTTACCTCATGCATATATTAAATAAGAAAATAAATAAGGAAAACAGAGAAATCTATGTTGAAACATCCAGTTTTCAATGAAGAAAAGTTTTGATAATAATAAACAAATTCATTTGTGTAACTTTTAAGTTGAAGCTATGTTATGTTAAATAAAAAAAAGGTTTAGAAAATTTTTTAAAATCAAATGATTAAGAGGATATTTTCCTAATAAATAACATTCAATCTTCCTTGTGAAAGGGACTACTAGTTGGTTCCTAATATCCATCAACTTTCCCCTCTTTCTTTAGTGACAAGAATTTAATTTTTGGATGAGCATGCTGCTGCCAAGCTATAAGATTATGGCTAATAGGGTTTAATAATTAGATTTTAGTCAATAATATATAAATAGAAGTATTGTGCTCAACTTTCAGAAAGTATTCTTATTGGGAAATGACAGCCTTTTTCCTTCCTGTTTCATCCTTCCTGTTACGCAGCAATCACCAATAGTGTCAGGGAGACCCAAATACCATTTCAGGTTTGATGATTAACAGTAGGACTCACAAACTCCTAAAAAGCTGTTATACTCATTGTATAGTTTATTATGGCATGAGGATGCAGATTAGAATCAGCAAAGTGATGAGGTGGATAGCACGGAGTCTAGGAGATAACTAGGGACAAGGTAGCTCTCTGGGGTGTCTTTTAAAGGGTGCTAATCCCAATCCCAATAAGGAGACTGCTCTCATGACCTAATCACTCCAAAAGACCCTGTCTCCCAATACCTTGGGAGTTAGGTTTACAACAAAGGAATCTGGGGGGAACACAAATGTTCAGACCATAACACTTATCTTAACGGTTGCAGAAGAACAATACAGACAGAATTTTTCCTCTACAGAGTCATAGGGTAAGGAGTGTCATGCAGTACAGAGTGGAAGCAGGGAGCACTTGGAAAAAAATATTAAGTTGCTCATGCTTCAAGCCTGAGTTAAGCTACTTGGAAGCTATAAAATAAACTTGTGCAATGAATTGGAGAAGAAACATCTTTCTCTAGTATTCCTTTCAGGAGAAGGATGGTATTCTTTTAAAAGAAACTCATTGGTTGGTCCTTTGGGAATAGGAGCTTAGATCCTGATGCACCCAGAAATTCTCTGCTTAAGACAGAAAGAAGCATTTGTTGTTCCAGGAAAAAAGAAATAAGAAAGGAAAGTGTGGAAAGTGGTGCCACGAGATGACTAAGGACCACAAACTCCAAAATGAAACATATTAACATTGAATATAAATGGACTAAATGCTCCACTTAAAAAATACAGAGTGGCAGAATGGATGAGAATTCACCAACCAAGTAACTGCTGTCTTCAAGAGACACCTGACACATAATGACTCACATAAATGTAAGGTAAAGGAGTGGAAAAAGATATTCCATGCAAATGGACACCAAAAGCAAGCATGAGTAGCTATTCTTATATCAGACAAAACAAACTTTAAGGCAACAGCAGTTAAAAACAACAAGGAGAGTCTTTGTAAAATGATAAAGAGGACTACTCCAACAGGAAAATATCACAATCTTCAGTATATATGTACCTAACACTGAAGCTCCCAAATTTGTAAAACAATTACTACTAGACCTAAGAATAAGATGGACTGCAACACAATAATATTGTGGGACTTCAATACTCCACTGAAAGCACTAGACAGGTTATCAAAACAGAAGGTCAACAAAGAAACAATTGACTTAAACTATACCCTAGAAGAAATGGACTTAACAGATGTTTACAGAACATTCTACCCAACAACTGAAGAATATACACTCTATTCATCAACACATGAAACATTCTCCAAGACAGACTATATGACAGGCCACAAAACAAGTCTCAATAAATTTAAGAAAATTGAAATTATAGCAAGTACTCTCTCAGTGGAGTAAAATTATAGCAAGTACTCTCCAGAGTGGAGTAAAATTGGAAATCAACTCCAAAAGGAACCCTCAAAACCATGCAAATACATGGAAATTAAACAACCTGCTCCTGAATGATCTTTGGGTCAACAACAAAATCAAGATGAAAATTTAAAAATTCTTTGAACTTGGCCAGGTGCAGTGGCTCACGCCTGTAATCCCAGTACTTTCGGAAGTTGAGGCAGGTGGATCATGAGGTCAGGAGATCAAGACCATCCTGGCTAACACGGTGAAAACCCGTCTCTACTTAAAATACAAAAAAATTAGCCAGGTGTGGTGGCACGCGCCTGTAGTCCCAGCTACTCGGGAGGCTGAGGCAGGAGAATCACTTGAACCTGGGAGGTCGAGGTTGCAGTGAGCCAAAATCATGCCACTGCACTCCAGCCTGGGCTACAGAGCGAGACTCTGTCTCAAAAAATAATAGAAATAAAAAATAAAAAATAATTATTTGAACTGAATGATAATAGTAACATAACCTATCAAAACCTCTGGAATACCCCAAAGGCGGTGCTAAGAGAAAAGTTCATAACATTAAATGTTTACACAAAAAAAAGTTGGAAAGAACACAAATACACAATCTAACGTCATACCTCAAGGGGCTAGAGAAACAAGAGAAAACCAAATCTAAACCCAGGAGGAGAAAACAAATAACCAAGATCAGAGCAGAACTAAGTGAAATCGAAACAAACAAAAAACAATACAAAAGATAAATGAAACAAAAACCTGGTTCTTTGAAAAGATAAATAAAATTGATAGACCATTACTGAGGTTAGCAAAGAAAAGAAGAAAGAAGATCCAAATAAGCTCAATTAGAAACAAAATGGGAGATATTAATATACAACTCATACCACATAAATACAAAAGATCATTCAAGGCTACTGTGAACACCTTTATGTGGATAAACTAGAAAACCTAGAGGAGATGGATAAATACCTAAAACTATACAACCCTCCTACATTAAACCAGGAAGAAATAGAAACTCTGAACAGACCAATAACAAGCAGCAAGATTGAAATGGTAATTGAAAAGTTACCACAAAATAAAAAGTCCAGGACCACATGGATTCACAGCTGAATTCTATCAGACATTCAAAGAAGAATTGGTACCAATCCTATTGATACAAAAGATAGAGAAAGAGGGAATCTTCCCTAAATCATTATATGAAGCTAGTGTCACCCTAATAACAAAACCAGGAAAGGACATAACAAAAAAGAAAACCACAGACCTATATGCCTGATAAACATAGGTGCAAAAATCCTCAATAAAATACTAGCTAACCAAATCTATACTATTTATGTCAGCATGGTACTGGTATAAAATAGGCACATAGACCAATGAAACAGAATAGAAAACCCAGAAATAAACCCAAACGCTTACAGTCAACTGATCTTTGACAAAGCAAACAAAAACATAAAGTGGGGAAAGGACACTCCTTTCAACAAATGGTGCTGGAACAATCGGCAAACCACATGTAGGAGAAGGAAACTGGATCCTCATCTCTCACCTTATACAAAAATCCACTCAAGATGTATCAAAGACTTAAATCTAAGACATGAAACCATAAAAAGTCTAGAAGATAACATCAAAAAAAACCTTTCTAGAGACTTCATGACCAATAACCCAAAAACAAACATACCCAAAAAAGAAACAAAGATAAATAGATGGTACTTAATTAAACTAAAAAGCTTCTGCACAGCACAAGAAATAATCAGCAGAGTAAACAGGCAACCCACAGAGTGGGAGAAAATCTTCACAATCTATACATCTGACAAAGGACTAATATCCAGAATCTACAAAGAACTCAAACAAATTTACAAGAAAGAAAAAATACCAGCAAAAAGTGGGCTAAGGACATGAATAGACAATTCTACAAATGGCCAACAAACATAAGAAAAAATGCTCAACATCACAAATTATCACAGAAATGCAAATTAAAACCACAATACAATACCACCTTTCTCACACAAGTATAGTCATAATTTAAAAACCAAAAAATATTAGATGTTCGCATGGATGTGCTGAAGGGAACACTTTTACACTGCTGGTAGGAGTAGTAAAATCACTATGGAAAACTGTGGAATCTTTAAGAAAAGATACCTTAGGGAACTAAAAGCAGATCTACCATTTAATCCAGCAATCCCACTTCTGCGTATGTACCCAGAGAAAACAAACAAAAAAAGGCATTATACGAGAAAGACACTTGCACACTCGTGTTTATAGCAGCACAATTCGCAATTGCAAAAATATGGAACTAGCTCAGATGCCCATCAATCAATGAGTAAAGAAAACGTGGTGTTTATATGCTATGGAATACCACTCAGTCATAAAAAGGAATGAAATAATAGCATTTGCAGCAACCTGGATGGAATTGGAGAACACTATTCTAAATGAAATAACTCAGGAATGGAAACACCAAACATTTTATGTTCTCACTTATAAGTGGGAGCTAAGCTATGAGGATGCAAAGGCATAAGAATGATACAATAGGATTTGGGGACCCAGTGGGGAAGGGTAGGAGAAGGGGTGAGTGATAAAAGACTACACATAGGGTTTAGTGTACACTGCTCAGGTAATGGCTGCCCTAAAATCCCAGAAATCACCACTAAAGAACTTATCCGTACAACCAAACACCACCTGCTGCCCAAAAACCTATTGAAATAAAAAATAATAATAAAATTTCAGATAATAACAAACTGGGAGAAAGAGGAGAAACACACCACCTGCTCTCCAAAAAATGATTGAAATAAACAAATAAATAACAATTGAATTCGTTTTGCATACCATTTCCAGTTCTGGTAAAAACTAAAATGCATACACATACAAGAGCTATAAAATACTAAGTATATATTTTAATGCAAGTTAAATGCCCTTATGTTGTTGTTGTTGTTGTTGTTGTTGTTGTTTGGGGTTTTTTTGAGATGAAGTCTCGCTCTATGGCCCATGCTGGAATGCAGTGGCGTAATCTTGACTCACTGCAACCTCTGCTTCCTGGATCCAAGTGATTCTCCTGCTACAACCTCCTGAGTAGTTGCAATTACAGGCACCCACCACCATACCCAGCTAATTTTTGTATTTTTAGTAGAGACCGGGTTTCACCATGTTGGCCAGGCTGGTCTCAAACTCCTTACTTCAAGTGATCCGCCTGCCTCAGCCTCCCAAAATTCTTGGATTACAGGCGTGAGCGACCATGCCCAACCTATACTAGTATTTAAAGGTGGCATTGCCAGTAAAGAACAGTACAATTCATGCTAAAAATTTAAATTTGTGATTTTTCTTTACTTGGAACAACACTAAGGAGAAAAAAAAAAGAAAAAAAGATACTTCCAGTTGCGAGACAATGGAAGAAAGGAAAAAGCATTATATTTTAGCACCCTTAATGGTATTTTTCTGCTTCTTGAACAAAGGGCTTGGAATTTTTCTCTTGCACAGGGTCCCAGAAATTAAGTAGCCATCCCTAGTGAAGACTTATAGTTACGTAGACAGAGAGCCTCCTCCCATCGCTGTCTTTTCCTGGGGAGCTGAGAGTAAAATCTCATTTTTCCAAAGGAGAAGTGTGTAAGGGTACAGTGGTATTAACTGGTGTCTGCTTCCTGAGACCCTCCATCCTAGGGTTTTTTTTTCCCACAATTCATCTGGACCGGCTGTCTATTGCTACTGTCACAAATCACCACACACTTGTGGCTTAAATGACAAAATGTATTATCTTACAGTTCTGTAGGTCATAAGTTTGGTTCTGGTCTCAATGATGTCAGATCAAGGTGCTGGCAGGGCTGCATTCATTTCTGAACGCTCTAGGGAAGAATCAATTTATTTGCCTTTCCCAGCTTCTAGAGGCTGCCTGCACCCCTTGACTCATGGGCCCCTTCCTCCGTCTTCAAAACCAGCTACTTTGGGTTGAATCTTACTTGTGCTGTTTTTCCTATAGTTGTTTCCATACATGAAAGGTTCTCTGCTTTTACAAACTCAGGTGATTAGACTGGGTTCACTTGGATAATCTAGGATAATTTCCCCATCTCAAGATCCATCACTTTAATCACATCTGCAAAGTTCATATAGAGTTACATATTTAGCCTGATGCCTGATTTTGTGTCCTAAGCCAAGCCTCCATTTATGAAAACAGGCCATAGGATTTTAAGTATAACTGTGTCAAAACCATTCGATCAAACCATATTTTCATAGTATTATGCTGATGATCTTTTAATGACAAGTCAGTAGACCACAGCACTGGGTTGTACAATTGCATAATGTGTAACTTGTGAAAAATATAACTTGGTCTTTGGTTATTGCTATAGTTTTTTGACTCTAAAATGCCTTGAAGTTGCATGAAGCAGAATCTAATTATCCACCCTGCTTCAGTTGGAATTCATTTCTGCCAGATCTTTTAAAACAGAGAAACCAAAAGCTCTAAGGCACAGAAATGTCCTTGGCATTCAGAAATTTATGTCTAGACTGCTTTCTCTTAAATTCTTTAGAGTATATTCCTAATTCCATAAGTATGATTCTATATTATACACAAGCATAACGTGTGTACCAATAAATGATGGTGATGTTCCTTATGTCTGAATAAACTTCATCATAAATAAGAATATTAAAACAAAGGGGAGATAAGTGTAAGAAAAACATTTTTCTTTGAATTTAATTCAAAGATTATCATACTAACTTTCAAAACGTATTACAATATTGAATAGTAACTGCAGAGATACATTCAGAAAAATATCTACTACTGCTTCTGATTTAATAGAATAAAAATATACATATTATTTTCTCTTTCCTACAGTCCTGCTGAAATATCAGAAAAATATATAAGAAATACATGCAGGAGAGGCTATTGCAAAGATGACAGCTTCTCTATCCAGTGACTACCCAGAGGAATGCCAAACTTGTTATTCACTAGGGCAAGGAGTAAACGTGGACCATGGGATGATATAAAGGGACCACAGTAGAGTTGGTCAGAATATTTCCAGATGCCCTAATTACAGTGCTGTCCAATTGCACCAAAATCCTCCCACTCCCCTTCACAGGAGCCACAAGGATCTGGTTCTTTTATTTTCAAGTTGCAGATCCAGGATGTCACAAGCCATGAAAGAAAATGGTAATTTTAATTTTCCTTGAAAACTATCCCTTTGTCTAGATTTGCAAACTTACTGTATAGAATTATATCTAGCACTCACTGGTAAAATTTTTAACACTTTTGTTTGAAGTTGATACATTTGCTCTGACATTTAGATGTTCTTAATTTATATTTTCCTCTCTGCTTCTTTGGTGAGACTAGCCAGTTTGCTTTTCCTTAGAATATTCAGAGAATCAACCTTGAGATAATTGATCACAAAGTCTTATTGATTTAATCCACTAAGCAGTTCTGAAAAACTTTCACTTCATACTCATCATTATCAGGCTTGGCCAAGCTACCATCATCCTTTGCATGGTGACTATGAAAGCCCCTAACAGCACTGCTAACAGTCTCTCCTTGACCCTCCTCCAACCCATTCTCCACACTGCAGGCAAAGTGACCAGCACAATAACTCAAATTTTACTCCTTCTCCATCCCTGCTTAAATATTTCAGTGACTTCCAATTATGTACCCATAGGAAAAAAAGCGAAACTCTAAGATGGCATGCATACGAAGTTCTGCCTGGTCAGCATCACACTGACATATGATCTCCAATCTTTTCTCATCCCATGTTCCCCACTTGTTCTCTCTGTTTCGTCCACATTGGATTCCCTTCAATCACCGCCTTATACCATCAGGCCTTCTTCTGCCTTAAACACTCAACCCTGCTCTTTTTGGTTAGATAATGCCTACTCTTCCTTCAGATCACTACACAAAAATTATTTCCTCAGAAGAATCTTTACTAATCTCTCTTACGTGACCAAAGCCCCTACAATAATCTTTCTTGGTGCCATGTGCTGTAAGTGTAATCATGGAGGTTTTACATTATTTAGTGAGGTAGCTTATTCCTGCCTCTCTGCCTCACTAGAGCGTAAGATCTATGAGAACAGGCTCCTGCTCATTGGGCTCCCACTTTTATTTGGTACTTAGTAGAGGACTTGGCACATAATAGACACTCAATAAATTTTCATTAAATTAACTAAATTAATGATATTGACAAATCTATGAAATTTTATGATGAAATGGCATCGTACGGATGGTAAACCTTCTGAATTTGAAAATAAATGTTTAAGTCCTTTAATTTATTTCTTAGATTCCTTCCACTTTAACTCTGCTTTCTTTTCCTGGTACTCCTAAAAAAATTTTATTGAACATCTTCAGGTTTCTTAAGTTTCTTATCTTTTCCCAACAATTGTAGATATCTTTGTATTTTGGGTTATTTTCTAATAGATTTCTTTGACTTTATCTTCTTAATAACATATTTTTCATAGTTAATGTATTTTAAAAATTTAAACATCCTCTTATTTTCCCTATGTGGTGTGCTTTTCATGGATAAATATTATCTCCTTTGAAATCTTCTTCTGCCCCTGCATTGTTTCTGTTTTCTTTGAATTCCACTTTCTCTTAATTTGCTTTCATTCCAGTATTTTATCTTGGAGGTGTCTCTCAAATGTTTAATGATTTTTTTTTTGTTTATTCATATTTAAGAGAAACTAATGGGCAGATTGGAAGTTATGCATGAATGAGTACATTTTGTTTAGTGGAAGCCCGCCAGTTTGTCGAAATATCTCCAAATGTTAGTAACCGTATGTCTTTCCTCGGGAACTATTCAATTTGTCCAAGGAAAAGTCATTAAGTAAACCTTAATCTACCAGCAATGTTGTGTCAAGAGGCACATATCCAAAAGGTAAAAGAGAGCTGGATGGTCTCACCATTCAGTAGGTGTGTTTTTACATAATCATCTCTTTTTGGTATGGCAACTCATGTGTATATTCTGCTATGCCTTCTGTCCCTGGCCTGGAATCCCTTGGCTCAATTACCCCCAAAAAAGAAATCTCCAGATTCCTGCCAAAGTCATAGAGGGACCGGTTCCTACCTGTATAGGATGCAGGATGGGACCAAAGTGTCTGACTGATGCGTTTCAAACATTTCCACGTTTTCAGCCTTAAGTTTATAACTTTAAGAATTTTCATTACAATTATAACCACTACCTTTTGGAACAACAACAACAACAACAACAAAAAAAAAAAACTTAAAGGAAGTGATTTCGTAATTTTCCTAATTTTATTCCAAGACTGGAAGTCCCTTTATAATCAGTAATCATTCAATGGGACTCTCCCCTAGTACTGAGATGGCGGGTTGTTAACATCTGGCATACATGAAAGATGGATTGTTTCACATATTTCCTTGGCTATTTCTTCTTCAACAGTAGAAATAATATATGGATTCAAGCTTAAGTAACTTAATAATTAAATCCACTATAGCTAGGGTGTTGTTCTTTGCTTGAGAAGCAGCATGGATCCCTGGGAAAAACATATCAAACTGGGAACAAAAAGTCCCAAATATGAGTTCTCACTTTCCTAAAACTTTCAGCCTGTACCTTTAGACAGCTCACTTAATTTTCCTGGACATCAGTTTTTACTCATCTGTAAAATGATATTGGATTAGTGATCTCTAAGATTCTTTCTATTTCCAACATCACAGCATTGAGAAGGGTGAGGTGATTGAGCATTGAACAAACTATAATTACAGATGAAAATGCCTACTGTGCTTATAACCACTCTTTAAGGAGACTGGCTCTCTAGCACTTTCAGTAATTGGCTGACAAGATTAATTACACGGTCACCTAATGATGAAAATATTATAACATATACTCATATGTTCAGACAGAATCAGAAATGTTAAACCCATAAAATTGAGACCTTTCAAATTGTGACCCTCTTTAACAAATAAAATTTAGTTTAACTTCTTCCTTAATGCTGCCAGAGCCATTTCTTTCTATAAATGTACATAAATAATTTCATATATTTATATAGTACTTTGTAGTACTACATAAAAATGCTTCTCAAACCATTTTTACAGGGATTGGCATTATATTCATTTCTCAGTTGGCAATCTAAGGAAACTCTAAGTGTCACAAAGACAGTATGTAGCAAAACCAGGACTTCTAACTTCAGGAATGATTTCCATATGTGTGCTGCTTTCCTACTAGAAAGTTTCTAATGATAGACACACTATCCTTGCAAATAGACATACCTCAATCATTTATTAAAAGTCAACATTGGGCAGTATGGCCATTTTCACGATATTGATTCTTCCTATCCATGAGCATGGTATGTTCTTCCATTTGTTTGTGTCCTCTTTTATTTCACTGAGCAGTGGTTTGTAGTTCTCCTTGAAGAGGCCCTTTACATCCCTTGTAAGTTGGATTCCTAGGTATTTTATTCTCTTTGAAGCAATTGTGAATGGAAGTTCATACATGATTTGGCTCTCTGTCTGTTACTGGTGTATAAGAATGCTTGTGATTTTTGCACATTAATTTTGTATCCTGAGACTTTGCTGAAGTTTCTTATCAGCTTAAGGAGATTTTGGACTGAGACAATGGGGTTTTCTAAATATACAATCATGTCATCTGCAAACAGGGACAATTTGACTTCTTCTTTTCCTAACTGAATATCCTTTATTTGTTTCTCTTGCCTGATTGCCCTAGCCAGAACTTCCAACACTATGTTGAATAGGATTGGTGAGAGGGGGCATCCCTGTCTTATGCCAGGTTTCAGAGGGTATTTTTCCAGTTTTTGCCCAATCAGTATGATATTGGCTGTGGGTTTGTCATAAATAGCTCTTATTACTTTGAGATACGTTCCATCAATACCGAATTTATTGAGAGTTTTTAGCATGAAGGGCTATTGAATTTTGTCAAAGGCCTTTTCTGCACCTATTGAGATAATCATGTGCTTTTTGTCTTTGCTTCTGTTCATATGCTGGATTACGTTTATTGATTTGCATATGTTGAACCAGGCTTGCATCCCAGGGATGAAGCCCACTTGATCATGGTGGATAAGCTTTTTGATGTGCTGCTGGATCTGGTTTGCCAGTATTTTAATGAGGATTTTTGCATTGATGTTCATCAGGGATATTGGTCTAAAATTCTCTTTTTTTGTTGTGTCTCTGCCAGGCTTTGGTATCAGGATGATGTTGGCCTTATAAAATGAGTTAGGGAGGATTCCCTCTTTTTCTGTTGATTGGAATAGTTTCAGAAGGAATGGTACCAGCTCCTCCTTGTACCTCTGGTAGAATTCAGCTGTGAATCTATCTGGTCCTGGACTTTTTTTCATTGGTAGGCTATTAATTATTGCCTCAATTTCAGAGCCTGCTATTGGTCTATTCAGGAATTCAGCTTCTTCTTGGTTTAGTCTTGGGAGAGTGTTAAGTGTCCAGGAAATTATCCATTTCTTCTAGATTTTCTAGTTTATTTGCATAGAGGTGTTTATAGTATTCTCTGATGGTAGTTTGTATTTCTGTGGGGTCGGTGATGATATCCCCTTTATCATTTTTAATTGCGTCAATTTGATTCTTCTCTCTTTTCTTATTTATTAGTCTTGCTAGCGGTCTATCAATTATGTTGATCTTTTCAAAAAACCAACTCCTGGATTCATTGATTTTTTGGAGGGTTTTTTGTGTCTCTATCTCCTTCAGTTCTGCTCTGATCTTAGTTATTTCTTGCTTTCTGCTAGCTTTTGAATGTGTTTGTTCTTGCTTCTCTAGTTCTTTTAATTGTGATGTTAGAGTGTCAATTTTAGATCTTTCCAGCTTTCTCTTGTGGGCATTTATAGATTCAATGCCATCCCCATCAAGCTACCAATGAGTTTCTTCACAGAATTGGAAAAAACTGCCTTAAAGTTCATATGGAACCAAAAAAGAGCCCACATTGCCAAGACAATCCTAAGTCAAAAGAACAAACCTGGAGGCATCACGCTACCTGACTTCAAACTATACTACAAGACTACAGTAACCAAAACAGCATGGTACTGGTACCAAAACAGAGATCTAGACCAATGGAACAGAACAGAGTCCTCAGAAATAATACCACACATCTACAGCCATCTGATCTTTGACAAACCTGACAAAAACAAGAAATGGGGAAAGGATTCCCTATTTAATAAATGGTGCTGGGAAAATTGGCTAGCCATAAGTAGAAAGCTGAAACTGGATCCTTTCCTTACTCCTTATATGAAAATTAATTCAAGATGGATTAGAGACTTAAATGTTAGACCTAATACCATAAAAACCCTAGAAGAAAACCTAGGTAATACCATTCAGGACATAGACATGGGCAAGGACTTCATGTCTAAAACACCAAAAGCAATGGCAACAAAAGTCAAAATTGACAAATGGGATCTCATTAAACTAAAGAGCTTCTGCACAGCAAAAGAAATTACCATCAGAGTGAACAGGCAACCTACAGAATGGGAGAAAATTTTTGCAATCTACTCATCTGACAAAGGGCTAATATCCAGAACCTACAAAGAACTCAAACAAATTTACAAGAAAAAAACAAACAACCCCATCGAAAAGTGGGCAAAGGATATGAACAGACATTTCTCAAAAGAAGACATTCATACAGCCAACAGACACATGAAAAAATGCTCATCATCACTGGCCGTCAGAGAAATGCAAATCAAAACCACAATGAGATACCATCTCACACCAGTTAGAATGGCAATCATTAAAAAGTCAGGAAACAACAGGTGCTGGAGAGGATGTGGAGAAATAGGAACACTTTTACACTGTTGGTGGGATTGTAAACTAGTTCAACCATTATGGAAAACAGTATGGCGATTCCTCAAGGATCTATAACTAGAAGTACCATATGACCCAGCCATCCCATTACTGGGTATATACCCAAAGGATTATAAATCATGCTTCTATCAAGCAACATGCACATGTATGTTTATTGTGGCACTATTCACAATAGCAAAGACTTGGAATCAACCCAAATGTCCATCAGTGACAGACTGGATTAAGAAAATGTGGCACATATACACCATGGAATACTATGCAGCCATAAAAAAAGATGAGTTTGTGTCCTTTGTAGGGACATGGATGCAGCTGGAAACCATCATTCTCAGCAAACTATCACAAGAACAGAAAACCAAACACCGCATGTTCTCACTCATACGTGGGAACTGAACAATGAGATCACTTGGACTTGGGAAGGGGAACATCATACACCAGGGCCTATCATGGGGAGGGGGAAAGGGGGAGGGATTGCATTGGGAGTTATACCTGATGTAAATGACGAGGTGATGGGTGCTGACGAGTCGATGGGTGCAGCACGCCAACATGGCACAAGTATACATATGTAACAAACCTGCACGTTATCCACATGTACCCTAGAACTTAAAGTATAATAAAAAAAAAAGAAAAGAAAAAAAAAGTCAACATTAACTAAAGATTTTGAACAAGTATCAGATCTAGTGCTTCATTCCCAATCCACCTTCAGATTTCAAAGTAATTTTCACCTCCCAACTGAAATAAGCAAGTTCAGCTACACTTCAGTCAAACCTATGTGTGTTGTATCTAATATTTCACAAGGTTCTGACTGGCCTACTGAGTTAATGTCATCATCTCTAAAATGATGTTCTACAATTATTTTATAATTCTTTATTTGAATTAGTCACCAAACTTGGAACACAAAATAACATTTAGGTTTAGTTACTTCATCTATCCAACAAAGCAAGACGTCCTTCTCCTTTGTAACTTCCTGGTGTCCTAAACCTTAAAAGGACACTGGCACTTTTTAGGTAGGGCATTCCATCCAAATCTGAAATCCTCTCAAAGTCTTATCATGGCACTGAGTTTGTATCCCTCCCTGCCACTGAAGAGTCCCCTTCCTAGAGCAAAAAGATCATATCCTTTGTTCCCTTGATTACTTCCATCAGGCTTTAGAAGCACATGGATAATGTTGAATTGTCCATGATATGATAAAGATGAATGTCTAGTGTAGCATCCCCTTCATTCCAAATGGATGTGAACACTCTCTTTGAAACAAAGCTCTCACTCCTTCTAGGAATGGGTCATTTAAGAATAAGTTTCTTCTCAAGAGTTTAAGCTGTCATTGTCAAGAAGGTGCATTTGAATACAGAATTCACTGAAGCAAGCAACAAATTTAAATGTATCATCTCATTCCAACTCCTGTGAATAATTCTCAACCACAACTTAGATCCATGAAAAAGAAAAAATCATCTTTTCTGTAATTAAATGGAAAGTAGTAGATTAAATTACAAAATAAAATTTCAGATTTTCATTCTGTGACATTAATAACAATATATGCAATTTATTGTTTTACAAAACTGAAATGTCTAGAATTATGACTGAAAAAATAACATGATACAGTTACTCAAACAATAGCACCCAGAATCTGTTTATTTCCATGGCTCTGCTATGCTTCTATAGTGAAAGTTGCAGCCTCATGCTCCTCCCAGTGACCTCTGACGATGCATTCTACTTTTGTGGTAGCAAAGTGCCTGTGGGGTTTATAAAATTTACACCCTTATGTTCCAGCAAAAGTTTTCTTCCATTTTATTGGCTCTGTCTGGGTTATTTACCCATCCCTCAGCAGATCTCTATTGAGGGTAATTTGACCGTTGCTGAGGTCAGTTCAACTACATTCAAACCATAATGAGTTAAATGAGTATTTTCCAAACTATAGATGATAAATCATTTGTGGGACATGCATCAGTACAATGAACTCCAAGCAATAATTTTTTAAAGAACAGACTCATATTGAATAGAAATATAAATATCAGAATGTATAACCATTAGTAATATTTTTGCGGAAACTTGCTTAGTTTCATATAAATGTATGTGTTTGGTGGGAAGTGATGCAATTTGCAATTTATTTTTCTCTGAGCTGCAGAGGAAAAGTTTTAAAGGTAGTACTTAGAGTAAGAGAAATTTGAATACTCTCAAGAAAAATCAGGGTGTCAATTGGAAATAGAAATGGATGCTGGGTAGCAGTCAAAATGTAAATATACACAACATAGAATTTATTTGATACCCATTGATTTATAATCTTTCTAATATGCATATTATTTGCTTTTTTTTTTAAGTAACCATAGTTTACTAGAATATGAGCAGTAGTGGTTTGACAAATGTTTTCTGTGAGTTTGGAAAAGCAATATTTTTTAAAGGCCAGTTAAATCTGTCATCTCTGCCACCTTGAGTAAGAGGTGTATTTCCTCTTCTAACAAGCTTATTCCACTCAGCCGTGAAGTAAGACCTTTAGCTCTAAAGGCCTTCTGGATGCTCAAATACCAACATATTTATTACAATTCCCATCTTTTTTATTCACAATGGTTATTTTTATTTTAATCTAGAGACTTTCCTATAACCAGTCTCTAGATAGTGTCTGAGTATCTAAGGAGGAAACAAAATAACTGAAAGATAATAGGACCATCAATCAGAACTTCCAGACACCAGCTCCAGGTCTGCTACCAATCAGTTCTAGAATCTTGGGACTTCAAGTTATTTTTGGCTCAGTGTCCTTACATGTTAAAAGAAGGGAGATGGTGAAGCTCATTTCTAAGAGAACTTTATCTTTACATGACCCATTTGAGTAACAATAAGTTGAACAGGGTCATTCAGTTTTTCAGAGAAAAAAAAAAAATGACACCTTTTATCTCAAAAAGATCATAGCACGGTAGGAAAAAAGTCTCCTGACATCAGCTACCTAAGGCGAAAGCACACCCAGGAAGTGGAAATTGACGCGAGGCCAGCCAAGAAAGGGTCAGGAGTTTACTCTCACTATATTCTCAACCTGAGACCCTTCCTTCTGCCTCCCCAGCACTGCACCTTTATCTTGCTCACAAATTCTTCATCTGTTTTTGTAATTCTCTAGACTGTTTCCCTATCTTTATTTTACTCTTTCCAGGTAATAATCACATGGTCTGGGACTTAGAACCCTAAGAGGTGAGACAGACAAGTAGAGTCTGTCTCATATTAGTTCTGCAATCGCTGTCAGATTACCTAAGTACTCAGTTTTAATAAGATAGAGATAAGAATGAAGATCTCACAGTGTGATATTTACTAAATATATACACACACATATATATGTATATATAGATATATATAATATGTAGCACATTGTCTGGATATTAGCAGGTTGTCACTAAGAGGAAAAGAGTACCATATTAACAAACAAGTGGTAAATAATGTTTAATTTCATCAGTAACAAAAGCAATACTATATACTACTTTTTACCAGTCATATTACCAAAGATAAATGAGAGTGATTATGCCCAAAATAGTTTTAGATATGAGATATAAACATATAGAGCTATGTTTAAAAACCTGGAATAGAATAGTTACCTTTGTGTTGAGGCAAAAGTTAGGGGAAAGAAAGTAATGCGAAATCAGAAATAATTTTTTAATGATCCAATACCATTTTCTTGGCAAACTGCCTGAATAACCCAATTCTGCTCTAAACATTATATAGCTCTTTCAATCCTGTATCCATTGTTCAAACCATTAATGAGAGTTTAATCTGAGTTGTGTCCAAAAATATTCATCATGTCTCCTGTGTGTCCAGTTCTTGCCTATGTATTATGGTGAATATAAACCTAAAAAATAAAATAGGTATTCTTAAAAAATACATAAACTTATTAAGAAGACAAGACTTCACATTAGAATGTAGAAGGCTACTCTCTACAAACAGCAGAAGCCTAGAGATAAGTGGCCAGCTATGCAGTACAGACTAAGTGTTGTAGAATTACAGACAAGGAAAATCAGTATCAGCTAATCAGAAAAAGTTTCATGTATGAAACTTTGTTGTATTCTACAGAGAAATCATTGTGTTTCCACTGGCCTCTAAATAAATCGTTATAATTTTAAGATGTATTTCCAAAAGCCTCGACTGAGATAAAATAAATGAGGAAATGGTGTTTTTGAAAACATTAGAAAGTTTCTGCCAATGTACTCATTTTATCCAGAACTGTCCTCAAGTCCTCTCCGACTCTGCAGCTAAAAGACTTTTCTTGCTAGAACAATCCATACGGGTTGCTGGACCAGCTACAGCTATGGATGGAGCAGTCCTCTCTCAACTACATGCTATTTGTGGCTGTCACATGTCAGATTCCCCAGGAAGAAAATGCTGAGAGTGAGTTTAGTATGTAAGACAGTTATTAGGAAGTGTTATTGGGCTCAATTCCTATGGAAAAGAGGAGAAAAATTAGGACTGGGCCAAAGGACTTGAGCATCAGTGCAATTTCATGAAGGCCTCAGCCACCTCTATGGAAAGCTATAATGCTGAATGATCCTTTAGAGTTGTTCTGAGTTAGGGGGATAAGGTCAAAATTTTACATCCCATGTAAATCAGTCATTGCATGCAGATCACCCTACAAATGCAATATGACTTTGGGTGAGGTGGCTTCTCAGCAGTGGTATATTCTTCTGTGGAGGGTGACAACTGAAGTCTTTTTGATTGCAGCACTCCTAACAACAAAGGGAGTACATTCTTCAGTTCTGAAGTGGAAATCTGGGTGATGGATCATATTGTTCATCTTGCAGCCCATGTCACTAATGCTGCATCAGCTCAATACCCCTGTGCACTCCCAGCACAGAGTTCTGCTGTCATCTCCATGCACATTCTCCCTCTTCTTATTGATGTTACTGCTTAAAGACCCCAAACTATACCTACCACTAGAAAGAGAGGCAGGGATGTGAGAAGTCTTAGCATAAAAGTTATACTCAATCATAATTCTGGACTCAGGGAACCTCTAGTCTACCTGGTCTGTGTGTATTGCTGGAATTGTTTGTTTTTTTTTTCTCCATTCCAACCTACTAGATGATGGAAGAGTGGCTCCATGTTGTATCAGTACAGCAACCTGACTGCTTCTCTTCTCATTATGCCTGAATGAAGTAGGACTCCAGGAAAACTTCCCACCCAACTCAGCACAAATGACATTACCACAGGGTGAAGGCCAAAAATGTAGCTATAAGACAGATTGAGCTCTAAGGAACATACAAAGCTACTCATCTGTAAATGTGTTTGGAAGACTCAAGATCAACAAACACAAATTAATCTTAATCTGGAAAACACAACAGAGAAGACAGGCCTCTTGTGGAAGAGTATAATATTATTCATTCCAGATTTCAACATGGCATGCTGGAGATCTACGTTAAAGGGGCTAACAGCCATGTAGAGCTAGGCCTGCAGCAAAGAAAAGAAGGTTCAAGCTAGTCATTTCTCAGTATAGCACTATGTCCAAGGTGTCTGCTCCAGAATCAGATCTGGGGTGAAAGCCCAGCTGCTTGATTAAAGAGCTCTGTGATGTATTGCTGGTTGCTTTGCCTCTCAACCTGTGTCTACTGGTTAGCAAATGGGAGGAAATGTCTTTATCTTACAGGATTTTTGTGAAGACTTAAGGAAAATAAATAAACAAATAATGCTCCAATCTAGTAACTGGCAGATGGTGGGCACTCAGAAAGCAGGGCCTGTAACTATCACTTCACATGGAATCTGATGGGGCCTGGTATCTCCAAGGAGGAAGCTATACTTTGTAATCAATAACATTTAGATGTTTTTTCTGTGCTACACCTATATTTAATTCTTTGTTATTTCTCACTGTTAAGATGTTTGAAAAGTTCAGGTTTTCTATGTTGCTTTTGAAGAAAATCAAAATCAGAATTTACCTTCATGCATTGGCCAGAGCACTAAGACAGGAGCTAGGCACCCTGTGGTCAGTCAACACAAGTGATTGCGCTAGTCACTAAAGCAGAGAAATATATTGCAAAAAGCTGGGCCTTGGTCTCTTCTTTCCAGGAGGTTATCTGAGTTTAGACGTTCTGGGTATCATTATATTAAGGATGTTGTTTTCTGTAATACCTATATCGCATAAGTAAAAGGTCCTTTTTCCAGGAAGTTAACTGAGTTTAGAGGGTCTGGGTGTTATTATATTAAGGATGTTGTTTCTGTAATACCTGTATTGCATAAGTAAAGATTCCTCTTTTCAGGAGGTTATGTGAGCTTAGGGGTTCTGAGTATTATTATATTAAGAATGTTGTTTTCTATAATACCTGTATTGCATAAGTAAAAACAATACTGTATTGTATAAGTAAAACGTATTGGGTCTTTTTGACAGAATGCTGACATGACTAACAGCAGTTGACTCTTAGATGCCTACAGGGGCTTGGCAGGCAATACATAAGTGAAGCAAGTCAGATGTAAGAACAATTTGAGAGACAGCAGGAAGTATGCAGGGCTGTGGTGTTCAGGACATGTAAAGAACAACCCCCTCTCCTAAAGTGGGGACGCTAACAGCCTGAAAGTGTGGACCACAAATTCCTACAATTTCCAGTTTCCTCCAGGAGAAAACAGGTATCAGGAGTTGAGTATGAATTTTATCAGTTTTTCACCATTGGCCACTAATTCAATATTTTAGACTCACTCCCACTTGATCTTTTCAGGCCCTAAAACTTATATAGAAAGATAATTAAGGAGAAGAAGATTAAAG
This sequence comes from Chlorocebus sabaeus, assembly GCF_047675955.1. NCBI lineage: Eukaryota > Metazoa > Chordata > Mammalia > Primates > Cercopithecidae > Chlorocebus > Chlorocebus sabaeus. The sequence goes on from NC_132910.1 coordinate 69,488,013, forward strand.
TGAAAATATCAATACTCTCATAACTTCAGTTATTACTTCTCTTTATTAATACTTCTCAGTGTTTTAAGCACAGAGAATATTTCCTTATTAATTAAGAACTGTGTTGTTATAAACAAGCATGCAGTAAAGGGCCCTGGTCCAGAACATGCCAACCTGGAATATTTAACAAGACTCAAGTGAGTGAACATAAGAAACAACAGTTGATCATTCACATGTATACTAAACTACATGTATAATTACAAAAGTGATCATTTGAAATGAAATTCTCTGTACTGATGTTCTTCACCTCATGAACACAAAAACAGTCCTCTTTTATTTCCCCACTTCCAAATCTTTACAGTAACTCCATCCATCTTTCAACTGTCACTTTCCATAGTCAATGATGTTGCATCATGCACCTCATCTCTTCTAACTCTAAATCGGAACAAATGATCCAGGGTGTGTGTATTCATCCATTCTCACGCTGCTATAAGGACATACCTGAGACTGGGTAACTTAAAAGAAAAGAGGTTCAATTGACTCACAGCTCAGCATGACCTGGGAGGCCTCAGGAAACTTACAATCATGGTGGAAGGGGAAGCAAGCACATCTTCCTTCACATGGCAGCAGGAAGGAGAAGAATGAGAACTGAGTGAAGTGGGAAGTCTGTTATAAAACCATCAGATCTCGTGAGAACTTACTCATTATCATGAGAACAACACAGGGGAAGCCACTCCCATGATTTAATTATCTCCACCTGGCCTTGCCTTTGAGTGGGCAGGACACCTGAGGATTATTACAATTCAAGGTGAGACTTGGGTAGGGATACAGAGCCAAACCGTATCACAGGGGTGCAGAGAATTTGTTAGATCTCTTGTTCCAGCTAGGTACACAACACAGTAATTCACAGTAGATAGTAGAGAGAAACCTGAACCTGGGCACCAATCTTCCCTACTGAGGAAATAACAGTGCTGAGAAACATAAGTCAGTCTTGAATGGTAAGATTCCAGCCAGGAGGAGAAACAGTGTCCAAAAGAAGATAAACAGACTGCAGTGGATGTCAAAGAAGTGATCGAGGTACTCTGCACACTCTCTGCCTCTTGGAGCTGCCAACATGTGAAGGCTGGGCTGACTCTTGCTAGAACCAACTCGTTGTATAATTCAATATTACTATTGACAATGAGTCACCTTCTTTTTTTCCTTGTTTGAAGCTATTTTCAAAGTTTTAAAAATCACAGAAAATGCTTGGCATTTGGGAAACAGAAAGAGCTGCATGACAAGACTCTTTAAAGAACTTTTACTCCATTTTCATGCGTGAGTAGTAATTTTAAATGCAACAATGACACTGGTAGAAACCCATCTACCAGGAGAAATATGCTGCTAACAACTTCTGGAAGCACTCTGGTCCTGGCACTTTGTTGGAGGCAAATATTGGACCCTACACAAATGGTTCTAGAGTTTTCAACTGCCCTGCTGGCTAGCTAGATGGAAATCATGCAGTCTCTGAGCAAGCAAGAAATCTCCCCACAGGGGCTGTAGAAACCACAGAAAGTTTTGGTACCAGCAAAGCCACCACCAGTGAGACGATTACGATTATGATAATGTGGGACCCTGCCACACCCCATTCCTATGAATTTGGGGAAATCTGTTCTCATACCCTACTACCTTGTCCTCTTACTTGTCTTACTTTAGGTTCCATTTTCTTCATCCCTTTGTAAGTTTAGCTGAGTTTCAGAATAATGCTATGGCCACAAAATAAAAAGCAATCTTAAAAACTAATTATGAGACAGAGTGCAGATGTTGGAGGGTTGAGAGGAGCAGGAGTGTCTATAAAAAGACCATATGCAAGAGATCAGGAATGCAGGGCCTCAGAGTGCTCCAAGTAAACAACAGCAGAGCTCAGTGGTCAATATATGGCATTACAGGGATACAAACAAACAAACTGAAGGACCAGAAAAAATTTTAAGATATCATTAAGATAATTAAGGCAGAAACCAGCTAATAAAACTAGGGTCCTCAAGGCACAGCTGTACTCAGGAACAAATTTTACCTTCGCCAGGCCAGGGAAAACCCAACAGAAAGAACCCCAGGGAACTGAGGCACTGCCCATCCTAAAGTTAGAGGTTAAATGATTCCGCTGTATACAGTGCACATCTAGGAGAAGAAGTTAAGAGAGGTTGTTATATAAAAAAAAAAAATTGGTAAATTGTTCAGAAATAGATGCACTTTTCTAATTTAAGGGAGAAATGACTTTTTACATTAGGATTATGTGAAAAATATTATTTTGTGATAAATAATGTGTAATTTGGCAAATAAATCTTAAGATATTTCTTTTAAATTTAATTAAATATTTAAAAGATTTATTTTCTTTATTAGTCGATTAAAAATTAAAGAATATGGCTTATAGATTTTCTCAGAGCTATTCAGATCCACTCTGGGCGTACAACATTCTGGTACTGAAAAAAATGTCATTGATGTCAGGTATTCTCACTTTGTGCTTAAGTCTGTCATTCCTTCTAGTTAAACAGAAGAAAATGTCTTGGACCACATGTTTCCTGGTCCTAGACATGGAAAATGAATTGAGTTCCTTTGAAAATGGCAGATGTATCCTAGGATTCAATTTTTCCTAAGTTTTGTGTGTTTTTCCAGGTCTAATATAATATAAATGACTCAAATCAAGGAAAAGGAAAGACATGGAGTAGTGCATTCCCACGAGAACATCAGCTGAGTCCCAGAGGATCTGTTTGTAGATCAGATTGTAGTTCATTTTTCACTTACTAAGAGCTCACTCCCATATACATCTGATAAAGCAAGCTAAATTGTGAAATTCAGAAATGACCAAGGTTGGCTCGCAATGCTGTTCAACACAAAAGGAAGCAATTTCAGGGCACCTGAGATGCAAGGGACATAGAAAACAAAACTTCTTTCACTTGTCATTTACCTTGGGATAGGTTGGTCAAAATCATAAAGAATATTTGCAGACTGAACACTCTCATATACTTTGTTTGCACTGGAAAAAAATGCCATATATTACCATGTTTTCAAATATATTTCTTAAATATATCAAAGAAGAAATAGGGAGTGATATGAACACCAGGAAAACAAAATAAACACAGTCAATCAAATTAAATCCATTAACTATTGAGTATATGCATGGTAAACACACCTGACAGCAATAACTTAAGCATACTCTTAGAATGACACTGAATGACAGTCGCACCTGAATGTGTGTTCTGAGCTAGGGAACCTGCAGCTGGCCAACCCAGAGACTGATTCCTTGTCTACAAGGAACATCTGAGACTTCAGCCCATCCTGTGGAACACAGGCAGGCCATACAGAGGATCAACGTCCTGAGTTTTGGGTTAAATGAAGGTTGCCAAGAAGAAGTCATTAAGGAGAGGGCATTAAGTGAAAATGCTATCTAGACTGCAAGTTGTTTGCAAGCAGTTGCGGTTTACCCACCCAGCCCGCCATCACTGGGCGGTGCAGTCATGTTGTCCAGACCCCTGCCACTGGGCTGTATATGAGGTGGTTCTCTTGTCTAGTCACTGCCAGTGAACTCTCTCCACTGTATATCATCCCCTAAAAAAACTCCTTGCCTTGTTTGCTGGCTCTGGGTCTTTTCTTCCACCTCTTGAACCTAGTGCCTTCCCTATTGGTGTTAATAGGAGTTTGGCACAACAGTGCATGGTGATAAGAGCAAAGATGGCTACCAAGATACATAAAATGCTAAAATAAATTTTAAGCTAAAATCTATTATAGGAGGGAAACAAAATACAGACACAAAATGATAAATAGCTTCACAAGCTTAAAATACAAATACTTTGAGAGGAAAAAATGAGATGAGGCCGCAACATTAATTACTAAAAGAAGGTCACCATCAAAACAATGAAGAATGGAATGACATTAGCCTAAGTTTTTACAAAGAAAGGGAGTTTCAGCTGAGACTTGGATGACAGGTGGGATAAATGTGTTTGTAGTGATACATTATGTTTTACACACTTAGATGTATAAATATTGTGAAATTACTTTGTTCAAATCAAATGTGGTCCAAGCCTGTGTGGTCCCTTGAAGGCAGGTGACTACCATTCATGTGCCAAGTTTGGACAGAAGAATCTTGGTTTTGCCAAAACCCTGGTACCTAAATTCTCTCCTACTTGGTGAAATAGAAGTCTTTTCAGTCCCTTTTCACATTTTGCAATACTCGTAGTCGCCTATATTCTTTACCTGCCAATCTCTTTCCACTCCCAGTCTCTATAGTGGGTTGAATGATGTCCCCCAAAAACCCATGCCCACCCAGAACCTCATAATGTGACTTTATTTAGAAATGGAGTCTTTGCAGGCATAATTAATTAATGATCACAAGATGAAATCCTCCTGAGTTTAGGCTGGTCCCTAAATCCAAAACAAGTGTCCTTATAGGAAGAACAGAGGACCATGTGAAGACTGAGGCAAAGACTGGAGACATAGCTCCACCAGCCAAGGAATGTCAAGGATTGCCAGCAACCACCAGAAGTTAGAAGAGTGGCAGGAGACCTTTTTCCTCCAAGCCTCCAGGAGAAACCAACCCAGCTGATAAACTTGATTTTGAATTTCTGGTCTCCAGAACTGTTGGAAAATACATTTCCGTTGTTTCAAGCCACCAACTTTGTGTTAATTTGTTGTAGTAGGCCTAGGGAACTAGGACATTCTGCTTTTCTTTTTTCCCCACCTGCAACACAGTCCCCTTCCTGTTCTCCCCAACCCCAAACACAAATCTCTCGAGGACTTTGGCCTTCTGAATAAAACAAAATCAGAAAAAAACTCTTTGTCTGCCAATAGCTTCTCTTTTCTGACTAGAGGAAAGTTCTCCTCTCCCACCCACCTTCCTTTATCCAATAATCTAAAAATGCCTAAGAACCTGTTTGGAAAAGAGAGGGGGAAAGACATAACAAAACAAATTTATATTTCAACAAATTATACTGCCATATGTGGAAAATACATGAACAAAAGTGCAGGTTGGAAAGTAAACCCCCAAAATACCAGCTAGATGAGCCATGATCAAGAGACAATGAATACACCATTTAAGAGATAATAGAGAATTAAAGTAAGAAAATGGTATAAGACAAATTTTAAAAGAGTTGAGGTATATTTAAAGGTCATTGAATGCAAGGCTAAAAGACTTGGACCAGACATACTCAAACTTTCATGATACACCCTTATCTCAGTAATTTTTTCATAGCATTCTTAGAATAAAAGAAATACTTCCATTTACTAAGTAGGTTCAAATTAAGTATTTATGTTCTTACAACTTAGTCATCATTTAAAAAATAAATGCACTCCACTTAAAGAAAAAAAATATTTTATTTCATTTTTAAGCAGCCATGATTGTTTACTAATGAGACATATATGCCTGCTGGGCATTGCACAATTCCTCAGGCATCAAAATCAGATTGGCTATCACCACCCTCATTTCATGTTCCACATTATTTTCCGAGTGGTACTGCCTTGTGTCACAGTAATTGTTGAAAATTCACCTTTGAAAACAAAGGACATCATCAAAAGGAAAGAAAGATAATTAAATGAATGTAAATATTAAAACTGTGAACTACTTTGAGATAGTCATTTTGACAGTGTCTGACAAACGTTCGCTGTGCTTCCCTCAATTTTTACAAAAAATCTGTGATGTCCCTGTGAATTCACTATGGCACCCTGGGTGACTTAGTTCATAGTTCGTGAACTATGGGTTTTAACATTAGTCTGTAATGAGAAACACGGAAGGTTTTTGAGCAGGGGAATGACCTAGTCAAACAATGTGATAGACTTACTGAAGATTGGAATGCAGATTAGGTTGAAAACAAAGGAAGGCTGACTCAGAGTAAGGTATTTAATTATGCTAAAATATGTTTGTGATAATTATTCTTTAGTATGTGTGAAAAATGCTTGTAAATGGAGTGCCTTTGAGTTGATTGGCAAAAGTAGGGATGCTACATTAATGATGGCAAAAAAAAAAAAAAAAAAAAAACATCTGAATGTAAGCATTGTCTTGGGTTAGAGAATATGACTTACTACACATAGGAAATGCTAAAATGTAAATAATATTGCAAATCCATTATTGTTCTGAAAGCACAAGAAGATCCAGAGCTCAACATTCTGAAGCCTTCCTTCCTGGAGTAGACATTCGCTAAATGAGGTAAGTAACACAACATGCTCCATTTAAAACAGTGTCTCGAAAGCCAATGTCATTGAGGGTGTAGAAAGATTACCAAATTTCTACTTCTCTGTATAGTGGCCTTTTTAAGAGAAATCATTAGCTCTAATATTGGAAGAATGCTTCAGATGCAAGGTTGGGGGGGGGGGATTGTTGGAGGGAGTAGGGGATGATTGTCATTTGCTTGATTTTCAGGGGAAATTTGAGGTTTAGGAAATTTATATAAAAGGAGTTTTAGAAGCATAGCACTAAAATTAAATATTCTTGTATTAGTCCATTCTCACACTGTTATAAAGAACTACCTGAAATTGGGAGATTTATAAAGAAAAGAGGTTTAATTGACACACAGTTCCACAGGCTGTACCAGAAGCATGGCTGAAGAAGCCTCAGGAAACTTAAAATCACAATGGAAGGCAAAGGGAAAACAGGCACATCTTATATGACCGGAGAAGCAAGAAGAGAGAGCAGGGGGAGATGCTACACCCTTTTAAACAACCAGATCTCATGTGAACTCACTCACTATCACAAGAAGAGCAAGGGGAAATCCACCCCCATGATCCAATCACCTCCCAACAGGCCCGTCCTTCAACATTGGGGATCACAATTTGACATAAGGTTTGGGCACGGACAAAAATCCAAACCATATCAATTCTCCACCAATAAGATATTCTTCTATAATCTGTAGCCAAAAATACCTTCTAATAAGGATAGTAAAGAATTATTTCCTAAAGACAAAAAATAAAAATCAATTTTTCTACCCAAGGAAACAGAAAACCAAGATTCAGGAGACCTGGTTCTAGAGACAACTCTGAAACTAATATGCTATTATCTTAGACAAGTAACTTCATTTTTTTTTTAATGCCATGTCTTTACTTATAAAATAAGATACAATAAATAAAATTTAAAAATTTCTACTTGATCCAGAGGTTACAAACTGCTCCAGGCTAGATATGGTATGCAAACAAATACATTTTGGCCTACTATGGTTTTATTTTTCTAATTTGAACTAATTTTCAATGCTAAAAAGAATGTTCACATAAAACTCTAGTTATCTGTCTAGCTTCTTTTGAACAGTCACCCTATATTTTCCCACAGCAATCAGCAAGACCTGGGTCACTACTGCCCTGTTTGGTGGAGTCATACACTATAAATGAAAACTAAACAGCTCTGTTTATTTATTGTTTGAGTTTTTAAGTCCTGATCTACAGGATTCTGTTTTATTTTTATTTATTTAGTTAGTTTTTGAGACAGTCTCACTCCATCACCCAAGCTGGAGTGAAGTGGTGGATCTCAACTCATTGCAACCTCTGCCTCCAGAGTTCAAGCAATCCTTATGCCTTAGCCTCCTGAGTAACTGGGACTACGGGTGCACGCCACCACACCCGGCTAATTTTGTAGTTTTGGTAGAGATGGGGTTTCACCATGTTAGGCAGGCTGGTCCCAAACTCCTGGCCTCAAATGATCCACCCGCCTCAGCCTCCCAAAGTGCTGGGATTACAGGCATGAGGCACTGCACCCAGCCTCTACATGATTCTTTTTATGGTTTGAATGTACCCCCAGGTTCACGTGTTGGAAACTCAAGCCCCAGTGCAACAGTGTTGAGAGGTAGGGCCTAATAAGAGGTGATTAGGTCATGAGCGTAGCACCCTCATTAATGGATTGATGTCATTATCTCAGGAGTGGGTTAGTTATCTCCAGAGTGGGCTTTTTGTAAAAGTTAGGCTTCCTCTTGTTCTCTTGCTCTCTTGCAGTCTATTGCCCTTCCACTAGGGGATGACACAGCAAAAAGGCCCTCACAAGATACAGACTCCTTGACCATGGACTTCTCAACTACTAGAATTATAACAAATGAATTTCTTTTTATTATATATTACCCAGTCTGTTGTATTCTGTTACAGCATCACAAAATGGAAGAAGAAAATTCCTAAACTGGTCAGGCACAGTGGCTCATGCCTGTAATCCCAGTACTTTGGCAGGCCATGGCAGGCAGGTCTGTTGAGCTCAGGAGTTCAAGACCAGTCTAGGGAACACGGTGAAACCCTGCCTCTACCAAAAATACAATCAGCAGGACATGGTGGTGTGCCTGTAGTCCCAGCTACTACGGAGGCTGTGGTAGGAGGATCACTTCAGCCTAGGAGGCAAAGGTTGCAGTGAACCAAGATTGTGCCACTTAACTCCAGCCTGTGCAAGACAGTGAGACTCCATCTCAAAAAAAAAGAAAGAAAATTCCTAAGCTCCTAAAATGTCTGAATATTCTGAATATACACCGTAAAGGATGGAATACGATTAGATGTGTAATTTTTCTATTATTTTCATTGTATATCATTGCTTTACAACTTATTTACTATAAAATATAATCTTTATGATTACATATATGATTTTGCTGTAAGCAAACACATGTTTTGAAAATATGATGAATTACATGTACATAAGCAGATGAAATATACAGAACACATTTTATCAGATAAGGAAACGTAAGTGATGTGCTGCTGGATCATACGTTTCTTCACAGCAGAGTCACTGAAACCATCCAATGCCGCATATATTTCATATAGTGCTCTGAATCCATAATGTTAAATATGAGGTGGATGGTGCCTAAGCTATAAACTACAAGAAGAAAATATTTTTAATGAATATTTTAATAAATCATCAATCAACCACTAGCTAACTAACCACTAAAATGCAGTATACACAATTAAAACATTAGAAGACATTTTCAAAGAAAAAAGTCTTCAATTTACTTGTCTCAAACTAGTTATTTCTACTTTTTAACTTTTCTTCCAGGATATGTCCATATGGACTTGGATTTATAATTGTGATAATCTTGTATGCAAAATTTTGCTTTTCACTTTTTGCCTTTTAATCTGACATCATAAACACTTTTCTATGTTGAACCATTTTCATAATTTTTACTTAATGACACTATAACATGACATCAACTGGCTACACTGTAACTTAATTATTCTGATGTTTATAGTATTAATTTCATTCTAAACTTTCCATTATAATCATTGCTGTAATGAGCTTCTTTATATTCATAGTTTTTAAAATTATTTTGAAGAGTTTCCTTGGAGTCTATTCCCAAGAGTGGAATTACAGAGTCAACGAATATAAACTTTTCTATGGTTTATGATATATAGTACCAAGTGTTTTCCAAGAGGCATGAGAATCCATATTTAATGTACCAGCTTTATTGGGAACCTGCCAGCATCAAGTTATTATCATTTTTAACATTTACGCTCATTTAAAAGTTGTTAAAATTGCCCCATTATTGTTTAAATTTGCATTCCTTTGAATATTAGTAATGCCAAAAATTGTAATATGGGATTTCATATACTAGATCAAACAATTAGATAATCAGTTTTCCTTTTCCTAAATAGAGAGAAGAGAAATGCCCTCGTAATGAATCTTAACACCATGAGGATGCTGGAAAAAGAGAAAGAGATTGAGAAAGAATTTCCTCAGTTTATTCCAAGATGGACTAAGATAAGCATAATCATTTGTTATGAAATCATCTATCCACATGGAATTATTTTTCTAGAGGTAACTCCTATAATGGGGCATTCTAATATTCCAAATATACTCAAGGGTTAAGTAACTTTTTGCTACATTACATTTTCATGTAGCTCTGAAATAGTACTGTATACTTGAATTACAGAAAAATTAGATGCATTTAAATTTTCTTTGTATGACTGCCTTGAATAAAAAAACAGTATTTTTAATTGGTTGGGTTCACAACAACTAGGAAACATTTCAGAAAATTCAAATGCAGCTTCAACTTTAGAATAGCAACTAAACTTAGACTATTTGGCCGTGAGGGTTGCTAAAGATGAGATATTTTCAACTGCGTCCAGCGAAGTCCACACTTCCTGCTTTTTTCTTCATGTGCTGTTGCAGATAGATGTCTCTTAATCTATTTATCCGGTTAAATGCAGCTATGTATAACATCCCCCTGATTTCAACTATCAGTAGTTTATGAGAAGAGTTTATTTCACCAAATGGATTAGTCACACTAAAGACTCTTTGTAGATGCCCCTATTTTTCTGTACAATTTGCTTTAACCAAAGTAATAAATATAATATGCCTAAGAAAAATGTTATGAAATTGAGTTCCAAAGTTGAATAAAATATAACTATCCGAGTATTGTCCCAGGCTTTGGGAGGCCAAGGTGGGTGGATCACAAGGTCAGGAGTTCGAGACCAGTCTGCCCAACATGGTGAAACCCCGTCTCTACTAAAACTACAAAAATTAACCGGGCATGGTGACACGTGCCTGTAATCCTGGCTACTCAGGAGGCTGAGGCAGGAGAATCACTTGAACCCAGGAGGTGGAGGTTGCAGTGAGCCGAGATCACTCTGCTCCCATACTCCAGCCTGGGCCACTGCACTCCGGCCTGGACAACAAAACAAGATTCCATCTCAAAAAGAAATAACTATCCAAGTATTAATAGTAATTGTTAGTATTAATTAGTTATTAAAACGTATTAGTTATTAAAAGATTGATAAATATTTTACTGTAAAATGTTTATTAGCTATTAAATCTTGTATAAAATTAGTATAATACTCATATTTCTCTTATATTTAAATTATATTTTTATTTACTTAATTTTTATATAATTTTATTAATATTTAAGTATAATCATATATTTATTATATAACATTATATAATAAACATAATGAACAAATAAAAATACAGTATAAAATTATTATAATAAAATGTTAATTGGTTATTAAAACTTATTAGTTATTAATATTAATTAGTTATTAAAACTTATTCCCTATTCTTTTTCTTTAAAATAATTATTTAAAATGACCTGATAATAAATATTTCTTCATAATGCTGAAAATGAGGTAATTTTCTGCACTAAGTATATAATTAATTTGCAAAAATTGTTTTTTATTTTTGTTTGACCAGACTTATATTTCGGCAAATAAAATTTAACTGCATATTGGGAGAATTGTCAGTTACAATAAATCTAGTTCCTATGATTTTGTACTACAGATTACAGTTTCTAGAAAAGTTAACCCAGTAAGTATTTTACATTCCTTTTGAAGAATATTACCCCAAAAATATAATCTAATCAGGATCCATTTCATCAAGTAACATTATAGTTAAAAACTAAAAATACTAAAGGAGTAATCCACGACAACACATAATGTATGTTTACTGAAGAAGGAAGGAAGGAAGGTAGGAAAGGAAGGATGAGTATTCCAATAAATAAAACTTTTTATGTGCTAGGTTAAATTAATAGGTCAAATTTTAAAATATAGTACTGAGAGGCTGAAAAGGTTTTGCCTTTTGATTAAAAAGGAAAATTAGTTAACTTTAGAATAAAATGAGTTATCCTTAATGTAATCAATACAACATATCACAAAAAATTACCCAATGCGAAATACCAAGGATATTCCCATTTACACTGGAAAGAAGTCAAGGTTGTTGTCAATGAAACTAAAACTAATATTGACCTGAAATTTCTTTCTATTGCCAAAAATAAACAAAAGAAACAGCTAATACATATATGCATATGTATTCAATTGGAAAATAAATATCAAAATTAAAATGTTATTATTTGTTTGCCTAGAAAAGTTAAAAGAACCAACTATAAAACTTTTAGATTTAATTTTAAAAATTCAACAAAGCAGCTGGATAAAAATACAGAGACTCCAATACTTTTACTATTCATATTACAATGAAGAGTAATGAGTTTTAAAAGACTTCCATTCTCTCACAATAACAAAATTTGTGAAATATGAAAACATAATCTTGACCTGAAGGATGTACATATACAGAAAATTTTTAAATCTCTTTCTATAAAAGATTTTTTAAAGACAAAAATAAATGAAGACATATTCCTGAGTGAAAGTCAACAGTCTAGGTGTATTAATTATCCTCAAATAATATTCAGATTAAATACACTATAATCAATAATTATTAGTAAACATTAATCAAAATAAATTATGAAATATTTCATGCCTGCAAAAATAATTCCACAATTCATAAGGAAGAATAAACAGACAAAATTTTTGATAAAGAAAATTGTAAAAATGTGAGACCATAACTCTATTCAATATTCAAATGTGTTGTAGAACCACAATTACAACTTTGCTATGGTTCAAGGCTAGACATGTTTCATTGAAACAGAATACAAAGTTTATATAAGATGTATTTAACAAACAATGAAAGGATTATCACAAATTAGTAGGAAAGGAGTGGGTTATTCAATAAATGATATTGTAATAATTAGCTATTTTGGATGAAAAATAAAAACAAAAGAATCACTCACTTGCCATCATCCACCAAAATTAATTCCAAAGAATTAAAAATATAAACATGAAATGGAAAATTATAATATTTTAGAAAATGTAGGTAAATATTTTTCTGATTTGTGATTGGAGAAAGAAATTCCAAGGATAAAATCAATGGGGAAAACCCATAAAGGAAAGGAAAAAGATATTTACTTAACTATGTAAATATTAAAAGTTTCTGTAGATCAAAAAAGCATAAGAAAAACTAAAAAAGAGAAAACAAAGTCAAATATGTCAGAATAATAGACAGTAACTATAATATATAAAATTCTCCTGAAAATTATTGAGAAAATCCCTAAATACCAAGAGAAAAAAAAAGGAATAAATGTACATACAGGTCAGAGTAAACAAATTATTATAAATAATAAATTGTTAAAGTTTATCTTTATTAATAATTAAACAAATGCAACTTAAAACAACTGTGAAATTTTATATTTTACCCATCAAATTTCCAAAAATGTGTCAACTGTTAAGTAAAATGTAAGAAAAAAACTCACACGTTGCTATAAAGAGTATCAGTTGGCACAACCTACCTGAAAAGCAAATCCTAACTATGCATCAAACATTGTAAAAATACTCATATTATTTGAAATTCCTTCTCTGGAAATCTAGCCAAAGAAATAATCACATATATGAACACAGATGTATGTGTATATTAAAATACCATTTTGCACATGTATTTTACAATATTTATAACGGCAAACTATTGGAAATAAAAAATTCAACAATACAGAAATAATCTGATAATCCACTTACATAAAAAGTCATTTGTATGCATATATGTCTACAGGTATATATGTATAAATAGGTATATTCATTTGTCTAATTTCTATAATATACATGCATAAATATAAAGAAAATTATTGAATGAAAGTATTAAAAAGTTGACTTTTTTAAGTTCTAACATGTATTGTCTTAATCAAAAAAGCAAAAAACATTTAAAACAGAAAATTTTAATTTGATGCTATTTATTCATTTTAGAACATACTCATACATAATTACATTAAGAAAGCAATCTCTTACCTGTTCTGAATAGTTAAGAACTGATAGTATTTTAGAATATATGAAAGTGATATTTTTCTAAGCACCTCGATGAAAAGCCTATGTTGTTATTTTAAATTTGGGGATTAGTTGATATGTAATTTCCTGTTATTTTTGTGCACTTTAGATTTTCCTTCCAAATCAGAATACTTGAATTGTTCTATCACTTATCTATATTTCTTAATTCTTTGTTGTCTACATCATTAAAATCAGACAGGATTTGACAACAAGCTTACAATCAATTAGATCATCTCTACGCTGCTGGACATGGGGCAAGAACTGTTGGAGAAAACGCAGTTCATTGGCAAAAAAATTTAGAGGTCTTCTCTTGTTTACCTTTAAACTTTCAATTACGAAATCAAATTAAAGATTTTTTTAGTACTTTAAAATTAAATCTTTACATCCCAAATACATTGACATTATATTGTTTCTTATCTGTAAAGCAATTTTATCTGAAGCTTTTCTTTTTCACAAATATGAATAACTGTATACTTTTTCTAGCAGTAAGATATATACTACTTAAGTTTTGGAGCAAATAAAACTTTCAGCATCCAAATTACTTAATTGTCTTTCCCATTTGACCTTTCATTACATCAACAAAATCAAACAGGAAAAATCAAAGGACCTTCACAACCCTAAACTTAAAAGCATCAGGAAACAGATTTTATGCAAAATATTTCCCTGAGGCTAAAGAATGAGATCACATAGCCTTTCTTTGGTTTCTTAGCAGCTTAATTCTTTGCCTTGGCACTTTCTGATAAAATAGCACTCAGACTATAAATGATAATACTCTATAGCGTGATATATTGGAGCGAGCTTGTCCATTAAACCACAAGATAGTGTGCATTTATGAAGTTAATGACAAATGATCTTTTACTGTATTAATGCATTACTTAATTCACTATAATTATTGATCCCTAAAAGCTATTCTTTGTGCTAAAGTGCTTTAGTCAAAGTGCCTTAATAGAAAGTTCATTAGTGACCTCATAAAATGGCACACACAAGCAAAAGAAAAATAATTAGAGGAGTTAAGTCACATAGAGCAAAAACATGAATATGATATACACCATTGGAAATCTTTCAATAGAAATAACAAATGAACAAGCAGTATAAAGAGCAACCTAAAGCTTGTAGACACTGAGTTCTGTCCAAAGTGGAATCCAACTCAGATTTCCTGCAGGAATACTGCAGTGATCAATCATACAGCAGACATCAGAAAGCGGAAAAACAAAGGTAATATGTTAAAACACATTTTTAGTAGACCTCAGACCAAGCCCTATAAATCTAAAAATAATGAATTTAGAGGGGAAGACTATGTCCCTGCATCGTACAGTAATTATTCTTTATCTAATAAGGTATATGGCATACTCAGGTGTCCATAAATCATTTGATATTGTTCAATTTGTACCATATGTAGCTTATAGGAGTACTTGGGATATGGCTGATGTCAAAGAGAAGAAATATTACTGCAGCTAGACAAGGAAAAGTTATACTGTATTCCTTTGCTAAAGGAACAGTATTCATCTCTACGATTCACCTCTATGATTAGGAACAAGTTCCAATCAGCAGTTGGAATTAGATAAATTAGAGATGAAGTAACTAGAAATTTTATACTAAAAAAAACCCCCTATTCTAGCAAACAATATGGCTTAGTAAGAATTACGAAACAAATTCAAATTTTAGCTGTTCTAATTTTACATAAAATAGATATAAAATATTCTAGAATATTTTTACTAGGTAATATAACAATAGAGATAAATTCAATTAATCATTTCATATGTGAGAAAGTCTTACGATCACCTCTTAGAGATAACATGCACAATCAGTAGATAATGCATTAACTACTTTCTAATAATTAATAATTCATTTGACATTATAGCTTAAGTATTTATCCCCAAGTTCTTTTGTTAGTTCTTTTACTATACTTCTGTCTTCTTGTCAGGGCATTCCTTGGAGATCTGTTTTAAAGCTATTATAAGAAAGATTAGAAGGAAATACATTATAGAAGGCACATGTTGAACAATATCATGTGTCTAAAAAAGAGGTCAAATAGATTGATGAGCCCTTTTAAAAGGACACTTACAGAAATGACCACAGATCTGCTGATTTTTGCAATGCTGTCTGTTGCAATTATTTTTTTATCAACTTTTGAAAAAGAACGCTCATGACATCTAATGCTGTGACAACTCTAGTGTTGTGACTTGCTTTTTAAAAAAATGTTTGCTATAAGTCAATCTTAAAGCAGTGAGAAACACATCTAGAAATGCTCTTAGGTATATTTAATATTCAGATTGAAGTTCCTTATTATTTTATCTATGCATTTTAGGAGACGAGAAAAATCCTATTCTCCTGAATCGAAAGCCAATGACTAAAGCTAAAATCTCAACTCCAACCTAATATCCAGATTCCAGGTTGGGAGAGTACCCTACTGGTGGTGGGAAAATAAAGATTAATTTTCAGCCAGTTTTTTACAAATGGCAGTTCCACACATGTAGCATTATTCCCAAGACCAAATAAATTATATTTTTCCTTCTTACTACTGCATATAGGCCTCAGGCTGTATGTCCTTTTTTTGTATTTTTCCATTAATATTATGTTTGATGAAAAATTTCCATCTGATCTCTCCAGTGTAATACTTGGGGATGTGAGATACAAAGATATTTAGGGCATAAGAACAGGATAACTGACAGTGTGATTGGTCTCAGGCCTCAAATATTGTCTCAGAGAACCACGTAAAGCATACTTTATTGAAAATCTACATATTCCTTTCTTATTCTGCATTTAAAAAAATTCTTTCATACTGTGGTTTCCTTATAGTTTCAAAGGAAGTATGTGTTTTCCCTTGCAATTTAGTCAGGATACTATGGGAAGAGAAAAAAAAAAAGATGTTAATAAGAAGTAGTAACATATTGTTTTTTAAATCAAGCTAAAATACTACCTAGGAATTATATAAGATTCTGCTGCCCTTTGGAGCTTGTGGCACTTACAGGGACGAAGATTCATCGTCATCTCTGATTTTAGTGCCCCACTCGATAATTTCATTTTATTATTCTCTTCATCCCTCTTCAAGGCTCTTCAATCTTTCCAGTTTTATTTTCAGTGTTTTTCTTCAGCATCAAAATCTTACTGAAATAAAACCTGACTGTGGAATCATTGTAGGATTTGTTGGCAGTGGGATTGTTAAGATTGTATGAGCATCTCCTTCATCTCTGTTATATCTTTGTTCTTTTAAGGGCATAACATAAAACTAATATTATGCCTTTTGTTAGAAGAAATATTTTTCTGTATGTTCTAAAACAGGAGCAAGAGAAATTACACAGCACTAAATCCTGAAATTTTTAGATCAAAGATGGCACAGATGAATAAAAGATGGCTCAATGTCTATAAGGTTAATCGTTAACTATGTTTACAGATTATAATTTTTCATTTATACAGATGATAGTAATTTAAACAAACCAACTACTGTACCCAAAAATATGGCACATAAGGACTAATGGAATCACTAGAGCCAGGGAATAAAAAGATACTTACAGTTCCTAAATATTTTATGGCTTCACCTCATGAATAAGGAAAATCTAAAAAGAAGAAATAGGAATTTAAACTTCAGAGTGCATAGAAATCACTTAAGGTGAGAGGTAAAACTATAGTTCCCTCATGCTCCCATCAAAGATTCTAATTTAATACATCTAGGCATGATGTGGGGGAATCTGCTTTTTAGCACATGTTCTCAATGATTCTGATTCAGAGACTCTGTTTGAGAAACACTTAAATGAATGGGTAGAACTCAGGGCCCTTGACTCCAAGTTCAATATTGTTTCTGTTACACTACAAGACTTCTGACTTTTATGGATTTTTGAAACTCAATTTTAAACAAGGTGCTATTAAACCTGAAACCTAAGTTGAACACATTAAAATTCCAAAGTGACCACTGAGTTTTGACCATCACTTACAGAAATCAGTAACTAGAAACTTCATTCTCTCTTCCGCCTTGGCTCCATCCATTTAGTTACACAGCTGTCACTTTGACTATTTCCATATTATTGTGGTTCTGGCTACAGAGTAGAATGACTAAGATCTGATTGGTGGTTACTAATCAAAGATATAGCTGGAGATTCCAAACATGACTTGGGCTAGAACAGAACCTCTAACTAGTGGTGAGTTTCTAAGGATAACACTACCTTGAACAATAACTGCCTTGAGAACATATGAGAGACTGGCAGCATTTTATTTAACATCATTAAATGTACTCTGGTAAAAAAATAAAAAATAAAAAATATACTGTACCTCACTGAAACTGGAAATTATTTTTTAAATGGAAAATTATTAAAATACTTTACCTTCTATAGAAACTTAGAAAATAAAACCACACCAAAATAGAATCTGGAATGACACATCAAATTATGAAACGATTTGCTCATGAAGAGGAAAATATAAACCTCCCCACCTTCAACCAGCTTCATACTTTACCTCCTAGAGGCAGAGTCTCTACATGTTCTACCTTAATCAATTAGAAAAACAACCAAATCTGAAACTGTGTGAAATGTAGGAAATGTAGAAAGTTTCTTTTATTTTCAGAGTGAGAGAGGAAGCAGAGTTATTTAGCAAGGGATAATTATCAACTTTTTGAAATTTAACCACAGAACTTTTAATTATTTAATTATCTGCTATGTATTAAAAATACCACACCTCCAAAAATGAATTTTTCACAAGAATGAGAGTAGCTTGTCCAAAGGAATTAAAGGGCCAGAATTGAAGCCTTCATTCTACCACTAACTTGAACCTCCAAAAGCCTCAGTTGCTTCACCTGTATAATAATATGTGGAATCATCTAAGAGTTCAATGAGATTAAATTATAAAAGCATTTGCAAAGCATAAAGTCATCTTCTTACATCCCATCTATATTTTAATTTTCTCGTTATGGAATCTACTTCAGTTTTTTAATGTTTCTACTATAATTATGAGGCATTATCAAATTTTTTAAAGGTTCAAAATACTCCACTAAGTACACTAAGTACATCATGGGACCCTGCCATCAGTGCTCCCATTGTCCTACAGTACAAAGTCACAGTGAAACACCTTAGAGCATTTTAGAAAAAGACCACTTCAATTTGCTTATTGTCTTAGTACATTTTGTGTTGCTATAACAGAATACCAAACACTGAGTAATGCATACAGAAAAGAAATTTACTTCTTACAGTTCTGGAGGCTGGGAAGTCCGATATCAAGATGCCAGATCTGATGAGGGTCTTCTTGCTGAGGCATGCCATGATAGTAGGTGAGAGGATAAGAGAGAAAGAGCAAGAGAGGGCCAAACTTGTTTTTATAATAAACCCAGTCCCACAATAAGAAAGCCACTCCAGAGATAATGAAATTAATTAATGCATTCACGAAAGCAGAACCCTCATGACCTTCTGAATGGTCCCACCTCTCAACACTGTTGTATTACGGATTAAGCTTCCTTAATACACATGAACTTTGGGGGACACATTCAAACCACAGGAGTTATCTATACTCTGTGAAGTACTCTTGAACATGAAAGCCTCTGAGTATTAATTGACACTTTCATTTTGAATTGGAGAGTCTCTGTAAATTACCAACATTTTTAAAATGTCATATTTTACTCCTTACTTTTTCTTTAATTTTCCTTACTTCCAGAGGAAATATAGTATAATTACACAGACAGGATTGCTTCTATCAAGAACAGTACACACGAAATGCAATCCCCAGAACTATACCTGCTTAATATGACTTTAGTTCAGAAGATGAGATTGCTACAGAATTCCAGAATTCAAGTTTATAGTTCCTCATTTTATGTACTCTTCTTAAATCTTTCCCCATGCATGAATTAAACTCACAGACTTTTCACTGAAGACAATCTTACTTTTTTTAATAAGTGCAAAATATAGTCATTGAATTTTTGTCTATATTTATCAATTAACCACCCTAGAAAAATGCAGCACCAGAGAGGTGGGGACAAGAATGTCCTTTTCATCAGGGAGAAGTATCAGGTACTTCATGTCATCTAAGTAGTGTGGACAGAAAATTATCTGGGATAGGAAATGGAGAAATCACAGAAGTCTGAGTTAATCTAAGAGAGATTTCATGAAGAAGCTGAGAGTTAACTGAACTTTAAAGGAAAAGTCCAATTAGATAAGTCCAGAGCAGGGTAGAGTACATCGTAAGCTGGAAAGTTGAAAAAAGGTGTGGAAGAGGGAGCTGTCCTGTTTGGCAAACTAATTTGCCAGGAATGAAGATTTGTTTTAGGGAGAAGTTTATAAAGATAAATTGGCACTATTATGTAGAGGATTAGAACTACTGAGAACCTTGGACTTGATGAGAATTTTTGAAAGAAAATTCTCAAACTAATATTTAGCCAATCTTCAAATTTTAAAAAGCTACAATTAATAATAGAGTAAGTTCAAGTTTGCGTAACTTTTAAACTAGTAATAGAGTTTCGCTTCATGGCCTCTCCTAAATCTCACCTTGAATTGTAATCCCATAATCCTCATGTGTCATGGGAGGGACCTGGTGGGAGGTAACTGAATGATTGGGGCAGTTTCCCTACGCTGTTCTCATGACAGTGAATGAGTTCTCATGAGATCTGATGGTTTTATAAGTGTCTGGCATTTTCTCTGCTGGCATTCATTCTCTCTCCTGCCACCCTGGGAAGATGTGCCTTCTGCCATGATTGTAAGTTTCCTGAGGCCTTCTGAGCCCCACTGTGACTCAATTAAACCTCTCTTCTTAATAAATTATCCAGTCTCTGATATTTCTTCATAGCAGAGTGAGAATGGGCTAATACAACTAGCATTTGAAAATATTAGCAAAATCACAACATATATATGTACAAACTTAAAAGTTAAGTAATGACCTGAGATGCCTCAGTGAAGATACAAAAAAAATCTAATTTGTGTACCAAAAATAAGCTATATTAATAGCCAATTCTTAGAAATATCACTTCTTTTATGTTCAGTTATTGAGGTCAAATTTCTGAACACATAAATATGTGGTCTAAATTGACTTTTTAAAAATACTTAAATTTAATGAACATAATAAATGGGATTTTTTCCTCTTTTATGCCACATGCTGGTTTGATTGGATTTTGATATCACCACCAGATGTTTTAAAGTAATTTGACAAAAATTTTATCTTATAAACCTAGAAGCCATGACTTTTAAATGTCACAAATATTTGCTGTAGAGGTCTTCATTTTCAAAATATTAGATCAAAATACCAAAAAGAAGTATACCAAAATATGAATAGTGGATGTATTTGAGTGTAAAGTAATTGGTAATATTTCTTCTTCTGTATATGTTGTACTTTCCAAATCACCTATAATAAACATGAATTCTTATTACAGTAAACAGTAAAATAAAACAAATACTAGTTAACAATACTTATTGTACTATTTGGAATAATTCAGCATCAAGTGATAGAAAATGCAAAATAACAATGGCTCAAACAAGATAAATGCTCATGTTCACATGAATACCCTTCAGGAACCTGGATCTCTTTCAGCTCAAAGATTCATCATCTTGAAAATGACACTCCAACTTTGTGGTTCAGTAAGGTTGTAGCAGAAGTCTAAGCAACAAGATGAAAGAAGACGTGAAAAAAGAAAAAGGGCAAATAGCATGTGCCAGCTGCCTCTGAAGGACTGTATTAGTGCCACATAACAAATTGTCACAAACTTAGCAACTTAGGCAACAGATATTTATTATCTCATAGTTTCCCTAGGTCAGGAGTACAAAAACAGCTTAGCTAGTTACTATGCTTAGGGTTTCACGATGTTGCTATCATGGTGTTGATTGGGCTGCATTACAATCAGGGATTTCAACTGAGGAAGAATCCATTTCCAAGCTGACTCAAATTGCTATCAGAATTTATTTTTGTGGCTGTGGTACTAGGGGCTTCAGGTTCTTGCTGGCTGTTGGCTGGAGGCTTCCCTGATATTCCAGAGCTCACAATTCCTAGAGGCAATCCATTATTTATTGAGGCCTCTTGCAGTTTCTTGCCACATGAGCTTTCCCAGTGTGGCCATTTGCTTCATTAAGCCAGAAAGGAGAGCCACTAGAGTTAGTCTGGTAGCAAGATGAAGTCTTATGTGACATGACATGACATAACATAACATAACATAACATAGCATAGCATAGCATAATATAACATAACATAACATAACATAACATAATGAGTGAAATCCCAACATATTTGTCATATTCTATTAGTTATAAATAAGTCACAGGTCCTGTCCACACTCCAGGGGAGGGTATTCAACAAGGACTGAACAGCAAGGCGTGGGTACCATGCGGGCTTCTCCAGTGTCTGTCTGTCACAAGACAGTTCCCAGAAACAATCGCACAGTACTTCCTCTATAACCCATTGGCTAGAGCTGAGCCACACCTTGTTGGAAAATGTAGTCATTCTTTCTGCATGGTTATGTGTCTGTTACAGATGCTTTTATTGTAGAGGAAGGGGAGACTAAATATTGAAAGACAACTAGCAGACTGCTTTCCAGAAATCTTCCAAGCAGAAATTTTGTAACAATTAGGTGAGATGAACACAACAGCACCTGGTGATCTCAGAGGTGGTCAAATGATGTCCTATGATTATAGCTACTAAATTTATTGCTACATTTAGTATTATTAATAGACTAGAAACTAAATTTCCTTTAAAAAGAGAAGGATTTGAATAGAAAATTATGTTCACTTCATTTTTACACTAAAATGTAAGTCTTAGGTAACTCAATTATATCTTATAGTTAATACTTTTATTCTTATAAACATGACCAATCTGATAATCCCATATTTTTAAAAATATCACTTACCTACATATCTCTCTGCAAATTTCATAGCATTTTCTCACGTTTTATTTTCAATTCATTCCTCTGAAGGGTCCATTGTTCTCATTTACCAGGTGAGATGAAGCAATCAGCCCAAAGTTAAGTAACTGGCAAGTGGCATAACCAGAGTTGAGTCTCAGGTCATGCAGCTCTACACAGATTCCACTAAACTATATTGTCGAGAAATTTATTTCATTGAAGAACAAAAATGTGAATATATTAAGCATTTGGACAAATATTTGATGTTGGTCACACTTCAGAAATGTGGCAATACCCAGATAATTGATGACTTTCCATTTCGTCTCTCTCTGCTTGCTGTGCTTAATGTAGCCCCAACCAAAAAAAACAAAAAAACAAAAAACAAAAAAAAACTGTTGCCCCCACTAGGATAGATAGGTATAAATAAAAAATAATTCTATTACCACCCCAAAGCCTTTAACCCAGTTTACATTTGTTTTCTTCTGCTCTAAGTACAAAGCTATTACAAGTTTTAGAACTCTAGAGCGTCTCTGCTAACCTTATACTCCTGCCCTGATCAACAATAGAATCTAAATTCGTAATTTACATATAATAAAGTCTAAATCTGTAACTTATATATAATACATAGGCACAAATTACTAGCAGAATCTTTCAAAGATTAATTTATTAAATATACTTTACCTAAAGGGCTTAAGGAAAACAAAATTTTAAGAATTAAATTCATTTGGGGAATCAATATTATTTACCTTTGCCTTTTCCAGAGTGTTGAACTGTATCCTGTGAAAGGAATACTAAATGATTATGGTTCCCAATAATTAAAATGAGACTTCGTAGAAAATTATTTTGTGCCTGACCATTAGTTCTTGTAATTTCATTTCATTTAGGTGTTTGAGTGCTTGAGCTCAAGTGTGAGTTTTAAGAAAAATAAATGAGGGCATCTACTCTCTTATCTTCCAGAATGCAAAAGATGTGCAACACTTCAATTTAGCACTGTGTGAACAGCATTTCCATTGTCTATTTCTTCTGTTACTATTAAGGGTATTTGTTAGTGTGTTTGAGGGAGAAAAACATATGCACAGATAGTTGCATTTTCCAATTAAATTTTCGTTTTATATACTCACAGTACTCTAATTCTAATTCAAATGTTTGGTGGAGAATTCAGTCAAAAAGCCTCAAGCCTAACAACATTGGATTTATCAATTCATAATGGACAGGGCGTCTCAGTTTTCTTTGTTATTTCTCTTTTTTCTAACAATTTATCATATCACTTTTTCAAAAACATACTTTCAAAGGAGCTAAACTAAGTTAATTCATACAACTCCTACTTCTTGAATATTTATTTTCTTCAACCTCCTGAAATCCAAGGATGGGATATAATGGAAATACATCACTGTAATATGGTAGAGAAAATATTCGGGAGTGTTTATGAAGCCTGTTTTCAGATAAAATGAGAGAGAAATCATCCATTTTATTCTCACAATGAATCTCTCTTGTACTACATGGCATAAGGCCAAGCTGTAAAATGATGTTTTAATGTTGCAAGCTAGATCAAAGAAACACCTTAATGATATTTGGTCCTGCCTGAATATTACAAGTTAGCTTTGAAGACTCAAATTGTTCTACAATCTGTTGATTGCTAATATTTCCCCATTAAGATGGAACAAAACGACAATAATTTCAATAGTTTATGCTAAACCTATAGATATGAATATGTTTTTAACTACCAAAGAGTCATTACCCAAGGCTTGTAATTAACTACATACCTATGATCAACACATAAGAGTTTAAAACAGTCTCACGTAGGGAAAAAAGCTATTCTGGAGGAAAACGCATTCAGAAATTAAACAGAAAACAATGTGTAGAGGTAATTTTTGGCTAAGAATTTTTTTTAATTAAGACAGGATAAAATAAGGTTTTTCCTTCAGCAGGGACAGTGTAAAACACTACCTCTTCTACTAAGAAAATAATTTCTTTCTCTTCTTTAGTGTGTTTTAAATGATCACTGATGTGCAAGGCAGTGCACCTGGAGCAGGGGGACACACAAAATGAATCGGTAATGGAGGCAGTCCACAAGGAGGTAAGAGTGCAGCACGCATTCTCCCATTTCCAAATTTCGCTATTTTTACCGTGACAAAGGCTGTATATTTTTGAATAAATCATTTTATTTTCTTTGGTAGTTTGCCTAATTGATTATATGAAAAGCTAATCAGAATACTCAATTTACTGTATATTTACTATGATAACCGTAAAAGCAGAAAATTAGCTTTGAAAATCAAATAACTTATTTAGTAACACACGTTCATTTTTATAGACACACATAAAGACACCAGGTTCTCAATAATGCTCCAGTCCAGGGGTTCTCGAAGTATGGCCTCAGACAAGCCCCATTTACATCACCTAGGAAATTGCTAAAATGTACATTCTCAGGCCCTACCTCCTGATCTACTGAATCAGAAACTCTGAGGGTAAGGCCAAGCAAACTGCGATTTAATAAGCCCTCTAGCGATATTAAGGCACACTAAAGTTTGAGAATCACTGCTCTAATCTAGTCTATTAAGCTTCAAAGTGGTGTTTCATAAAAATAAGATGAGACTTTAATACTACTAATTCAGCCTTCATTACTTTTCACAAGAAATGTTTGCAAGGACACTTAGAAGCAGGTAAAATTTATCTTTCTGTGGCTTTAGGGCAGCCAGAAAGGGGCATGCCATCTCCTTCCTCCTTCCTCCCAACCATTTTGCTGAGATTTTTGGTTTTGATGTGTTTTCACTTTGACACCTCCTGAGACAATCAAAGTTGGAGTACATTTCCTTGGGCTGAGTTAGCAGTTCCTACCCAGAATACGATTTCTATTAAATCTTCACCCTATTACCTTTAAGCAGCTTAACAGTGTCATTAATTACTATAAAGTCCAGGCTGAAGATTTTTAAAGAAATTGTAATCTTATAGTTTATTAGCTGTTTCAAGTTAGAAATACTAGTATGTCCTATATAAATACCTGTACTTTTTAATATTTGTCATAATAGAATAATACATGGCTTTAAACTAGACATTGAAAAATAGTAGAGAACTCTGGAAATTAAAATTAGTTTCCCAAAAGTCTTTTATAATCAGCACCCTCCACACAGAAGCATTTAGATAAAGGACAAAAACACCATCAAAAGATATAAATAAATTTTAACTTATATAAAGCATAAGTTATTAAATCTCTATATTACCATAAGTTGCTATTCTATGCCTTTGGCATCAGTGACTAAATACAAGGATGATTTCAATATTAAAAGTACAAGTTTTACTTTTTTTTCTTCGTTTTCATGATTTTTTTTTTCTTTTTTCTTTTCTTTTTTTTTCTTTGCTTATCCTTTTTTTCTTTTCTTTTTTTTCAGATGGAGTCGAGTTCAGCCGCCCAGGCTGGAGTGCAGTGGTACCATCTTGGCTTACTGCAACCACCGTCTCCCGGTTTCAAGCGATTCTCCCATTTCAGCCCCCGGAGTAGCTGGGATTAGAGGCTCTGCCATCGTGCCTGGCTAATTTTTGTATTTACTGGAGACAGGGTTTCACTACGTTGGCCAGACCCATCTTGAACTCCTGACCTCAAGTGATCCGCCCACATCGGCCTCCCAAAATGCTAGGATTACAGGTGAAAGCCACCGCGCCCGGCCCTTTTTAATGATTTCTATAGGGTATTAATGACCAGCAGATGCTTCCTTTTGTGTCTGAAGCTGGTATTCTAATAAAAATATTTTATATTGTCTCAAGGCTTCTCAGGGTTTAGCAGAAGTCTGAGCCTCTTCCATTTTTTGAGATTCTCAGGATTTATGTAAATAGTAATAACAGAAATGCCAAGAGTGGTTACAAAAACTGTAGTATATCCCAAAAGGCTAAACTAAACATAATCCATTTATCCTATTAAAAAATATTGCAGAAGTTCAGGCCGGGCACCGTGGCTCACTCCTGTAATCCTAGCACTTTGGAAGGCCGAGACGGATGGATTGCCTGAGCTCAGGAGTTCAAGGCCAAGCTGGGTGACACTGTGAAACCCCGTCTCTACTAAAACACAAAAAAATGAGCTGGACATGGCGGCACGTGCCTGTAATCCCAGCTACTCAGGAGGCTGAGACAAGAGAATCGCTTGAACCTGGGAGGCAGACGTTGCAGTGACCCGAGATCTTGCCACTACACTCCAACCTGGGCAACAGAGTGAGACTCCATCTCAAAAAAAATAGATAGATAGATAGATAGATAATAGATAGATAGATAGATAATAGATAGATAGATAGATAGATAGATAGATAGATAGATAGATAGAACAAGTTCATTTGGAGCTGACTCTATTTGAAGTGCTTCACAAATATCTGGCCCTGAACCAGATGGCCTTCTCCACCTCTACTTGGGCACTGCCACAGTGTTAGACTAAATAGGAATATATCTCTGGAGGAAAATTGTTCGCTGGCCTTAATGTCCCTGGGTTAGAAACAGAAGATGGGAAGGGAGGACTACAGGGGGCAATAGTTGGCCCTGCTGTCTGTCCCTTCTTACCTCTCTGCTGGGCACGCAGTCCAGCAGTGAAAGGAAACATAGGCAACGTATCAATCTTCCATTACACTGGCTTAGACGACATATGTGTGCAGATGAGGACTTCTCTAACAGAGCTGTAAGATTTGAGGATCTCGTAGGAAAAGATAGCATGACCCTAAGCTGTTTGTAATTCCAGATGGATGGTTGGAAGGAGCAGTAACTGGTGAAGGTAGCAACTCTCCCAAAAGCAATGAGAAATTTAATTATGTCTCCTATCCAACTTAGCTGAAGAAAACCTCAAAATACAGTCACCAGAACAGTAAACATCTTATTTTGTAGAAGAAGTTTTTCTGGTTTTTTGTTTTTTTGCAGAGGAGGTAGAAAAAGAAAAGAAAAAGTGAATATCATTTCTGAACCTGCCTACATTCCCTGAAACATTTAGGAATTTATGAATTCATGAATCTTGTCTATTCTCTGAAATCTTGTAGAAGAGCCTGACCTCCTATTGCTATATCAATATAAGGGACTGAAGGGCAGAGTGGTGCTGCTTTTCTTTTTTCAATATTATTGTATTCCCAGAGTCATTTAGTAGGTGTGCAATAATTTTTTTGATTACTAAAATGATGAATGCATGCCTGCTCGAAAGACAGGGTAGGCTCTCTCTCGGGTAAGGAGTACATAGAAAAATAAATGTAGGTTCTTAAAATTCTTGAAAGGCACAAGATTTCCAGGGGACACTCCAACTAAAAAATAAAATAAATAAAACTAATCTAATACGTGTTACTTGGCCAAAGAATTCTAGCATCCTGACATTTTTGTGGGTTTCCAGGAGAAGCAATTGGTTCAGTCACTTCTGTAACCCCTCTATCACATATAACAAAAAGGATATATAACTCTCTGGCTTTAAAAAAAAAAAATTCAAACTAACCCTTTCAGGACATTGGGTTCTAACTGAAGGCCTTGCACTACGAATCCAAATACTCTGATAAAGTTAATAAACAACTAGAATATTTAATTTCTGTATCATCATTTGGGTCTCTTTCAGTTTCAACGGACAGAAAATGCAATCCAAGCTGCCTTAAGACAAAAGTGAATGTGGCCGGGAGCGGTGGCTCATGCCAGTAATCCCAGCACTTTGGGAGGCAGAGGCGGGCGGATCACGAGGTCAAGAGATCGAGACCATCCTGGCTACCATGGTGAAACCCAGCCTCTACCAAAAATACAAAAAATTAGCCAGGCATAGTGGCCGGCGCGTGTAGTCCCAGCTACTCCGGAGGCTGAGGCAGGAGAATGGTGAATGGTGTGAACCCGAGAGGCAGAGCTTGCAGTGAGCTGAGATCGCGCCACTGCACTCCAGCCTGGGTGACAGAGAGAGACTCTGTCTCAAACAAAAAAAAAAAAAAAAAAAAGTTAATGTATTTGTTTATGAATGAAAATATCCAAGGTAGAACTTATTACAGCCATAGCTCGATTCCAAGCTCGAAAATCTCCATCTGGGTTTCACTTTTCTCCCACTCCCAGGTCTGCCTTCCTGAGAATCAGCTTTATTTTCAGACTTCTCATGGAAACACGAGAAGCTCTAAGCTCACATCTTCATTTTGCAAAGTCCAGTAGAAGAGAGTCCACTTCTTCAAGGGAAGGAGAAAAAAAAAAAAAAAAACAAGTCCCAGAATGGTATTTTGTCTCTGATTGGCAGACTTGGGTTACATACCCACTCATGCTACCAGGACATAAAGCTACCACTGGCCAGACCTGAGCTGTGGATCTACCAGGGGATCAGAGCAGCGGCTGACATCACCTAAAGCAAATGGGCTGCGGGGTGGGATCAAGTGGTTGGATCTTCCAAAATAAACTGGGGTACTGTTTCAACAAGAGTGAGTGTTGGGAAGCAAAACCACAAATGGCCAATACAAAGCATCATTAGTAGACTCACTTAATAAAATTCACATGTTAGTGGAATCAAATGAAATTTTTAAAAATATATATCATTCGATTCAGACTTCTACTCATACTATAGTTCTGGAGAGGGTAACCTCACACCTTGAATCCAAAATATCTCTTCAGTTGCTGGCCTTCCACTTGTCTTCAGGAGCTGGAACACATGGCCTTTGAAAAAAACTAGAGAACAGAGGAAACTCTTGCAGCCTCGCAGCCGCCCCGTGTCCAGTGCCAACCGCAGGAGCGCCACAGGAGGGGACCACGCGGGTGCGCCCCACCCTTCCAGCGTCGCCTCGGGGACTCGCACCCCTTTCCCTGGCCGCACAAGACGTATCATCCTTGGCGGCCGCCGCCAAGCCGCCGGGAGGGGTGGTCGGAACTGGCAGGCCGGGGCGGAACCCCCGGGGTCTCCTTGTCCAGGCCCGGGCAGCCAGATCGCAGGGCCGGTCCGGGCGGGAGCCCGGCCGATGGAGGCGGCTCGAGTCCTCAGCTCCTGCTCCCTCCCCTTCCCCGGGGTGGGCGCGCGCAGGCTGGGAGCTGGGAGGCGGCGGCTCCCGCCCCGGGAGGCGGTGGCGAGGGCGGCGGCGGCGCGGCCGGGCGGGTCCCGGGACCGCGGTTCTCCAGCGCAGGAGTCCCCGGCGCGCCGGCTGCTCTCGCCACGCAGCCGCTGCCTGAGCGGCCGGAGTCGCCACCAGCTGTGTCCGCGGAGATCCCGGTCGCGGAGGGGAGGGGTCGCCCGCTCGTCGTCCCCGCCGGACCCCGGGCACCGCGTAGCACCTGAGAGCCACCCGGACGCGGGGCCCTGGGGAGCGGCTGAGGTCGAAGACCCGAGGGAAGGAGGAGCCCGCGGACGGCTGCAGCCCCAGGTAATCTCCATGGAGGACGGGGCCGGTCTTCTCCTCGCCCAGAAACCCGAGCCGGGCCCCTTGGAATGCGGACTCCAGAGGCGGCACCTCGACCAGACAAGTTTCTCGCGGCTTGGAATGAGGGAGTCGTGAAACCGACCCTCGTTTTATTTAACCAGCTTTTTTTCTCCTGTTTTAAATAAGTTTATTTAGACAATGGAAAGAAAAAAACAAACATCCTCTTGAGTGACTGTGGGTTAGTAAATATAATCCTCAAAGTTTTTCATGGTGTGGTTCTTTGCTTGCGCATATTTATTAACCTGTTAACTCTTCCGCTAGTCAGAAAATTGACATGTAAAATATTCTTTGAGGAACGTTTCAAGTTTGCTGTTGTATTCGGGCATCCTGTTATTTATCAGCTTAGTTAGCATCTGTCTTCCCCCAAGTGGTACCAAAGCTGGTCCCTTGGCGACGGATCTTGCATGTGACACTCTTGCCCTCTAGTGCCTCACCAGCTTGGTAGCAGTTTGATGGCTAATATTAATAAGATGTTACATAACATGAGAGTACTGGGCCAGGACTGGTGTTGCTGCCACTTGTAAAGTCAAAAAGCCTGAGCCGATGGTAGCGAGTGGTACTGTTTCCGTTTCTTTTCCATCTATTGCAACTTTCTCAAGCATTTTCAGCTCTGAACTTTAATTCCAGGTAAGTGTATTTATTTATTTATACTGTGCATTAATGCCTCACTCATAAATGTAGGGGCTTTTAAGAGATAACAACTTTGTTTTCAAATAATCTAAAAATTTCAAGATTGAACAAGTGCCTCATTTTATTCTTGAAGAAGAAATATAGAGCGTTTTGATTAAATTAAGTGAAACAAAGGACCATCTCATTCAGGGATGATTGTAAAGCTTCCCTTCCGTAAAATTATAGTACTAAAGAAATGACCTCTTGTAATTGTTTAAGATATTCACCAGCTTATAATGATTCTGAAGTAGATTTGTTTAACAGATCACATGTCTGTTGCCTTGACAGAATTTTATAAGGAACATCAGAGACTTAAAACTAAGCTACCTGCCTATCTACACAGTAATGATCCTCAAAAGGCTTTCTATTTGATGCAGTTTATAGACATTATTTAAAACTATACAATTAATAAAATTAAATGGAAATGGAAAGAATCACTCTAGGTATCAAATATACAGAAATTTTAAATATAAAGAAAATAGATATATCTTCTATTTAATATATCCATTTTGTGGGGGCAAGTGAAAGCAGAGTGACATCTTTAAAGGGTTTACTCAGATCCTTTTTCAAATAGTTTTTCTAATAGCTGGATGCTGTTTAAACATCCGAGTTATTTAATGTTGAAAATGTATTAGTATCTATATTCTTTATAAATGTATTTAAATATAGCAACATATGTAATCTGGAAGAGTTTAGAAGAAAACACTTCTAGACAATGCAAACAGCTACATTCTTAATACATTTGTATTAAATTAAAATACAAATCAAATATTGAGATGGGTGCAACTGATCTGGGACACACTCTTCCCACCCCCCTTAGAAAATATCATATTATCAACTACTGAGCAATGCTGTTCACCACCAGAGAGCAGAATGATATGGCAGAGAAACTCTAGAATATCCGATATTCAGCTGAAGGGAATTTTTTTTTTCCTTTTTCTTCATCCATAGCCTCCTATCAATATTATATTTGAGATGGAGATTTCAAATATAAGTTTGAAAGAGGCTCCTTTTAAAAATAGTACTGAACATAAAAAGAGGCTTGCCTAAGATAAGCTCTTTTTTAAAAAATTTCTCTGGTTAACACAGTATCTTCCATTTCTAATTTTGTTATTGTTTTACTTCATCATCTTGATGGTAAAACAGAAGGTTTGTTTCTTTGTGTAAATAATGTTAATTATAAGCTCGTCACATGAGTTAATTTTCTTCATAGTCTTTAAAATGAAGGATCCTCACATTACTAAAATGTTTTAGATAAAATAAAACTTATCTCTTTCTGGAGATATTTATTATAGTTTAGTTTGGTGGAGTTATATATGCCTTCTCTTTTAATTAATTTTCTTGAGAAAAGCATTATTTCTGATCATTGCAGCAAATATTAGAGTAATTTTTGGTGTAACTGAAAAGTTTGTTAAAAAAATATGTATAGTAGAAGAGATAAGCAGGCATTGGAGGTTCTCTTTCTAAGCCATATGTTCTGCTAAAGAAGTTATTATAAGCTAAAGTGTAAATATTTAATTGTCTACCTGTTATTTCAAAATTTTTAAACTGTAAAGAAATTACAATTTTTTTATTTTAATCTTGGGACTCTGATTATATGACTTCCCTGAAACCTGGCTGAGTTTCAGCTGCTTTTTGGTGACTAGAGTCAATTTCTAAACTTAAATGTGCATTTGTTAAGATGCAAAATAATTTTTTAAAACTACATATAAATACTTTGTGATTTATATACATTATAAAACCAGAGAAATTAAATTATGGTTAAAAACACTATTCTCAACTAAATGAATGCCTTGAATTTCTAATTGCTTCACAGTTCAGACAGTAAGGGAAAACAGTGGAAGTTTACTTTCCCTGTGCTATGTCTATTATAAATGAGCATTCATACTGAAATGCATGAACTCTGAACACCTGTCCAGATTAGGGAATGCTGCCAGGCCACAAAAGTAATGACCTATATTATAAAGATAATTAGTCTGAACAATGCTCAGAACTATTTTATGACTGAAGTTTCTCTTAGAATAGTAAATTTTAATATATAAATAAATTTTAATATATTAATAAATTTTAATATTAAATAGATTTTAATATTTCTTTGTCTGTTTGTTTATAGTAAAAAACTATACTCTTAGATATCTGGATATCACAATGAGTGATTTATTCTTTCATGTTACTCTGAACATTTTCATTGATTTCATGTAAGTTATAGGACAAGAAAAAAAGTAGTCAGGACCTACTACAATTAATTAATGTCTGTAATAAATTATTTCCCAAAATCTTCTACAAATTACTGAGGGCTATAATTCTGGATTATCTGTTGCCAAATAAGAGCTTAAAAATAAATTATTGCAGTCCTATCCTAAAACTTTTAAGCATCTCAATGGTGAGTATCCATTTTACATACATTTCATTGCTGAATGTTTTTGTTTCATTCAAGTATTTGAAAATAACACAAAAGTAGACATAAATTCTAGGCCTGGCTCTGCCAAGAGAGGAGTGGCCTTGAACAGCTCCCTTGCTGGCTCTGGGGCTTGATTTCTTCACCTGAAAAACGAGGATTCCAGAGACCCTTTTTTATCCTGTTTGTTCAGCATTTTAGAAATCACTCTGGAGGACAGAACGAAGACAGATAAGAAAACATCAGTAAATAATACAAAGTTTAACTTGATGATAAGTATTACTGTCTAGATTTTTGGTAGTAGGGATGTTACAGTTTATGCTCGTAGAATGGTTACCTTGTACCAGGTCCTGTTCTACTTTACATATTAATTTTTAGCTCATATAACCCTCACAAAGATTATTTAAGGTAAATATTATTCCTACTTCACAAATGAGTAAATTGAGGCACTGAGAGGTTACCTGCCTTCCTAAGATCACATCCTTGGAAAGTGGTGAAGCTGGTATTCAGTTTGAGTCTGGCTCCAGCACACATTCCTTTAACCATTATACTACATTGTCTCTCTATAGGTTTCAAATATTTGTTCTTGATATGCCTCTTGATGTAATAGAAGCAATCCATATACCACTCCAACAATCTCCACCACTTCCCTTACATATGAAATATTCATTCATTCACCCAGGAGGTATTTACTAAGCATCTACTTTTGTGCCAGGCATAAAGCAGTCCACAGGACAATTAAACGTGGTGCCTTCCCTAGTTAAGTATATACGGTCTAGTTTAGGTGATTTATTTGTCCTCTTTTGCTACCCCTGTTAGGTTGAGTCTCACTTGTTCCAAAAAGTGCCCAAGGTAACAGAAGAATAATTTACCTGACTCCTTTATTGATGTGTCCACAGAATAGAAAGTAATAGAATCTTTAACCTCCTCAAGACTCCCTATATCATATTTTTCATTATTTGTCTCTACTCTGTTTGCATCATCTTCTCTCTGCAGATTGGCTGTCTTTCCTTCTCTGGTTCATGTAACCTGCCCTAAAACATAACCAATACTGATCTGTAACTTTACATCTTATGGTCCAGGCAACCAATGAGAGGCCAGGTTAACACTCTCTTGTTCCCATGAGTCTAATGAAGGACAAAGAAAAGGTTTGGATTATATCCTAAAAGCTGCATTGTCAGCACTCATGTATGTGAGCATGTGTGACAGAATATGTCGGCATGTTTTGATACATGCATTCTGGTCCAGTCTTAGAGGGTAAAGGCAGACATTTTCCCCCTTCAGTCATATAGGGCAGAATAAACAGCAAACAGCAGTGGGGTGGTTTTCTTCTCTTGCATCATTGGATGGCATAACACTGAGGGAAGTGAATAAAATATAGTCTTCCCTTCATAATTTCTAATACAAAGACGGAGGGAGAATGACAATAGAAAGTCATTTTCCATTTAATGTACCAAACAAAGCTAATGCCCTCAAGTGCAGCTTTTCTCCCATCCATCTTTTAAAAATTACAGTTCTAGAGGCAGAGTGTATTCTTGGTCATACTCCATGTAAATCAGCTTTTTACTTGCCTACCACAGCAGGGTTTAATTAACATGACACAATTTCACACATTCTTTCCCGAAGAAAAGCTTGCTCTTGTCAATTTTCAATATTATTACTAAATTACTTTTAGCAAATCCATATATTTGAGGCCTCCCACTGCATTTTTCGACATTATAAAATATAGTTTTATAATTCATTCCTTTTTCAGAAAAGGGAATATTGTTCAAGATCTTTTAAATATCTTTCATTTATGTTAGAACCTGAAGCTCTTTAGTTATTAATACTCATTTTCCAGATGGTAATCTTTTTTCACTTTTCTTGTACTGCCAACTTTAACATGATTCTATTTCATTTAGAAATTGATTTTTACTTTGGGATGATGGTGGGTGTTAGTGGAAGAGAAAAGATAGGTTACATTGACAAGCAGGCACTTCCCCTTGCAGATATTGCAATACTTTGCAAAATATATATTTGTATATATTGAGTTCTTTCACTATGTTATGGAATTGTCTGTGATTCCAAAAACTAATCTTCCTTTTGTTAATGGCAAATAATTAATGGCTAATATTTGCTTGGTGGAGTCTTTTTAAAAACAGATGCATTGCACTGTATTCACGCTGAATTCTGAAAAATCTCAGAATGGAAAAAAATAAGTAGTTGAGTAAATTTCGGTGAAAAGCACATCCTGGATATGCCTGATTTATGGCTCTGATCAAGGTGGTCACTGCTATTCACAATGTTTATATTATCGCCTTGACTGTTTGAGGCCAGTGTGACTGATGAAGGTAGCCGTTCACGCAAGATGGTTTGACTTAAATATTGCCCTAGTTTGTGAATGCCAGCTGCTATTTGTAAAATTTAGTAGAGGCCTTTTTCACTCATTCAACAAATATTCAATGGGCTGTTCTCACTTCAAGCACTCTATTAGACATTAAAAATATAGAAGTGAACAGGACGAGTACTTACAGATGCTTCCAAGCGATGGAGAAAAATTGCATAACTAATTATAACAGAAAATCACATAACTAATTATAACTTTGGAACACACGACAGAGGTAAAGTAGAGAGTGATGTGAGAATGTGTGACCGGGAGGCCTGACGGATCAGGGGGATCAGGGAAGACTTTTGTGAGGCAGGGATATTTATACTTAGAACCATAGGATTTGGAAGATGAAACCAGATGGGGAAGTGGAGAAAAAAATTTCAGACAAAGGTAACAGCATGTAGAAAGACCCTGAGACAGAAAAGAGATTATCTCTTTTGGGAACTGAAAGAGGACCCACTTGCCTGGAACTTAGAAGGGAGAGCATGATGTAACCAGGCCTGAGAGATAAAAGTGAGAAGCATCCCACACAGGGTCTTGTGGGACATGTACAAGAATATGACTTTTAACCAGCAAGTGAAATAAGCGGCCATTGATAGGATCTCAGCTGGAAAGAAGCAACAGATACCCACTTTGATGCTGCATTGAGAAAATGGTAGAAGGAACCAAGAACATTTGTGATGAGATTAGTTGATGCAAGTAAAAGAAGGTGTTAAGGATGCACGTAGGTGATTGTGGGACCATGAGGATGGTTTTAGCAGAAAGATCATACATTCAGTTTTAGATAGGTTAAGTTTGCTTGTGACATGATTCTAGTGGAGCCAAATAGTGGCTGGAATATAATAAGAAAGGGCACAGTCGATGTGAGTTGTTGTTGCTATTATATCAAGTTGATAGTTCAATATAAAATCCTAGAGCTTAGAGGAAGGAGGTCTGAGTTACGAATGAACATTCGGAATTTACTAGAGTGTAGATGGTAATGAAAACCAAGAAGTATATGAGCTCATCTAAAGAAAGGGGGAGGGGTGAAAAGAAGCCCAAGGATGTGATGCTGGTTATGCCTCTGATTGAGCCTTTCTTTGTTCTAAGATCCATCTGACTTTAGACCTCTGCACTAAGGGTGGGCTTATATGCTTCCCACAACTCTACTTAAGCTAAAATGCTCATAGCTGTCCCTTTATGAACGCTTAGTGTATGAAATGTCATTGGTCATCTTCAGGATATTTCCCTCATTTCCTGTGATATTTCTACTATCATCATCATAAGCGGATAAATTTTGTTTGTTCATTGTATGTGCCAAACACTATTATAAGAGTTTGATTTTTGTTGTTGCTGTTTTTGAGACAGGATTTTACTCTGTCGCCCAGGCTGGAGTGCAGTGGTATGATAATGGCTCACTGTAGCCTCCACCTCCCAAGCTCAAGCGATCCAACCACTTCAGCCTCCCAAGTAGCTGGGACCACCTGCCACCATATCCAACATATATATGTCCGAAAATATATATATTTATATAAAATATATATATATTTATATATAATATTATATTGTTTGTAGAGATGAGGTTTTGCTGTGTTGCCCAGGCTGGTCTCCACCCCTGAGCTCAAGTGACCTGCCCACCTCAGCCTCCCCTTGTGCTGGGATTATAGGGGTGAGCCACTGCACCCAGCCTCTAAGAGCTTTAACCCTCATTAAAGTCCCCTTAGGAGATATCACAGTAGCCCATTATCTTAGAAGGAAACTGCAGCATCTAAAGATAATAGCTGCCCAATATGTATTTCCTACTTGTTCCTAGCATGGAAGGATTGCGTTGCAGTTATCTTCCCAGCTGTATGGCATCTTTGATGCAGGCTGTTGGTGTTCATATTTCAGTTCTACCTCTACTAGCTGTGACATCATGGGCAGGTTACTTCGCCTCTAAAGGGTCCAACACAATTTCAGTACCTATGTAAGTGTTTATTAATATTAGCTGCATTACTATTGTTATTCTGTATATTCCCATCTCATATTATTTCCTTCAGGGTGCCTTATAGGAAATCTTGATGATGTAGTGACATTTATAACTTATCCAACCTTGTAACTTTCTTGAACCTAACTATTTCAGAGTGCCTGTCTAAGTGATTTGTTGATTTTTAAAATTTAGAATAGTTTCTTGATCACTCAGCATAGTCCTCATCATAGGTTGAATATGGAGCAGATTTCAATCACAACTGTCAGTTCTGTACTGCTGATCAAGACAATTGTGTCCATGGGAACTCTCTCACATGCAGGCTAGTATGCTTGTTCTGTACTTATTCAGAGTACCCTACTGACTATGCAGAAGTCTTCAATTTTCTATGTATTTCTTGAAAGCATTTCAAGAACATATTCATCACTATACTGAAATGTTTACATGTTGATCTTGTTGGCTTTTAAAAGTATTTTCATCTCATTTCTTTTTAAAAAATTTGAAGAGTTACTGGGGAAAAAAAATGAGCCCTATGCCCTTGGAAATTTCAGTCTAACAAGGAAGACAGACATTAGACAAATAATACTGTTAATATTTCATAAGAGTTATGATAAAGTCTCCAAAGGGAGCCTGCTCTAAAGGGGAAGAATAGAGTTGGTCAACAGAGGCTTTCCTGAGGAATTAAGTTTTTGTAGTACATTCAGATGTGCCTGTAACCTGTCTATTCCAAAGATTTTCTTGACTTTTTTTATTTGTCTACATCCAACTATTTTATGTAACACTGTGATTTTGTTATCTAATCATGTATAACTTAATCCATCTATGTGAATCTGAAGTGTGCATCACTGAGTCAAGCCAATTTCTCCTCTTAGTTTTATGTTTCTATTATACTGGCATCTTTATCTTCTAGTCCCCAAGCCTGCTACCGCCCCCCAACCATAATTTAACGGTAAGCATGTTCT
Organism: Chlorocebus sabaeus; assembly: GCF_047675955.1. Lineage (NCBI taxonomy): Eukaryota > Metazoa > Chordata > Mammalia > Primates > Cercopithecidae > Chlorocebus > Chlorocebus sabaeus. Next base: position 69,526,067 of record NC_132910.1, read on the forward strand.
TTTCTTCTTTCTTTCCAAATATCCCTCATTTCCATTCTCTCTCAAAACCACCTTAGTCTGGACCTATACCACCTCACACATGGATTACAGCAGCAGCCTCTTAGCTGAGATTGTCTTGACTCTGCCTACTTCTTCACTCTGCACAGTGTGGCATGTTCTCTCTCTGTTCATATTACTGCTGTTCATCATTCTGCGTGTCACTACTACGCTAATCATCTGTGAACACTATCTTTATCAAATCCCTCTGTTCAAATGCACCCAATGCTCTTTATTTTCAAGTTCATACCCTTGTACTTCACAATCACTTCCAAGGACTTTCATTAATCTGCAGCACTCTTTTAATCAAATATTTTTTCCATTTTCAACCCAAAACATAGTATCCTATATTTTACTTAATGTCACTCTGAGCTAAGCGCATTGTAACTATTTCATTTCTTCAACCTTGCCAGGGAGTTTTGCCTGGCACGTTGTCCCCATCCTCATATCCAAACCCAGTGCATCATGACATGTCACTTTCAAGCACCATGTCTCTTAGAAACTGCCACTGACTTTACTAAGCTTCACTAATCTCTGTGTGTGTGTGTCTGTCTCTCTCTCTCTTCTGAAACCTGTAACAGATAGTCTATACTGCATAAATCACTATTTATTATGTACAACATACTGTTGGCTACTGTTTCGCAAGTCTCATTTCCCTTAATAGAGTCCGTTCTCTAGGGGAAAGAATTATTCCTAATATCCTAATATACTTCTGTGGTGTCCACAGTACTTACTACAGCACTAATTCCAAAGTAGGTGATCACTAATTGTATAATGATAATTATTTTTGGTGGTTGAAGGTTTTATCTACCATAGATATTATGATATTAAATTTATCCCATGTTGGGATGCTATGATTATATTAACTTAACATTGAATGTGATAGTTATTTGTAACTTCAAAAGATAAGTTAAAGCATTAGAATAAAGTAAAAGTGTCAAATTAACCCACAGGAGTAAGATGCCATTGTATTCCATTAATTCCACAAAAAGTCATTGCTCCTGGCACAAGTGGTGCAATGATAGACAAAAGAAAGGTATTATCTCAACCCTCTTGGAGCTTCCAGGCATACAGAGAGGCTGACTTTAAACAAAATTTTAATTATGGCAATAAGTACAAAGGAGATGTTCTTTTCACAAAGACCATGTATAACCACTGGTCTTAGCAAGTTTGGAAAGTCAGAGAAGGCACCACAGGGCAATTGTGGCGAGGAGCTTAATTTTCCATATTCATCCATCTTCATGATGGCTCAAAAGTGAAGGGCTCAGGTGAAGTCTGTACCTTTGCCTCTGCCTACTGCTATGGTGCCACCTTCCACAGGAGGAGTGACAGCAACGGTTCAGTCTATCCTGAAGTTTTCAGAGCTAGCAGAAACATGGAAGAGAATGGGAAGTTGCTGTCCTTGGATGAGTTTGTAGTATGAATAGAAAGCTCTAAGAATCTGCACCAGAGACTGAAGTTGGCATGGCAAAGTGAGATGTGCAATTGAAAAAGGTTTGCAGAAAACAGGAGAATTTTAATGTATGCATTTAAATATGTTAGACCAATTCCTCAGGGACATGCACTGGAATTTTCTTTAGCTTCAGAAGGAAACTTGAAGAGTATAATGGAAAAGAAATGTCCTTCAGCATTTTATAATGGCTAACAGAGAAGGTAACTTTGATAGATTCCTAATATCTGTCCTAAACAGTGAGAGCATACACTCCTCACCAGTCTCTGCCTCATCATAGGTAAGAATTGTATAAGTTACATGCCTTTCACTTTTGACAAAGGAACAAATTATAAAACGCTACTATCTAAAATGGAAAATGTAGCAATACATTTTATATCTAGTCAAAAACACTTCACAGGTAAAATTGAAACACAGAAATGGGAAGATATGAGATTTTGTATTCTGCTGTTATGCTCCAGAATATTATAGTCATAAGCATGTACATAACTTTAAAAGTGCAATTACTTAACAAAATGAAATAACATAATTACAATGAAAACTCTGTTGTCCAGGTAAATTTTTATTTGCTTAAATATCATCTGTACCTATACCAGACATTTAAAAGAGATCTCACATGGCATGCCAAATTCCCGTCCCCCTTTCTTTGCAGTGTTTGTAAGATTTGTCCCTTCCCTACAATTCCCCCTCACCTATGATGATTAGCAGTTTACGACTACATTGTGAGAAATGAGACTGCACTGGCCTGCCAGATCAACTCTCTAAGATTGCTCTATGATATTCTCCATGTTATTAATTCTTGTCCCAGAAAAATCTGTTATGTTATCCCCCTAATCAAGAAAAGTTGTGTGTCTCTAACAGAATACCACAGACTGGGTAATTTATAAACATTAACAATTTATATGGCTCACAGTTCTGGAGATTTGGAAGTCTGAGAGCATGGTGCTGGCATGTGGTGAGGGTCTTCTTACTGTTTCATCTCATGGTAGAAGATTGAAGGGCAGACAGCATGCACAAAGGGGCAAGAAAGCAAGAGCCAGCCAAACTTGCTTTTATGACACCCTTGAGATAAGTAACCCGCTCCCAAGATAATGACATTTATCTATTCATTAGGGAGGACCCCTCATGACCTACTCACCTCTTCTGAGGCCTCACCTCCCAACACTGTTGCATTGGGAATTAAATTTCCAGCACACAAACTTTGGGGGACACATACAAACCATAAGACCTTCCTACAGACTTTCACAACCTCTATACTCTCAAGTCTTATCATAATCTGGGTTACCCATACATAGTCAAATTTATTTTTTAAGTATTTCTCACTCTTTCCTCCCACTCGTTATTCATGATCCTTACCCAATTTTGTGCTCATTCCTGCCTCTGTAACATTCCCTCTATCTCAAATGTCTGTTCAAATTACTCCCATCCTTCAAGGCTCTACCCAAATCCTACTCCACAGTACAGCCTCCCTACCCCCTGGAGCATTCCACAGACTCCTCCACTTGCCATGGTCTCTTTCTTCTCTCATCCTGTTATAGTCATTGTCGGTAACCCACAACCCTCACATTATTATCATTCTTGTCACTATCTCTGCTTTATAATTTAGAACGTTTTAAATAAATTCAGTCTGCTGAATATTTATATTTTAAATAGCAGGAGAGCTACTCCATAAATATTCGAATGCATGACATATATACCCTAAATATTTTAAGGAATGAACTCCAATATATAATTTAAAAGATAACACATTTATCTTGTAAATATAATATCCTATAAATATCTTACAATTCTAGTCTAGAACATTATGTTATTCATAAAGATAAACATATTGTTCAAAATATTGTTCATTGTTTATGTCATAGAATTTTGCAACTAGAATGTTATTGGTGATCATTTATTCTAACCTCATCATTTTACTTGGTACAGGGGCCCAAATGACACAATGAATAAGAAGCAGATGTGCAGTAGACTCTAATCTTATGACAAACACTAAATACAGTATTTTTCACCTTTGCTTATTGTTGTACCAGCTAGCTTTTAGCCTGCCTTATGTACAGTCACAAGACCTATCTTAATTTTTTTTATACTCCATTATAATTTCTTGTAAAGTTCCAGGACCATAAAACTCTAATAAGCTTTTGCTCTAAGAAACACCCAGGAATTCCACAGGGGGAAGGCAAGATGGCCAACTAGATGCAGCAAAGAAGTGCTACTCCCGCAGAGAAAAACCAAGGGTTTGAGTAAACCAACATAATTTGGACAGATCTCAAGAGAGAAAATGCTTAGATGGAGATGCAATGTAGATGCTGAGGCTGAGAAGGGAGAAGGCAGGCACAGGGTACTAGAATGCGTGGGCTAGTCCCTGGCCCTGAACAACCCCTGGGGAATAGGTTCATGATCGGACTGAGGGACTGCCCACCCTCACCATGGGCCTATGGAATGCTAGCTTAGAGGGCCTTGCAACCTCATGGACATTTGATCTGGCAAGGGGATCTGATTGGAGAGTAGAGAAAGACAGAGCTTCATCCAGCATGAAACAGGGGGCTTTGTACATGGTGCAGCTCTGGCAGAACATGGTAATAGGCGTCCATAACCCAGGTCTCCCTGTTTCCCTCCAGAAACCTCTAGCCGCAGCTGACCACTGGGCCAGAAGAAAGTAGAACTGACTTCCCTGTGGAATTGGGTCATGTTTGTTCTGCAGGCCTTCCAGCCTGCCAGCCCCTCTCAGGGTCACACCCTAGCAACCCTGCAGGAACGTATGCACAGTACAGCCTCTGTTGCCCAGCCCGGGTGCCTTGCTCCACCCAATTATATATTCCTGGTGGCTTGGGAGCACTTTGGATTCCTCAGAGCAGCCAAAATCCAATTCTAAGTGCCTGAGGGATGGAGCCCCAAGCTGATTAAAGTGCCCGAGGGCTGCAGCAGCCAGCTCAGTAATGCCAAGCCAAGTTCTGTGACTGGCACTCAAGTGGGAGAGGAGCTCACACTCTCAAAGCACTGAGAGGGGTGAGACGCCCATTCATAGGCTGGAGTGGGAGGGGCCATGCCTCCCTCCCCAGGACTGGCCGGGAAAGGTTGTCTCCCATCTACCTGTTGCAACTTCTGGCCAGGGAGTCCTGCAGCCCAGACCACCTAACAAAAGAAATGCAGACACAATGTCAGTGATCAGAGGGGCTCCCCCAAGTTCCAAGAGTGGACATGGTGAGGAAGTCACGTCTCTCCCTGCCCACTGCAGAGCACGGCTGCAAATATGAGAAATACAGAGGAGCCATGCAGCTAGACAAGAGGCTATCTACTGCCTATTACTCTTCAGCATCATCTACTGGATCCCAGCCCACACTACAATGCCAAAAATATTTTGCTACTATACACTCCTGTGAAACCAAGAGCAAGAATTCAGCCACAAATAAAGGCCCTGTAGAGAGGCTTGGGCATGTGAAAACATCCAGAAACAAATCCAACTGAAGTACTCAAATTACATCATTGTTAAAGAAATACTGGACTTCTTAGATGCAAAAGAATCATGGTAAGAACTCTGGCAATTTGAAAAGTCAGAGTGTCTCCTTATCTCCAAATGAATCCACCAGCTCCCCAGCAGTGGTTCTCAACCAGTCTGAAATGACTGAAATGACAGATATAGAATTTAGAATCTGGATGGCAAGAAGGGGTGAGATTCAGAAGAAAACTGAAACCCAATTCAAGGAATTTATTTATACTATCCAAGAGATGAAATATGAAATATCCATTTTAAGAAAGAATTAAACTGAATTAGTAGACCTGAAAAATTCAGTATAAGAATTTCATAATATAATTAGAAGTATTAACAGCAGATTAGACCAAACTGAGAAAAGAACTTCAGAACTTGAAGACTGGATCTTTGGGCCAACTCAGTCAGACAAAACTAAAGAAAAATAGTTGTTAAAAATGAACAAAACCTCTGAGAAATATGAGTTATGTAAAGACACCAAATTTTTGATTCATTGGCATCCTTGAGAGAGAAGGAGACAGAATAAGCAAGTGGGAAAATATATTTGAGTATATAGTCCATGAATCTATTTCCCTAATCACACTAGAGAGGTTGAGTTGCAAATTCAAGAAATACAGAGAACCTAGGCTGCATACTACGTGATATGACCATCCTTAAGGCACACAGTCATCAGATTCACCAAGGTCAATGCAAAAGAAAAAATCTTAAAGGCAGCTAGAGAGAAAAATGGTCAAGTCATGTACAGAGGAAACCCCATTAGGCTAGCAGCAGACATTTCAGCAGAAACATTACAGCCAGACAAGATTGGGAGCCTATTTTTAGCATTTTAAAAAACAAAAATTCCAACCAAGAACTTCATATGGCACCAAACTAAGCTTCTTAGGAGAAAGAGATAGAAAATCCTTCTCAGACAAGCAGATGCTGAATGAATTCATTTCAACTAGACCAGCCTTACAAGAGGTTCTTAAGGGAGTGCTGAACATGGAATTGAAAAGCAACACCTGCTACCACAAAAACACACTTAAGCGCATAGCCTGCAGGCACTATAATCCACCTAGACAATCAAGTCTTCATAACAACCAGCTAACAACATGATGACAGGACCAAAATCTCACAGATCAATATTAATCCTGAATGTAAATGAGCTAAATGCCACACTTAAAAGACACAGAGTGGCAAGGTAGATAAAAGGACAAGACCCAACCATCTGCTGTCTTCATGAGACCAATTTCACATGTAATGGTACCCACAGGCGCAAAGTAAAAGGATGGAGAAAGATCTACTGTACAAATGGAAAATACACAAAGATCAGAAGTGACTATTCTTATATTAGATAAAACAAACTTCAAACCAATAACAATTTAAAAAGACAAAGAAGGGCAATACATAACGATAAAGAGTATAATCCAACAACAAGACTTAACTATCCTAAATATATATACACCAAACATTGGAGCACCTAGACTCATAAAACGAATTCTTCTTCACTCACAGCAAAACTTAGACAACTACACAATAATAATGAGAGATGTCAACACCGCACTCACAATATTCGACAGATATTCAAGGCAGAAAACTAATAAACTCTGGACTTAAACTTGTCACCTGACCAACTAGATCTAATAGATATCTACAGAACCACTCCACCCAACAACCACAAAATATACATCTTTCTCATCTGCACATAAAAAATATTCTAAGATTGACCATGTGTTTGTTCATGAAGCAAGTCTCAATAAATTTTAAAAAAACTGAAATCATACCAAGAACATTCACCAACCTCAGTGCAATTAAAAAAATCAATTCAAGAAGATCTCTCAAAACTACACAATTATATGGAAATTAAACAACTTGCTCCTGAATAACTCCTTGGTGAACATCAAAATTAAGGCGGAAATCAAAAAGATAGGGACACAACTTACCAGTATCTCTGGGATGCAGCTAAGTTAGTGTGAAGAAGAAAGATTATAGCATTAAATGCCTTCATCAAGAAGTTAGAAAGATCTCAAATTAACAATCTATCTTTGTACCTAAAGGAACTAAAATAAAGGAACAAACATACCCCCACAGCTGGCAGAAAAAAATAAATAACATTAAAGAAGAATTAAATGAAACTGAGATGCCAAAATCCATATAAAAGACCAATGAAACCAAGAGTTGGTCCTTAGAAAAAAATAAACAAGACTGATAGTCCATCAGCTAGAATAACAAAGAAAAATAAGGAGAATATCCAAAAAAGAACAATCAAAAATGACAAAGATAACATTACAACTAATCCCACAGAAATAGAAACATCCTTAAAGATACTATGAATATCTCTACTCACATGAATTTGAAAATCTAGAGGAAATGGATAAATTCCTGGAAACACAATCTCCCAAAACTGAATCATGAAGAGATTGAAACTCTGAAAAGACTAATATCAAGCTCTGAAATTGAATCATTTAAAAAAAAAAAAAAACCTACCCACCAAAAAAAGCACTGGACCAGATTGATTCACAGCCGAATTGTACCAGACATACTAAAATGAACTGGTACCAATCTTACTGAAATTATTCCCAAAAAAATTGAGGAGAAGGGGCTTCTTCCTCACTCATTCTGTGAAGCAAGCATCAGCCTGATACCAAAAGCTGGCAGAGACACAATGAAGAAAAAAAACTCAGGTCAATATCTCTGATGAACATAGATTCAGAAATTCTCAACAGAATACTAGCAAACCAAATCCAGCAGCATATCAAAAATTTAATAGGCCACAACCAGGTCAGCTTTATTTCTAGGATGCAAGGCTGTTTCAACATATGCAAATCAATAAATGTCATTTACCACATAAACAGAATTAAAAGCAAAACCATATGATAATCTCAATAGATGCAGAAAAGCTTTCAATAAAATCCAACATACCTTCATGATAAAAACCCTTAACAGTCTAGGCATTAAAAGAACATATCTCAAAATAATAAGAGACATCTATAACAAACTCACAGTCAGTGTCATACTGAACAGGCAAAAGTTGGAACTACTACTCTTGAGAACTGGAATGAGATAAGGATGCCCACCCTTACCACTCCTATAGCACTGGAAGTCCTAGCCAGAGCAATCAGACAAGAGAAAGAAATAAAGCATCCAAATAGAAAAAGAAGTCAAACTATTTCTCTTTGCTGATTATATGATTTTATACCTAGAAAATGCTAAAGATTCTGCCAAAAGGTCCTTAGAACTGATAAATGACTTCAGGAAAGTTTCAGGATAAAAAACCAATATAAAAAAATCAGTAGTGTCCCTATACATACATCAATAATGTCAAAGCTGAGAGTCCAATGAAGAATACAACCCCATGTACAATAACCACAAAGAAAATGAAATACCTAACAATACAGCTAGTCAAGGAGGTAAAAGATCTCTACAAGGAGAACTAAAAAATACTGATTAAATAAACCAAAGACAATATAAATAAATGAAAATACTTTTCATGCTCATGGATTAGAAGAATCAGTGTCATTAAAATGGACATGATTCTTAAAACAATTTACAGATTCAACACTACTCCTATCATATTACAAACGTTATTTTTAAATAAATAGAAAAAAAAAACTGTTCTAAAATTCACATGGAACCAAAAAAGAGCCCAAACAGCCAAAGCAATTCTAAGCAAAAAGAACAAAGCCAGAAGCATCACATTACCTGACTTCAAACTATACTACAAAGCTACAGTAACCCAAACAGTGTGGTACTGGTACAAAAGCAGACACATAGACCAATGGAACACAATAGAAAACTCAGAAATAAAGCCACACACCTACAATAATCTGGTCTTTGGCAAGGCCAGCAAAAGCAAGCAATAGGTAAAGCACTCCCTATTCAGTAAATGGTGCTGGGATAAATGACTAGCCACATGCAGAAGAATGAAACTGGACCCTTACCTTGTACCACATACAAAAATTAACTCAAGGTAATTTGCCTAGTCTGTAATCCTAAGCAAATTAAGTAAGCAAATTAATTCAAATGCAGGACATCAAACTATAAAAATTTTAGAAGCAAATCTAAGAAATACTGTTCATTATATCAGCCTTGGCAAAGAATCTTTGGCTAAGTCCCCAAAAGCAATTGCAACGAAAACAAAAGTTGACTAGTGGGGCCTAATTAAACTAAAGAGCTTCTGAACAGCAGAAGAAACTATCAGCAGAGTGAACAGACAACCAACAGAATGGGAGAAAATATTCACAAAGTATGCATCCAACAAAGGTGTAATATCCAGAGTCTACAAGAAACTTAAACAGATCAATAAGAAAGAAACAAACAACCCCCTTTAAAAACAGGCAAAGGACATGAGCAGATGTTTCTTCAAAGAAGCAATCAGGCAAGAGAAAGAAATAAGGCATCTAAATAGAAAAAGAAGTCAAATTATCTCTCTTCACTGATGATATGATTCTATACCTAGAAAATGCTAAATATCCAGCCAAAATAGTCTCTTTATTAAAAGAAGACATACAATTAGCCAACAAACGTGAAAAAATGCTCATCATCACTAATCATCAGAGAAATGCAAATCAACACCACAGTGAGATATCATCTACACCAGTCAGAATGGCAATTAGTAAGAAGTTAAAAGATAACAGATGCTGGTGAGGCTGCATAGAAAAAGGAATGCTTATACACTGTCGGTGGGAATGTAAACAAATTCAGTCACTATGGAAAGAAGTTTGGAGATTTCTGAAAGAACTTAAAACAGAGCTATCACTTGACCACGGATTCCGTTACTGGGTATATGCCCAAAGGAAAATAAATCATTCTACTAAAAAGATGCATACACTTGTAGGTTTATCACAGCACTATTCACAATAGTGAATAAGTGAATAAGGTAAAGAATCAAACCAGATGCCAATCAAGAGTGAATTTGATAAAGAAAATGTGGTACAAATATACCATAGAATACTATGTGGCCATAAAAAAGAATGAAGTCATGTCTTTTGTAGTAACATGAATACAACTGGAGGACATAATCCTAAACAAATTAACTCAGGAGCAGACAACTAAATACCACATGTTCTCACTTACAAGTGGGAGCTAAGTACTGAGCACACATGGACATATACACAAGAACAAGAGACACTGTGGACTATTAGAGGGAGGAAGAAGGAAGGAGGACATACATGGTGGATAAAACTACCTATCGGGTACTGTGCTTACTGCCTGGGTGATGAGATCCATACCCTAAATGTCAGCATCCCGCAGTATCCCCAGGTAGTAAACCTGCATGTGTACCCTCTAAAATAATTGTTGAATTTTTTTAAAAGGAAAAGAATTCCTTAGGTGCCCAGGTAAATCCAAGCATGGCTGTACATTATTTTGGATTTGACTAGCCAGGAAATATGTGTTTGCTTCCCATTAGTTCAACTACCCGAGAAAAAATATTGTTCAGTTGACAGAGATATATACACAGTTTGCTTAAGCTTCATGCACTCAAAATACTCTTAACAGTAAATCTGTATCAGTGTGCTGTGATACCAGAGGAAGTGTAATCCTAATAAATGTAGATCACCCAAAGAAAAAAAGAAGCGCCCATGTTTCTTT